>NC_033798.1:106925894-107010975 GCF_001876935.1 Asparagus officinalis | reverse complement strand
GACCTGCCACCATACCCACCATATGATACCATTTCACGTAGCTCAGGAGGAACTCGTTGATCTGCCCCTTCCAAAACTTTGACAAGCTCGCGAGCATACTTCGAATCCTGATCACTGAAAAATGTATAGGCCACTCCAGTGGCACCTGCCCTACCTGTCCTCCCAATTCGATGAACATAGTCCTCTACACCAGTTGGGAAGTCATAGTTGATGACAACCCTGCATGCCAGGAGATTGGTATTATGAAATTGTAAAATAAGGATACTGAACTCATCTTACATTATCTCAAGAGACTAGCCTTTCGCATCAAAAGAAAATTGGTTTTGAACACTATTCAGAGTTTTAGAGTTCTGTCAAGGGATTAATATGCAACTGCTAATCTTCTATGAGGCGGTCACAGAATACCTATCTAAGACAATTATAAACAAGTAAATCCCTATGATACACCCATGAGATGTGAACGTGCAATCAATGGGGTATATACGAACCCCATAATTCTGGCTTTTGCATGTTTAAGATCATATATGGGTTTTGTGCTAATTTCGCTATATTGGAAAACATATAGAAATTTGTTAAACTGCTTCATATACATTCCGAGAGAAGTAAACAATGAAACATAACAGCTGGACAAACTGGAAATGTATTCAAATAAATAAGACACCCAAAAAGGAGATCAAAAGTAGAACAAAGTTCTCAAGATATTCAGCCAGAGGAAGGACCTGAGAATCCATAAAGCTGTGGAGAACCAATCAAAAATCTCCAGCTTCCAACCATATAACTATCAAAAATCTAAAACAGTGCTTAGTTTCTGTTACCTCAATGCACCAGATTCAGATATACCAAAAGGAAGACAAAATTATAGCCTTCTCAAAGGAAAAACATTCATTGTGACCAGTTTATCCAAGCCAATGCATGATTACCAGACAAGAACTCCGAGAACAAAACAGGAAGCAAATTAAGAACTTTCAAATTTTAAAAACTAGACAGGTGACACCAAAATGCATATAAGATACCAGCTGGGCATGTTCATTTCATAATTCAAATCATACAAAGGGAAAATAAGGCCAAAGATTTATGCAATATGCAATCTATCATGTAACTTACACTGTCCTATTCCTTCGATTTTGTTTATGAGTTCCTGCAAGCAGGGTCATCGATGAAGTATATGTTTGTGACAAACTTTCTGATTAGTGATTGAATTTGGGCCTGATTAGCAATCTAAGCCGTCTTTGTCGGTAATTATATATGTTGATTGCAACTCGAGCCACTAATGAGGGATATAACCACCGGTGTCTGCAGTGTGCAATAAATAATTAGGAGGTAGAATATAGTTTTCATTACTAGAATTGGCCACGAGTTCAAAGTCCCGTGTCCTTTTGTAGATGTGCTGGAAGATCTGTTGGCACCTAATCTTTTCACTTTGGTCTGTTTTCCCTTGATACATTCAACACATACGTCGAAGTCCGAAAAATCAAGGGAATCCAAAATGCCATCAGACACAAGACGCTCAACTCTACCTTTTGAGATATGACCTAAGCGCTTATGCCATAATGTCGCCGAATTTTCCTTATTTAATTTACGCTTAGTACCACGTGATTCCACATGCAAGGATTCATTATAAGAAGCAATTGTATCGAGCAGATATAGGTTGTCATAAGTGCTTAAGTAACCGGTTCCCACAACATTTGAATTAAAAGATAAACTGAATTGACTGTTTCCAAATGAACAAGAATAACCTGATTTGTCCAATACAGAAACAGAAACCAAATTCCGTCTAAAAGACGGTACTACAAAAGTATCTTTTAAATCCAAATAATAACCAGTTCCTAACAACAACCTAAAGTGCCCAATTGCTTCCACATCTACCGATTGTCCGTCGCCCACAAAGATGTGTCTTTCAACATCACTTGGCTTTCGGTAGCTCATGCAACCCTGCATAGAAACACTTATGTGAGTAGTAGCACCAGAGTCTAACCACCAAGTGTTTCTAGGTACTGAAGCTAAATTAACCTCAGAACAGACCAAAGCAAGGAACGTACCCTTATTATCACGCCAGGCGTGATATTTTGTACAGTCCTTCTTTACATGTCCAGGCTTCTTACAGAAGAAACAACCCTGATTATCCTTATGTTGTTTCTTCTCAACTGGACCCTTAGCAGCTTCCTTATCATTCTTCCTTTTCTTGCCCTTATCCTTAGAGGCATAGGCCAAATGAGCACTTTCTGTCTTATCTTGCTTCAACCTGTCTTCTTCTTGCACACAGTATGAAATGAGCTCATTTAGAGTCCATTTCTCCTTTTGACAGTTATAACTGACCTTAAATTGGTTAAACTGTGCAGGAAGAGACAACAAAACCAGATGCACTAATAACTCGTCACAAAGATCGAGTTTAAGTGCCTTAAGCTTTGAAGCAATATGAGACATTTCCATAATGTACTCCCTGATATTTCCTTTGCCCTTATACTTCATTGAAATCAAGCGAGCTAAAAGCGTGCTTGTTTCTACCTTATCGTTTTTCGCAAAACGCTTCTCAATTTCGGCAAGGAAATCTTTAGCCTTAGTAATCCCTTCGGATTCTATGCCCCTGAAGGCTTCCGGAACGCCGCGCTTAATGATCATAAGACTCATGCGATTTGAACGCTCCCACTTCTCATACTCCTTCTTTGCATCAGAAGTGCTATCCGTATTGAAAGGTTGAGATTGTTCAGTTCTTAATGCATAGTCAAGATCCATGCAGCCAAGAACAATTAATATGTTCTCTTTCCAAACCTTGAAGTTTGTCCCATTTAGCATGGGAATGGAGTTGATGTTAGCAGAAATTGTTGCAGCAGATGCATTAGCAATGCTGAAATAAAACAAAAGAATGCTCACATCAATAACCATAATCAATAAAATTCAAATAATGACAATCCCTCAAATCATACAAAGGGAAAATAAGGCCAAAGATTTATGCAATATGCAATTATAAATGATAAACAAGACTAAAAGATCAACAAATTAAAAAGTTCTAACAAGGGCTGATAACTGCACAAGAATCAGATACATATTAACAAGAAACAGGTCATAGTAAATAACCTGATATCCTTTATGTCCAAGCCTCGAGCAGCAACATCAGTAGCTACAAGAATTGGAGAATTTCCAGTTCGAAAATCACCCAAAACCCTATCCCTCTCAGTCTGATTCTTATCACCATGAATAGCAGCAGCACCAAACTGACGAGTGAGAGTCCTTGCTAACTGATCGCACATCCTCTTTGTTGAGCAGAATATTATGACTTTGGAGCCTCGCTCTTGAGATCGTAGAATCTGTTCCAACCTTCTTTGTTTCTCAATAGGTTTTATCACTTCTACATACTGCATGCTCATCCAAGCAAAAGATATTGATGATCTAAGTAATCCAAATTGCAATAATAAATAAGATATAAACAGATCCTATAAGGCAATATCAATGCACACCTGGGTGATAGATTTATTGGCAACAAGCTCATCAATATTACCAATGTTAACTTGGGCAGGATGAACAAGTAAATCTGCAGCAATTTTACGAACTTCTTTTGGCCATGTAGCAGTGTACATAAGTGTCTGACGGCGAGCTGGTATCTCTTTAACAATTTTCCGTATCTGAGGCTCAAATCCCATGTCCAGCATACGATCAGCCTCATCAAGAACCAGATATGAAACTTGCCGGAGGTTTACTCTCCTCATCTCTAAAATGTCATTCAACCTTCCAGGGGTTGCAACTACAACATCCACCCCTCGATCTAAGTCTCTCAACTGGGGTCCCTTTGGAGCACCTCCATATACACACTTGAAAAAACGAATACAAAAGAGGAGTCAATATTAAAAAGAAGCAGCCAAAAATGAGCACCAGAGAATACTCAGGCAACAAACAGACTAAAAAAATTTATTCAACTTTCAGGTTCAGCAAAATCAAAGTAACGTGTCAAAAAAGCACAAAAAGATGAACAGAAACTAACCGTGCATGAAATTCCAGAGGACTTCCCGAACTTCGCAGCTTCATCTTGTATCTGCGTAGCCAGCTCCCTTGTTGGAGCCAGTACCAAAACTGTTGGGCCCATCCTCGGATTGTTGTTGAGGCGCTTAAGATGAATGAAGCCTGGAAGAAGGTACCCCAATGTTTTCCCTGAACCAGTTTTAGCAACGGCCACAATATCGCGACTCTGCAAAGCAATGGGCCATGACTGGGCCTGGATTGGAGTAGGAGAGGCGAAGCCTGCTCGCTGTACCTGAGGAAAAGCAAAAAAACCCGCAATCCCCGTGAAGAGTTATTATCTGTGTTGATCTCACAATTTCACTCTCTGACTCTCATTTTCTCTTAAATCTCGGAGTTATTTGGAGGATTAAGCTAATGCCAGAAGAGTCTCCCCCTTTGAAGACAGCTGCTTGCAGAAGCAAGCTAGAGCAGGAGACAAGTCCTTCATTTGGACCAAGTGGCAGCCTGAACCAAGTCACTCAAAGCTTGGCTTAACCCGGCAACAGGTGACTCGGAAAGGCCTTCTCAGTATTGGTCCACCATTAAGGGCACTCCAGCTATACATGCAAACCACCCCAAAGAGGGCAGCACTGCAGCAGAGTGTACGACATTAGCTCCTGCCCGGAGCGAATATCGCACCTACGACCAAAAGTACAGAATAGAAAGAAACATAAATGGCCATGAGACTAACTTGTAAACGAACACCCAGCAATCAGGAAATTCACATATACTATAGAAATTAGTTCATGATCATGGCAAAAGTATACAGGTAAGAAACAAAAGGGTCACAGGATATAGGAAAGGATAAAAGTTCTCACATACCTCTCTGAGAATCTCTGAGGGAAAACTGGTCTGCTCAAAAGTCATGTATGGAGGTGGAACATCATCCCCCTAAAAATTGTTAAAGCAAACCGAAAATGTCAGCAAGCACCAAAAAAAAAATCAAAATCATGAACTGCCAGCATATTCACAGGAAAAAAAACAATTTCCTTTCATCAAATCTTAGTAATAATAGTTAGCACATTATACAAGCTTCAGACAATCAAAGTAAAACAGAAAAACATATTTAAGTTGGTAGGAAAACCTAGAAAACTAACTTGCAGATTTATCAAGCCAGATTGTACTTACTTTCATCTGATTATTTAAAGGAAAGAACTGATCTAAAAATAAAATAAAACCAACTGAGGGAAGCACTGCAGAAAAGCACTGTAAAGGATAATAGTAATGAACATAATGAGACATCTCAACTAACATAACTCGAGGAAGAATAAAGTGAAAGAACATAAACTTCAAAGGACCATAGATCCCTAACTGTTCTTGCAAATTCTACCTCCACAGGACTGCAACATCATAACCTCAACATTTACTGTTTGACATAATAATCTATCTTTCATCTTGACCTTTCAACGAAAGATAACCATCAGTTAAAAACCAACATCAGGAATTACACAAGAGTTGCTGCAACTCTTTCATAACCTCAACATCAACTGATAAATATAATAATTAATCTTTCACCATTGTCTTTCAACGAAAGATAATCATCAGTTAAAAACCAACATCTGGAATTACACGACTACAGTTGATAGTATGCAGAAGCAACAGAACCCTAAGTAGGTATTTCAACTTCGCATTCAATTTACTGAACCCATTACCACTAAAGTAATGAAAATCTCACTGTTTTAAAAAACCTCCGCCTAGTCCGCTTAGACGTACGCCTAGGCTTAGGCGGTACCTAGGCCGCCTAATTAGCGCCTAACGCCTAGACGGTATTTAGGCTGCTCACCTAGATTTTACGAGCGTTTAGGGGAGCATTGTCTGCTTACGTGGATTGCACCTTGTAGGCATTGATTGTGATTTTATGTGTCGTAGCCTACACGTCCTCCAAACTCCATTAACCTTCAAATATGATTGTGATTTTATGTGTCGTAGCCTACACGTCCTCCAAACTCCATTAACCTTCAAATATGAACACCTCCACTACCTCCTCTCGTAGCCTACACGTCCTCCAAACTCCATTAACCTTCAAATATGAACACCTCCACTACCTCCTCCGACCTCATCGACCACCACTTAAATGAAGAAAGAAAAAAAAACGTCCAGAAACCGCTTAGGCGTCCGCCTAGGCGACTAAGCGCTGGGCGCCAAGTTCGACGCAAACATGGCCTACAATTAGATCTCCATGTTTATAATCTAACATCTTTTTTTATTTTATTCTATCTAATTTCTCCATCGAAAGAAAATAAGGATAATATTTTTCCTATCCTGAAATCAACTCCAGTCATTTTACATACTATCCTGTTGCATTACACTTTAACATAATCCAAGGCCTCCTCTTATCAATTCCTTTAGTCTGGGATGTTCATGCTCATACCAGCCCACAGAAATAAGCTGACTCTGTAGTCTTTAATTAGGTAGAAATAGAAATAGAAAATTCACAAAAGCTGCAACAGAAACAAGCATTTTTAACATGAACTGTTAATAACAGAGCTGAATCAAAATGTCTTGACTAGGCACACAATATCTAATAGAAAAGTCTGTTGCAACAGAATCAATACTCCCTCGGAATAGAAATATAAAATGATTTATGTTCAAAATTATTTATTAGTAAAAATAGTGTCAGATACGTACAATGATTGTTATTTCATGCTTGCGACGATAGGCTTCTGCGGATAAGCCTCCACCATCTGAAGATCCATGAGCTCTCGTGGATGAGCCGCTAAGTCGACCAACTTGATACTGAAAGTAGATGTACAACAGTCATCAGAAACTGATTAATAGTTAGAAATTAGACAGCAGAATTCCAATTGTCTATTCAATATTTCAATTACATTTCAAATACAACAAAGTTTTAGAAATTTTACTTTTCTGCTGAAATAAGGAAAATAGTCTACAATACATATGAGTTATGAAAGCATCAACAGCATTTCCGCTGCAAGCCGGTAATTCTTACATGTTATATTATTTCAATAAGATTTGTGCTTCCATTACATTTTTTTTATTCTCATTAAAAAGAACCCTTATGCTTACTTTACACCTTGTTTGGATGGAGGTTAATGGATGGAAGTTAAAGTGAAATTGAAATTTCACCTTGTTTGGGAGTCTTTTTGAAGGGTTAGAGGATGGAATGGAAAGTTAAATTTCCTTCCATTTTCCTCCCCTCCAATTTTGGGGGTAAGAGGATGGAATGAGAACCAATGTAAAATTTTACATATTAAAATCAATGTCTAAGATATACTCACATTCAATATGTACAGGTATTTATGTAACATTATAAATATTCACTTCACTTCCCTCCTCTTTATTAGATTCCCAAACAAGCAATGTTTTAAATGTCGGATGTCAGGTTCATGTCGGACAGCTAAAATTCATATCGAATAGCGAAAATCGAGGATATGTCGGGAGACATGAAAAAATATCGGATTACCATATCGGATGGTGTGCATATGTGTAATATAAATATCATAAATAAAATCTAAACAGACTTCAAAAATTCTATTGTTTAAACAAATAAAAAAGTAAATAATTTATGATGCTTAGGGTTGATGTTGAAGGAAAGAGGTGAGAAAATAGGACTCTGATATTAGCGGTTAGGAAGAGAGAAGATCGCCCAATATTGATGTCGAATGAATAGCTCATAGAAAAGACCGATGAGATGTCAAAGAAGAAGAGACAGAAGATGGGCGACGGACATTACTTCAGTCTTTTTTTCCCTTTCCCTTAACTTATCAGTTTTTGTCTTTAGAAGTAATATTAAAAAATCAAGAATTTAAACCCAAACCTGATTAGATAAAATTAACCAAAAAAATAAAAAAAATTAGTCAATTTTTCAGACTGAAAAATCAACTGACATAACCGACGTATCCGTCCGACATATCCGACATGTCCCTCGATATATCTGACATGAACCCTGAAAACACAATACACATTGAAAAACTCCATATCGTGTCGGTTGGCCCCTAAATCTGACATGTCGGCCGACATTTAAAACATTGCAAACAAGATAAATAAATTTACTTCTGTTCCCCTTACTAAACTCTCAAACAACATTTTATCTTTTCACTTCCAATCCCTACCTTCCCTTTTCATTATTTAACTTTCTGTGTCTTTCCTTATGCTGTGTTTGGGAGCTCACTAAGGGAAAGGAAGGAAAGGTAGAAAGGAAGGGAACTTGTCAATTTTCCCTTCCCCTCCTTTACCCCACAATTTAGGGTGTAAGATTTCCCCTCATTTCCCTCCTCTACCTCCCAATAAAACTCCCAAACAAGTTTAAACTCAAATTTCTCTTCCCCTTCCCTTCTCTACCCTCCATCCATCCCTTGTCTACCCTCCATCCAAACACAGTATTAGTAAACTCCCAAACAAAGCATTAGGAAACTGCTTTGCCCTCGATAAGTGGAGATGTAAACACAAAACAAAAGGAAAGGATGTGACGTTCCGTTCAAACTAAGTTACAATTTCAACATAATCATCACCAAACATATCAAGATAAGCAATGCTTTATTATGAAGCGAATGAGGGCGCAAGAAAAATGTGACACCTCGCCCAAATTTCCAATTAAACTAATCATAAACAATCAACATGCACTAAAAGACCCACATTTCCTAGTACAAATAGGCTAATAGCCAGACGATCTATGGAAGGCCAAAGAACTCAATAAAGGGACAACCTGATTGCTTCTTGATCGTCCATCCTCCTCGTAAGACTCCCCACGATGAACCGAGGAGCTCACCGACACCGAGGCCGGCTTCGCCGGAGCTGGCGGGCCCGTAATCTTATCTTTGACCGGCTTCTCGTACTGCGTGACATTGGTGACAGGGTTCCAGTAATAAAGATAGCCAGTGCTCCCATCAACCAAACCCTTCCAGGGCGCCGGCAGCGTGGGGTCCTCAGGGGCGTACCTCGGCCCGCTCCCATTCGAAGAAGCAGCAGGCATGATGATGAATCAAAACCCTAGTCTTCAAACTTTTGGCCCCAACCGGTGATTTCGAGGAAATACGGTCTTGGGTCCGAAATCTGTGATGAGAGGAAAAAGACCTAAATCTGATCAAATCGAGGCGGCGTTGAGAGAGAAAACCCTAGATCACAACGGATTTGAAGGTTAAAGATCTGAGATGGGATGAGAAATGACCTGGATTTGAGAATCGGAGCTAGAGATCTGAGATTGGGAGAAGACGAACCTAGGGTTTGAAGAGAATTGCGCCCCTCGCTCGCTCGCTCGCTCTCCCCCTCTCTCCCTAGATCTCTTTCTCGCTCTAAAAACGAGAGGCTGGGAAGTGGAGAGGGGGGCGCAGGTGCGGGAGAGGGAAACCTATTATTGCCTTTGGGCGGCTCGTCAGATTCCTGTCGCGTTGGTTCGGGTCGGTTTGATAATAAGAACCGGCTCAGTCACCTCCCCACCCACCCTAAACACGTTAATAATCAAGACGCGCATTTCATGCGTTCATCATATAAATAATTTGCAGATTAGCAGGTGTTTTATCGTGTTGAAGCATGAAAGAGAATAATGCGGTCTTCTTCTTGTTGTTCTTTTTTTTTTTTAATGTTTTCGCTAAGGGGGTGTTTGGTTCAATAGTGAGCAAGATTAGCTGATTAGGAATAGGGAACGGATGTTTTTTTATGGATTCCTATCTAATTCATATAAAAAAATTAAGACAAGTTTATGTTGTTATGGAATTATTTTTTTCCTCTTTCTATGTTTGTTTCATAGCATGTAAAAATGGAATCCAACTTTATAGAAACCCTCCAGTTCATATTCTTTAGTTTGATTTGGAATCAGAAAATTTTGAGATAAATGGTGAGAACACCTTAGGTGTTCTTACCACTCACTAGTGGACAAATTGTTTAAAAAAGAAGATTGGGTAATCTTACCAGTTTGCCAAAATTCAAAACCGAAAAAAAAAAACATTGTAGCAACGGCTAGTTTTAAGGCCTTGGAGACTATAAATTTGGATTGATGGCTCATGGTGCCAAATGTGTTCCTCATTCTTACCACTTTTTTAAAATTCTCATAGTTTGCAAGTTTCCTCCCCTCCATCAATATGATATCAAAAGAATGCCCTAAAATTTTTGAAGTTTGGTGCGATTGTAATCTCCGAACACCCATAAAAGTGTGCATGAATGGTAAAAATAAGGAGAGATGTTATTGGGGGTGTGCAAAATACCCAAATAAAGAATGCAATTTTTTCAAAACCGACAACAACAAAATCGCACAAATCGAGGCAACACAAGCTCATGAATGATATTCAAAACCGACAGCAACATTACCCAAACCAAAGGAGCTTCACAAGCTCCACCTGATAGCAACACAAAACGAGCGACACAAGCTCATGTATGACCATCAAAACCGACAGCAAAAAAACAAACCAAAGGAGCTTCACAAGCTCCACCTGACTGCAACAAAACCGCACAAACCGAGGCAACAAAAACTCATGTATGGCCATCAAAACTGAGAGCAAAAAAACCAAACCAAAGGAGCTTCTCTGTAATATATTTTTTTGATCTTTTCTTTCATCGTACAAGTTGAAATTGTCTTTAGCATGCATTCTCAGAAGACAAGTTATTATCGTGACCACAGAAGAATCAATTGTATTAGCACACATCCTCTTTAATTATTTTTCATCTACGCTATCCATCTACATCCATTACAAAATTAGCATATATTTAGAACTTAATATTCCACTTATTCAATATTAAAAATAATTAAATAACTAATATATATATTGAAATCTTTAAACAAAAATATAAATGAGATCCAAAAATCTATTTTTGTAATGAAATAACTAATTCATATATTATAATATTAAAATGAAATTACTAATTCATATATTAAATAACCAATTTATAATCATCCATGATCAACTATGACAAATAACTGAAGCAACAAAGCTCTAAATTATCAAACATCCAAACAAATCAACCATGACAAATAATTATCCATGATCATATATTAATTTTTGTAAAAAAATGAGTTATAGATTTATACCTTCAACTGCCAAGGGGGTAATTCAGGGCTGAAATTTTCAGCAACAAACGAAAGCAACCAACTGAGGCAACCAACCAATAATTGAAGCTCGAAATCAAACCCACCGACAACAACCTGCTGAAGCAACAAACATCGAATAAAGCGGCTCGAAATCAAAGATTAATTTTTGGGATCAAACCTCCAGATCAAACCTCGACATCAAAGAAAGGAGCTCAAGATCGAAGCTGAAAACTAAAGCAACAAAGATAACTGACAACAACCCACTGAAGCTGTCAAACCCACCGAAGCCAACAATCGAGCCTCGTCTTTGAAAAAAAGAAATCGAAGAAGGCGCGAAGAGGAGAGAGAAGGCGAAAAACCAGATCTAGGGTTTTGGTGAAGAGGCAGATTCCAAAAAACGAAGAGAAATGGTGAAAATATTGGGTGTGTCAGCTTTTGCAACCAAATCCTCCCAAATCAATAGGATTTGGGTTTCCATAAAAGCCCCACACTTTTACAACTTTATAGATTTCGAAATCTATAAATTTGTTATGAAGCAAACTCAGGAATAGGATTCATAAAAAATCCTTTATTTATAATTTTGCCTATGTCAGATCCAATTCCTATACCTATTCCGTAAAAAGAGTGAAACAAACACCCCCTAATGCTCTTCACTACACCACCGAACTTTATCATTTGCTAATTTTTATTTCGAGTAAAATATCATATTTTATCACTCTATTTCACTTTTAGCCATATATATATTCAAGTAAGATACAAAGCAAGTAGGAGGAAAAACCTTTAACATCTTGTAGCCGCATCTAAATATTTCCAATCTAAATATTTCCAATGACTAAATTCTCAAATTGGTATTTTTTATCATCTCTTTACTAGGTATTTTTTATTGCTCCGGTGACTTCTTTGGTATTGAAAGTCTAACAAATGTGCACTTGGGCATTTTTCCTCGTTGCCAGTGATTTGTGGATAAAATGCATGTGACTTCACGTGATTAAGGGTCGTTTTGGTATTGTTGGACATTATGATAAGTTTCTTATATAAGCATACATGTGTAACCTATGTAAGCCGCTGAAGATAATTGTTTGGTAATCACACATTATAAGCTACTTCTGAAAGCAATGGGGTGTTTGGTAAAACTATACTTAAGGATCAAAGTGTAAATAACAAAAATGACTTAACTTTAGCTATTAAAGTTGAAAAATATAATTTAAGGATATATAAGATAAAAATACTAAAAGCCAAAGGGTGTGCATGATATTCTACAATAAAAAAGCAAATGTTGCTTAAAAAAGTATCCTCATATTATTTGTAAAAACATTCTCTTAAAAGCAGCAAATTTAACAAGCATGTAAGATAATTTTTACCAAATATGGTTATTTACTGTTTCTTGAGAAAATAAATAGAAGCAACCTAGTAAGAACTACAACAAAGAAGCCCTAATTTTGAGGGATACTAATAATTGTGTTTAAACGTGATAAGATATAGGTGATGTGGAATAGTATAGAATAGCCTCGTTTTCTAACTCGGAGAAAAAGAGAGAAAAAGTTCGAAGATGTCATGATTTTCTTGCTTCAGTTATGATTTTAGAGGTAAAATTGCTCAAAGGTGTGTTGAGCCTAATCAAATTTCCCTTTATTCCTTTCGAGAACCTTAAATTCAAGTTAACCCCCAGTGGTTGCCATAATATTTGAATCTAATACACAATTTTGTTTCAAATTTATCAAATAATTGAGATTATAGCATGAAATAAATCCGAATAAAATAAATAATTAAATCTGGCCTGATCAGGAGCAGTCGTGTATTCACTGTCCTAGAAGATTGAGAACCCGTCTATCGCCCTGGCGCAGATGGTTCCCTTCCCCCTAGCGGTAAAAGCCCTCGGAAACGACCGGCCTCTGCACTCGGGCGAGAGTGCAGAGCTTCAGCTCAGATGAAGGAAGTTGCCCATAAAATAAAACTAAGATGTAGATGAAAATAATATGTAGGGGAGAGAATAAAAACAAGAGAAACTTGTTGTATATTTTTTCTTATTATTTTGAGCTCAACATACGGATATATATATAGGGTTAGAAAAGACGTTACAAAACCCGTAATTAATTCCATAACGTTCGTCATAAATTTTGTAACGTTCCCCATAATTACATAGCCGTTACACATATTTTTAATTGCTAATTAAAACATGTTTTAATTATAAAATTTTATTACTATTCATGAAGGCAAAATTGCCTTTTCTTAACAAAATATCTAACAGTCCCCCCCAAAAGGCAATATTGACTGAAGACTCAGAAATCAATAAATAAATCAAGAAATCATAAAACAAATATAGGTTGGGCAACCTTTCGTATCGTGAATCCGGGAGAGGTAGCTTCCGGCTTTGAACATTTCCTTAGTGAGTTCATCGTCACCTGAGGGACATAATGGACTAGGCCTTGAATTAGGCCCCTTTAGTCAGGTATTGATGAAAACACACACAATATGTTTCATCTATTGAGCAAAGCGGGTTGAGCGTTAAAGGTCATTCTCATAATAAACCGACTCATGAGAGTTTCTAGGGGTTAGCCTAGCCCCCCCTTAACCGCGGCCATCACGGTTCCTCTCACATAGGTAAGTCCTCAAAGGGTACTACAGCTGTTTATTTAATACCCCCCATAATACACACGTTGGACTTATTAAGAGTAAAACTCAGCCTAGCCAGCTGTATCATAAGAGCATCGTCATCATAGAGAAGGGGTGATAGTACAAGCTACATAGTGATATATTAATATATCTGGGTCGATGCTCCACACGAGTGTCACTAGTCCAGCTTGTTTCTACCACATTGAACCAACATTGGGTTGCCGCTGTCAGTGACCTCATCTATGGGCTTAACCCCATCTCCCTCGATGAATCCAGAACCACACTCCTGGATAATCCCTTAGTCAAAGGGTCATCAAGATTTTCTCAGACTTTACAAAGTCTAGAATCACAACTTTGCCTAGCAGGCGTTGTCTATATTGTTTGAAATTGATATTAGGTCATGATCTATGATCATAAAAGATCATAGTCTATGTCTGAAGATGTAAACACATAGTGTTTGTGCAGATTAGGATTTGACCTTAATATCTGAACATTTCAAACTAATGTGGAACTAAAATTCTGCAGTTATGCATATGCACATACATGAATGAAATTAATAATAGATACATGCAGAGCATTCAAGAGAACAATATATTTCATAATTCATATGCATAAAATTTTTAAAATTCTTCTATTGTAAGAGGTTACAAATTGATTGCCTATAAAGGAGACCTTCCAAATTTAAATCGGTTGCCTACAAATGAGACCTTCCAAATTTAAATTGGTTGTCTATAAAAGAGACCTTCCAAATTTATGTTGCTACTTTCTAGTACCACTTCTTATACAAAAAATAATAATATTTGTACATACGTGCTTTAAATTTTACAAGTGCATTCTTGCATAAAACCTTGTAATTAATTATGTAACAAATGCAAGTTATCTAAAAGGACATATGAACATTTATTGCAATATCCATCGTAACGCAATAAAAGAGATGAACTTTATATTTGAAGATTTGAAACATAATTCACCATATAAAATAGAATTTTAAAAAAATGCACCTCTTTGATTTGGTTCGCTCATATATTGATCATTTATCATTAGGCAATATATGATGCAAGAAGCATAATTAAATAAATGCATATGAATTATTCTCATAATTCTGGTCCTCTTATTCCAAACCAAAAACTCCTAAAATGAAAAGATTAAAGTTTTACCAGGGTAGTTAGCCAGGTAAGGATAGTAATAGAGGTTGATCAAAGATCAATTAAGTACCCCGTTCCTTACAGAGTGTGTTACGTAACCCTTAAACCTTGCCTTAGACACCATCTAATCCAAGAAAACTTGAATCGGTTCACTCAATGAGTTTTTGTTCCTTAACAGTATATAGAAACTTTAAATTATTTCCTGCAAGTATTTAATTTGCCTAGCAATTATGTTAGACCCTAAAGGGGGGGTGATTAGGGTCTTATGCTAATCTAATCTGATTATATGTCAATTAAAATTAATTAAAGAGTTATCCTAGAAAGTATGAAATATAACAACTATATAAGCTAGGATAAGCAATATGAAAAATGAGATATATCCTATATGATGAAATATATATATACAAGGATATATAAACTAACACAAAATGATATATCCTACTAAAGAGATATACAATATGATATATGTAAGGATATGAAAACTAACACAAGGGTAAATAATCTAAATAAGATAGTGGATGAAATAAATGAGCAATGCACAATTGGCGATATAAGATGAATGCAAAAACAAATACGCCAAAGACAAACTCAAACAAGCAATATGATCACGAAGTTCGGACCTTCCGTCCTACGTCTCCGCTCCCAATCCCAGGGAGAAATCCACTATCACAATCCGGTTAGGAAGCCGGAACTTCTACACACCTCACACTCGGTTTTCTAGCTAACCAAAAACTTTACAATCGACACTCTTGCAATCACACTCTACACCCTCACAAGTGTTGGACGTAGCCGTGTCTCCCTCAAGTGCTCAGTTATAACCTCTCCCTAGGCTCGTCAACCGACGCCACTCCTCTTGGAATGATCCCCGACTCTCACCACACACTCCTCTCGGTATACAAGTGTATTACAAAGTGATTCTCACGATTAGGCTCAAAATAACAAGTGATTGTTCTCCAATATGAATGAGAACACAATGAAAGCTCACACTCAATTATTACAACTCTCACCAACCCAAAATATATTATGAATGTAAATACAATAAGCTCAAGTGGGTGCTTAAAAGCTTATAAACACACTTAAACCAACTTAAACCCTTGATTAAAATTCTTTAAAACATTTCTTGCTATTTTTATAAAACTGAGGTAAGGGGGGTATATATAGAAACCCCAAAGCCAAGAAAAAGCCAGGAAAAAGACCAAAAAACCACTCTACAACGGCTCTAAAAATAGCCGTTGGAACTGAGTTGACAGTGCGGCGGTCGACCGGTGCGGTCGACCGCGAGCAACGAAAAACAGTGAAAAAGAAACTGGACAAGCGGCGGTCGACCGCGAAAGTCTCTGGACTGCGTTCGGTCGACCGTCACGGTCGACCGCGAGCCATAAAAACAAAATCTGAGTTCTGAACTCATGGGCGGTCGACCGGTGCGGTCGACCACGAACAGATACACAGGAAAACAGGTTTTGAAAACAGATTTTTTGATTTTTGGAAAATTGTTAAAAATAACAAATGAAGTCCAAAAAATATAAAACTTTGGGAAATGTATATAAACATATAAATGAACATGTTACAAAAAGAATTTTCCAAATTGAATTTCCCATTTGTGAAAAATCATCATTTTGCAAAAATAGTCCAAAACACGAAAAAGTAAACATGTGAATTTTAACATTTAGGCTAAACCATGTTTTGAAACTTTGCACAATGATTATATAGACTTAATAAAATATGTATATGATTATTGTTAAGTCCAAAAACTAAGAATACAGAATTTTCACAAAATTAATTTCTATTTGTGAAAACTCATGTATTTTGCAAGTGTGTCCAAAGCATGAAAACTCAAAACTATGTATGTATATATATAACTATATATATACATAGAAACCAAATACGTGTGTGTATATGATATTGAGCTTAAGGTACTTAACACACATAATATAAAATCTAAACTAGATTACCCAAGCTTGATCTTGATCTTCAATAAGCTTGACTTAGTACACTATGCGGATAAAGCTTGAACTTGATTTTTAACTTTGAATAGCGTCGGCTTCTCTCCACAATTCCGCCAACCTCCATTTGATATCGTCGTTGAAGCGCTATTCTATCCATCCTCCAACTCGTTGTTTGTCTATAATAAATAGAAATATACCAACACTAGACAAATAACATTAGTGGTAAATTGTTTGTTAAACATCATTAAAACAAAGAGGCCAACAAATTATACTGCAAACATATGTTGGATAAGGCCGAGGCGGGGTTTACCTATTGATGTTCGAACCTCATGATTTTCACGTCTTGAGAGTAAAAATCCATCTATTAAGCTCACACATTAAAGAGGATTAATGAAAATAAGTATTAAAAGCTCAAATTATTTACTGGTGATCATCAACGTTCAAATACAGAGCATATTTTCTTTTAAAAAAATGGTTCACTTTGAACAGAGAAAGAATTCCTCCTTAACAACATATAGTGGAGGTAACCTCATTTTGTACTTAAACTGGCGATCTGTTATCAATTAATTATAAAATCAATTGCAAGTTGCAATTAATTGTAATTAAAATTAATTAGCAGTAATTAAATGAATGTAATAAATGCAATAATTAACAGTAATTAAAACTACTAATTACAAATTTTAATTTATTTAGGATGAACAGTAACAGTTAAATTTTTTTTACAAACTTTATAACAACAAATCAATAATATTAATAGATAAACAAATATATAATTAAAGCAAGGGAAAATTGTGTCTAGGCCCCAAAATTGTAAAGGGGATGTGTGGAGGCCCCCCGTATTTTTTTTCGTGCCAAAGTCCCCAATACCCAACACTCTTGTGTTTCAGCCCCTTTTACGTTTCCCAGACCGAACTGAGAGCGGAAAAAACCAAAATCCCAAAACTGCCCCTTGCAGTTTCCCCCCAAAATCGGCCTGGCTTCTCTCTTCTTCTTCTTCGCTCTCCTCAAACCAAACCTCTTCTCATCTCGAGAACCCATTTTTATAACCCAAATTCCCTCAATCTCCCAGGAAAACAAGAAAGGAAAATGGCCAAGAAAAAGTTAAGAAAAACGGGCCAGAAGCCTGAGGAAGAGAAGGGGGAAGGAATCGACACCCAAACGGCAGGGCGTCGTCACCGGCGGTGGTCGGCGCGATTGACGAAGGAGGAAACTCCAAAATTGGTCGCCTCAGCCTCCCGTCGTCACCGGCGGTGGTCGGCGCGATTGACGAAGGAGGAAACTCCAAAATTGGTCGCCTCAGCCTCCGCCGACGCCGTCATACCTCCGGCCGGTGGTTCTCCTCCGACATCCTCCTCCGACGAGGAGAGTAATGAAGCGACGGAAACCCTATTGAGCATGAAAAGGGGGCTGGAAAAGCGAGAGCGGAAGAGGAGACGCTCGCCGAAAGAAGAGTTCACTTCAAAGAAGAAGTAAGTTCCCAATCAATTTCCCCACTTTGAATTTAATTAATTAAATTTTGTGATTTGAATTTAAATGAGGTTTATGGGTTCTGTTTATGCGAAAATATTAGTCAGAAACTGGTTAGTGTTGTGTAGATCCTTACTTTTGGAGTATGATCTGTGCAATAGGAAATATAAGTGTTCGGAAGAAATGCATGCCAATAATTCACGTAGTTGTTGGTTAGTGGCTCTGCATGTCAATAATTCTTGTTTGGTGTGGACGTTTTCCCTTAGGTGTCAACTATTAGCTATTCATGTTAATAAATATTATCTTTTAATAAGTTAATGGCTGTATTGTTAACTGTCTCCTAATCCAAATCAACGTCTTATTGTTTATACAGTAAACGTGATGCTGTAGGTGATATCAGGCCTAGTGCACGTTTTGGATCGTATTGTATATTCATGCATAAACTTCATGCAAAAATGAAGAATTGGCATTGGGATGCCTTAAAGGGCACTAACTTTGAACACTATGTGTTCTTCGGACCTCCTGCACGAGATCGACGTGCACTGGAGCATGTGCTCAGTCACTATGATGCCGAAACTGATGAATTCTCTTTTCCCGATCCCCGAATAGGGTCTCTAATTTCAGTCAAATTTGATTAAGAGTGGGTGCAAACTCACACGGGCTTTCCTATTGATGGGGAGTTGATTTATGGGAATAAAGACCCTCACAACCGGCTTTGGAGGGAGTACTTTAAAGATAAGAAAGAAATGTTGAAGGACAAGGAGAAGGCAAAGGCCAGGGCTACAGAAGAACCTGGTAGCATGAGGAAATATGTTGAAGAGTTACTGGAAACACTTGTTGAGTCAAGTGACGATAAGGACGTTGAGGATTTTGTTCTTCTTCAAATATTGTACCAGTGTTCAATGATTTGGTGTCCGAACAGCTCGCAAGGCATTCCAAGATTGTTGTTTCAATATGTAGATAGCATTGAGAGAGTGAAGAACATTGCGTGGGGTAAATTTATTTTTGATGAGACGAAAAGAGGCATTCACATTGCCGTTGAAGGGTTGAGGAAGCCAGGGGTTACGTACGTCCCTGGATGCATGCCGCTCATCCCTGTAAGTTGCATGTTCATATGTGGTATAACATTTGTTTTATATTTAAAGAGTTTTGGCTACCGATATTAGATAATGTAACTTATGCAATTTTGAATGTTAACCAGTGTTGGTGAAAATTAACATGTTAAATTAAAAGTTAACATGGAGACCTCAAAGTTAACATGTTTAAGTGAAATATAACCAGTACTGATAAAAGTTAATTTTTTATAGTGAAAGTTAGCTACGAAGAAATGAAGTTGCATAAGGAGTTTTGATGTGCAGGAAAATAATGATAAATAATTGTTGCCTCTATTTTGGTAGCTATGGTTCTACGAGATGACAGGCATTAGAAAACCTACCCTAAACATCAGATGGAAGCCGTCGTTGACCAACTGGGTAAGGGTCGGAGGGACGGCTGGATCGATGAGGAGGGAGACAATTGTCTCCAAGGTAGAAAAAGCAACCATTAAGATTAAGGATAAACCTGATTCAACCAATTTTCCAGCGGGGGGGAAATACCCTCAAAGGGAGCCCTCTTGGAAGAATATTAGTAGCGCTCGCCTTGGGAAGAAAAGGATCCCTACTGTATCAGATAAGAGTAAAGCTATGGTGGTTTCATTGCCGAGAGTGAAGGAGAAGAAAGAAAACGTAAAGGATGAGAAGCAAGCGAGGGTGAATGGCAGACAAAATAGCTCATCCGTAGGATACGTAAGCGTCAATCATCTTTTACTGATTTGCTAGCATATTTATGATGGTTGAATTTTGTAACTTACTGGTTATTTTTCCAGATTGTCTCCCAGCATATCAAGAACGCGCTTGACAAAGAAGATGAAATAGAGAAGTTGAGCCTTGATCAGCAAATTCAGTTCTGGAGGAATACGACCAAATTAAACATGAAATTGCTCCATGCCACAAAGCGTAGTAAGCGCCTTCAATGGGATGCTTGTTCTAAGGAGATACATAGGCTGAACCGGAAATTGGAGTTTTACGAAGGAACTGCTGACCTGATTGATCCCCAGGACCTGAAGAAAAGTGTGGAGGAGATTATGTCCAAGAGTGACAGGCATACAAGGGCTGCACATGTGAAGAGGAAAAGAAGTGTTGACAGCATTGGCAAGGGTGACGATGTCGATTGTTTCGATTATGACGATGTGTGCATTATTGGTAAGGAAGCCTCGCATATTGCGGAGGGTGTAGCACAAGCTGAGCAGGAGGTAGACAGTGTTGGCCAAAACGAGGATGAAGAGACTGGAGGGGAATATAAAGAGGAAGAGATGGAAGACAGAGAGCATGAGGAGAAAGAGGAAGATAAAGAGGCCGAGAAAGAGGAAGATAGAGAGCAAGCGCTGAGCGAGGGAGATAGAGAGCAAGAGAATAGAGAGGAGGATAGAGAGCAAGTACTGTTTGAACAGGAAGATAGAGAGCAGGAGAATAAACTTGTAGAATCAGCGGCATCTGAGAAAGTGGAAGTTAGAGAGGAGTACTTTGAAGTGGAAGTTAGAGAGCAGGAGATGAAAGTACATGAGAAAGAGGAAGAGCTAGCGCAGATGTTTGAGGAAGAGAAGGAAGAAGAGAAGGGCAGTGCGGAGAAAGTACCGGAGATGGGTATGGGGGAGAAGGACTCATTAGATGGTTATCGAAAGAGGTCGAAGAAAGTTGTTTCGAAGGGAACAAGGGGACCAAGTACCAGAATCAGGACTCGTTCTCAGCTAATCCGAACCCCTTTCACTGAGGAAAAGAAGAAGATAGCCCAACCAGAATTAATTACAATTTCACATCACAAGGAGGATGATAGGGAAAAAATCAGGTACTACTGCAAGCCTAGTGAATGCACGTGGGATTTTCAAAAAACCAAAAAAATCAAGAAGAAGGAGGAGGCTCTGTTGAAGTTGCTGAACGAGGGGATTTCTTTTGTTGATGATTTTAGCATACGCCTGGTTGATAGCGCAGGAACCTTTGCTCACAACTTTAGAATACCCCATCATGTAGCGGCAAAGCTCACTCTAGAGGAGAACAGATGGGTCTTAGAGTTTTGCAATCAGAAAGCTCATCAGTAAGTTCAATCCATGCGAACTCTGGTTTCTATATGCATGTTCATGTTAAAAGAAACATGTTAACTTATGCTCATTGATGTTAACTTATGCTATAACATGTTATTGTTCATTGTTATATGTTAAATTTTCCAGAATCAGGCTAACGTTTTACCATTTATGTTAATCTTTGTATCTTTGTGTCATATATCAGGTCATGATTGTTTTAAAAATGTCAAACAGTAGTATTGATTCTATGGAGCTTCTCAACCTACTACGAGGGGGACGTATTGACGACCATGCAAGTTTAATTGCCTCACTTATGCAATTTTTCCTCACAATCTGACAGGGTTGTTATGCAATCTAATGTGTGTCTTATGTATGTTCCATTTCCAGGTGATGGAAGCTTTGATCGATAGAATAAGCTCATAGCTGGATAGGCCAGAAACAGTTCCCCTGAGCCATAAGTATAGGATTGTATCAGTCTTCTTCTGCGTAAGCTATCTACTTTACGATACTATGATTCTTTAACACGTGTTTACTCCCGTCATAACATTCCATTATACTTGGATTATACAGCACAACCTTTATGCAAACACTCCTGATTTCCCACACATATATACTTCATTTATACAAAAGCATATTGCTGCGAGGAAGAGTGTACTCCTTATCCCGCTTGTGCGTCACGACCATTGGCATCTTGCTGAAGTCAGGTTGGATGAGGACGTTGTCAAGCATTACAGCTCAGCTACCCACGATGCATATATTGAATCGGTGAATAAAGTAATTGCCTTTATGGACCATATGAAGGTTGGTTTTGATCCAGACAATGTTTGGAGGAAGTTTAGATACGAGGGCGTCCCTTGCGAGCAACAATCTGAAATGTTAGTAATTTACAAACTTGAATTTAATTCTATTGCATCCCACAACACATATCTAACAGAACTGTTATTGTATCTCCGCGTTGCAGTTTTGATTGTGGGCTTTTCATTTCCTTATACATGAAGGCTATAATCAATGGGATTGATGCGATTCAGGTAAGTAATCCCGGAGACAATTCGGTCGTCTTGCGTGCCAGGCTTGCAGCCAAACTTCTTGAGGAAGGATGGGAACAGAGACATCAAGCGGAGATTGAAGCACATGGTGGGTGAAAGACGATTCTAACATTATGATGTAATTGAAATGGATTGTTATGGATATGTCTGATACTACCTGCTTGACATGCACTCTTTAATTTTGCTGTAAGCTAGTCAGTTTACGAAGGAGGTTAACTAGATTGGACAAAAGTTAACCACTTTCAGCAAAAGTTAACCAGTTACAACAAAAGTTAACCAGTGTAGACGAAAGTTAACCAATTTCAGAAAAAGTTAACCAGATTCAGTAAACGTTAACCAGCTTCGCTGGAAGTTAACCAGCTCCAGAAATAGTTAACCAGTTACACTGAAAGTTAAACCTGTCGCTCTAAACCAAATTGTGCAAAATTAAAGATGTCAACCGCTCAGCTACCCACTTTGGATTAGATCAAACAGCTCTGAAAGCTAACCAATTCAGGGAAAATTTTACAAATCGATAGCCAATAAACTAATAAAACGAAGAGCGATTTTTAGACGATGCAGTGTTCCGCTATGAACTGCACATATATCAGTTCATTTTCAGCTTGCATATCACAATGTTTAAGCAAATTAGAACAACACAAAAACAACATAGAAAGCACGAACAGGTTTTCCATTTTTCAACTTCACGCTTAGACTGCTTCAATGCTTTCTTCAAATATTTTACCTTGGCTGCTATCTCATCTTCAGCGGGTGCTTCTTGGTGAACAGCCACGTTCTCCTTCATTGCATTAACATTGTTAGCCCAAGCAAAAAAACTTGCATTGCCTATTTGGGAACTTTGCACATCCCCAGAAGTATCTACCTTTGTTGCTCCCAATTTTGCACTGCTTGAGGGGGGGTTGGAAGCTTGCAGAAACAACATGGCTCTTCTACTGACTGAGAGGCATCATCGGTCTTCATCTTAGTCTCTAAATGAGCTACAAAGGGAGGGAGGGAACAAGAGATATGTTTTTACTTGAGCCTTGCATAACATTATATAAAGCAAATGGAACAAGTACTTAGCCGTTGGAATATGTCTGTTGGAACAGTATACCAACTAGCCGTTGAACAGTCATGTAGATTTGAGACCTGACAGCAATTTAACCTCAAACAGTGGGCCTTTATGATAACAAATTCAGCTAAAAGTAGTAGTAGTATAGAGATAGATATAAGTTAACATGTTTAAGTACAAAATTCAAAACCTCCTGCTGTCTTGCAGCAGATCACAAAAATCTACCATTAGTATAATGGAAACTTAAATGCAACTTATATTTCTCTAGCGCCATTCCTCCTCTTCGTAAGCATGGCACACTAATCGTGGATGGGCTCGTTACAAGTTGCTCGGTTGTGCCCTTCCCTCTTGCATCGACCACATTTGATAGGATGTTTCATGATGGTTCTGTTGTTTATGCGTCTTGTTCTATTTCTTCCCCTCCTCTTCGTGGTAATTGGTGGCAAAATCTGGATTTCATCCTTGGGCACACTACGCATCTCATAATCTGGTATGGGATATAATATTTCATCGTAGCTCTTCTTAAACGCCTCTACGGACATGAACCAGTCACAATACTGATATACCTCTCTTTTCATATAAATGATGACTGCACAAGCATGCACACAAGGAATATGAGTTACGTCCCAAGCACGGCAACTACATGTCCTCTTCCCCAAGTCAACGTGAGTGGTTCTCTGTGATTGCACTTCGAATATATCATCTCTAGATTGCTTAATCTCTAACGTAGATCCTCTTTCCATATGTTCTCTAACAATCTGCTCAGCTTTAGGACAAAGATAGCTTGTCCACTTTTCAGCCATTATGCGTCTGTTGTTCATGCGAGTCATAATTTGCTTGCGGATATGCTCCACCATTTGCAGGATACGCAGCATTCGAGCTTCACGTATCCAGTTGTTAAAGGATTCTGCAACGTTAGAGGTTACATGACCATATTTGCAAACATCAAAATAAAACAAAGTCCCATTCGGCATCCAATATGTAATAAGATTAACACGTAACCACCAAACTTTCCCTTTAGTAGGAAAAGTTAACATAATAACATGAAAGTTAACATATAGTGATAAACGATAACATATATCACCGATAGTTAACATGCAAAAGGGGATATTCACTAGAAATGATTGAGGGCAGTACCTAATGCCAGGGAAGAAGGCATTCGCCCAATGCTCTGGCCAGTATTTAATTACAATCTCATATGCAGCTGGAGACATCTCATATATATCCTTCATGTAGTCGTTCCATTCCGCAACAGTGTATTTATAGCAAGCTGATTGGAGCAAATTCCCCAAAACATGTGTGTCATTTGCCTTCAATCCCAAATCCTTTAGCTTAGATCTAAAATTTTCAACCAGGTGCAGAACACATCTTGAGTGAATTGCTTCAGTAAAATATTCTCTCACCGCTTCTTGGATTCCCTTGTCGGCATCAGAAATAATAACCAGTTGATGGGGATGATTATATGGGTCTGGCCTTTCGTACAGTATAGACCACAAGCCTTACAGGAACCATCTCCAATTATCAACGTTTTCCTGATCACATATGCAATACGCAAGTGGAAATATCCCTTGGTCTCCATCATATGCTATAGCGCTCAGGAGCAGGCCTTTGTATCTATCTTTCAAGAAGGTCCTATCCAAAAATAATAGAGGTCTACACTCATTTAAGAAACCAACGATGCAAGCAGCATAACATATAAACAGTCTTTTGAACCTTCCTTCATTCTGGTCAATGCAAATGTAGCTTCCTGGATTTGTTTCCTTCACCTTTTGCTCATACCTGTACAACAGTGTGACCACATTACACGTAAATGTAATACATTGGAACATAAGGGTAATGTATATTAACATGTAAGAGCTGACAATTTTCCATGAAACATAACAGTAGTTGAAATATAAATTTATGAAAATAAATATGGAAACATCTAAGGAAATATATTGCACGATCAATTTATACATTTAAACAGATAACTATAAAATTTACCATCTTAATTGATCGTAAGACTCATAACTATCACCGTACATAGCCTCCTGCGCTCTTTCTTTGCCCCACCATATCTTACTGTATTCAAGTCTCAATCCATATCGAGTGAGGAACTCCTTTTGCACATCCTTTGGGCGGATTTTTGGTCGAACTTTTAAGACAGATCGCAATTGTTCTGCTACGAATCTACGAGATGCCCGTGATTGCCCTGACAAGTTAGTATGTTGTCTGCAACTATGTTCATTCACAAACCTTTTGATTTCAATTCTTTTTTCATTTTTTACAGGGGATGCAAACAGCATCCAAGGGCATCCATACGGCTCCTTATATCGACAAATAACTCAGATACGTCTAGGTTCATTCTTTACAAAGTCGTAGTCAAACTTTTTCGCCATGGAATAGTATTGCAACGCTAGTCGTAAATCATTAACAGTTTCAAATTGTTGGCCCTTTTCAGTTAATGCTGTGTGCTAACAGTCTGGAATGCTGTAAGTTTTACTGATAATATCATCAGCTCTCATTACAATCTCACCAGACGGGCGGAATGCTGTAAGTTTTACTGATAATATCATCAGCTCTCATTACAATCTCACCAGACGGGCAATCATTTGGGATTCTCTCTGAATTGGAAGATAATATCATCAGCTCTCATTACAATCTCACCAGACGGGCAATCATTTGGGATTCTCTCTGAATTGGAAACATTTCCACCAGAAGGGGGATGGCAATATTCTTCATTCAAAGAGGCATCACTGTTGCAAAAATTAATCAGCCAGTGATATAAACTTTACACTAGAGTATAAAACTATCTTATAATATTTAAAACAAACCATTTTTGTATAAATTAATTAAAGAGCAGTGGAATTTAACAGACAATTTACATAGTTAACTCGTTACGCTGAAAGTTAACATGCTTACATGAAAGTTAACATGTTCAATTGAAGATTAACATATATCGTCAAAACATAACATGAAAGATGAAGAGTTAACGTATAAATTTCGAAGATGACATCTATGTTTTTCTACTGCGCACCGAAACCTGAAATCACAATTTTTACATCACACAATCCCAATTTGAGCCAAAGTTCATTGTTTACATATAAATCAGTAATAACTTTGTACTTCCTTTAAGAAGTAGGTCACTCTATGTTATCAAAAACTTGCATCTGAATCTCCGTACAACAAGTGAAAATATTGTCATCAAATATGCACTTCATGATAGGAAGAATATAGCAATAACGTCACACGACACCGTGCACGTCGAACAATTGGAAACCGTTGGGGGTTGTTGACAGTTATGACGATAATTAATTTGTTAAATTGAAGGGATTCAAAGCGCATAATGGGATTCCAAAAGATGAAGTTAAAAAACACTTAAAATGTTATGCGGCTTTGCCTTAAAGCCTGAAATCAGTATGTTCACGTCACACAAAGCTAAATGTTATAAAGAATCATTAATTACTTACATTCCACCAATAACTTTCTGGTTTATTTTAGAACTGGAACACTCTTTATTAACAGCACTATTAACAACAGCGAGCATGTGAATCTCTGTACAACCGACATTTCGATTGTACTCCAACATGCACTTCAAGTCATCTTCGTTGTCAACCGAAAAAGTCAAGTTGGGGTGCCTCTCGGATTTATATACCAAGGATAAAGCTTCTTCAGGTACTTTCATTCTTTCAGCCACATCAAATTTCAGTTCATAAAACTGTGTTGTCGAGCAGAGCTTCATAAATATGGCATTCTCACCGAAAGACACCATACAAATCAAGTCATCGGCGGCCATTGGGAGTGGTTGAGAGTTATGAAGACAGTTATGAGGAGTAATGGAAGGGATTTAAAGCTTAGAACGGTTGTTGACAGATGAAGGGGAAAAACCCTGATTTCATAAATGGGAGAATGAGAGAAAAAATTACCCGAATTTATATCCCATTAATAAGGAGCTGAAGCGGACCAGTAATGGAGGGAACCCGCCTTTTTTTCCCCCGCTTTCCGCCGTCTCTTCACCTTAACTGCGATGGGAGAGATCGACGATCATTGATAGCTGCCTGTAGCCGGTTCCCAGTGAGAGACGAGGGCATTTCGGGTCTTTTTGCCTAAATACGCGGAACATACGTATAAAAGAGGGCTAAAGGGGCTGGACCACACGAATAATGCATTTTTGGGGCGGCAGCCCAAGGGGAATAATTGGTGGGGCTGGGCCACTTCAAGGACACGATTTTGGGGCCTGGACACAATTTTCCCTTAAAGCAATTATATTTTCTTTGTGTTAACAACAACTATAAAAATCCCCTCTATTTTTTTGGGTGAACAGTAACAAAAACCTTTTTTTTATTTTAACAAAAAGTTAATTAATTGATAAGCAATTTAGTAGCAATTTTTTTTTCTGATGAACAGTTTAGAATAGTAAAAGCAAAGTATTTTATTTTATTATTATTTTTAATTCGGATGAACAGTAACCATCTCAAATGAACAGTAACAAATTATAATTTCCAGAGAAGAGAATTTTTTCTCTTTAATGAATAGTAACTGTTTATCCGATGAACAGCTGTTTTTTTTAACAACAAATTAATAAAATTAATAGATAAACAAATAAACAAAGTAATTAGCAGCAACTATTTTGTAATGAACAACAAAGATAAAATTCGGGTGAATAGTACTTTGATGAACAGTAACTTTTATTTTTTTTTGGTTTTAAAAATTAACAATTATGAATACTCAATCTTCTAGATTGTTGGATATTTTATTAAAGAAAAGGCAATTTTGCCTTTGTGTTTTAGTCCCACATCGAAAAATTAAAAAGAATCCTCTCTCCCTCAACCCTATAAATACACCCTTATTCACATTCTAAAACATAAGAAAAAAAGTTTTTCTCCTCTCATTTGGTTTAAAAAAAATTGTTTTTCCCCTCTATAAATTTTGTATTAATTTTTTTTTGACAATCTTCTTCATCTGAGCTGAAGCTCTGTACTCTCGCCCGAGTACGGAGGCCGGCCGTTTCCGGGGGCTTTTACTTCTAGGGGTGAGAGAACCATTTGCGTTAGGGCGATAGGCAGGTTCTCAATCTTCTAGGGCAGTGATTACACGACTGCTCTCATCAGACCTGATTTTCTTATCTCTTACTTATTTAATTCGGATTTAATTTACATGCTATAACATTTGTTTATACAAAAAATCCAACAATAATTTTGCCACGTCAATGTGTCATGCCACGTTAGCAAATACAACTTAAAAAGAAAGCCCCCTTCTAATTTCCGACAAATATTTCCCCAAAATTTCATCGGCAATGATAAAAAATGCATACTTGGAAAAGAAGTGGACTTTAAATAATTTGGATTATCTCTAATATAAAAAAATTAGTGGAGAGACCACCACTTTTAATCTCAATAATTAATAATCTAGTAGATGATTGTGATACTGTCTAATTTGTAGCATTCACCATGCCCTCATGCATTACACTCATTCATGCTTATACTTGAAAAAATAACACCCACTAGATAATCCATTGTTGGGATTAAGTAGGGATCACTCCACAACTTTTTTAGTATTGCGAAGGATTCGAATCTGGACTTTAACTACTAAAAAGTCATTGGAAAAACTAAAAAAACAAACTAACTAAAAAAACAAACTGACAAAGAGGGGTTCCAATTAGGTATTTTTAGCATATATCATACACTATTTTTGCAACTTATTTAAATCCTACTTTGAATCGTGTGGGCTAGGGCCCAAATCGCTTATAATGAGTTTCTATTGGGCCGCCCTCCCAAAAAAATCAAAGTCTACATGCCTTCCTCTCTTCATCGACATCGTTCTTCTTCATTCACACCTTCCTTCATGAAAAATGCTGGATAAACCCAATGATGGCCATGATGATCTTATATGTGATTTTTATGTTGTTTATTTAGATATTACATTGGCTTATCATATTCTTAGTGGCATTGTGTTAATCCAATCAATATGATGCACGGATTGGATTCCCTACAGAGAATATAGTGGCTTACTGCTGTGATATTTTGTGTGATGAATATTTATAGCGTAAAGCTTTAATATAATTAAAAAACATTTCTTATTATTTTCTATTTTTTAATGATAAAAATTAACCAAAAATAATGAGTATCCTTGATCAGGGGATTTTCTCAACGAAGTGAATAAAGTGGTGAGAAAAACTCTCATAACAATACTTGATTGAGATCGAGTTACGTTGTAGATTTGAGTCAATTTTCTCATATAACATATCATACATATTAATATCATATGAAAATATGATGGTTGAGAAAACAACTTGTGCAAGATCTAATCTTTTAATATTATGTCTGGTAGGCATGCAATGGAAAATGAACACTGAATAGTTGTTTGCAAGACGCCATGTACATCTACATGCACTACAATCTCTGAATCAATAGATGTATTCATGACATATCTTTATAGTGAATTCAGATCCTCGCTAATAAGGTGATAATTAAAGACAATCTAATGACCATTAATCCTTACCGTATACTTTTATTCAAGGGATAAAATCATGCAACGTAAGATTGTCATTATCAAAAAAGTAATTTTTATTATAGTAGATTTTAAAACGGTTGTGGTTTTCAAGACTATAACAGAATCCTACATGGGGTAATCTTAGCGTAAAGCTTTTTGGCTCGCGGGTGAACCGCGAGCCCCTAACTCGCAGAGGGGGGTACAGGGGCAGTGGGCCCCACAGCTGGGGCCCACTGCCCCTGTACCCCCCTCTGCGAGTTGGGTGGCTCGCGGTTCACCCGCGAGCCAAAAAGCAGGATTCATATTTATATGAGTTAAGAGGCGCATAACCTTTGACATGGAATTGTTTTAAGCATATTTCTAATATGAGTGCAATTGTTTTAAGCACATTTTCGTTAAAAATATTTATTCAATACTAAGGCAATTATGGAAACATTATCAAAAAACTACATTTGGAGGTTACCATGTTATTTGAACGTGAAATAATAACCGTATCAAATCCTTTGGTAACAACACATATTTGAAACCTATATTATTTTATTATTTTACATTAATGCATGTTGAATTTCTATAATTGTTTTGGGTACATTCTTAAGTTATTAACATATAACATTGTCGATAAGGGGTCGTAAGCATCGCATAAACTAGAGCTAAATAGTTTCAAACAAGGAAAACCCGCATTGAAAATTGAGCAAAAACACGAATATAGTTTCTTTCATGAGCAGAATCATAGTTTTCAGAAAAACATTAGGCATACAATAAAATCTTTTACAATACTATTTCTTTCAGTTAAATATTAGACTTGTAGTTGTCCGCACTCAAAACTTCGTACCATTGACTTGGAGCGACTCAATGTCAAGATTCCACTCTTTTCTTAAATTCTATTTCACTAAAGTTTTGTCTGATCCCAGTCTTATCTAAGATCTATTTTGCTAAAGTTTTTCCTTACATGGACTTCACATCTACTAATTCTTTCGAACTTTAAAAAGTAAAACTTTAAAACTATTATTCATTACACAGTAAACACTATTAGTGTTACAATATAATTCAAAATATTAAGATTACTCATCATAATAAAGCAATATTTTCTATCTTAGCTATAATGTTCATGGCCCAATGATTTCTTCCCCAAATATTGTTCCTACTGCAATAAATTTTGCCCGAAGAAATTTTCTAAATAAACTCATTTACATTTTTTTAAAATCGACCCTATTCAAACTTTATTACAAAAATCGACCCACTTTCTCGTCACGTCAGCATCGTGGCCAGAAAGTGCGTCGATTTTTTTAACGCGATCCTAATAAGTCGGGGTTGACAACATCAACTATTTTGAACGTTACTAGCAATTTGCAAGCTAAATTAGTCAGGGTTCGAAACCCCAACTAATTTAGCGCATGTTTAAATTGGTCGGGGTTGGGAACCCCGACCATTTTGAACTGCCTAATTCAAAATGGTCGGGGTTCCCAACCTCGATCATTTAGCAGAGAGTTTACACCCCCCCAGTTAACTAAGTGGAAAATGGTTAAGGGACAATAGTTGGGGTTGCCAACCCCGACTATTTGTTATGGGTCCTACCCTATAAAAACCCTCTAAACTCTTCTCCCCCCTCCAAAACCCTTTGTTCCTAGTCGTCTCCCTCTCCTCCAAAACTGTTTCTCTTCTCCCCCTAAACCCTTCGTTGCCACCGATCTCAGATTTCAATCCCATTTTTCGGTCGAATTTCATCGTGAAAGATCTCTAGGGTAATTTCACTTCCTTCTATCATCTTTTAACATGTACAAATATAGGGTTTTCTCTTAAAAACAAATTTTTAGGGTTAACTCTATTTGTAGTGGTTTATTTAGAAAATTTCTTCTTGTTGTAGTTTAAATTAAACTTTTAGGACATAGAATGCTCAATTCTAGGGTTTAGGATTTGGAGGTTTAGGGTTGTAACTGAGGTTTAGAGTTGTAATTTGGGGTTTAGGATTGTAATTGATAATATTTTAATTTTTTTTTGCATTTAAATGATATAACTTTCCTTTGCATAGGTTGAAGAATATAAATTTTATTGCTTGCTCTTATGATGGGAAAATTAATTATGGAATGAATAATATGCCAACGTACGTCAGAGGGGTAACAACGTTGTTAATGATCTCGGAATCATATAGTTATTGTGACTTGGTTAATGAATTACACCGAGTTACGACAATTGACCCTCGAGAGTACCGACTAAAAATAAAATGCAATTGGCCCATAACTTTTGATAGAATATCCACAGTTGAGATCTCAAACGATCATCATATGAGTATTATGTTTAATTTGAGCAAGTCACAACCAACGGTAGAATTATTTATTAAAAAGTTATCATATAATTCATGCCAAATATTCAACCCTCCAGGAGAATTCTCACGCATGTTAGATTTGGGAGTTGAGCCTGATGATTTTCTTTCTTCTTTGAGTGAAATAAAGCGGACTCAATTTTAATATCACGGTGGTGCACCTTCATTCGGTGGAACGTCAAATGTCATGAACAATAAAGTCCTTTATCAAAATATGAGGCCGTTAAGAGGGGCAACAATTGAAGAGGATGAAAGAATGAACGCCTTTGAAGGTGAGGATGAAGATAGTGCACCAATTGATAGCATGTAATTTGTGAGTGAATATGTTAAAGAGAATCCGGATTGGCTCAATGGGGCTTACATTAATAATGAATATGTTGAGTACGAAGAACCCCCCCCCCCCCCCCCCCCCCCCCCCCCGACGAGTTTGAAGATGATGAATGAATTCGTTCTTCCATAGTACAAGATATGCGCATTGACCAAAGTTCAACTCATAGAGGAGATGATGACATCCCTTTCAGAGTTGGTAATTTATTCGAGACTAAGGACCAATTGGTTGATGCTATTTGTGATTACTTAATCAAAAAATTGGTTAAATTCAAGCAAATAAAAAGCAATCGCACAAGTTATGAGGCAATCTGTTTTATAAATACACAAAGGAAAGGCCAGGCCGAGGGAAATGAACCTGATTACGCATGTCCTTGGAAGTTATATGCATTTGCTGGAAAGAAACATAATGGGTATTTTAAGATCACAGAATACTGCGGTATTCATGCATGTAGCAATCCAATGTTCGAGCAAGATCACAATGATGCTTCTGCCTCTTACATAGCGTGGTTGATTATACCAAAATTAAAGAAGAAGCTTGAACTAAGACCCGATAACATAATTAAGAGAGTGCTAGATACGAAGTTCATTAAAATATCATATAGTAAAGCGTGGAATGCAAGTAGAATTATGATGACAAAAATATTTGGTGACTAGGAGAAGTCTTACACAATATTACCTTAATATCTTGATGCGATCAAAAGAAGCAATCCTGGATCTGAATACAAACTCATAACCAAAGAGATCGATCCGGGAGTTTATCAATTCACCTCTGTATTTTGGGTATTTAGTCCTTCGATCAAGGGATTTAAATTTTGTCGACAGTTCCTTGCATTGATGACATACACTTATATGGTAAATATAAGGGTGTATTGCTTGTTGCTACAGGAGTAGATGTAGATGGTGGCTTATTTCCTTTGGCCTTCATAGTTGTGGAGGTCGAGAACAGTGAAAATTAGGAGTGTTTTTTTTTCTTGCATTCAATTATATATTTTTAATGTGTTACCTTCTAGGAAAATTACTTTTATATCTGATAGGATGACAGATATTCCAAAAGCATTGTATAGGAGATTTGGCTCTCATCACAATCATCGCTATTGCTTACGACACAATAGAGCTAATTTTAAAAAGAGTTTTGGTTAGATACATTTACAAACCTTCTTTGGCAAGTGGGTTGTACACCCGAAACATATGTGTATGATTGGATACGATATCAAATCAAAGCAACATCTTAAGCTGCGCATAACTGGATTGCGAGTAGTTTAGGAAGTGATTACGTTGATCGGTGGGCACTAAATAAAGATGGAGGGAATCGGTTTTGCATGATGATAACTAATTGTTCTGAAAGCTTCAACAGAGTACTTAAGGGGGCTCGAACAATGCCTATACAGCCGTTGGTTGTACGGATATTTTATAGACTAAATCACTATTTTGTCAAGCGACAAGAGGGTGGAGCAAAGCGGGTGACGTTGTTGACATCAAAAAATGAAGAGATTGTAGGAGCTCGTGTCAAGCAGGCGAGATCAACGAATATTGTTAGATTTGCTATAGATGAATGACAGGTGACATATAATCACGGTCATAATTACACCATTAATTTACGAGGGACACAATGCGTATGCACTTGTAACATACCAGAATTACAAAAATTGCCATGTTCACATGTTATAGCGGTTACGACCAAGCAATTTAGGGGTGCAAATACATCGTATTACACATACACTTCTGAGTGGTATCAATCAAGCCACTATAGAGATTCAGACAAGCAGTGTTTTCATCACATTATAGACAGTCATTACTGGCCACCCTATATTGGGCCGCATGTGTTACCTCCTGAATATAAGAGACAAGTCGGACGCCCACGACCAGTACATGTAAAAGGTACGATGGATGAAGGTCAGGAAGGAGCTCCAAAAAAATAGGTGTGGATATTGCATACAACTGGGCCATAATAGATCTCATTGTCCTACCAAACCAAATAGATAGTAATTAATGAGTACAATTTATTTAATTTTTAATTTTATTCTACTTCATTTATTAGTCAATGCTCATATATGAAATCTGTAATTTTATTCTACTTTTAATTTAGCATACGTCATAACACTGACATATTTTATCATCATATGTTCAGATATTTACAGTATGGAGGCGAGTCCATTAATATATGAGGTCCTTTATGACCAACATCGACACTGATCCGCGGAGATAGACTCTGGAGAGGTAAATTACACTTTTTTATTAATTTCATTTATAAGTCAAATTTTCTAAGTTAATGATTGTTACTGAACATTTTGCATTGTTTAATATATGCAAGCCCCGAGTATTACTATAGTTGATCATACTCGTGCACATTCAAGCTGGGATTTGACGGATCTACGGGTCCAGTTTTATGTTCGTCAAGCAGGCTTTTTTGAGTGTTCATAAATTAAATGTATGAGACTTGATTGGGCTCTCTTGACAGCATTGATTTAACGATGGAGGCCCGAGACAAATACATTCCACATGCGCCAAGGAGAGTCGACGATTACATTGTAGGATGTTGGGGTTTTACATAGCCTCAGAGTGGATGGAGATGCTGTTACGGGTACTGATGACTTCAACTGGGTAGGAAAGTGTGAACAATTACTGGGTCAAGCTCCTACTATGAAGGGTGGTAAGATCAAGCTCGAATGGTTAAGAAATAATTATATGAATATACCAATTGATGCGATCGTCGGGCTGGGCATATTCGGTTCGGGTCGGTTTTAAGCCCAATCCGCATCCAATCTGAATTTTTCGAATTCTCAAAACTCTCATCCAGATTCGGATTTTTTCCCCTTCATCCGAATATTCGGCCCAACCGAAATTCGGATCGGTTTCGGTTTTGGGCCGAATTAATTCCATTTCACAAAAATCTGCCCACACCTGAGATCATTGCCTATTAATTTCTGATGAAGTATCATTATTTGTCCATTTTGTCTACTTAATTTTTTCCCCCAAACAATGAAATGTGGAGCTTGTTTGAAGTAACACCATTGTCACAGCTAACAAAAAAAACTGAAATCAGTGAAATGAGCGCAAACCATATCAACAAGTACATACCATACCACAATAATAAACTCATTAAAGAGTTACTTAGTTACAAACCATGCAAATAGTCCAGAAATAGTTAGGGTTAGGGATTTTTTAGTATTTATATTAGAAAATTCGGTTCGGTTTTTTCGGGCGGTTCAGGGGTTCAAACCGGATCCAATTTGGTTTAATTCGGTTCGGACAGTTTAGAGTCTTCTTCCAATCCATTTAATCCGGTTCGGTTAACCGGCCCGCTTTTTCGGGTGGTTTTTTCGGTTGAACCGGTTTTTTTGGGTTTTTGTCCACCCCTAGCGATCGATGAGATCATCAAGAGCTATGCCCGTGTATATATTCTTCATATGATCGGTACTATTTGTAGGCTGTCTAAAAATTACTACAGATAGCTGATCTTCATCAAACACCGATGATAAAAGTTATAATTTGACGGCATTCAGAAGGCTACAATTTAAAAACTTTCACGTAGATCGATGAATATTACAATCTGACGACCTTCATATTTTCAAGGAGCCAAGGCGAAGGCTACAAGATAATGATCTTTGTAACGCTCTAGCAAAAGAGACTACAAATTAATGGTCTCTTCAAATCAAAACGCAGAGCTCACCTTTGCGTCCCAGATTCAAAATGTAGAGGCCGTGCCCGCGTTTCAAATTCAAAACACAGAGGTGAGAAGGGGGTTTTAACTGTTAGAGGTATAGTGTTAACGTAAAAGTGATTCGTGGAAACTTATCATCCTATAAAAGATGATTGATAAGTGGTTTTGATTGTCACTGGTGTGGTGTTAACATGACAGGAATTTGTTATGATCGGGGTAACTTTGATGACATATCACTCTATTGGAGAGAGTCGATAAGTTGATTGTTAAAGGTGTAATATTAACATAACAAGAGTTTGTTACGATCGAAGTAACTTTGAGTACCTATCACTCTATTAGTGAGAGTCTATAAGTTGATTTGTCAAAGGTGTAATATTAACATGACAGGAATGATTGTCAGATGTGTGATGTTAACGTAACATGAGTTTGTTGCGATTGGAATAACTTTAAGGACATATCACTCTATTGGAGAGAGTTGATAAGTTGATTATTAGAGGTGTAATATTAACGTGATAGAAATTTATATACTTGTGATTTGAATAATATTTTAGAAATTAGTGTCTCGCTGGGGAGAATTGCTAAATGAGTTTATCATCAGAAGCGATGAATTTTGGTACTTGTGACTTGAACAAGATTTGGAAAACTTATCACTCAGTTGAAGGGAGTTGATAAATTGATTATTTATTGCTCTGTTGAAGAGAGTTAATGAATTGATTGCAATTTGAGCCATTTTGGGGACTTATCACTCTGTTGATGAGAGTCGATAAGTTAATTATGTCATAGGAACTGTTGTCACATCGGGGGTGATGTAAGCTGAATTCAAGCTCTGTGGGGATGATTAATTCTTTTTCTAAGTCTGTTAGAGAGAAATTATATTGAGAGAATTATAATTAATTCTTTTTCTAAGTTTGCTAGGGATAATAAAATAATTTCGATCTCAATTTTCTTCTTCAATTTTCCCACCAAACAAAAGATGGCGACTTTGCTAGGGACTAGCTTCGCTGATGAAGAAGTGGTGGTATAATCTGACATCAACCTCGCTGGAACTACAGTTAAAACTCTTGTTGTGGAGTTTGATCAATCCAAGTATGAGGAGTTACTCTCCTCCGGATCCCTTAGTTCCAAGGCTATACGCAAGATCGGCAAAGTCTCCAAGGAGACTAAAGCTCCAGCCGCTGCCAAAGGAAGTCCTCTCCTTTGGACCAGATCTCTCGGATAGCCTCTCCTCTGAAGGAGTAGGCTTCGCTGAAACCAATCTCATCAACTGAGTTAATGGTTCCATACCCGTGCCAACACGATGGGTATCGGGTCATAAAAGGCCTATTGCGACGACAAGCTCGATCAACACAGCTGACATCGTTGCAAAAGCCTTGAAACAAGCTAAGAAAAATACCAATCGACGAAGGAGAAGATCTTTGTAATGAGCTTTGTTGGCCTCTTTGTTTTGATGATGTTTAACAAACAATTTACCACTAATGTTGTTTATCTAGTGTTTGTATATTTCTATTTATTATAGACAAACAACGTGTTGGAGGATGGATGGAATCGAGCATTCACGATCATATCATTGGAGGATGGATGGAATCGAGCATTCACGATCATATCAAATGGAGGTTGGCGGAATTATGGAGTGAAGGTATACAATTCAGTTGAAGATCCAAGTTCAAGCTTTATCCGCAAGATTACCAAGAAGAGCTTATTGAAGATCAAGATCAAGCTTGGGTAATTTAGTTTAGGAGTTTATATTATGTGTGTTAGTACCTTAAGCTCAATATAATATACACACACACATTTATTGGTTTCCATGTATATATATAGTAATATATATACATATATGTTTTGGTTTGATAGTTTTTAAGTTTTACTATGAAACAATTAAATATAATTGGAAAATGTATTTTAGTTTCATGCTTATATGCATATATATGATTTCATCAATATCAATTTTATTTAGTTTAATAAAATCATGTTTTAGTGCATTATATGTGTATTTTGATAAAATACTATATTCATTATTTATAGATTTCATAACAATAGTTTACATCTTTCTTCAAGTCTATAAAATCATTTTGTAATGTTTCAAAACATGGTTTAGCCTAAATCTCAAAATTCATATGTTTACATTTTCGTGTTTTGAACACTCATGTGTTCACATTTTCATGTTTTGGACTATTTTGCAAAATAATGATATTTCTCATTTGGGAGGTCTTTTTTAAAAACTAGTTTTTGTAGCATGTGTATTATCATGTCTACAATCATTTCCCAAAGTTTTACATTTTTCTGAATTTATTTGATATTTTTAAACATGGTTTTAAAATCAAAAAATCAAATTTCAAACCTGTATTTCATATGTCAGTTTACGGTCGACCGCGCCAATGTTTTTCCCTCGGGAGCTAGCAAAAACTTTTACGATCGACCGTGGCGGTCAACCGTCTGTTCGTAAGTTTTCACGGTAGACCGTCGCGATCGACCGGGTGTTGTCCTGAGCCATAGTTCTGCTGTTTTGTTGCTCGCGGTCGACCGCGAGATTCCCACGGTCGACCGCCGATTGCCCAATGGCTATATTGGGTACATAATTAAATTTCGATTCTGTGGGATTCTCTGCTGATATGTTTGGGGTTTTTGCTGCTATTTTCTCTTCCTATATAAATCCCTCAAACCCTCTTCTACCAGTAACAACCAAGAGAGTGTTTTAAAACAAGTTTAAAGAGTTTTAAACAAGGGTTTAAATTTGTGTTAAGTTTGTTTAAGAAGCTTTTAAGCATTTGAGAGTTTAAGTTTGTGAAATCAATTTCACAAGAGCTTGAGGAGATCATCTATTGGTGTTTGAGCATCCAACTCTTCTCCTTTCACTCTTGATCTATTGAGAAGTTTACTAAACTCAATCTAGCTTTATATTTTATATTGTTTAATTATCATTTTATTAAGCTAGTGTTCATATTGAGTTTAGTTGATTTTATTTTCTCTTTATTTACACACACATAACCATTGAGCTTATTGTATTTACATTCATAGTATAATTGGGTTGTGGGATTGTGTAACTTAGAGAGTGAGCTTATAATTCGTTCCCATCCATTGTATAGAACAAACACTTTGTATTGTGCTTATTGTGAGATTCACTTTGTAATACACTTGTACACTGAGAGAAGTGTGTGGCGAGAATCGGGGATCGTCCCAAGAGGAGTGGCGTCAGTTGACAAATCTAGGGAAATGTTGTATCCGAGCACTTGAGGGAGACACGTCTAGTTCAACACTTAAGAGGGTGTAGAGTGTGTGATAATCATATTTTATTATAATTTTATACCCTCATTATCTATTTTTTTATGAATAAATATACCACTAATAATTGTTTTTATCTTTTAATTGCAGGTTAATGAAGAATAAATCTCAAACTCTCATCTCTCAATAAAGACCCCTTGATTTAACACCAAAGCCCAAAGCCAAACGCAAAAGAATGAAGTCCATGAAGTCAAATAATTTCTTTTAATATTAAATGAAGCATTGAAGCCCAAAATGTTAAGAAAATGTCCAAAAGTCCAAGCCCAAAAGCCCAAGAAAAATAAATATACCATCAAGGAACAAATGAAGAAGTTTTGTGAAAAAGGAAACAAATCATACAATCTGGATATCTCGGTAATGTTTAGTATTTTGGTCATATCTCTCTCGTATCAACTCAGAATTGGCTGAATAAATATTCTCTGGAAAGCTAAGAACGAGATCTATAACTTTTGTATTTATGACATCTCTGAAATCGGAACTTATCATGGAAAAATATTCATATAAAGAAGCACGATCTGAATTTCTCTGCTGGAGAAGTAATTATGGGAAGAATTTGAAGGTTAATGAAGAATAAAGCTCAAGATCTCTTCTTTCAGCAAAAGCCCATTGAATTAATGAAGAAAACAAGCAAAAGGCCTAAGAATTCAAGCCCAAAATTCAATGGTGGAGATTGTTGCTTGGGGCTCAAGACAAATCCAATGGCTCATATTCATTGAAGATTACTATAAATAGGGGTAGAGAGTGAGGGGTTAAGGTGTGAAAATTTTTGTAAACTCCTTTTGGAGAGGAGGGCTACTCTTAATTGAGAAGGCCTTCCAAAATTGTAACTTTTTGTTGCAATTAATAATAATAATTTTTTCACCACTTTAAATTTTTCTCTTCTTCTCTTTGTTGGATGATGAAGATGAAGATGAAGATGGAGAATTATTTGAAGGTTTATATTTCTTTTCTTTTTCTCTTTTATTGCTTATTAGTTTAGATTTATTTCTATGCTTGTAGTTAGATTTTATTTTCTTGTTAAATAGCCAAGAGGCTAGAACCCTCTTGCCTTAGATTTATTTCATGCTCATAGATTAGATTTATTTTCATGCTTATAGAGTAGATTTATTTTCTTTTTACAATTTGTTTTATAGTTTAGATTTTGTAATTTATTTTGTAGTTAGATTTTAATTTTTTGCACTATTTACCTTGAGGCTAGAACCCTCTTGGGTTTAGTTTTCCTTTTTGTTTATTTTTATTTTGTTTGATTCGCCTTTAGGCTAGAACCCTCTAGGGAATCACCATTTTCTAAGAAGTGGGTTCAATTTTAGATTATCCATATCTATAATTGAATCCACCATCTTTAATTTCTTGTATTTTCTTTTATTCTAGAATTTTGTTCTTCATTCTTGATTTTTTTTATTTGTTTCTTGATTTTATTCATTTTTTCCTTCTCACCTTATTGATCATACTCATTCTTTTTCAAATCCACTCTCACTTACACTTGCACCTATTTACACACCATTTTCACTATCTCAATCTCTTCACAATCACATTCACTTATCACTCCTATTTGTCACACACACAACATAAGAACCGATTTTATATTTTCTCCTACAAAACACCTTCCTCGTGGGATCGATATCTTAAATACTATAACTTGACACGGTTGTGCACTTGTAACCTTTTTGGTACATGTTTATACCACATCAGTGTGATTGCAAGAGTGTTGATTGTAAAGTTTTCGGTTAACTAGAAAACCATAGTGTGAGGTGTAAATATTATTCGGGTAAATGTAGAAAACCCGGTTGTGATAGTGGAGATCTCCTCAAGGTGAGGAGCGGAGACGTAGGTCAAGTGGTTAGACCGAACTCCGTAATCATATCGTTTTATTTGTGATTGCATTGACATTCTTATTCTTGTATTCATATCTTATATTGTCTTTGTGTATTGCACTTCATATTGCCCTATCACTTTGGTAGATTATTTATTTCACCCTTGTGTTAGTTTGTATATCCTTGCATATAATTAATAGTATATCTCATTGCTAGGATATACCCCTTAGTTCATATTGCTCATCCTAGCTCATATATATTGATGTATTTTATACTTGCCAGGATAACTTGTTATTAGTTTTAATTGGCATAAAATCGGATTAGATTAGCATAAGATCCTGATCACCCCCCTCTAGGGTCTAACAAGCTTATCTTCGAGATAGCCGATCTCTCAATCAACACGAGCTTCGCGTTTGTGAGCCTCAGCAAGAGCTTTGTGTTTCTGCTTCAGAACACAAGCTTTATGTTGATGAGCCCAAATTCGAGCCCCGTATGATCCAACTAAAACACAACCCTCAAGGGAGTGTTCCAAAAATCAAAACGCAATCCTCAAGAACGCGTTCCAATACCAAAATGTAGTCCTTCGGGACATGTTTTCTAAACAGAACGCAATTCTCAGGAGTGTGTTCCATAACCAAAACACAGGTCTCCAGACCGCTTAATCAGCCTGAACGCAGTAATCAGGAGAGCGTTCCAGAATCCAAACGCAAGTCTTAGGACTGCGTTGACCAGCCAGAATGCAGCCCGCAGAGGCGTGTTTTACCAGCAAAACGCAGACATCAGTCTTGCGTTCTTTAATCTAAACACGACCTTCATATTCATTCTTCAAGACACGATGTGATTCGTCATGTCAAAAAAGACCAACATGGATTTAAGATCCATGGTCACCAAGAACTAGTCTCGTCTACTGATGGACAGGGGGTTCCAGCTTCAACCTCATGTTTAGTGAGAAATGCTTCCCAAGTCTCTGATTTAAGGAAACTTTTATCAAGATAAAAACTAGTGCAACAAGCCACTCATTCATGTCAATGTGAGTGACTTATTTCTGAGGTCCTCTCAGAATGCTAATGTTGTGCTTCTGTGCCTAGGCGATCAGTGTTCGACGGATTGACGAGTGTTGCTCAACCAAGCAAAAGACGACATCGTTACAAGAAGAAGTCTTCAGAGATCAAGTATCATGGAGTCACTATCAATGTGATCGGTAGAGGGAAGTCGCCAGTCCCTAGTTCCGATGAGTCAGAGATGGATCGTTCTCCAAATGTCAGAGAAATCGCTAACGAGTTTGAAGGAATCTACCAACACACTCAGACGCGAACATGAGTCATTCCCCCTGTCAACTATCGGAGGTTAGCTAGAGGAACCAATTCCGATGATGAACGTTCAGCCATCACAGAGTCTCAATCATCAAGTTTTTTTGTTGGACATGAGAGCTTCGTTCACATAGAAGAAAATAGATGAGATGTGTCCAGATCTTGGCAAACATCCCAAAAGGGTTATAAAAACTTCTACATAAACGAGTTTAATCAAATGGAGGATGAGCAGGTATTTTGTGATAATATCTAAATATATTCAATAAATACATCATTTGTTATTGATATGTAAATTTACTTAATCTTCTTTATAGGTCAAGTAAATGCCCTATGAACTAGTGTAGGCAATAAAAATTGTCTTTAAATCCTTATCAGAGAAGTTCAGAACAAAACTGCTAAAATCTCGTCCGAAATAGCAAAAAGGGGAAAAACACTGATAAAAAGGGGAAAACGCAGATATCTCCCAAACCGTAAGGAATTTGGCAAAATGGATGAAGCAAACCGAAGCCTTCGTCTCGGTTCAGATGGCTCCGTCTCGTCGAGATAGGCGATTTTCATATATAATTCGTCCAATTCCGACTTACGATTTGAAAGTTACGGCCTATTCTTTGATCCATGCTCAGGAGCTCGCCTGCAGCTCGAATTTCGCCTGCACGATCAAGACCCAAGTCTGCCTGCACACCTCTGCTCGCTTGCAGACCAAGCTCGCCTGCAGACCCAAGTCTGCCTGTAGTCCCAAGCTCGCCTGCAGACTCAGCTCGCCTGCAAGCTCGCCTGCAGACCCAAGTCTGCCTGCAGTCCCAAGCTCGCCTGCAGACCCAAGCTGCAGACTCGCCAGCTCATTGTCAACTGCCCACTTGGAGTATGGGAACAGTTACATCAGTGGTCAAATCCCACAAATCAAGGGAGAAAGCATGACGCTCCTCACCTAACAAGAATAGGGCGGCTGACAGGACCCCCTAAGTGGTCACATCCCACAGCTAGGGCGGTTGACAGGACCCCCTAAGTGGTCACATCCCATAGCTAGGGTAGCTAGCTCCCTCACCTCTATTAGTGGTCAAATCCCACGAATCAATGGATGGCCCATGACATCCCTTGCCTATTAAAACTCATCTTCAGCCAGCATGAAAAGCGGGGTTGGCTGTTGCATATTCTGCTGGCTAATCTCCAAAAGGTTGAACCTGGGCTTTTGCCAAAGGCTCCCTCATTTGAGAACTAAAGCTCCGGCAGCAACTTCGATCGGATCGTCCAAGGGAAGCAGACTCGGCACGAGCACCGAGCGAGGCGTCCTATCGCCACCGAGGAACCCACGTTAAACAAGGAGGGCCTTCCCTCCGCTTCTGTTGTAAACATTTGATTTATTAGTTTGTAATAAGCCTTCTTATCAATACAAACAAAGTTCCCTGTTTTTGGGAGATCAAAATTTACACCTACAGAAGATGGCGACCACAGTGGGAGAATCCGTTCATTCAGATGAATTGGTGGTGGCGCAGTCTGACGAAGTTGCTGCAGGGACTACTGTTGAGTCCCTTGTGATCAAATTCGAGGGGTACTTACAATCGTCCTCTTCTGGCGGCAATACATCTCGCGATGGCTGCAAAGTCGTCCGGGTGGCCCAGCCCCAAGAGGCCGAGGCAACCAAGCCTGAGGGATCTACCCAAGCCGAGGCAGGGGGTTCTTTTCCCCCCAAACCAGTTGAGGACGTGCCGAGACTCGAGAATGCGGGTCTAGGAGCTGCTGGGTGGGTCGATGAACGATCCTCGCAGACCCCTGTGCAAAAGGAATCGAACGATCCTCACAGACCCCTGTGCAAAAGGAGTCAACCATTCGTGTCGACGCAGACTACGCCTCCGCCGTCGACATGAACGCTCCTCGTTCAAAAAGATCCAAACAGTGGCGACAAAAAGCTCTCGCTCGTCTCGAGATACAATCCCTCATCCCCCACGACAGCCTGAATTATTATTCAGGCTTGAGAGGAATCAACCTCTTGAGTCAGGTTCCTATTTTTGGCGAACCACTCAAATCGGGCGAGCCTAGCAGTTTAGGCGAGCCCATCTCTTTGAGCCAGGTTTCCAGTTTCGGAACCACTTGAGCCAGGTTTCTATTTTTGGCGAACCGCTCAAATCGGGCGAGCTTAGCAGTTTAGGCGAGCCCCACTCTGTGAGCAAGGTGCTCAATTTTGGCGAACCAAGGGCACCTGGCGAACTCTACAGTTCAAGAGGGCTTCGTCAAACAAGCAGACTTTACCAAGCTCGCCTGACGGCTCAAGTTCGCCAGATAGGCGAAGCAACAGCTCGCCAGACAGGCGCAGACACACTGTACCAATCTCGCCTGACGGGCGAACCTCGCCAGCCTGAACGTCGCCAACACTCTCACGCCCAAATGGGGGTGGCCACCTCGTTTGCCAGCACGAGTCCGACGTCCGTCTCTGACAACGACGATGACGATTGCTCAGCAGTGGCAATGTCACAGACTTCAAGCTCAGTTCAGGGCGAGCATGCAAATGTGCACATGACCGACATCTCTGGTGAGATATCCAGGAGACTTGACGAGCAACAAGCAACCATCGACTCCCTAAAGGAGATGTTGGAGCAGCTCCTGAGCGAGAAGAAGAGGAAGAGAGAGAGGACTTCGCGGGCTTCGCATAAATCCTTGAAGCACAAAGAGCGGGTGCCTACTCCTTTTCACTCCTTATCCGAGTCATCTAGAGGAGCATCATCTTCGGGCCATAACCCAAGAGACAAGAGGTTTGACGATCTCCAAAGTCAACTCGACGCCTTGAAGCTCCAGAAGCATGTGAACAAGCTGGGGGTTGTCAGACCGTATCCAATTGAATGGGATGCGGTCTCCTACCCGGCAAAGTTCGAGCCGCTGGACCTCCTGCAGTTCAATGGCAAGGGTTCTCCTACCCAGCACATCTACTACTTCCAGGCGCAAACTGGACACATAGTGGGAAACGATCTCATTATAACTCGAATGTTCATTGGTACCCTCAAGAGGGTCGCTTTTGAATGGTTTCGCAGATTGGAGCCTGGGTCCATCACCTGCTGGAAGGACATGGAAAAGCTCTTCGTGGCCAGATTCTTCGACGATGACACAAAAGTATCTATGGCCACCCTGCTAACTGTGAAGCAGAGGAAGACAGAGTCTGTAAGCAACTTTGTCAAGAGATTCAGAAACCGATCGCTGCATTCCCGTGATCGAGTTTTCGAGGCCACACTCATCGAGATGTTCCGGAACAATCTCTCCATCAACGTTCTGTCCAATATAGGCGCTGTTGAAGCTCGCTCATGGAAAGACTTACTCCGCCAAGGAGAACGGGTCGAGAGCATGCTCAAGCATATGGGTGACGAAGAGCCGCATGAATTTCGAGGAGATGATGACCAAGATGCCTTGGTAGTGGAGACCATTTCCTCATATCCTACGATTTCCCCCGTTGATCCTCTTCAATAGGACGGCGGGCCCACAAAACTATCAAGTTAACTGTTACCTCTGATAGTCATTTCTCCATCAGTCTCATTTAACTAGGACGATGGATCTTTTAAAACTATCAAGTTAACTATTACCTCTGATAGTCTCCTCCAAATTTCCCCCGTTAGTCCTCTTCAATAGGACGGCGGGCCCACAAAGCTATCACGTTAACAATCACCTCTGATAGTCCCCTTACACTCCGACAAGTACAGGAGTATAAACTGCTTCTTCTGATCCTCCAACTGGTACAGCTTAGGCGAGCCCCATCTCTTTGAGCCAGGTTCCCAGTTTCGGCGAACCGCTCAAATCAGGCGAGCTTAACAGCTTAGGCGAGCCCCATCTCTTTGAGCCAGGTTCCCAGTTTCGGCGAACCGCTCAAATCAGGCGAGCTTAACAGCTTAGGCGAGCCCCATCTCTTTGAGCCAGGTTCCCAGTTTCGGCGAACCGCTCAAATCATGCGAGCCTGACAGTTTAGGCGAGCTCCGCTTCTTGAGCCAGGTTCCCAGTACGGGCGAACCGCTCAAATCAGGCGAGCCTAACAGGTTAGGCGAGCTCCGCTTCTTAAGCCAGGTTCCCAGTACGGGCGAACCGCTCAAATCAGGCGAGCTTAACAGTTTAGGTGAGTTCTACTTCTTGAGCCAGGTTCCCGGTTATGACGAACCACTCAAAACAGGTGAGACTAGCAGTTCAGGTGGGCTGCATCAAACTCCCACTTGGTCAAACCTTCAGATAGTTAGGACCAAAGCCACAATCCCCCGCCAATCCTCTTCAATAGGATGATGGGACCCCCACTGTCATGTTAACACTACACCTCTGACAAAATCAACTTACCAATCCTCTTCAAAAGGATGGTAGGTCCTCAAAGTCGTTCCGATCGCGACAATCCCTGTCATGTTAACATCACACCTCTGACCAGAATCTACTTACCGACACTCTTTAATGGAGCGGTAGGTCCACAAAGTCACTCCGATCGCGGCAATTCCTATCACGTTAACGATTACCTCTGATAGCCGACACCGTCATTCCCGCAAATGACGTTGTTCGATCAGTCGTCATACTCATACGTCCCTGAACGATTTGATTCTCCCAGCACAGTCTTTCCCATAAAAGGCGTTGTTGTTTGATAGTGGCCTACTATGCGATGTACTGCTATTTCAGGGTTCGTCTTTGCCCCAAGAGAAGACAAATCAGGGTTCGTCTTCATCTTTGCCCTAAGAGAAGATAAGCTTCCCCCCTAGACTCCAATGGGTATACGAGTATAAACTGTTTTCTTATACTCCGACTGGTGCATGAGTCTAAACTGCCCCCTTATACTCCCACTGGTGCAAGAGTATAAACTGCTCCTTTCCTCCAACCGGTGCACGAGGCTAAACTGCTCCTATTATTTGATTTCCTTTTTTTTAGCCAAACAAACATGCCCTAAGAATATATTGCATAGAATATGCAATTTTGTGAAAATATTATTTTCTTTGTTTACGGACTTAACAATATTCATATACATCTTTTATTAAGTCTACAAAATCATTTTGTAAAGTTTTAAAACATAGTTTAGCCAAAATATCTAAATTCATGTGTTTACATTTTCATGTTTTGGACTTATTTGCAAAATGATGATATTTCACAAATATGAAATGCAATTTGAAAAATCCCTTTTGTAACATGTTCATCTACATGTTTATATACATATCCTAAAGTTTTATTATTTTTGGATATCATTTGTTATTTTTAACAAATTTTCAAAGTCAGAAAAACTATTTCAAAACCTGTATCTGCATGTATCTATTTACGGTCGACCGCCTTCCGCCTTGAGTCCAGAGACTCATGATGATTTTTCAGAGGCTCGCGATCGACCGTGGCGGTTGACCGGATGCTCTCGCAGTTGACCGTGACGGTCGACCGACTGATGTTCAGAGCCCAGAATAAGTTTCTGGACCTGCTCGTGGTCGACCGTGTGTTTCCCACGGTCAACCGCCAATCTGTTCATGATGCGGCATAATTATGTACCAAAATTGCAAGTGCACAATTTATCAAGTTATAGTATAAAAAGATATCGATCCCACGAAGAAGGTGACTTTAAGAAATTATTAAACTTGGTTCTTATATTTTGTGCGTGACAATTAGGAATAAAGAATAAGTGTGAATGTGATGAGTGATTGTTGTGAATATTTGCAAAAGATAATAAATTGAATTTTAGAGGAGAGAAGGAAGAATTAAAGAATAAGTGAAATCACAAGGCAAGAAAGATGAATGAATAAAATCAAGAAATAAAACCAAGAATGAAAAGAAAATTTAAGAAAGTCAAGATGGAGGATTCAAAAGAAGTAAGAAATCTAGAATATAATCCACTAACCAATTTCAATTACAGAATATAAACTATTCTCTTTTTATCATATTTCAACTTAGATTTATTAAGCATAGATTATCAAACCATTTAAGAAAAGTGTAACCTATCAAATTATCATCTAGACTAAAATTACTATTCATGAAAAGAACAACAACATGATAATAATCCTAGAATTCATAAGCATAACCTATCAAACCATTTAAGATAAGCATAGATTATCAAATTCTTCTTCTACCGATTAGTTCTCTAGTTGATTATCCTAAACATGAACATTTTAAGTGCAAGAGAATAATTCACACAATATAAAGGAAATTAGACTAGTTTCATATAATTCTAAACTTCCTACAAGAATTAAATTCACATCTTAAGAAATAAAAAAATCTAAACTACAAGCATAGAAATAAATCTACACTAATAAGCAATAAAAGAGAAAAAGAAAGAAATGCAAACCTTCAAATAATTCTCCATCTTCATCTTCATCTTCATCATCCAACAAAGAGAAGAAGAGAAAAATTTAAAGTGGTGAAAAAATTATTATTATTAATTGTAACTAAAGTTATAATTTTTAGAAGGCCTTCTCAATTAAGAGTAGCCCTCCTCTCCAAAAGGAGTTTACAAAATTTTCACACCCTTAACCCCTCACTTTCTACCCCTATTTATAGTAATCATCAATGAATATGAGCCATTGGATTTGTCTTGAGCCCCAAGCAAAGCAATCTCCACCTTTGCTTTTTGTTCTTCTCTAGTCCAACATAGGAGGCCCATATGATTCATTTGATTTTTAAAAGAAAATCAAATCCAATTGCAGTAGGTCCGGCCCATCTTTGAAAATTAAAACTGCAGTAATTCCATTCTCCATTAAAATGATTTTCAACAACCGGCCCATTCAGCAGATTTCATTTGATTTTGAAGTCCAAGGTAAGTCCGGTCATGATTTGATTTTGAAAATCAAATTTGAATGGCTGCAACAAAGTCTACAAGTCCGGCCCATGATGGAAATTTAACTCCAGCAGCAGCAAGTCCAGTTCCTTTGATTTTGAAAATCAAAATCTGCAGCCCACATCAAATTCTGGCCCATTTGTTCGGTTTCATGCAGCAACCGGTCAATGGAAATCAACAACCGGTCAATTGGCAAATGGAAGGCCCATCATGTGATTAAACGCCAAGTCTAGTCTCCAATCTTGAGAAAAATTCAGCCAAGTCCGGTCATGAGACTCATCTTTGGGCCTTCAAAATATTTCACTTTAGAAAACAAAATGAAAATCCAGCTGCAGCCATTAAGTCCGGTCATGAAAGAGTTATGGGTGTAATTTTTGATGGGTTTTGCTCTTTGGGCTTCAATCATTTTCCTCTTTTAAGCTTTTGCTTCGTGGCCTTTTAAAATGCTACAAAATAGATAAGAGAGATTTTTAGGGGTTTCTACATTTAATAATATTTATTTATATTTTCATTCAATTATGTGGAAACTAAGCTAACAACAATTATTAATGGTATATTTATTCATGTAAAATAGATAATGAGGATATAAAATTGTAATAAAAATATGATTATCAAATACTCTCACACCTAAACTTTTGCTAGTGCTCTAGCAAAGAAAATAAAAAGAAAATCCTAACTCATTTTCGCAGGAATCGCGGTTGTATTTAGCGCATACAACAAGCCTTTAAACCCCTAGGTTACACTAGTGGACGAGTTGTAGTCTTGTGAGGGTTTGCAGTGAATATACCCACAAAATTCGGTCAACTTGCCAAGTTAAATAAGTCAGTAAAATAACAGATTTTCCTTGATATATTTAAACATTCTAATTGAAGCTAGTTAATAATCAAGAAAACGTTTTTATATACAACTCCAATGTAAATCCCCTAGAAAATCTTTTTCATTATAGCAATACAAAACCAAGTCAAATCTTAGAAATTTAATTAAAAAGTTTTGAAAAGAACATGCCAACTCTTTGAGTCTCTTGATCAAAAATTGTTTTTTTCAAGACTATATATACAAAATAACAATATATATATATAAACAATGATTAGTGTTATATATTTTTTTTACTCTCTAATTCTTGGTGATTGTTTTCTATTTTAACGGGCTTTCTAAGTGACCATTTAACGAGTTTTTGGCCAATGAATCCCAACCCAATTAGGCTTAGGTCATTAAGTATAGAGATACTCCTTGGGCTTAATTGCTCAGTCAACTTAGGCTTTATAAGATAGAATCACCTTGAATTTAAGAAGTTTTTTTTTTTGTGGTGCCCATTTTTCGCACTCTTCTTTATAAGGTTAGGTTTTTTTTAACATATATATGTGTAAGTATATATAGTGTAAATCAAGATAACTTGAAAAAATATTTTCAACTCTAAGTTAAGCATGCAAAAATTTCATTATTTTTAATTAAAAATCTAAGGTAAGACTAAAGTAAAGTATACTAGTTGAAAAATCATTTCTTAAGAATTTTATTTGGAGTTATCATAAAAGGTGAACTTGAATAAGTCACTAACTAAGAATTAGAAATTTAAAATCTATCAATTTGATCAATTATTACTTAACTCTATTAATTTGGCAAGTGATAATATTTTTATAATTTTTTTTAACAAAAAGAAAGAAAAATATAACTAAAAAGGTAAAATAAAGAGGAAAATATGTATTTCTCACCCCCACAACTAAATTTTGCATTGTCCTCAATGCAAATTCGCTGAAGCACAAAGTAAAGCAGATAAAATTGAAGAACTTACATTTGTTCGGTTGACAATGATGATAAGGATCTGCAATTACTGTTAGTATGAGGATGAAGAAATCAAATAAGAGGAAAATTGTAAGTAATTAATTTTTTTTAAACTATGTTACTTATTCAAATTTTTGGTTTTTTTTTTTTGTTTTTTTTAAGTGAAAAACAAAAAGGTGAGAAAATATGTATATATTTTTTTCTTTTCTTTTCTTTTAAAATGAGGAAATATGTATAATTTTTTTTAATAAACATGTATGTATTATTTTTTTAGAAACTATTCGAAATATTTCTTTTTTTTTATATGTGAAAAACAAAATGAGGAAATATGTATATATATATATTGTTAGACCCTAGAGGGGGGGTGATTAGGGTCTTATGCTAATCTAATCCGATTAAATGCCAATTAAAACTAATTAACAAGTTTATTCTTGCAAGATAGATATACAAAAAATTTATGTGCAAGAATATGCAATATACACAAGGTGATATATCCTATATGATAGAAATATATGCAAGGATATATAAACAATAAGATATATCCTAACAAAGAGATATAGACAATGTATGTGCAAGGATATAAAACTAACACAAGGGTAAATAAACAATCTACACAAGTGATAGGGTAATATGATGAGCAATACACAGAGGTGATATAAGATATGAAAACAAGAATAAGAACGCCAATGCAATCACAAACAAAACGATATGTTTACGAGGTTCGGTCCCCACGACCTACGTCCCCGCTCCTCACCTCGAGGAGATCTCCACTATCACAACCGGGTTTTCTACGTTCACCCGAATAACGTTTACACCTCACACTCGGTTTTCTAGCTAACCGAAAACTTTACAATCAACACTCTTGCAATCACACTCTACACCCACTAAGTGTTGGAACTAGACGTGTCTCCCTCAAGTGTTAGGAATTACAACCTCTCGTCACCTACCCCACTCCTCTTGGGACGATCCCCGACTCTCGCCACACACTTCTCTCTTGGTGTACAAGTGTATTACAAAGTGTATCCTCACAATTAAGGCTCAATACAAAGTGTTTGTTCTCTACAATGGATGAGAACGAATTGTAAGCTCACTCTCTAAGATACACAATCTCACAACCCAATTATACTATGAATGTAAATACAATAAGCTCAATAGGTTGTGTGTGAACAAAGAGATAATAAAATCAACTAAACTCAATATGAACACTAGCTTAATAAAAAGATAATCAAACAATATAAAATATGAAGCTAGATTGAGTTTAGAAAACTTCTCAATAGATCAAGAGTGGAAGGAGAAGAGTTGGATGCTCAAACACCAATAGATGATCTCCTCAAGCTCTTGTGGAAGTGATTCACAAAACGAAAACACTCAAATGCTTAAAAGCTTATAAACACACTTAAACCAAACATAAACCCTTGATTAAAACTTTCTTAAACTTGTTTTTAAACTCTCTTGGTTCCCTTGAAAAGACATCAGCAATGGGGTATATATACCCACTCAAAGCTCAGCCAAAAACCCCAAAACGAAATGACCAAAAACCCCAGCAAACAGCTCAGAGAAAGAGCCGTTAAAAAGCAACGGCTATATTGTCGGTCGACCGAAAATTCCGTCGGTCGACCGATGGAAAAATTCGGTCGACCGATGGAAAGTTCGGTCGACCGTTATCCAGGTCGAAAACAGGAAATCAAGCAAACACTTATCCGGTCGACCGGTGCGGTCGACCGATGGAGCTTTTCGGTCGACCGGACCGGTCGACCGACCAACTCTCTGGACCATGCTGACGAAAAAACAAACGAGCGGTCGACCGGTGCGGTCGACCGAAAACAGACATTTCAAAACCTGATTTTAAAGCTGACTTTTAAGACTTTGGAAAAATGTTAAAAATAACAAATGAAGTCCAAAAATTATGAAACTTTGGAAAATGTATATAAACATGTAAATGAACATGTTACAAAAAGAATTTTCCAAATTGCATTTCCCATTTGTGAAAAATCATCATTTTGCAAAATAGTTCAAAAACATGAAAACCTGAAAATTGATATTTTGATATTTTGACTTAAACAACATTTTGAAACCTTATGAAATGATTGTATAGACTTGATAAAAGATATAACATGTTGTTATGAAGTCTATAATCTAGAAATACAATATTTTCATAAATTTGCATATTCTATGCAATATATTCAAAACACTAAATATGATTTCATTAAATATAAGCTTGTTAAAGGTGAAATCATATATAGGCATATAAACATGAAACAAAATAGTATTTTCCAATTCTATTCATTTGTTTCATAGTAAAACTTGAAAACTATCAAACCAAAACATATATGTATATATATAACTATATATATACAAAATCCAAAACGTGTATGTCCAAAAATTATGAAACTTTGGGAAATGTATATAAACATGAAAACAAACATGTTACAAAAAGAATTTTCTAAATTGCATTTCCTAATAAATATGAAACATGTAATTTCATATTTATAAACATGAAAACCAAAACTTGTGTTGTATATATATGTGATTACATATATATACAAGGAAACTAATAAAATGTGTGTGTATAGATAATTGAGCTTAGAGTACTTAACACACATAATATAAATCCTAAACTAAATTACCCAAGCTTGATTGGTCTTCAATAAGCTCTACTTGGTAATCTCGCGGATGAAGCTTGAACTTGATCTTTAACTTTGAATTGCAAGGCTTCACCGACATTCCGCCAACCTCCTTTGGATATGATCGTTGAAGCTCTATTCCATCCATCCTCCAACAACGTTGTTTGTCTACAAAACATAGGAATGCACAAACACTAGACAAACAACATTAGTAATAAATTGTTTGTTAAACATCATCAAAATAAGAAGGCCAACATATATGTCTTTTTTTTTAGATTTTTTTTTGAAAAGGAAAAAAAATTTATTATTTTTTTTTGAGAAGAGAAAGGAAAAACCTAATTAAAACAAATCCTTTTTTTTAAAGTTCGTTTTTTTTATAAAAGGAAGGAAAATTATCCCAGGGAAGCCAATTTTTTTTTTAAGGAAAGAAAAAATTAGTTTTTTTTAAGGAAGGAAAATTAGTTTTTTTTAATATATGAGAAGATAAAGAAAAAGAAAAATTCTAACTAAAACAAATCAAATCAATCACTTTTCAATCAACTCTAATTCTAAGGTTTAGCCATACTCAACTAGACCAGCTCCTAACTAAAAACTCCTACAGTGAAAAGATTAAAGTTTTACCCAGGTAGTTAGCCAGGTAAGGATAGTACTAGAGGGTGATCAGTGATCAATTAAGTACATCGTTCCTTACGGAGCGCATTACGCAACCCCTAAACCTTGCCTTAGACACCAACTAATCTAAGAAAACTTAAACCGGTTCACTTAAGGATTTCTTGTTCCTTATTGAGCTCGATTCCTTAGGGCCAACGTCTAATGAGTTTTAGAAGGCTTGGGTTTGTGAAGTGAGGAATTAGTGATTTGTTGGCTAAGGAAAGGGTGATGAAATCCCCACCTTATCTTGATTATGGGATTTTGCCCTTAAAAATATTTTCAAGTGTGTGCCAAACCAAGATGCTCAAATCACTTTGGTGAATTCCTACTAACTATATGAAATGCAACCCTAGAAATTAAAAGCGACAAAAAATGATGGAAAAGAAAAATCTTTTTTATTAATTATGGTCAACAACACTCAAATGTGAGAAGAGAGCTCTTGTTTGAATTTATTATCTTGTTAGTTAATGTCCAAGTGAAAGGTGGATTTTATTATGGTCAACAAAAATAAAATTTTTTTGTTTTTTTTTAATTCCTAATTGTCTCTAATTGTGAGAAACTAACTAAAGATGTGGAATTAAAAATATTACAAAGAAGACTTACCACAAGCAAATCTCTAATTCCTCAATCTCCAATTCTTTGGTCTTTAATCTCCAAGTAGTTCTTTCAGAAAAACACAAAAGTTAAAGAACCAAAATAATAAAATCCTATTTTAGCACCTTCCCCGGCAACGGCGCCAAAAACTTGATGCGGCATAATTATGTACCAAAATTGCAAGTGCACAATTTATCAAGTTATAATATAAAAAGATATCGATCCCACGAAGAAGGTGATTTTAAGAAATTATTAAACTTGGTTCTTATATTTTGTGCGTGACAATTAGGAATAAAGAATAAGTGTGAATGTGATGAGTGATTGTTGTGAATATTTGCAAAAGATAATAAATTGAATTTTAGAGGAGAGAAGGAAGAATTAAAGAATAAATAAAATCACAAGGTAAGAAAGATGAATGAATAAAATCAAGAAATAAAACCAAGAATGAAAAGAAAATTTAAGAAAGTTAAGATGGAGGATTCAAAAGAAGTAAGAAATCTAGAATATAATCCACTAACCAATTTTAATTACAAAATATAAACTATTCTCTTTTTATCATATTTCAACTTAGATTTATTAAGCATAGATTATCAAACCATTTAAGGAAAGTGTAACCTATCAAATTATCATCTAAGTTAAAATTACTATTCATGATAAGAACAACAACATGATAATAATCCTAGAATTCATAAGCATAACCTATCAAACCATTTAAGATAAGCATAGATTATCAAATTCTTCTTCTACCGATTAGTTCTCTAGTTGATTATCCTAAACATGAACATTTTAAGTGCAAGAGAATAATTCATACAATATAAAGGAAATTAGACTAGTTTCATATAATTCTAAACTTCCTACAAGAATTAAATTCACATCTTTAAGAAATAAAAACAAGAAAAAGAACTAATTACAAAAATAAAAAGAAAAGAAAAATCTAAACTATGAACAAGAAATAAATCTAACTACAAAGAAAATAAAAATCTACACTACAAAATAAATTGCAGAAATTAAATGCAAGAAAAATAAATCTACTCTACAAATTAAAGTGCAAAAAGAAAATAAAAAGACAAGAAAGTAAATCTATACTACAAGCATGAATTTAAATCTAACTAATAAGCAATAATAAAGAAATTACTAAAAAGAAATAAAAGAGAAAAGAAATACAAACCTTCAAATTGCTCTTCATCTCCATCCTCATCATTCAACAAAGAGGAGAAAGAATAAATTTAAAGAGGGAAAATTATTATTATTAATTGCAACTAAAGTTATAATTTTTGGAAGGCATTCTCAATTAAGAGTAGCCCTCCTCTCCAAAAGGAGTTTACAAAATTTTCACACCCTTAACCCCTCACTCTCTACCCCTATTTATAGTAATCATCAATGAATATGAGCCATTGGATTTGTCTTGAGCCCCAAGCAAAGCAATCTCCACCTTTGCTTTTTGTTCTTCTCTAGTCCAACATAGGAGGCCCATATGATTCATTTGATTTTCAAAAGAAAATCAAATCCAATTGCAGCAGGTCCGGCCCATCTTTGAAAATTAAAACTGTAGCAATTCCATTCTCCATTAAAATGATTTTCAACAACCGGCCCATTCAGCAGATTTCATTTGATTTTGAAGTCCAAGGTAAGTCCGGTCATGATTTGATTTTGAAAATCAAATTTCAGCAGATTTCATTTGATTTTGAAGTCCAAGGTAAGTCCGGTCATGATTTGATTTTGAAAATCAAATTCGAATGGCTGCAACAAAGTCTACAAGTCCGGCCCATGATGGAAATTTAACTCCAGCAGCAGCAAGTCCGGTTCCTTTGATTTTGAAAATCAAAATCTGCAGCCCACATCAAATTCCGGCCCATTTGTTCGGTTTCATGCAGCAACCGGTCAATGGAAATCAACAACCGGTCAATTGGCAAATGGAAGGCCCATCATGTGATTAAACGCCAAGTCTGGTCTCCAATCTTGAGAAAAATTCAGCCAAGTCCGGTCATGAGACTCATCTTTGGGCCTTCAAAATATTTCACTTTAGAAAACAAAATGAAAATCAAGCTGCAGCCATTAAGTCCGGTCATGAAAGAGTTATGGGTGTAATTTTTGATGGGCTTTGCTCTTTGGGCTTCAATCATTTTCCTCTTTTAAGCTTTTGCTTCGTGGCCTTCTAAAATGCTACAAAATAGATAAGAGAGATTTTTAGGGGTTTCTACATTTAATAATATTTATTTATATTTTTATTCAATTATGTGGAAACTAAGCTAACAACAATTATTAATGGTATATTTATTCATGTAAAATAGATAATGAGGATATAAAATTGTAATAAAAATATGATTTTCAGTTCATCAGCTTATAACGGCTAGTTTCCAGTTGTTTCTTTATGTGCGTTTTGGATAATTCATTGGGGTTTTTGGCTGAGGTTTTGGGTGGCTATATATACCCCCTTGCTCTTATCTCTCATAATCCATCTAAGAAGTTTTTAAACAAGGTTTAACAAGGGTTTAAGTTTCGTTTAGTTTTGTTTCAAGTTTGGTTTGTGAAGATACTTTCACAAGAGGAAGCGGAGATCAATTCATTGGTGTTTGAGCTTCAATTTATCTCTCTCTCTCTTGTCATCTAGAGAAGTTTCCTTAAACTCAATTCTAGCTATTTATTGTTCTTTGATCTTAATTTCCTTAAGCTAGATTTTATATTGAGTTTATATTTGTTTTACTCTTTGTACACACACAATCATTAAGCTTATTGTATTTACATTCATAGTATAATTTGGGTTGTGGGATTGTAACATTGGGTGTGAGCCTACATTAAGTTCTCATTCATTGTAGAGAACAACCATTGTTATATTTGTGCGTAAATTATAAGGTTCACTTTGTAATACACTTGTACACCGAGAGGAGTGTGTGGTGAAAGACGGGGTCGTCCCAAGAGGAGTGAGGTAGGTGGTAATGACTAGAGGTAAGTTGTAATTCCTAACACTTAAGAGAGACACGGGCTAGAGACCAACACTTGAGAGGGTGTAAAGTGTGATTGCAAGTGTGTTGATTGTAAAGTTTTCGGTGAACTAAAAAACCGAGTGTGAGGTGCAAACGTTATTCGGGTGAGCGTAGAAAACCCGGTTGTGATAGTGAAGATCTCCTCGAGGTGAGGAGTGGAGACATAGGTCGTGGGGACCGAACTCTGTGAACATATCGTTTGTTTATGATTGCATTGGCGCACTTATCTTGTGTTCATATTTCATATCGCCATTGTCTATTGCTCGTTATTTATACCGCTTACTATCTTGTTTATTTTGTTTACCCTTGTGTATATCACTTATCCTTACATATATCTTATTGTATATCATACTTGCTAGGATAGTTTGTTGAATTAGTTTTAATTGGCGTAAAATCAGATTAGATTAGCATAAGATCCTAATCACCCCCTTCTAGGGTCTAACAGTACTTGCGTCCCAATTATATGCTTTGAGATTGTCGAAATGCACGTGCCTGACCGTGTGCTCCGATAATTTGGACTAAAGCAACATATTCCAGACCTTATAGAAAGAATAGAGCGAAATCACAGAAAAGGAACACATCATTGAAATTGGGAATTAATTCGCCAGACTTACATCCATAATTGGGAGTTGAGGGACGAGACTGTGGTGATGGAGAGGGTTGACACACCTGATCTAGGTGTGTACTTGCGGTGGTATTAGAGGTATTACTCGCTGATGGATATTTCAGGAGAACAAAGCCCCTAAGGAGTACATACCAAGAGGTCCAGTTGAGAGAGAGTTGGCAAGTGTATAGGCAAAATATACAAGTATTTTGTAAATATTATTTTATTATCATCCACTTGCTAATAATTCTCTTTCACTTTTTATCTTATAGGTACAAGAGCTCGATGAGGTTGCTACTATTGCACATGATGCATTGAGAACGACTACCGAGCTAGGGGCAAGGAACACGTTCCTTCGCATAATAAAAAAGATTCAGTCAGCTCTTAAGAGGACGCGTACTGTGAGGCGTGATGGACGTGAGGAGTGACTCATTAGGTACGAGTGTCGACGGGTTCGAGAACACACGGGAGCGGGATTAAGTCGTGCACATGATGAAGCTGGCGGCTCACAGCAAGCTCAAGCTGGAAGTTCATAACAGGTTCAAGTCGACGAGGATATCATGCGCTCCCAAGTTCACACACAACCGGGTGTTGAGATCATCCGAGCTCATGTTAAAGGTGAACGGGGAAGGGGAAGAGGAAGAAGTGGGACATGGAGAGGGATGTTGGGATTTTATCTTTGATTCTTTGTGTAACTTCATGAGAATTAGATAGGGTTAGAGTTTTATCATGATTAGAAGTTTGAGTTCTATCATGGTTAGGAGTTTGAGTTTTATCATGATTAGGAGTTTGAACCATATTCTAGTTAGGAAGTTAGGCTAGAGATAGGGTTTTGGTTTCCCTATATATATTCTTCTATTGGTGGAGGAAAAACCATGAAGAAAAAAATTAGAGATGTAGTAGATGAGAGAGAGAGAGGGTTTCGTAGTCTTTATCCGTGCAAAAGATTACAAGGAGTAGGCTTTGGAGAGAATATGAGAGTTGATTATGTATGTGAGGTTAAGAGATTGAGAGACGAGAGTTGAGTGGTTCCTCTTGTAGTTCTTCCTGATACATAGTGAATTTCTCGTATTGTTGCCCCATGGATGTAGGTCAAAGTTGGTCGACCGAACCACGTAAATCTCAGTGTTCTTTTTATTGATTGTGGTTGTTCTATCTTATTGATTGGGGTTGGCTTCCGAGTTGTGCATATGGTGATAGGCGGGGAGACTGAAATTCCCCAACAAGGGAGAGAGAGAGGAAAGGGAGTTATAGATATTTGTTAAGTTTCGATATACTTGATAGGATGTTTATGTTTAAAATTGAACGTTACGCATCCGATTGAGTATGGATTATTGGTAAGTGAATTGACTATTACATATCCGATTGATTATGGATTTTTAGTAAGTGAAATGAATGTTTGAGATTATGGATTGGTATGTATGTTATTTGTGTTTGCGGTTGTATTATGGATTGATAAATGTGTACAAAGAGTTGGTGGATTGATATGTATTAGCAGGAGTGTGATTTTCTAGTTTAGTGTGGGCTAGAAGATTTCTGCAAATTGGTCGGGGTTGGGAACCCTGACCATTTTGAATTAGGCAGTTCGAAATGGTCGGGGGTAGGAACTCCGACTAATTTAAACATGCGCTAAATTAGTTGGGGTTTCGAATCCCAACTAATTTACCTTGCAAATTGCCAGCGTCATCCAAAATAGTCGGGATTGCCAACCCTGACTAATTAGGACTGTGTTTAAAAAAAATCGACCCACTTTCTGGCCACGATGTTGTTGTGACGAGAAAGTGAGTCAATTTTTGTAATAAAGTTTGAATAGAGTCGATTTTAAAAAAAATATGATTGAGTTTATTTAGAAAATTTCTTCAATTTTGCCCTTTATTCAATGTTCAAGATGATTTAACATTTTTCCTTTTGAAAGTACTATTCATATATTTTTTATTTTTAAAAATGATGAATTTAATCTTTATAAGACATTTCACAAATATAAATTTTTTTCCTCTATTTTTGAAAATTGTTAATTAATGTATTATTTGTTAGCTGGTGTAGGCTGTCTAAAAATCACAATAGATAGTTGATCCCCATCAAGCTTCGACAACGAAAGTTACAATCAGATGACTTTTATGTTAACAAACGAAAGCTACAAACGGAGGACTTTTCACATAGATCGAGAAGAGTTACAATTCAACAACACTTTCGACAACTGATAAAAACTCTATTCAGTAGTCTTCACAACCAACTGTGAGAGTAAACGAGGTTACAAGTCAACAACCTCTCCCAAACGCAGAGTCCATCTCTACGCTTCTCAACTCAAAACGCACACAGCATGTGCGTTCTTCAGCAGACACCCAACTCTGCGTTTCAACTCCAAGACGCAGAGTTAAGCGTGCTAACGGCATGTGCATTTTTCATCAGACACTCAACTCTGCGGCGCAGAGTTAAAACCCAGAACGCAAGCGGCCTGTGCGTTTCAATCATCCGCAGATACCCAACTCTGCGTCTCAAAGTCTAAGATGCAGAGTTAAGCTCCAGAACGCCAATTTAAGCGTTTGACTTATTCAAACTCAAGCTGAACGGTCTCAAAACCGTTTATCCCACGTTTTGAGGGATTTTCACCCACTGAGGAGCAGATCTAGGGGTCAGTTACACCCCTTATCCCCCTATAAATAACCGCATTACTCAACTGAGTAAGGGGTTGGAGATTTGGAGATCAAGAAGACCGCATAAGGTTGGATCTTTCGGTATCAAAACTGCAGAAAGGCAATTCATATCAGATCTTTGGGGTGTTGAGGCTGAGATCTTTGGAGATTGGAGATTTCAACCAGATTTAGAAGATCAAATCTCTAAGGATCCTACAGCAACAGCAAATCTACTTGGCTATTAACCGAATTTTCGGTTCCGACAACTCTTTTCTTAGAGTTTAAACTCGTTCTGAGTTCTTAAACTCGTTAAGAGTTCTAAATCAAACTTGTCATACAAGTTAATTGTTCTCGTGAGACAAGACGATCGGATCATCAACGGAGAACAAATTCGACGCAAGCATTCGAAGGAGGCACTCCATCGCTACCTTGAAGAACCCAGTTTTAAACAAAGGGGAGAATCAAATTCATTCTCCTCTCTTTTGTAATCAGAATCCAAATTGTAATTGAGATTGAGAGAATACAAATCAAATTTCTTTCATTTTAGTTACTACAAATTTTCCACAAACAACTGGTTTGAAAATTTACTCTATAAACACTAGTAAAAAAATTATTACTAAATTTTTATAATAATTATATATAAAAATTATATTATCAATTTGATGAAAGATATAATTTGATAAATAATATTTACAGTAACACATGAGCTTAATGCTAGCGTCTTATAGAAGGTTTGCTTCTGGGTCTACAATCCACAAGGCACCCTATAACAAAATAAAGAAAACAAGAATACTCCCTTGAGGACTAAGGGGCTGTTTGTTTCACCCAATTTATAGAAAAGGATTAGTATTTGGGGTCTGACAGTGGCAAAAATATAATTTTTAAATTCTTTGTGGATCCTATTCTAGAGTTTGGCTCAGAAAAAATTTAAGGATTACAAAATCCATAAAGTAGCTACAGTAAGGGTTTTTTTATAGAAACCCAAATCGGAGCTTGTGCAGCGGATTTGGGCGAGATTTCTGATAGCGGGCTTCATCTTCGTTTCCGATTCCTAATCCTCACGACCACGAGCCCTAGATCTGGAATCGTTGTTCTGCTCCCGCCTCATCGCTCTCTTCTTCGCGCCTCTTCTCCCGCCCTTCGTCTTCTTCTACTTGCGTGGTCGGGGCTGTTACATGAAACCCTAGATTCTCCCGAGGTATGATTTCTTGGCCGGTTTTGTGTGTAATTGGCTTCTCCCTATCTGATCCCACCTCATTTTGCGCCGTGATTTCTTTGATCTGTTTTCCACGAGCTTGTTGGTGGGTTTCTTGCCTTTGATTCTTGGTGATCCCTTCTCGAACTTATTCTGGTTCAGGTGGGATTGTTGGCTACGGTGGGTTCTTTGGCTTCAGTGGGTTTGTTGCTTGGACGTCGGTATTTTTTCCCCTCTGCAGCTAGGTATAAGATTTTGCACTCTTTTTTAGACTTATTTCTTCGTGCTTGATGTGATGAAAGGAATCTGTAGAATGATAAATTTTTTGATAATTCGTTACATGTATAATTACCAAAAAATAGGGTTATGTTTACTAAATTTTAGTTAATTGTGTGAAATAGAATGCATGATATTTGTGTGAATGAGTTATTTTTTATATATGTGTTTACCAAAGACTGTGAATGCATGAAAAAGAATAGGGTTAAGTTTATTACATGAAAATCCATCGGATAGTAGAATGTGTTGTTCTTGATAATTGTGTGAGATAGAATGTAACATTAGTTAAAATAATTATGGTTACAATTAGATTTCTTGCTTTTGAAGAAATAAATATTTGTATCAATTATCTAATTAATTTTGACAAGAAATAAGTAGACATCTTAACCTGTAACTGTATGATAATTTTAAAACGGATGTAGATGGATATGGAAGATGAGGAAGAATTGAAGAGGATGTGTGCTAATACAGTTGTCTGTGCTGTGGTCACTTTGGTAACATGTATTTTGAGAATGCATGCTAAGCGCAAGAGAATATCAACTTGTACGAAGCAAGAAAAGATCAGAAAAATATATTATAGAGAGGCTCACTTCAGACGTGTAATATCAACTTGTACGAAGCAAGAAAAGATCAGAAAAATATATTATAGAGAGGCTCACTTCAGACGTGTACTGGAGGGCTATCAAGATAGCTACCGATCTTATATTAGAATGAGACCGAGGGCCTTTTTTAAACTTGTTGAAGTAATGAAAGCAAACGGTTTATTAAAAGATACAAGACACGTTCAAGTTGAAGAACAACTTGCTATGTTCCTAAGTATTGTTGGGCATAAAACTAAAAATAGAATAATAAGAACTGAGTTCATAAGATCAGGGGAAACAGTTAGCAGGTATTTCAATAAAGTCCTGCAAGCAATGAATGGATTACGTGATCGGTACATGAAGCAAGTCCCAAAAGAAGTTTCTGAGGAGATTGCAAACAACTCAAATTATTTTCCTTATTTTAAGGTAAATTAAATACATACAGCTTAACAATTTTCTAAATAAATCACTTTTTATTCAACTATGTATAATTTATAATTTTTTATAGGACTGCATTGGTTTGATAGATGGCACACATGTCGACGCGGTATTACCTAGTGACCTAGTTGCACGGTTTAGAGGGCGAAAATGGGTCACCCAAAACATCTTAGCAGCCTGCACCCCTAATAAACTATTTACTTATGTCTTGGCTGGCTGGGAGGGGGCAGCAAATGATTATAGGATATTACAAGACGCCTTGTCCAGATCACAGCCTTACGGGCTCCGAGTTTATGATGATATTCATTCTCACTTGTGCACATTATGAATAATATATTAAATACTTGGCAATAATTGAGATTTTAAAATACTGTTCAATTAATGTAGGTAAATATTACCTATGTGACGCTGGATACACCACAATGCTAGGGTTCATATCCCCGTATCACGGTGTCCGATATCATTTAAAAGAGTACACCGGTAGGACACCAAAGAATAGGAAGGAGTTGTTCAATTTAAGGCATCCATCTTTAAGATCAAAAATTGAATGCACATTTGGGATACTGAAGAATCGGTTTAAAATTCTTGCGGCGAAGCCGAATTATCCATTTCCCACTCAAGTGGCCATTGTACTAGCATGTACTGTGTTGCACAACTTTATTGCTTTGGAGGATCCGGATGATGATATTTTAAATGAAAATATTGAAATTGATGAAGATACTGGGGAAGAGACAAATGAAGATGATTCAAATGTGGTGGAGTATACTCAAAGTAGGACACAAAGAGAGGATCGAGATGTTAGAAATGAATGGAAGCAGATGCGAGATCAAATTGCTTGGACGATGTGGGTGGATTATTGTGTAAAGTACAATGGTGGTAACACAATGGAGAGCAGTTTAACTTAGTGTGGTATTTGTTCTATGGCTATGTAATAACTTGGTGAAATTTAAAATACTGTTCGTATCGATATTGTTTATTGTTTCTTTGCTTGTACCAAAACATTACTACTTTTATCGGTTGCTCTTTTGTTATATTGTTTGAGAAATATCGTCGTTTCATATATTCCTTGATAAATGCATACATATCCCATATTGTTTTATATTTCTTTATTGTTAATATGGCTACTTACAAAATATATTAGGTATGACTAATAATCCGGTAGATAAGCAAAGCGTGCCTTCTCTTTCAAATGCAATGCCAAATCCTACATCAGGGATTAACATGAACTACATGCCTGTTCGACCACAGCCATTCACTTCACCTCCGCATACATTCTCACCATTTCCACCATACGATGGTAATTATGGTGGGATGACACAGCCGCCAATGTCATACATGAGCTTGTTAGGCAGTCCACAATGTTTGCTGTTTCCCACAGCCAGTTCTCAAAGTAGTGGACCTAATCAATTTTCACCGAACACTAGTGATTCAGGTGGAAAGGATATTCATGACGTTGATGGTGCGGAGCACACTTCGCCATTGAAAAGAGGGAAAAGATTAGCCCATAAAAAAAAATAGTTCAGTGTGCCAGGTTGAACTCAAGAGGCGTGGCTAATAAGTTTTGGCTTCCAGAGCACGATGATGTGCTTATTCCTTATCTTGCAGATTTAGCATTGAATGGCCTGAAGCCAGACAAGAACTTCAAGGCTAAAGCTTATAAAATGGCTGCCATGAAAATCAACATGCAATTCAGGACTGATTTCACTCACCTTTATGTTATTAACCACTTGAAATGTTTGAGGAACAAATTCAATGACATAAATGCTTGCCTTGATATAAGTGGTGCTGGGTGGGATGAAACAAGTAAAATGATTACATTGGATGATGAAACCTTGAAATCTTAGGCCCAGGTATAACAAATTCAGCATCTATATTGTCACCAAAATTTAATACATTTGATTCACTACTTATAAGTATTTGTTATTGCAGGACAAATCCAATTCTAAGTACAAAGCGTACATAAACAAACCCCTTCCTCACTTCAAAATTTTACAAGTTATCATGGGTGATGATCAAGCCAAGGGTGATTTTGTTAGGCCCGTGTACGCTAACATTGGGTCTAGTAGGTCCATACCTATTCCCAATGATGATTGCGAGATTCTAGAGGAGAGTGAAACTGAACCACAGTCTGATACTTGCAACCAACCACATTTTGGTGCTGTTAACCAACCACAACCCACTAGATATAAGACTAAGAGTAAAGACAACATGACTTCATCATCTAACAAAAAAACCAGAAAATCTAATCGTGAAGAGGAAATGCTATGTGCCTTTGTTGAGTCTATGTCTCAGTCAATGAGAAATTAACACGTTATTCACTAGACTGAGCAGTTGGCTGCAGCGTTGAAGGAACATAGGTCTGAATATTCTGAGGAGTTCCTCGATAGGGTTTTAGACCATTTATATGACAATGAACGTGAAGCTAGGAGGTTTTCCATAAAATCCAAGGAAGATCAGCAGAGGTACATCACAAAATTAGTTGACGACCAAGGTTGGCCGGATAGCTAGTTTGTTAGGTTTCGAGTATATTTTGATGAATATTGTTGTGTTAATTGCAAACTATTAATGTTGCAATATATTTTTTTATTATGAAGAACATCTATGTCGTTGTGGGATTGATGAATTAGTTTATTTGCAATCTTTGTTGCAGGTAAGTATGGTCGTGGAATGATCAATGAGTTCTTTGAATTTTGCCTTTGCTTTTGATATCAGGTAAATGAGTTTGTTGCTTGGGTTTACTGATGTCGTATCAGGTAAATGAGTTTGTTGCTTGGGTTTACTGATGTCGGCTTTTACATTCTGTTGCTTGGGTTTATTGCTCCATAGTCATACGTGGTTGCTGTGGGTTTGTGCCTGTTATTTGGAGCTTGTGCAGCTCTTGCTACTGTTGGGGTTTGCCAACTGTTTTGTTTTGAGTTTGTGTAGCTCCTTGCTTTGTTGGGTTTGTGCCTGTTATTTGGAGCTTGTGCAGCTCCTGCTGTTGCTGGGGTTTGCCAACTGTTTTGTTTTGAGCTTGTGTAGCTCCTTGCTTTGTTGAGTTTGTGCCTGTTATTTGGAGCTTGTGCAGCTCCTGCTACTGCTGGGGTTTGCCAACTGTTTTGTTTTGAGTTTGTATTCGATCCTTGCTTTGTTGGGTTTGTGCCTGTTATTTGGAGCTTGTGCAGCTCCTTCTGCTGCTGGGGTTTGCCAACTGTTTTGTTTTGAGCTTGTGTAGCTCCAATCTTTGTTGGGTTTGTGCCTGTTATTTGGAGCTTGTGCAGCTGCTGCTGCTGCTGGGGTTTGCCAACTGTTTTGTTTTGAGCTTGTGTAGCTCCTTGCTTTGTTGGGTTTGTGCCTGTTATTTGGAGCTTGTGCAGCTCCTGCTGCTGCTGGGGTTTGTTGCTGAACTGTTTTGAGCTTGTGTAGCTCCTTGCTCTTTAGGTTTGTGCCTGTTATTCCTCAGTTGTGCAGCTCTTGCTGCTGCTGGGGTTTGTTGTTGTTTTGTTTTGAGCTTGTGTAGCTCCAATCTTTGTTGGGTTTATGCCTGTTATTTGGAGCTTGTGCAGCTCCTGCTGCAGTTGGGGTTTGGTGCTGTTTTGTTTGAGCTTGTGTATCTTTCAGGCTCTTTGGGGTTGTGCCTGTTATTTGGAGCTTGTGCAGCTCCTGCTGCTGCTGGGGTTTGTTGCTTGTTTACCCCCCATCTGCTGGGTTTGCTGCTATTTTGTTAAGAGCTTGTGTAGCTCCTTGCTGCTGGGTGTGTTACTGTTTTGTTTTTCCTTGCCTGTGGGTTACTTGCTGTTTAGTTTTGAGCTTGTGCAGCTCCTTGCACTTGATATGTGGCAATGATGATGATCAGTGTTTACTGAGAATGCAATCTAACTTACATCGTTTATTATATCCAGATGAGGCAAAAGGGGATGAGAATGCAGCCTACATTGAATTGACAATGTCTAGGCGAGGCAATTCATCCTTATAATGCAATCTGTAATAACATGTAAGTTATAGATGGGGCAAACAATTATGACAAGTTGATCTATTACTGAGCCATACAATATCAAATAGAATTTGTACCCAATTCAAACAACAGTTTTCATTACATCCTCAATAGTTTTTTGCAAGTACAGGTACATGACATAAAGTTTGTAATAATTAAAATAATACAAAAAATTACTAATAAAATTACAGAAATTTTCTAAGCTAGTAGTTGATTTCGACAAGTCTCAAATTTTTTTAGCTTCTTTGATTGCAAAATATATTTATCTCTGTACCTATTTTCTTTGACATATTGGCTTCCTTGGTTGCTTGATGACTCTCCTCTTTCTTCAGCCCATTCGAAAAAATTACATTCTTTATTTGGGAATTTTGCACACCCCCAATAACACCTTCCATTATTTTTACCATTCTTGCACACTTTCATCGGTGTTCGGAGATTACAGTCGCAATAAACTTCATAATTCTGCCAGCACTCTTCTGATATCATTTTGATGTTGGGGCAGCAAATTGAAGACAATGAGAATTTTATAATTGCTGAAAAATGAGAATGCTTGGATTAATTTTGAGGCCTCAAGGTGAATTTATAGCCACCATGCCCCTGAACTAGCCGTTGCTACAGTGTTTTGCCTAAGAATTTTGAGGTGATCTGGAAATAGCCGTTGCTACAGTGTTGCTACTTTGAAATCTGAATTTTATGGCTTCAATCCGTTGCTACAGTGATTTTTAAATATAAAATGGGCTAGCCGTTGCTACAGTATCAATAAAAAAAGGTCTTTTTGAACCAAACATGGTATTAGGAATTGGACCAATTCTATAAAAGTGAGATTCCTAATCCTTTGGGTGAAACAAACATTGAATGCAAAAAAAATGAGATTCCATAAAACTAAAACTTGTATATAAATTTTTTATAGATTAGATTGGAATCCATAAATTAAATAGGATTCCTAATCCTATTCCTAGCCCTTGGTGAAACAAACAGCCCCTAAGGGTGAATGGAGTTGTTTTCTGTGGTTTAAGTCCGCATAGACAACATATTTTACCCACAGCCGCTGTCTTATCATGTTATTTTTTTTTTAATTTTAAACCCAGAGACTTAACCCTATTTATTTTGAACCCAGAGCTATCAATACACTGAAAATGTAGCAATTTAGAAGCAAGTATAGTTGAAGATGCACAAAAATGGCAACTTAGACCATCTCCAACGCGACGCCAATTTGCCGCAAAACGCTATTTTGCCGCTGCTCCGGAGCTCCAACGCAGCGCCATTCTTCGCTGCATTTTAGCGGGGATGAACAGCGCGACGCTATATTTGGCGTCGCACTGTTCATCCCCCCATTACTGTTTCCTTTTATTTTTTTATTTTTCAATTTTTGGTTTTTACCTCATATTTTTATGTATTCACAATTTGACCCCAATTGTTTTATTAAATGTATAAAACAATCACAATAATATTTAAATTTTATACTTTTACCACAATTGTATAATTTAGACAAAATAAATTATTTTTTATGGCTAAAAATAATGCTAAAATTTAAAAGACATTATTATTAATTATAATATTAAAATCTAGACATTATAAGTAAAGTCCCATGAATTATATAGAGCAATCATAATACATAATTCAAATACAAATTACATATCTGAAATACATAACATATAAAAACTGACACACATAATATAAAACTTCATTAAAATAAAACATAAAATACAAACTAAACATGGAACATTTCCTGAGATGGACAAGCAACTCTCAATACTCTGGTAGATCGGGGCCAGAGTGTCCAATATCATTGAAATAATTGCCAAAATTAGAAGCAGACCCTTGTTCTTGTTGATTTCTTTTTTGTATTATTTTAATCTGTTGAGCTCGAACGTACTCCCGCACGTTTGGATCAGCAATGGAATTCAAATCTTTCATTATAATTTCCCATTCATCTCTATCTTTTTTCATAGCTATCTTTTCTCGTTCGATATCAAATGCTACCTGCCTGTCCAAGCTCGCCTTGTCTAACCTGTCTATAAGTCGGTTGTTGGAGGTCTCGATGGATTCCACTATGCTTGACTCATGATCATCATTTTTTCTTTTTAATTTGGCTTTTTTTACCCCAATAGGTCGTTCAGATGGAGTAAACGATGACAGCCCAGGAGATGTTGATATAGGAGATTCCGGAGTAGGATTATCTGATTGTGACGAGTCGAAGTTCACACTTTTGGGTTGTCTTCGACCAACTTGTCTTGCTGTGGGGACATCATCTTTAAATTTTTCGAAATTTTTAACCATATGCCAGACATGATCAAATTTGAAACCTTTTTTGTACTTTGGTTCTTGCATAAATAACATCTTTGCTCGAACTAACTGCAAATTGTAATGAACATCAAGTTATGTTTTTCAACAATAATAATAAATTTCAAACGATAATTAATAGAATACTTACAATATCTTTATCTGAAGCACCACTTGGATTCAGATTCTCTACTTGTCTCAAGCACGCATTCAATTTCCTTACTTCATTACTTATGATTTCCATTCGAGAACGAATTGATCGGCTCGTACGCACATCAGAATTTTGGTCTCGAAGTTCATTGTATCTGTCCTCCACACGAGACCAAAATGCATCTCGAGACTGGTTTCTACCGATTATAGGGTCTTGAGAAATATCCAAGAATACTTGACAAAGGAGCACATCTTCAGTAATAGTGTATCCAGATGATCGAACAAATATTTTTTTTTGTAAAAAGCGGTTGGTTTGGAGATTAGAAATACTTTGAAGAAATACTTCGAATTGGGTGGCTTGAAGTAGAAACCGTGAATGTTATTTATAGCCAATCAAAATTTTTTTTTTTTGAATTTGAATTTGTCGGTGGTCAACATTTGAAATTGAATCGTTGTGGACAAACCGATCAGCTTTACACATTGTCCAACGTTGTCGGTGGGAATCATTTTTTGAAAACTGATCAGCTTTACACATTGTCCAATGTATACACAGCTCAGCTTTCCTTGAATTGTGTGAAAGCTTTGTACGAGTGGGAATCATTTTTTGAAAACTGATCAGCTTTACACATTGTCCAATGTATACACATCTTAGCTTTCTTTGAATTGTGTGAAAGCTTTGTACGAGTGGGAATCATTTTTTTGAAAACTGGTCAGCTTTACACATTGTTCAAGTATACACAGCTCAACAAAGTTTTATAAATAGCATACTAGATTAGGTACATCCACACAATTATTCGTTGTTGTGTTAAAATTATTATTCTCTATTTCTGCATACCTCAATCATTCTTTTCTTACTCCAAAAATGAATTTCGATGTTGGAGGTCCATCATATTTATCATCATCTTCATCTTCGGATGATGATAATTTTCTGTCCAATATCATTACAGAGATTGATGAAACCGAAGAAGTAATTTGTGAGTACATCAACAACAACATGATCATCGCTAACAATTTACGTCAACAAAACTACCAACCGATCCATGGTGGCTCGATTCCTGGTCATGCAGTGATCAACCGCGATCGAGAAAATGCGCATCAGAATTTGGTCATAGATTACTTTGCCGATAATCCACGTTTTGGAGAAGATATGTTTCGTCGTCGATATCGGATGTCAAGAAGTTTGTTCCTTCGTATTGTTGATGCAGTGAAAGATCATGACTATTACTTCCAACAACGAAGTGATGGACTTGGTAGAATGAGATTATCACCGTTACAGAAAGTAATAGCTGTTTTTCGCATGTTGGCATACGGTCTACCAGCTGATGGTACGGACGAATACGTTAAAATAGGTGAGTCAACAGCAATTGAAAGTATGAAAAGATTTTGTCGTGCTATGGTGAAGATATTCGCAGAGCGGTATCTACGAACACCTAACGCTAACGATATTGCTAGGCTACTTCATATTGGTAAAAAACGTGGTTTTCCAGGAATGTTAGGAAGTCTTGATTGTATGCATTGGAAATGGAAAAATTGTCCAACAGCATGGTCTGGGCAATACACATGACGTAGTGGGTCACCAACTATTATCCTTGAAGCTGTGGCAGATTATGATCTTTGGATATGACACGCATATTTTGGTATGCCAGGCACCAATAATGATATCAATGTGCTGGAGTCATCTAATCTTTTCTCTAACCTAGCTCAAGGTATTGCTCCTCCCGCTCACTATGTTATTCAAGGAAAAGAGTATAATATGGGTTATTATTTAGCTGATGGTATATATCCGAAATGGGCTACTATTGTACAAACAATCCAACAGCCACAAGGTAGGAAGAAAAAATATTTTGCCATGAAACAGGAAGCATGTAGAAAAGATGTAGAACGTGCGTTCGGAGTTCTCCAATCACGATTTGCAATTGTGGCAGGATCAGCACGTTTTTGGAAAAAACATGTATTACATGACATAATGACTGCATGTATTATTATGCACAATATGATAATCGAGAATGAACGTGACCTTTAGGCACCAATTCAAGAAGTGAGGGAAGCACCAACACCAGAAGTTGATATGGTAGCAGATGAAACTACAAAATTTACTCAATTTATTGCACGTTACGGAAAAATCAAGGATAAAGATGCCCATATTGCGCTTCGTAATGCATTGATAGATCATCTATGGGAGGAATACACTAATTCAGATAGTTAAGTGCATACTAAATTTGTAATTTTTATATTGTTGTTAATGTTTAATTATTTTATCGTATTTTATTTTCTGTTGTGTTCTTGAATGTAATATTTTGGTAATATCAATAATAAAAATATAATATTTTAGCAATCAAGTTATTTTAATTAATAAAATAATATTTTATTGTTTTATTAGTTTAATTTTTTAAATAATAAATCATTTTGTTTGGAAAATATGTGAAAAAAATAAAATTTGATATGTGGGGTTAATTGTTGAAATAGTTAAAAATATAGGGAATAAAAAATAATAATATAAAAGTAGATAAAAAGAAAGATACTGAGAATATTCCTTTTTGGTGCAAAAAATGGTGCAGTGGGTTGGAGATGGATTACTGTTAGATGTGACTTTTGTACCATTTTGATGCAAAATTTGTACCATTTTGGTGCAATGGGTTGGAGATGCCCTTAGACATTAACATAGCAATTAACAACTGAAGTAGAAACTGAGTTCAAAAATAATTCAGCATTAACATGATTTAAGAATGACCTTGGTAGCAAGTGGATTTAAAACTAAATTATAATAAAATTCGGGTTTACAAATATAACCCTGCTATTTTAATTATTGTTTACCGATTTACCCACTCTTGTTTGGTGCGTGAACCGTCTTTTCCCACACACTCTCTCTACTCTCTCTCTAAATTGGTGCAATTTTCTCTCCCCCCGAGGAAAGCTATTCCGTTCCTCTTTCTCGATTTCTAGGGTTTCGCGAGGGACAAATCGAGCTCCCTATAGCCAAAAGGTACGGCTTTTGATGCAATCTCTCCCTCTCTCTACTAATTATTGCTTCTCCGTTCTAGGGTTTGTGCTACTAGACCTAAATCCCTATTTGTAGTTTGGTTCCCTGAGCTGTTTGCCCCAAATTTCGCTTTGGAAATGGTTCTAATTGGGCAATTGTTAGTGAAAATCAGTTTGAATTCGTCAATTTCGCAAGTTTTCTTCCGCATTTAGGTCTTCAGTGTTCGTGCATTTTGGGGTTTCGAGCTGAATTAGTGCTTTCCTTCGGATTTAAGTTGGGTTTTGGCTGTTATCGGTTCTCTATCGTACAAGTAATTGAAAATTGTTATTTTGTATTTTTTCTGTTTAAAAAATTAGAAGTTTACCTTTCTAATTTTTTCCGTGCTGGTTCTTAGGGCTTTGGTGCCGTTTTTATTTGCTTGTTGTGTTGGAAATTTCTGACCTGCGCAATTTTTTGGCCTCTCATGCTTGAACAAATGACATTTTTCCAGTTTGGTACGGAAAAGATCTTATATTGTGCTTATTCGCAGGTTTGTACTTGGTGTCTCCATGGTATGAGCTGAACTAGGAAAGGGGGAAGAGGGCAATGGAAGGAGAAGAGCACCATCGGGTTGTATTGGCATGCACCATTTGTGGGGCTCTTTTCTCTGTCCTAAGTATTCTTAGTGTTTGGATTCTTTGGGCTGTTAATTGGCGGCCCTGGAGGATCTACAGGTACATGTTTTATTTGCCAAACTCTTAGATTGCTTGTACATTTTATCTTTAGGTCCACAGTTATTGCATAACTTGTTTGAGTGTTCAAACTATCAAAGTTGGATTCTTCCTTTTGGTTACACATTATCATCCCCTTCTAATGAACAGTCTCCGAGTCAGCAAGACTATGGCTTGGATGGTTTGGTTAGTTGTAAGTTTTAAATATGGTAAATTCTGCACTTATTGTGCCTTCACATGGAAACATGTAAAAATTACGCTTCATGTCCTGTGAATTAGCAGATAAATATTCTGATTGCTGAGTGCCTATATTGTTTATATGCTACCAAATGTTCTGTGGTTCAGAGTCCCAGGCATCAAATGGTTGGTCGTGCTAGCCTGTAAAATGTTTAATCAAGATGTCTTTTGATTAATATTCTTCTATATGTTTGTGTATGCGATTCTATTTGTTAATTAATCAGCTGAAAATTTCTCTTTTTTCATAATGGATTATTCTCTATACATTTGATAAATTTCTCCTTCAGTTTAAGTAATAACTGTTGACTTTTTATTCCTCTTACAATGGACTTTTGTTTCTTGACTTAGTTGGATATTTGCAAGAAAATGGCCAAAACTTGTACAAGGGCGACACATAACTGCACTCTGCTGCTTTCTCTCTTTATGTGCATGGGTCACTGTTCTTTCTCCCATTATTGTGGTTGTCACATGGGGAAGTATTCTTATCTCACTCTTGAGCCGAGATGTAATTGGATTGGCTGTAATCATGGCGGGCACTGCTCTTTTACTGGCATTCTATTCTATAATGCTTTGGTGGAGGACACAGTGGCAAAGCTCAAGTATGTACTCTATTCCTTGTTTATTAGACTGATTTGTTTTATATTGTGAGTTTTAAAGTCATCTCATTTCCATGTTTGTATGGAATTGCATTTCATAGTCAACATTTTGAGTGTATCAAACAGCTTGGAGTGTTTTAGACGTCACATTTGTCTTTGATTCAAACTGTTGATGTCTAGTTAAATATGGACCACACATAACCTGGAGAGATTCTCAGATCTTTATTTGAGCATATTTAGGTCATTTGATGATATACTATTGAATTCCTTGTTGCTGGGCGCGGGTAGTTCCAGCTTTCTGTGCTGAAGTGCCCATCAATGCTTACTCTTACACCATCTTAAATCTGTCTATATGTTTCTCCATCACAAAGTAACTGAACAACTAAATATATTTTAAATGTTACTTCCTTAACAATTAGGGTTGGCTACGTTGGTAAAAACTAGGATAATATTAGACACCTTGAAGCTAGGTTTAAAACTCTGTTTTTTTTTCATTATGGGGAAATGCATGGTTGGAAGTTTTAGTCATAATTTTTTTTCTTCTTATTAATTATTATCAAATATTTAAATTTGAAGGGCTTTTGGATTGCATTAAGAAGCAATACTTCTATAAAAAGGCTTGCCTAAAAATTACATATAATAACTTAATAAACAATTCCCTAAATTACATGTAATAACTTAACAAACAACGTTATTGTTTTGTGGTTCTTCTGCTCGAGAATAGATGGCATGCTGGAGTGATGATTGTTCATGAGGGAAGAGGAGAATATTGCCAAGAAGCTTATCTGCGAGATCTGATGCCTTCCAGATTCAGCGGGATTAACGCCTTGTGTGAAGTGTATGGGATTAAGTTTCTTAGGATACATCTCTCAACATTTCCTGTTTAGGTTCTTTCTAGGTCTAAGGGAATATGGAGATGTTGCCATTGGTTTGCACTTTGCACAGGCTTAAATTGCATGAGCAATGTAGATAGATCTGCTATTCCTGCCAAAAGATCATCTCAGTTTTATTGCATCCCTGTCTCTTGTTCATTGTTTCCTTGCCTGCAAAATTTGGTGCACCAAGTCATGTTGGATCGTTGTCAATTTGTGAGCAAAATTGTAAAAAGTCATCTATTCACGTAGAAGTTCTCTTGACATCATAGTCATGTTGGTGGCCACCCTTTTTTTGATGAAAAAAATGTTTGGATATGAAGCTTGCAATGGTTATATCTGCATGTGTAACAAATATAAATCAACTTTACTGCCAACTCATATCCAGGTTCTGTGGACAGTATCACAGCTAGCTGATCAAATCTAGTGAATTTGGAGGTTACACTTTGTTCGCATGACTTCGTGAGCACAATCTGCATGTGTGATGAAGATAAATATACTTACCTACCAACTCGTATCCAGGTTTTGTCGTCATGTTCTCTTGTCCAGAGCTTTCTTGGCCACAACATTTGGTACACCAACTCATAGTTGTTGATGATAGTTTGTCAGGGAATTGTAATAGTCAATTCATGCATGAAATTATCCTGACTTCTAAGTGATGAGAACCAATCTATTATGATGTTCTTTTGTTTCCTTGGCTACAACATTTGGCACACCAATTCTTTATGTGTCATTGGTAGTTAGTCAGGGAATTGTAATAGCTAAATCATCTATGGAGTTTTCCTGACTTCTTAGTCATGCTGGCTCATCTTCTAAAAGAAAAAGGCTTAGATGAAGATCATGATGCTTCTCTTTGTCAAGAAATGTAGCTGAATCTCTTGTTCTTCATTTCTTGCTTTTATACTGCCTGATGTTTATGTGATATCATTTAAGCTTGCATTTCTGGGAGTGGATGGAATTCTTATATAATTTGGAGTTATATATCTAGTTCTTTTCATGACCATTTAGACATCATAGTGCGTTTCCTAAACTGTTATTGTTTATTTACTTAATTGAGTTAATTCTTTTATGATCATTTATTTCAAATACGAGATTACTTATTACTCCAGTACTTTGGTTGCTTTGCTTTGTCTAGGGGCTGTTGCATTCCTTCTTTTGTTGGCGGTAGCACTGCTTTGTGCGTATGAACTTTGTGCTGTTTATGTTACTGCTGGTGCAAGTGCCGCTGAGCGATACTCGCCGTCTGGATTTTTCTTTGGTGTCTCTGCCATTGCACTGGCAATCAACATGCTGTTTATTTGCAGAATGGTCTTCAGTGGTAATAGATATTGTCCTTCTGTTCAGTGGTAATAGATGCCTAATATATGTGTACTCATATTACATATGTACAGGAACTGGATTAGATGTGGATGAATATGTGAGGAAGTCATACAAGTTCGCATACTCTGACTGTATAGAAGTGGGTCCTCTTGCTTGCTTACCTGAACCACCAGAGCCCAATGACTCTTACATGCAGAAGTCCAGCAGGCAAGTCATTACAGTGCACTTTCCTATGTTATTACCTCTTTTCTGTTAAGATAATTGTTATTATCTTCATACTGGATTTAGTTTCTGCTACCTTAAAGAGAAGATTTTTTAGGTGACAGATAACAAGATATAGCTTCCACTTTAATTATCTGTAGTGGTTTTCACTTTATATTGATATATGATGAGTTTTCTTTAGGGCTTCGCATATTGGGCTTCTCTACTTGGGGTCACTTATTGTACTTCTCGCATATTCCATCTTGTATGGTTTGACAGCAAAGGAGTCGCACTGGCTTGGTGCAATTACATCTGCTGCTGTGGTTATACTTGGTACAAAAATTTAATGTTGTTTTTAGGCTTGCCAAAAATTTTATGGTGGGACATTGAAATTTCCTTTAACCTTCACTTTTTTTTTGCGGTAACAGATTGGAATATGGGAGCTTGTTTGTTTGGATTTGAACTTCTTAATAGTCGAGTTATCGCCTTGTTTGTTGCTGGCACATCTAGGATTTTTCTTATCTGCTTTGGAGTGCATTACTGGTCAGTCTTTGCCCTTTGACATTCACAGTTCATATCTGCACTATATATCTGTATTTATTTTCTTTATTGTTCCACCCTAAGGTACTTGGGACATTGCATAAGTTATGCTATTGTAGCAACTGTGCTGCTAGGTGCTGCTGTTTCTCGTCGCCTAGCAATTTTGAATCCCATGGTTGCCAGGCAGGATGCTTTGAGGAGTACTGTAATTCGATTGAGAGAGGGGTTTCGGCGAAAAGGTCAGAGCAGTTCTTCAAGCTCTTCTGAAGGTTGCGGTTCTAGTGTTAAACGCAGTAGCAGCAGTGTTGAAGCCAGTCATGGTAATGCTGTTGAAGTTATGAGCAGAAGTAATTCCCATTGTGTGGGTGAGGGTAGTAATTGGAACAATCTGCTTCTAGGTCGTGCTAATAGTTGCCATGAAGCTGTTAGTAGTGATAAGAGCATAGATAGCAGAACACCAAGTTTTGCGATACGTAGCAGCTCTTGCCGTACTGTCGTTCAAGATTCTGATAGTGGCACAACCTTTCCTGAGAAGAATCCTGATCACAATGGCTCACTTGTTATTTGTTCTAGCAGTGGTTTAGAAAGCCAAGGTTGCGAGTCAAGCAGATCATTCACTACTTTATCCAATCACCAAGCATTAGAAAATTTAGCTATGGTTTTTCAGGACAAACTGAATGACCCCAGGATTGCATCAATGTTGAAAAGGAAAGGAGGGCAAGGTGATCTTGAACTGGCCACTCTTCTTCAAGACAAAGGTCTTGACCCTAATTTTGCTTTATTATTGAAGGAAAAAGGATTGGATCCTAGGATTTTGGCACTTCTGCAGAGAAGCAGTTTAGATGCTGACAGAGATCATCAAGAGGCTACAGATGTTACGGCTATTGATTCATATAGACTGGATATGGCTTTGCCAAATCAAATATCTTTATCTGAAGAACTCAGGAGGCATGGTTTGGGAAAGTGGCTTAACTTCTCCAGATGTATTCTGCACCACATAGCTAGTACACCAGAACGTGCCTTGGTCCTTTTTAGTTTGGTCTTCATCCTGGAGACGTCAGTAGTTGCGGTTTTTCGACCAACAGCAATAAAATTAATAAATGCTACCCATGAGCAGGTGAAAGGAGCTCTTTCGATTGAAGCCTATTATTTTTAACTACTTTAACGTGACTTCCAATTTCACCCAGTCGACTGTATCTTGACTGCATTCTTTTTCAACATTTTTGCAGTTTGAATTTGGTTTTTCAGTGCTTCTTCTGTCTCCGGTTGTCTGCTCAGTAATGGCTTTCCTTCAGTCTCTTCGTGCAGAAAACATGGCTATGACATCAAGACCAAGGAAGGTAACTTAGGTTTGATACATATGTTTTCTTGAGTTTTTGGTTACTACTTGTAAATAGTAATATGGTTATTACTTCACTGCACTACTGTAGGCCATCCATAATGAACTGTCTTACAGATATATAAAGCACATAAATTGATTTTTCTTTCTTCTGATTCTCTTTGTGGCTTCTACTGTAAATTGTTTGATATTTCATTTATAAGCTAAGATTTGTTTGTGAGTGTAATAGGCTTTGTGTTTGAAGAATGCATGTTTGGTACCACCTAGATGACCAAAATTTACGTGATAAGAGAGGGAGAGGTAATATGCTTCTTTATTTTCTGAGTAGGGTATGACGGAAAGGTTGTGATGGTGTTGGATAATATTTGAGAGTGCTTGGTTTCGATAGGCTAGGTTGATGGCAACAAGACAAAAGAGGGAAAGGGTTGCGGCCTGCAGGAACAGATAAAGAGAGGGAGAGGATTAATTTGTGGAGTGAGAAACAAAATAACAAAGATAACAAAAATAAAGATAAACTTTGGGCCTGACACCCCTATGTAAATCACGTATCTTGTTTTAGCAATTCACATGCTAGGGAACACAAGTAATTCACATGATTAGAGAGGTTTCTCAGAACTCAATGACACAGTTTATCTAGGTCTCATTCAAATGAAGGGTACAATCTTGCATAGAGGGAAGACTAAGGTGAAACTAATCCAAAAAAAAAAAAACTAATCCTATGAAAAGCAAAAGATGCTATCTAGTTAAATCATAACTAAGCTAGAAGGTAAAATTAAATCAAATAACTTTTATTTCTAAATAAATCCTACCTTAAAGTAAAATATTATATCAAATACTACCAGAGCAGGAAAGATTCTAAAAAAATCCTAATTGCTTTTAGTCGGTGGCTGACAAATGATCTGCATCATTGTCCATTTGTAAACATATTTGGCAAATATCATAAAATAGCCTCTCTAACGGGTAATCTGTATAGTTTTAACGAATCACAACATACCTTGTCTGAACCAGATCTTCCTTGTCTCTTGTAGCTCAAACTTTCTTAGTTGATTTGCGAATAGCCAACTTCTTTATGCATGCAAGAATCTGATTTTTCTTAGATTATGCCGTGGTTTATGCTGCCATCTATCAGAACTGATTCTTCACTAGCATTTCTTCAAACTTTGTTCCGAATCCATGTCATGTTTGTAGACTGGAACAGATACTGAACTGCTACCAGTCTGTGCATATGCCTTATAATCTACAACTGAATAGACCCTATAAGAAACTAGGACTTTTTTTAGTTGTAATTGTAATCATAGAGTGCCTTGTATATCTTCTTAAGGACGATCTTTTCATTTTGCAAGCAGTGAATATGGAGGTGGCTTCATATTGAGGTGGTATAATGTGGGAAGTATGAGTTGTATTGGTTGTCCGCTGACCTAATACTTGTTATCTTTCATCTTTTGTGACTGTTTTTTCTCCAAATTAAATAGCGAATGCATCTGCTTTCCATAATACTGAAAGACTTCCTATGTGTGGTAAATATGAATGCAGGTTTCTTCACTGAATTTAGTTGGCAAAAGTCCTTTTTCCTTCTTTCACAGTCATTTTCAAATTCTCATTCCTTTGATAGTAATACTACTATGTTTTTTGTTTTTCTATCTCCAGTATGGTTTCATTGCTTGGCTGTTGACTACATGCGTTGGTCTGCTTCTCTCTTTCTTGAGGTACGTCAATATCATTTTATCAGGGTATACCTGTCATTTCTTTTCTCATGTCCAAAGTAGAACTTTCGTGTAATATGCATTCTTTATACGTATCAAATTCCTGTGTCATATGCATTTGTGAGAATATTAATCGATATTTCTTCCATGCACGTCTCCTAGCTCGACCTCCTTTTTATTCTAGCACAGTTTCTTGTTCACCTTTTGAGGATAGTCAAAGAGAAAATACATACATCCAATTATCGGTGCTTATAGCAGCAGTCAAGTAAAAAAAATCTCAAAATGTCATCTTGTTGTATGGATAGTTGAATAGTTACCAATTATTAAACATGTTAATACCTGAAAGGATGGACGAGAAATGTGTTGATGAACGTAAAGAAGTCATCACGTATGTGACCATCTTCTTTGTCTTCCTCCTTTTCTTGGTTGCTATATCTTTAATTATCAAAACTTGTAGAAATCAGGTGTATATTCTCTGACATCTTTTTTTATAAAAGAATTTGCATGATACTATGCTATTGGCTCTCTAGTGAATTATCTTAATGTTTTAGTTAATAATGATATATAATGAATTTTGAAAGCTTGAAAGTAATGAACATGAATTTAGAATGAATCAAGATGATTGGTTCTGTAGCTATCTACCATTCAATCAAGCAATCTCACAAGAAAGGAGCTGTTAGGTTTGTATAGTATTTATTGATCTGTAATTCATGTATACCATATAAAACTTTATGTATATTGATAAATGATTTTTCATAATTTAATGTGGATCTTCGTTACAGAGAATTCTCTTTATTTTTACTGGTTTGACACTGTTGAAGCTTGTTAGTTCTATTAGTAGTTCTCTCGTAATTTACTGTGATATGGACCTTTCATTTCTCAAGATAACTTGCTAGATATGTGCATCTATATTTATCTCTATATGTTTCAGTCCTGTTTCACATGCATTGTATCCTGTTTCTATTTTATGCCTTTTTCACAAATGTCTACTTTCTTCCTTTACTTATTGCTGACGTTTACCTGTGCATATGATTTTTTTTCCAGCAAATCTTCTGTTATCCTGGGGTTAGCTTTGACCATCCCTGTTATGGTGGCATGCCTTTCAGTTGCCATTCCAATATGGGCACACAATGGTTATCGGTTCTGGGTTCCACAGCAAGCATTTGCTAGTCATGGAAATAACCATCAGAGTCCTAAAAAAGAGGTCTGAACTGTTACTACTGTATTAGAATACTAGGTCATATTACTACACATTTACGGCGTTTAAAATGTCCATATGCATGTACATTCCCCTAGAAGTTAGAATAATTTCTTCATCATGTCGAACCAATTCAAGTTTGTATAAGAATATTTTCATGACATAAGCTTCATAAGGATCAATTCTCAGTGGCAGTCATTACATTGTTGGTAGTGGTGGATGCTTCCAGTGATATTCGGCTTTAACTTGTAGGATTCCCGCACATGTCTGGGCAGTTTGAATCTGCTCCGGACTGGGAGAGTGTTAGCAAGAGTTAGGAATTTGGTTATGCTGATTGTTTCTATATGCGCACGGCAAGGGTTAGGTTTTTATTTTTGTTGGTTGTTTATACAGATTTTACAAGAGAACAACTCTCTGAGGGTGACTATATGAGTATTTTGTTGTTTTTGAGGTATTTCCAAGGTCGTGATGATGGCCAACTTTATGCTTTTTTAAGGCTTTTGTCAAGAGTTGGTATTAGCTCTTGCTACTTAGGCACTCAAACAGGGCAGTTCCTTGCAGGCTGCTTAAATCAATCTCGAGTTTTTACTTTTCAGAGATCTATGTAAACTAACATGTCTACTCTTATACCGCTGCAATTTTCAGTAATTGATTGCATCTCAAGCTGATTAGAGTTGCTAAATTGCTAAATATTAAGCATTTTCCAAATTCTACTTATTGGAGCTAGATTACTATCAAGTATATGAATCTGTAACCGTTTATCATTTGCTCGAATTTACTATTACATATTTCTTTTCATAACAATTTATCCAAGCTTTTCTTGCTCTTTCATTTAATATCTGGGTTTTCTCATTGAGATTGGTGTTTTACCAAATAATAAGCCTTTTTAACAGTGACATCATGTTCGGAGAAAAGAAAAGTGCTTGTTTCTTGTGTTGTGGAAAGAGCTAGGAGCTTAAGTTTCCATCGGTGTCATGTATTTTCTCCTTTTGCCGAGTACAATATTTTATTTGTTTAATGCAATGAAAATTAACAATCTTGTTTCTGTTGCTTAAATAACAATTAGTAGCCTTTGCGTTCTCATGTCTTGTTTTTGTGATTCTTTTTTATAGGCTTCAGTATATCATGGTTATTATATTTAAAAAAAGTTTTTCATTCATTTCCTCCTAGGAGCTAGACTGTATTTGGTTAGGAATTAATAAAATACAGATAATTTACATACACTTATCTCAAAATTTTTGATTACAATCATGTTCCTCAAACTGGTTGGGGATGATGAATGTATGTCTACCCTTGGCAATTTAAATTATTTTCCATTTTGTCAGATCACTAAGGGGTCATCCTATTAGAATATTGCATGTTGTCAGATTTGAGCAAGTCTTACAACTGGCTGTCAACCTGACCTCAAAAACTGGATTTTGCTAAATTGCTACTCAAGGTAAATTGAATTTTTATGAAATTCCTGATATGGACAGACTTGAGCAGGGGACGGTAAAAATATATAACTTTGATAGCTAGCCAGTATCGTTTGGCACTCTCAACCATGTAAAAGACCTTTGCTCATGCCATCAAGGAGCAAATTTCCAAATTCACCTATCGAAAGGGGTTATGTGGTATAGTTTGCTAGAGGTGAATTACATCCATTCATATGACAAATTAACAGAAAGAGTTAAATGGACTCACACTCCCATTCATTCATTCTTTAACCCTCAAATAATGACATAATACATGTAGAAAAAAGAGTGTAAATGACTAGAGATATTGAGAATTGAAATCAAATATCCGTAGACATCATCGGTATCACGGACTTGAACGGATTCCCGGTTATTCATGCTTTAAACCTCAAGACATCTTGAAAAGAGGAATGTAAATGCCTTTGAAAAGAGGAATGTAAATGCCTAGAGAGGTTAAGATTTGAAATTAAATACCTTTAGCTGTTATTGGTATCAGTATCACTGACTTCCTTCTTGGAAGAGAATATGGCTGCTCCCCCCTCTCTGTATGTTTGTGTCTGTTTTCCCCTATGTTGCATGGGTATGGGTACCGGTACGGGGACACAGCTATAAATATTTATATACACATATATTATATGTTGGAATTTATATTTTACACAAGAACAAAGATGAGAATTAAGTCCTATGACACTTTTATGATGTGGATTATAAATTGGAAAATCACAAGTTTTTGAACTAGACATCCAAATGACCATTCAAAATCATAATCCGAAATCTGACTTATGTCCAATGAGTTTCAAGAAGTGCGTGTGAAGCGTGTAGGATATATGTCCAAAAAATGTGTGACAAGTGTTGTAAATTAAAACATGTATTGTATAATTGAGCATATGCCCAAATAAATGCATGCATTTATGCAAGGAGAGGCTAAGGAGTTTGGGTATGGGCACGTGTACGTGCTCCGTACGGGTACGGCTTCATATTAGAAGTACCTAGGTAGCATGGGCTTCCCCTCCCACTTACTCTCTACTAAACCTCCAACTTCCTTTTCCACATCGCCATGCTGAACACAGTCAACACATACATCTCAAAACACCTACGCAACACAAAACTCCTTTCTTATCCTTCTGAGAAGCAGACCATCATATTATAAAATTAGACTGGTACCCTTTTTCCTGCGGAACGTCCCTACTAGTAAATTGATTCATTTTATCTCTAGGATTGTTTGATGCTGGAGTTTGACAGTATTTTACCCATGTTTTAGCTAATAAATTCATAACTTTCAGCTAGAGAATCTGCCGAGAATTGGTTAAACAATTTAGCTTTTTTCAGCCAGAGCAAATAGAATGGAAGTTTTGGTTTACACTGTAGTCTGTAACATTTTATTGATGATGCTGGGGTTTCTGATCATTATACTTGGTCAAATGAAGTTTTAGGCAGAGGCTTGCTGATTGCTGGCCCCTTTTAACTTTCTAGATTCATTTTTTTGCTTATTCTTTTTCCCTTCAGATGCATTGCTTGAACGTCAGCTGCCTGATGCTTGATTTGTTGGAATACTTATTGTTTCTGCTTTTTATGCCTACTTCTTTTGATTTGTTTGTTGTCAATTTACTTTTCCAGGGTGTCCTTCTTGCTGTCAGCATATTCATTTTTGTTGGATCAATTGTTGGCCTCGGTGCAATAGTGTCCGCAAAGCCTTTAGATGATTTAGGCTACAAGGGATGGAATGGAGATGAAGAAGGATTTTACTCTCCCTATGCATCGTCACTGTATCTTGGCTGGGCGATAGCGGCAGCAATTGCTTTACTAGTTACAGCTGTGTTGCCAATTGTTTCATGGTTTGCAACATATCGGTTTTCCCTATCATCTGCT
>NC_033798.1:106817358-106925884 GCF_001876935.1 Asparagus officinalis | reverse complement strand
CACCAACAACAACAACCAAAAAGAAAAAAAAAGACCTTGTTAAGTAACAATGCAGTCTGCTGGTTTAATGGATGTGTTTGTTCATGGAGTGTGGACCACTTCTAATCAAATGTAATAAAAGAACTTTAAAAACATCATAATTTGTATTCATTATTTTTGTTCTTTTTTGTTTGGATTTTTTTTTTGGAGACAATGAAGCCAAAAAGATTAGCAACTAGTGATATGTAATCTTCAAGAAAAGCAAGTATCATGATGCTGTTTTTCTTTTATGATGTAGTTGTTCTTGTGGCATTTTGTGGTGCATCATATTGGGGTGTGGTGAATTCTAGAGAGGATAAAGCCCCTATGAAGGTTGATTTTCTTGCTGCTTTGCTTCCCTTGGTCTGTATTCCTGCAGTATGCTCTTTGTTCATCGGTTTGTATAAGTGGTGAGTAGAATGATTGCCTTATTTCTTTGACTGCATTCAGGTTTAGACTGCCCTTCAAATTGACCATGCTAATCATTTCAGGAAAGATGATGACTGGAAACTTTCACGTGGTGTCTATGTATTTTCCCTCATTGGATTTTTTCTCTTGCTTGGTGCCATATCCGCGATTGTAACTATTATCAAGCCATGGACGGTTAGTGCGGAATTAATGCTGCCATGGTGTCATGACACAGTTATTATGTTTCAGCAACTGACTGTTCTTTTAGTGACCAATTGTTATTTTACAGGTTGGGGTTGCATTCCTTCTGGTTATCCTTTTAGTTGTTCTTGCTATCGGCGTCATTCACTATTGGGCTTCAAACAATTTCTACTTGACCAGAACCCAAATGTTCTTTGTTTCCTTTCTAGTTTTCCTTCTTGCCCTGGCTGCATTTTTGGTGGGATTTTTTGGAGGTGATAACAAATTCCATTTTCTGATTTTTCTTGTCTTAATTGCAAAACCTTTGTTTGTAAACATGAAATTTTAAGTTATTCTCTTCATTGAGATAAGGATGCTATGCCTTCTATTGCAGATAAACCCTTTATTGGAGCATCTGTTGGTTATTTCTCATTCCTGTTTCTTCTTGGAGGGAGATCATTGACTGTAAGTTATTCTAGAAGTTCCTATTTTCCTAAGTTATCCTATTTCTTTTATATTGAAAACTGTCTTCTCTCAGGTTCTTCTTTCACCTCCCATTGTGGTCTATTCTCCTAGAGTATTGCCAGTTTATGTTTATGATGCTCATGCTGATTGTGCCAAAAATGTCAGGTTTGTCCAAGTTTTTATCTCTTTCTGGTTGCTTCATGTAACATTTTCAACTTTGATATCTCCCTTGAATTTTTGTCAGCATTTTACTTGAATGTAGTTCATCTTTGCACATGTTAATAATAACTTACTGACACCTGATGTTTATTGATGCATCACCAGTCATGCCTTTCTCATGCTGTATGGGATTGCTTTGGCAACTGAGGGATGGGGTGTTATTGCTAGTTTAAGAATATACCCTCCATTTGCTGGTGCTGCAGTATCTGCTATTACACTTGTTGTGGCCTTCGGTTTTGCTGTATCTCGTCCATGCCTGACACTGAAGGTTGGTGCATGCTTGAACCTTTCGTCTTAGTATAAGAATTTTGTGCTCATGATTTTAGTTTTAAATAATTGTGTTCAATATTCGAGATTCGACGAACAGGTTTTATTGTTGTTATAGGTTGTTGTATTCAACATTCTTATACTTGTTAATCATATATCTTCTTTATATGCATATTGTTGACAGATGATGGATGATGCTGTGCATTTTCTCAGTAAGGAAACTGTTGTCCAGGCAATCACTCGCTCTGCTTCTAAGGTGAGTTTGCGGTTGGAAAGGGTTGTCCTGTTTCTGATTCCTTCAAATGGGAATCAGGAACACAATTTGCTTTCTGTTGTGATCTTTATTCTGCCTACCCACACTTTCATACATGAGAGCCTATGGTTGGGGATCTACTAGAATTTATATCCTAGATTGGGTGATTATTTTGTCTACCTTTTCTTGCTTGCATGTCTGAATTAATGAGTGCACATATGGGTTCCCTTTGCATATCAGCTCCATTTTCCTTTCCCCATAAGCCGCAAAAGCTTATTTCTTGAATGGAATAATGGCCAAGTTGATAAAGTTTTTAGTATACCATTACTTGTTGACATAGTGATACAGTATTATTCAAAGGGAAAGTGTCTGTGTGTGGATTGTGCATGGATGGTGTGATAATTTTTGACTATATCTCAAGCAGCAGTGTGATGATCAGTGAGCCTGGTAAAATTCTCAGCATCCTTCTTTTTCTGAAAGGTGCTGCTGCTTGTGTGGCTACTTCTTGTTTATAAGCGGAAAATTTGAACTTTGTTCTTCAACTGTCGTTATCTTTTAGTTGATATGTTTACTATTTGTTGTCGGTTCAGACTAGAAATGCCTTATCTGGGACTTACTCAGCTCCGCAAAGATCTGCTAGCTCAGCTTCTCTTTTAATTGGGGACCCTACTATTGCCCGTGATAGGGCTGGAAACTTTGTCCTTCCACGAGCTGATGTGATGAAACTTAGAGATCGTCTAAGAAATGAAGAAGTTAGCGCTGGTTCTTTCTTTTGTGGAATGAAATGTTATTGCCATGAGTCTCCTGCTGATGTGGATTACAGAAGAAAAATGTGTTCTCATGCGCGCATTTTGGCTTTAGAAGAGGCAATCGACACTGAATGGGTATATATGTGGGACAAGTTTGGTGGCTATTTGCTTCTTTTGCTTGGTTTGACTGCTAAAGCTGAAAGGATACAGGTGAGGCTGGAAGCTGGCTGTGGATAAAAAAGAATTAAAATTTATAACAATCTCTTGTTTATTTTATGTCCCTACTCACGGTCTGTTTGGGGAACTGTGGCAGGATGAAGTCCGTCTTAGACTTTTCCTAGATAGTATTGGCTTCTCTGATTTAAGTGCCAAAGAGATCAAGAAGTGGATGCCTGAAGATCGCAGGCAATTTGAGATGATTCAGGAAAGGTAGTCTCTATCCTATTTAAACATTTAATTTGATATTTTTTGATCTGGTTGCTTACGTTCTGAAGTCCTCATGCCATTTTTGTAGTTACATAAGGGAGAAAGAGATGGAAGAGGAAATATTGATGCAGAGACGGGAAGAGGAGGGGAAAGGCAAAGAAAGAAGGAAAGCTCTACTGGAGAAGGAGGAGCGCAAATGGAAGGAGATAGAAAACTCCCTCTTATCCTCTATACCAAATGCTGGAAGTAGGGATGCAGCAGCAATGGCAGCTGCAGTGCGTGCTGTTGGTGGTGATTCTGTTTTGGATGACTCTTTCGCTCGGGAACGAGTTTCAAGTATTGCTTACCGTATTCGTGCAGCTCAGTTGTCAAGAAGAGCAGAGCAGGTTTGGTGTTTATTAACTTTTTCCATCTTAAGAGCTGTCCTTAGGGTAAGATAAATTGGACTGTGATTTTATGACGCAACATACCTACTTATTAAAGAGCTTAAGCTTGTAGGCTGTTTGCTGATAGTTTATTCAATGCCTTTCCTCATGTAGCCTTTTGGTCCCGCAGAGCAAAGACCTCAAGAAAAGTCCGAATAAGAGCATGTTTGGCAAGTGGTTAAAAGTGGCTTATAGGCCACTTTGATATGTTTTGCAAATGGATTTTTTTGGCTTATAAGCCACCAAAAAACAAGCTACAGTATCCTAGCTTACTTTTGGTAGCTTATAAGCAACAAGGCTTGACCAAGTAAAAGACTCATACCCTTCTCCATTTCACAAAATTCCAAGTAAAAGACTAACCTATCCTTCTCCATTTCACAAAATTCCAAGCCCCATTTTATCTCTTTCTAACCCCGTTAAATATTTTTTGGTCATTTTGACAATAATGGTGGCTTGTAAGCCATTCTCTTGCCAAACACTCTGCTATTATTATCATTACTATATTATATTATTAAAGAATAAATTATATTATTGAAAATGGATTATAATCCATTAAATTTAAAAACACTTTGGCTTACAATCCACTTCGCTTATTATTCATATGTGGATTATAAGCCAAGTGGATTATAATCCAAAGTTGCCAAACATGCCCCAAGTATTTATTCAATTTTTTTATTGAATTTTTTTAGAGCAAAAACTAATGGGATTTAACCTAGGACCTCTTAAGTTCTCTGATCTATATCATGCTAGATGACCATATGAGCCAATAGTTGAAGACATGAAGCTTGTGCATTTGGGTTCAGATTTAATAATAAACACCAAGCAAATTTGACACGTGACAATTAACTTAGTTCCTGAGGCCAGAATCATTTATTTATTTCATAGACTTTTATGTTCCTCACTTCAGATATCCAGAAGGGCAATACTGATGTGAAAAAGCCAGTAATGCTTTTTTCAGTGGAACTGGTCATCTAGTTCACTTTTAATGTTTCCTCATCAGGCTCATCTAGCTATAGAACTATTTATTTTTCCTTAGTTAAAGGTTAAAAAGGTTTGGGCTATGATATCTTATGTTTCATGTCCTCAGTAACATAAATTGTGTAAAAAGTTGATAAAATAGAATAAGATGTAATCATAATCATTTGATTCTTTATTTATTATATATAATAAAGAGAATCCTTTTGTCATAATTAAAGGTGGATCTCTTTTAAAATTCTTTTGAAGCTCTGTTGCTTGCTTAGATGTTAGCATGGGTTGTATTCCAAGGAAAACGAGTGATCCCTAACAATTATAATTTAAATGAAAGTGAGTTTGTGATACTAATCTTCTGGCTTAATTGCACTTCACTTTGAAGTAATAATTGGCAAATATCCTAGGACACTTTCTTTGGAGAACAGTCTTTCTAATGGACATCGATCCTACAAGATGTGCACTGAGTTTCATGGAACATTATGCGACCATAGACACTTTACGATTAATTGTGTGCATAGTTACACAGTACGTGGAACATAAGGGGTCATGGTACGAATTCGAGTACGCAATTCGTCACTTAGAAAGTTGGATTCTCTCTCTCTTTTTTTGTGTGTGTGTGTGTGTGGGGGGGGGGGGGGGGTGTTGAGTAGGTTCGATCAGTGGTACGCTATATAATTTTTTTGGGTGTGCTTTGAGTTCTTTCTTTTGTTATGTTTCTCTTTTCACGTAGTTAGTCTTGGAATCATGGTTTCATTTCACATTTTATTAAAATACGCATTAAATTATAGTAAAGTCAGCGACTCATATATTCTATTGCGCGCCTCCCTTACTCAATTGCACACATTGCTTTGTGTCTTGCGCATGTACGCTTAGAGGGGCTTTGTGCTCAACGTACTTATATGCTGTATCCCAATTTTGGGGAACCAATTTGTGTATCTGATGCAACTATGATTGTGTGGCATTCTGTAGTTCTATAGCGGCCTAGTCTGCTGTTTTCATCTTGCTGTGGACATTTGCAGCGGAACTGTTATTATTAATTAGAATCTGTATTTGTTTAAGTATTTATCTACGGAGCGGTTAAACTATGTAACTATCATTAATATATCATCATATTTTCCTAAACTACTTTGCAGACTGGATTGTCAGGTACTGTGTGTGTTCTTGATGATGAGCCAAGAACCATAGGCAGACATTGTGGGCAGATTGACCCAAGCCTTTGTGATAGTCAGAAGGTCAGTTTCTCCGTTGCAGTCATGATCCAACCAGAGTCTGGACCAGTGTGCCTTCTAGGAACTGAGTTCCAGAAGAAGACATGCTGGGAGATCCTCGTTGCTGGTTCAGAACAAGGCATTGAGGCTGGACAAGTTGGTCTGAGATTGGTTACAAAAGGTGATAGGATGACTACCGTTTCTAAGGAGTGGAATGTAGGTTCTGCCAGCATTGCAGACGGAAGGTGCGTCTTGTCATTAAATGTTTTTTGTCACTTCTTAATTCATGTCTTTTTCTTATTCATAACCATAAGCTTTGGAAATTTGATATTCTGATTTGTTTCGCCCTTTTCTTTCTTTGGTATATTTTAATACATATTCTTTAAAACATTTTGCAGGTGGCATATTGTTACTGTGACAGTGGACGCGGATGCAGGAGAGGCGATATCCTATCTGGATGGAGGCTTTGATGGATATCAGAGTGGTCTACCTCTGCAAGGGGGTGGTGGCATTTGGGAGCAGGGAACTGATGTTTGGATTGGTATTAAACCACCAACCGATCTGGATGCATTTGGAAGGTCGGATAGTGAAGGTGCTGACTCCAAGATGCAAATGATGGATGCTTTTCTTTGGGGAAGGTGCCTGACTGAAGATGAGATAGTTGCGCTTCATGCTACTATGAGTTTAGCTGAATGTGACTTGATTGATCTGCCGGAAGATTGCTGGCATTTGGGTGATTCACCTCCGAGGGTATGCTTATCTGGATACACATTTCTATACTTCATTAATGTTTAAACCTTGTAAGAGAGGGGGTTCATGTTTGACTTAAGTGTCTTGCATTCTTTAAAAGGTTTAGTGGACCATAAGGAGCACAATCTCTGACCTAGTTGAAGATTGTGGTCTAAAATTGAATTTGTGGGCTTGAAAGCTCGAGATAACTACAAATTTTTATTGTTTAAATAGAGAAGGTATGGGTTTCCTGGTTACTTCAACTACAGGCCGGCATAATAATATGTGGAGGGTGATCTTGATCACTAGGAGCTCAGATCTTGTATATCTAAATTATTTGCTGCTTCAACTCCATAAATTTCATTGTCATTCCTTTTTGATTTCCAGTTTCTTATCTTATTTTTTGTCCTTTTCCTATCCAAGGCTCTTGAAAGTTTTGTCCCTATTTGTTTTTTCTTTCCATACACTTCAAAAATTAACTATAGACTCTACAGTTCATCACCAAAATTTTATTAGCACATCATTCAACCTTTTTATGTATCATTAGCTATATCATTCTTGGGGAAAAAAAACAAAGCTTTCAGCTTCTCGTATACTTTCTGTATGAATTCACATCCACATGCTTTCCCTTCTGGTAAGCTTCATGAGGGTAAGGATCATTCCCCATCAGAATGGGGTCAACTGTGGGGCACCACTGAGCTTGAAAATAATGCTCTTAGTTTCTTTCTTTTTTCTCTCTTTTCTTCTCTCTTTTTACTTTATTACATTACGTTGCAACAGATAAGAAGAATATGTGATTTATATTTGTGTTTGAATTGTCCGTTTTGAGTATGTGTTGATGACTAAATCTAATTCTAGGCTAATGATTGGGAGAGTGAAGAAGCAGATGTTGAGTTGTATGACAGGGAAGATGTTGATTGGGATGGGCAATATTCAAGTGGAAGGAAAAGAAGGCCAGATCATGAGGGGGTCACAATTGACATGGATTATTATATTAGAAAGCTAAGAAAGCCTAGGTTTGAAACTCAAGAAGAAATTAACCAGCGCATGCTATCTGTTGAGATGGCAGTCAAAGAATCTCTCTCTGCAAGAGGCGATAAACATTTTACTGATCAAGAATTTCCACCGAACAACCGTTCGTTATATATTGATCCAGGAAATCCTCCTCCAAAACTGCAGGCAAGTTTCACAGAGGAGCATTATGACGTTGATACAAATTTCGGCCTGTTAATGTTTGAATTGTATCTCAGGTTGTTTCTGAGTGGATGAGACCTGCTGATATTGCGAAAGAAAGCTCAATCAGTTCCTGTCCTTGCTTGTTTTCTGCTTCTGTAAACTCGTCTGATGTTTGTCAGGTGGGGTCATCTTCTTTTGATGTAGAACCTTAAATAATTTCTGTTGATAGAGTATGATCTTTGAATGGTTAAAACTAATTTCCCTATGATTTTCTGATGAGCTTTGAAATACTTGACATCTGCAGGGTCGTCTGGGTGACTGTTGGTTTCTGAGTGCTGTTGCTGTTCTAACTGATGTTTCTCGAATATCAGAGGTCATTATCACTCCACAATACAATGAAGAGGGTATTTATACTGTTCGGTTCTGCATCCAGGTTAGCTCGGATTCCGAAATATTTGACGTGCATGTCTCATGTTTTGGTTGAATATGCTTTGGTCTCTTTTTCCCCTAAAATATGTAGATATACTTCACTCTGTAAGCGAGGAATGAGAAAAGGCTCCTCTACAGTCCTCCCCTTACCTCTTTTGAAACAAATATATTGGTCACTAGTTTAGTTTAGTGCACAATTTGGTTATGGAAATAAGGGTTGAAAATCTGCAATAATCATCACTGTAGCTCGTTTCCCTTTGAAAAAGGAATGAGTTTGATACATTTCTTGAGTAATATTGATATTGTAGCATATTGATGGAGTTTGTTGGGTCAGTTTCATCAGTGGTATGCGGCGCTGTTTAGAATTGTAGGTGAACAATTTAAAATTGTGGGCAGCGCAACATTTGCTTTTTTTGGCAGTGTTTGCTTTTCTTGTGTTTGGTGTGTATATTTGGTACCCAACTAGGAGCCACATTTTGTTCCTGCAGGGTGAATGGGTCCCTGTTGTTGTTGATGATTGGATACCTTGTGAGTCACCAGGGAAACCAGCATTTGCTACCAGCAAGAAGCGTAACGAACTCTGGGTTTCTGTTTTGGAAAAAGCTTATGCCAAATTGCATGGCTCTTATGAGGCCTTAGAAGGTGGTCTCGTCCAAGATGCCCTTGTAGATCTCACAGGGGGTGCTGGTGAAGAAATTGACATGAGAAGTGCTCAAGCTCAAATTGATCTAGCTAGTGGAAGGCTATGGTCACAGTTGTTGCATTTCAAAAGAGAGGGTTTTCTACTTGGTGCTGGAAGTCCATCAGGTTCAGATGTACATGTTTCATCTAGCGGAATTGTTCAAGGGCATGCATACTCATTATTGCAGGTACGATTTACCATTTTCTTTGTTTGATATGTCTGATATTCTGTGGGGAAGCATAGTCAGCTAACTTTAATCCCATCCACTTCTCATCATACATAGGTTAAAGAGGTCGATGGTCACAAACTTGTTCAGATTCGTAATCCATGGGCCAATGAAGTTGAATGGAATGGGCCATGGTCAGATTCATCTTCTGAATGGACTGATCGTATGAAACACAAGCTTAAGCATGTTCCACAGGTATGCTTATATATGCTTCTAAGATTGTAAAGGTTTTCTTTACTATGCTCCTGCCTCCTCTATGTTCCTAAACTTTTTTAATCTATTAACTTATTGGATATATAAAAAGGATAATCTGTTGCTTTCTATGTGTTGTACCCAACTGATTCGGGTCCATAAACTGTGAAGAAATTCTAACCTTTGCTGAAAAGATGTGCACCAACTGATTTCAGTTTATATCCATTAAATTGTGAAATGTTCTGGCCTTCGCTGGAAAGATGTGCACGGAGGTTTGAAATCTCGATATCGGTAATCAATATCAGCGCTATCGTATTAGTTTTGGAGGTATTGGGAGTTTCAGAGATTCAGTCGGAAGTATCAGTTATAGGCATAGGTGGTTCTAGTGATTTGATGATTCTCAAGTTTTCTGCAATTATCCATTTCTTGTCCCTGATATGATATTTAATAATTTTGGTACTTCAAACCTCAGTTCTCTTATTTGCACGATCGTTATTGGTAAACATGGTTGGTAGTAGCCAAAATCAACGGGATTAGTCGTTATGGTTACGGTATCTGTAAGATTAGTTCGGCATACTTGAAATTTTATTGATACAAACTAGATGTTTATGTACCAGCCAATACTTCAAATCTTTGCACGCACTTTATAACAGATAAGAGAGTTTACAACATTTTGTGATTGTGTTCTCTATCTTGATGCATGATAACTTTAACAGTCAATTCATGTTATAGCTTTTGACCATCACTTTGTACCGAAAGGTGGTTTTGTATTGGTCTAATTGGCTCTTTCAAGTTGCATGATACGTAGTCTTTTTTGTTTTCCATCAGTCGAAGGATGGGATCTTTTGGATGTCGTGGCAAGACTTTCAGATACACTTTCGGTCAATCTATGTTTGCCGTGTTTATCCACCAGAAATGAGGTACTCAATCCACGGCCAATGGCGTGGCTACAGTGCAGGGGGTTGCCAGGATTATGACTCTTGGCATCAGAATCCACAGTATAGATTGAGAGTGACAGGCCCAGATGCATCATCCCCCATTCATGTGTTCATTACTTTAACTCAGGTACTTGGTATAATGTATTTTTCATGTGCATTTAGGGCGTGTTTGGTTGCTTTCCGAAAAGTAAGGGAAATCAAATTCCTGATACAAAACCCATTTCAAAAATTGTTTTTCCAAGTATTTATTGGATAGGTGTTTTTGTTTTTTCTCACTGGAAACAGTGAAGGAAAAATGTTCCCATGTTATTCCATAGTTTGGCTGCTTATATAAAAATAGGAAAACTTGTGGATGTGGCAACAATTTCACCAACCACCCTTTCTTTTAATTGGTTCATCTTGGCTTCAAGCCTAATTCTGCAAGGAGGAGGAGGAAGAGAAGAAAAGGGGATGTGTGTGTGTGAATGGTGGGGGGGGGGGGGGGTGGCGGGGGGGGGGGGGGGGGGGGGGGGGGGGGGGGGGGGGGGAGGGGGGTGGCGGGGGGGCGGGGGGGGGGGGGGGGGGGGGGGGGGGGGGGGGGGGGGGGTCGGATTGGATTCCACATGAAATATGGGAGCCACATGCAGACTTAGGGAAAAAGTTTCCAAGACTTTTTCTAAAACGCCAAACACATTTTAAGAATGGTGTTTGCTCCAGAGTTTTTTCCGTGTGGACCTGGCAATCTGTTTCCATGTGGTTTCTGTGCAAGCCATAGTAACCAAACACGCCCTTACTATCAAAAAATTCTTCTTGTTGCTGATTGTTTCCTTTTTTCCTTTGTGTTCATTAGGGTGTGAGATTCTCGAGAAAAAACAATGGTTTCAAGAACTATCAGTCAAGTCATGATTGTTCAATGTTCTATATTGGCATGAGAATACTGAAGACAAGAGGGTGTCGTGCTGCTTATAATATTTACTTGCATGAATCAGTTGGAGGAACAGATTACGTTAACTCGAGAGAAATATCATGTGAGTTGGTACTGGAACCTTATCCTAAAGGATACACAATAGTACCCACCACAATTCAACCTGGAGAAGAAGCACCATTTGTTCTGTCAGTATTTACGAAAGCACCAATCATCCTGGAAGCTATATAATGAAATATCAACACATGGAAGAAGCTATCTTTTTTTGGCACCATATATTGGTTGAGGCTTCAATGAGGCCCAGACTTTGGTTGAGGCTTCAATGAGGTCCGGACTGCTCGGGGTTATGCAGACTTCTGCGAGCAAAAAGGTCTCTGAGCCAAATATTATAGAGCAAATGGATTTCGGTATGGTATGATTCTTCTTTATGCATTTTAATTATCTAATAGTAATAAGATCAAGGCCTCACAAGATGCACAGTATCCATGGTCATATTTTTCTTTCATGCCCAAAGATCAGGTGTACTTTGCCTCCAGAAGTATCTTGATCGAGATGCAAGCTGCCTTCCACTTTGACAACTTCTCTGAATGCATCTTGCATCTTATTTTTGGGCTTGTTAAATAAATCCATTAGAAATGCTTGCTCAAGAAAATTATGGAAGAGAGAGAATGCGGATATAATTAGATCTTGGCTTTTATTCTTTATCTTCATAATCACTAGCATTCTATAGATATGGATTTGATATTGCCATGTTGAGCCTTTTCTTTTAATTTCAACTGACATCATTTCCGTCATTTTAGTTGAAAATGCACGCCAGTTACATAATATTAAAATATTAATAGTATCACTGAGTCCTGATAAGCGTTATCTAATGCAAATTTCAGGGGCCTGTTTTGTGTGGTGACGATATGAAAGTCATCATTCGAGGGAAAGCAATGCAACAGCTCTGTGCTTGACAAAGTAATCGAAATATCTGAGCGATCACTCAGTTCAAGAGCATGAATGTTTGGTTTACATGGAAAATTTTCCCCGAGCTTCCAATCATGCCTCCTTCGCTTCAGCCGGGGTTATCGGCTGAACTTGTAAATACTGGTGGCATCAAGTGGTTAAAGAATCATTGCCATCCAAGTATAGGGGTACTAACTCACGTGTACAGGAACCCAAAAGGAAAGCATAGGCGTAGAGGTCAGAAATAACTAGAAATAGGTGGTGATCATCTTTGTACTGAAGGGATCCAATAAGGGTGTTGTAGCTGGATGTTTAGAGTTCCTGCTGCAGTTTTGTACACCCCATTTTCTTTTATTTGTGCAATGTAATTTTTATAGTGGATGTTTTGTTCCTTTTTTATAATAGTAATGTGTTAGATTCTTTACTAGCAAATTTTTTTGCACTTTGCATTAGATGGTAACAACGGTAGTAGGGATGTAGATATAACGAGAAGTTGATTCTGATCATTCATCTTGCTGCAGCCATTTTGCTGGCGGTTCTTGCCAATTAAATCGATGGTACCTATGGATTCAATACTTATGTTTTAATTTGCAAGAACCACCATCTTTTCTTCCAAATTAATATATAAAATAGTACCAATAGTTGATATTGTACACTTCTACATAGTTCAAAAAAAATATATATTCTACTATATTGCTCTAAAATGCCTGTTCAATTTTCCTCCGGCTTTTTTAGCCCCAAAGATTTTTCTTCTTGATTCCGTATGGAAGGTTCAGATGTCTATCTCTGAGCTTAACAATGAAACATGTAATATTTTCTCCATTCTACCAAACAATGTTGTTGTTTTTTAAGTACCTAATAATCTTTTGTACTCTTCTAAGTTTTCATCTTTCCGTTAAAATTGACTAGTTGTGAGAAAAAAATTAAGAATAATGTGACGTTAGTAGAGAAGAGTATCCACCATCCAGGCTTAGGAATGAGGATAGGCGACATATGATGATGTATTCGAATAAAGTCTAACCAATCGTGAACACCATGCAAAACAAGACATTATTTTTGCTACAATAATCCCGATTTTTAAATGTTACAGTAACGTTTTAAAAATTTTTGATACTACAGTTTCGCCGCTGCTATAGATTTTTAAAATGCTACACCCCCTTGTCACTGTAATATTTTTTAAAAATGCTATCATATTCAATTTCTTGTTTGCTACGGTAAATAAACTGTAGTAAGTGAATTTTGCGTTCTCCTGTCTGCATAGAAGAGCAGATATCCGGTCCAGATTCTGCTCATTAAGCCCTCAAAATTTCAATCGATTTTCCCGCCTTTTTTCACTAAAAAAAGAGGATAGGGGGAAATTCTTTTCCCTTCGTATCATTGCTAGGGCTTCTCAGGAGATAAATCGAGCTCGCCAACGCAAAAAGGTACGTCCTTTACAGCAAATTTCACCTCAGGTACGTTTTCCTACTCTAGGGTTTCCTTGGATCAAGTTTATTCGGAGCGGTTTGGTTTTGAAATGTTTGCTCCTCGATTTCCCTTTATTTGTATGTATTTATATAAAGATCTAGTGGATGATTATGGAAATTTTGAGATTTGGAGGCTGATTTTTCCAATAAAACATCGATTTCTCAATTAGTTGGCAAAATTACGTATCTTAAGTTAGCTTGTTAACGCATTACAAAGCTTGATATTTTATTTGATCAGCCGTTATGCAGCATAGTATAATTTACGAAAGTCCTGCTTATAGGTAAAAAAGAATAAGCAGGAATTTAGTATGTTGTTTATTCATCAAACCCACTATTTTTTTATTTTTACAATTGTGAAGTTTAGATCCGGATGTGCAAGTAGTGAAGCCCCTTGTACTGCATGTTATTCATTAAGGCCCATAACTTTTTTTAAAAAAAATGACAATTCTAAAGATTAGATCTTTATGTGTGAGGTTTTAGAATTAGCTTTTTCCAGTGGTGAAGTCCATAACACTAAACTTATGAGAGGAATGATTACTTAAATCATGGATTTTTCTTTAGTGAAATATTGACTATTGAGAATGCTAGGTTTTAGACATCGAATGTTAGTTAAATGTCTGACGAGTTTATAGCTTAAAGGGTATATTATATAAAGTGAGATATTTGATTTCTGTGAAAACTCAAGCTGGTACTGGAGTAAATGGCTCTGATAGGGATTTATATCTGAATTGTATCTATCCGAGTATTCAATCGATGACTTGTGTCTGAACTATTAAGTACTTCAGCTGATACGGGAATAAATGGCTCAAGCTGCGAGGCTGAACCTGAGGATGCAGAAGGAGCTCAAGCTCTTAATTACTGATCCACCTCCTGGAGTCTCTATTCCCATGCTCTCTGAAAGCGAAAACCCTTCGTCTTCCTCCTTGTCAAACATCGAGGCCAGTGAGTTCCCGGTTAAATATTTTCTTATTCTGTATATATTCCTGTATATCCATCATACACGCGTTTACATGGACCCCTGTCACTCTTGTTCTCAATTGCATCCATTGATTCCATTAAGTAACTGCTCACAGGAATTGAAGGACCAGAAGGAACTGTCTATGCCAAAGGAGTCTTCACCCTTAAGATTCAGATACCTGAAAGGTATTCTACTATTCTTGTTCCAACTACTTTGTTTCTCTAATTGTATATACTAAGATTCTAACCATCTCAATACTATTTGAAGATAGATACCCTTTTCAGCCGCCGAATGTGACTTTTATTACACCCATCTATCATCCCAACATCGATAATGGAGGTCGTATCTGTCTTGATATTCTCAACTTGCCACCAAAGGTACTCATGACTGTAACTATTATTGTTAGTAGAACACCATATTGGCTAATGACCGTAATATCTGATACTTAAAGGGAGCATGGCAACCATCACTAAACATATCCACAGTTTTAACGAGCATCGGTTTGTTGCTGAGTGAACCCAACCCAGATGATGGACTCATGGCTGAAACTGTGAGTGATTTCTACCAAACCACTTATTGTGAGTCATGAGGTAGGTGATGAACTATTAAGCTCATTTCTCCTGTTGTCGTATCCAGAGCAGGGAATATAAATATAACAGGCAAGCTTTTGACCAGAAAGCTCGTTCTTGGACTGAGAAATATGCTACTGCTGAGGACACTGGAAAGATCAACAACTGTAGCTTTTCAACTATAGATCCCATCATGGTATGTAATTGTCTTCTGTTTTGTCTTCCAATTTGCATTTATCCTTGGTCCAGAAGAGACCATGTACGACATTTGCATTGAAAAGCTAAAAGATTAGGAGAAATAAAAAAGTATAAAATAGGAAGTATCAGCAGAAAAGATGGTGGTGGATAATTATTAATTACTAACTGCAACATCTTCTGCATAGCAAGAGGAACTTTGATAGGAATGATAAAACTGAACTACCAATTATGATACTGCAATCTCCCATCATACAGGAGCTGTTGTTATAACATATAGTAATAACAATTGATTTGGTTCCAAGATGCCAGTTTTTAATAGCAAACACTAAATCGTTGCTTTCTCCAAATCCTCAAACCAGGACTAAATCCTTTCAGAGACTAGATGTATTATTTTTTCTGTTCATTTCCCTTTCTGATTAAACTTACAGGTCTGATGGTATCCTTGTAGGATCGAGGAACGGAGACCAAGAGAACAGAAGTTTCTTCAGGAAATTCTATCAATGAGACTGAGGGGAGTAGGAAGAAGCTTCGCCTAACTGGTGCAAAGCTGTCGTTAAAATCGAAGACACAATCTGAAGAGACTAGAAATGATAAGGAGAATGTGCCACCTAGCAGAAAGCTATCTATATCACTCTCTCAAAAGCCTCTTATTGCGGATTCATCTACTTTGATTTCTGAGAAGAGCAAAACCTACGGTGAACAACCATCTTCTATAAAGGAGAATGAAGATTCGACAAGGAACTGCAAGCATGTGGAGGAAAAGGCAAAGGGAACAGAATATATAATCGTTTCAGATAGTGAAGAAAGCGATGAAGGTGAGAGACCTTTCAGGTCAAGGTTGTCTCTCATGAGAAAGCCAACGGTGAAAAGTCTGCACAAACCGTGAAAGAAAAACTGTAGCTAAAGCGCAATCTCCTTATTGCATGAATTTACATATGTAATTTGAATATGCAGCTCTTAACTGGACAACAAATCTGCATTTTACGGGGCTTTTCTCCTGAAAACGTTTATGACCTCTGATGATATTTTCCGGCTAGGCTGGAGTGCCATGATTTGATGGTGTTTGAATTCATTCTTTGTTATTCTGTTCCTGGTTTTTGGTACTCCTGTAGTTGGTCTTTGTTTCTATTTTCCTTCGGGTGTTCTCTTATAAAATCTGTCCTGATACGTAATTTAGGAGCATCTAGTCTCGTCTCAATTCTATGCCGAGGATAAAAACTCATCTCAGCCTCACAGATTCAGGGAATCATAATTCACAGCTCGCAAGGCTCTCCTTATATCCATTTTCATTGTGAATACAATAAAACCATAATTTCAAAAGGTTGCATTTGCAAAAAATGTCACGGAGGAGGCCCTATAGTATATACAGTTATAATAACGGCACCAGTTCCCTCCCTCCCACTTCCTCCTCCTCTCTCTTTGATAAAGTCATGCTCTCTCTCTCTCTCTCTCTCTCTCTCTCTCTCTCCTCTCTCTCTGTGAAACCAAAATGGCGACCCAATGCCTGGCGATTCTACTGCTATTATTGGTTCCCTCGATACTCTCACAATCTGTGGAATTCAACAACTTCTTGAAAACAGGTACGGGCAGAATCAAATCTCATCCCTTTTCCTTTTTCTGTAATATATATACTGTTTTCTTCTTACTCCATGCTATTCACTTCCGAGATTTTGACTACCCATGCGGGGGGAAGAAAATAAAATTGTTTTGCTTTCTCTGGAGTTGGTCGGATTTTGGAATCAAGTTTGTAAATTTGTATGCTAGCGTAACTGGGATGAGGTTGTGATGTTCCCTTATTAGTCATTATAAGTAGAGCAGGTATCTGGGTATTTATTACACACGATCCCGTTCATGGCTTAAGCAGATAGGTCAAATTTTATTGCTATAGCTATAAGTATTACCAAATTTATAATTACGATAGATGTCTCCTATATACATCCAGCCAAAAAAAAAAAAAAAAACCCAGCTTCTCTGTATTGATTGGTCGGCTATATGATCATGACATCAAGTGTTGCGAGTTCCAATAGTAAATAGGTTTATAAGTCATCAACCTTTCGAAGTTATTGAGCTCCAAGAGATGATCATTTTTTACACTCCGTTTGTTTTCTTCTCAAGATTTCCACCATTTACAGACTTTTTAAAAAAAAATTGTTTTTTTTATTTCAGCCGAGGTGACTGCTTCAAAGGGTGCACTTGAGCTTGCAAATCCTCTCATTGGACATAGCGGAAAGGTTTATGCATGCTCTGGAAAGAGTCTTCTTGTTTTTGAAAGGAATGGCACGGTTGCATGGATTATTCCTCTCAATTATATGTGCAATGTTCACATCACCCCTGTCGATGATGAAAGAGGGAAGGTAACTTCGACGATGATGTTTTAGAACGATTTGATTGTTCGTTAGGTACTTATTAACTCTAAAGGATTTTTTCACCTTGAGGCAGATTAACATGACATTTAATTGTTGGTAGATACCTATTGAAGGTCAGAGAAGTAAAGTGACTTTAATATTCTAAAAATGATATTCTTTTTATCTTGAGCTTGGACACCGTAGCATGTCTTTTTTTTTGGGTGCTATTAAAAAAGAAATCCCAGCTCCCCCAATATAGTGGAGAAATGCCTCTGATGATGTTGCTTGTAAGTCTTGAATTTGCGACCTCCTTATCACAAATTTTGTGATCAACTCTTCTTAAGTTCTTTCTCTTTGTCAGCTACCATGGTAATCGTTAGAAGTTTTATCTTTATTAACTTGGAAATCACAGTGTGCCCTCAATGAAAGATTCAACATTATGAAATGATGATGAACTTTATTATAAGCACGACATCACAACCCCTAAAATTGGCAGCCCCGTATCAGATGTTGCTAAGGAGGTGTATGATTAACTCAAGAATTAAGAGTAACTTTATTTTTGGAGAAACCATGAAACAAGAAGCGTCATACAAAAGCCTGCTTGGGGTGAATGTAGTAGTAGAACGAGTGATCTGATGAGTCCTTGAGCAGAGAATTACAAATTTGGATTTCTGTCGCGTACTGGCTATAGCATGTCCGCTTTCAGTAATACTCGCTCTAATTTCTCTCCACGCTCCAGCTTACCTCTAGATATTATAGGCTACACTTTGTCTTCCCCGTGACTTTGCTATGGTATAACTAGGTACTATCTTTCAATTGAAACAAAAACAACAGACAAAGCATTTATTCTAAATATTGGTTAGCTAGTTCTTTTCTCCATTCTGGTTTAATTAAGACATTCTCTTCTTTTTGGTACATCATATCCATTCTTCCTGCTGAAAGGGTTCTGGTTTATATTTATGAAATTTTATATGCTACCCACTAAGAAGTATGATAAAGTAATATTTGCAGTTTTACTTACAATTTATCTGCATGTAGTTATTTGATTATATATGGTACCTCACCAGTAAGATTTAAAAAAAAAAAACTTTTTATCTTGTCAGATTTATTTGGTTGCAGAAGACAGGGTTTTGAAAGTCACACCTTCAAATATTGCGACATCTGAATCTGAGGTTGATATATTATTTGGTCCAAACTCAACTATTGGGGGCTCAGGGGAAATTATTGGCTTCGCCATTAGTATCTCGTACTCATCTCTATTTGTCACTATTAAAAACCGTGGCCTCTTTGCAATATTGCTTCGTGGTGAACTTCTTTGGAGCGCTGGTCCTTTGCTTTATCGTTTTGGCTACCGTCAGGGTTGCAAGAAGAACTTAGAAGATTGTTATTTTACTTCAGCTCCTGTAGTTGATCAGTGTGAGGGAACCCTTTATGTAAGGTCCTTTTATATTATTTCTATGTTTGCCTTGTTCTTTTTTTTTAAAAAATTTTCTTGTCAAACCGGTTCATAGTTCATGGTTCTCATTCTATAGAATGCTCATATGCCCTCCGGACAAACTACTTTGAAGAATGAAATCTGTCTTATGAAAAATGGTACATTAGAAAGATAATAAGTCTATCTGAGAGGATATGAATACATGTTGATTTCATATGATAAGACTTATCTTTATGGTTAGCCAATTGCTCATTTTGTATGTATATCTTGCTAGAATACGAGTAGGAAATGTTATTAAACTAGTAATATGTAATCCGAGTATTGACGAGAACAAAATGGGATTGCATGCAGGTCTCAAATACTGAAGGACAGGTCTATTCATTGTATATTCGCAGCCCTCACTTCAGATGGATCCAGGATTTTAGTTCATTTGACAAGTCAATGACACTTGTATCAGGAAATAACGGCCTTATGTACGTCATTTTTCCAAGGAGGGCCTCAGTGATGGCATTAGAAGTTTCTACTGGCAATGTTGTTTGGCAAAATGACGTTGGTCCCTTAAGTACTGACCAAAGCTTGCCTGTTGTGGATAGCAATGGTAATTAACAATTTAGATTTCTGTTTTTATTTCATTATCACAAGAACAACGATTACAGTGGACTTGTCTCATACTCTTGAAGAACAGTAAACTTTTTCTTCTAAAAGACTGTAGGCTCACGATAACTTCATATGCGGCTCTGGTTTATTGGGTAACTAATTTCTGAAAAGTTAGGTATTGTTTGTTGAGATTGTTTGCAGGATGCTTTTCTATTCCTATTGAAGTTAATTTGCTTCGAGATCCATCAAAAAAATTTACAAATTTAATGAATTCATAAGTACTATATGAAATAATTGAGAACTTATTACAACTCATGTGCTAACTATATGAATTTAACAATGATGTTTTTTTCCCTTCTAATCCTCTGCATTTTGTTATTTTACGTGAGAACTGGAATCTAATGATCATAAACATCATGAATATATCTCGAAAATAATGGGTATGAGGTGACGGCTCATAACCATCAAACATATACATCTTTTATATATATGTATCTTCTCAAAAAGCATATGCATTCCTTTATTTTAAGTATTTGATTTCTTTTCTGAACTAAATGTAGATGAAGTGACAAACTGCTTCTTAGTTTTGTGGTTATGGCTTTGGTAATTTCCTTTCTTTCTTTTGAGTTTTGCCCTTGGTAAAATTTTCTAATTTGTGTACAAGGTTGGATATCCATTGGCTCATTAGACGGGTTCTTGTACTCATTCTCACCAACTGGAGATATGAAGAAATTACTCGAGTCAAGTGCCTATGATTCTGCAATCCAAGTCAGCCCGGTCCTGGATTGCTCAGGATTTGGGGTGTATGTATCTCAAACCCTTATGGATTCCAAGACAAGTCAAACTATTGATAATTATACTTACATATCCGCCATGAAACCAATAGACATTGTGTTCACACTCTTGGCTCCAGCAACTGGAACTGTTTATTGGACCGGAAAGTTCTCTGGTAAGGTCATTACATGAAGAAAGCGGTTATCTTCTCCCTCGCTTAAATCCTAGTTATGAAGAACTTTGTTAATTCCTCAAATATTAATGCATTTATCAGGTGAATTATCATCTCAGGTGTCCAAGAGCGATCTTCGCCACTTTGAGTTGAATGACAGGATTCTTCTCACGTTTTTTTCTTCAGCAAGTGAGTTTCTTCACACTGAATCATTTTGTCCTCGTAGTTGTCCTTCGTAAAGCTAAGTCCAATGTTGTGAATAAATGAAAGTACTAGACTAGTTCATATTTAAACCCAATTTAGAAACTAAGCATGTACAATTGGATACGCTGAAGAACATTCTTGAGTAATAATGTTGCAGCTTAAGATATTTATACGTTGAAACTGAACTTATGTCTGACCTTTTTCTTTTTATGGATGCAGGGATTGGCAATACTCTTCAATGCTATTCCACTCGTAAAATCCATGACTAATTAGAAGTAGTACTTTGATTTTTTGGTACTTTCATCTTTGATAATTTTACTTCAACAGGTCAAAAGATCTCTTGGACCTGCTCACAAGTGAAACCTAAGCCTTTTGATATCTACACAGGTGATCTCCACCCTATTTGTTTTCTATTTAGCGATGTGCCTCCTTTTAAGTAGTGAGCTTCATTATGCTAATAAATTCTTTCTATTAGGAAATGAGAAGGCAATTCTACTACTGGTATTCTTCCAACTTGTGATTGTAGTATTGCTAGCTTTTTCTGTTCGGTTTTGCTGTATATTTTGGAGGAAAAAGAAGCTTCAAGACCATGGGCTTTTGAGATTCCTTGAGAAGAGGGTAAGATATCAAGATATTCCGCTTGTTTGTACCCAAAAAAAATGATAAGAACTAAATTTATCGAATTAAAGCCATAAAAAAATTGAAGCCAAATTTCTTACTTATAGTTAAATTTACTTCTATTATAAGCATCTGGATTCAAATTGAAGCCATAACAAAACATTGCACATTTATCGAAGTAACACGGAAATTAACCAAAAATTGTTGCAGAAAAATTGTGTAAGTAGTTAATTTCAGCATGATGCTTCATTTCTGGCTATATGTTGTCTCATATTGGAACAATCCTGAATTCATACCATTCAACATCTGCTTAAATTCATTTATCAAAGGCGCACAATGGTAGTGTATGCTAACATCAAGAATTATGATTCATATCAATCAGATAATATTCTTTTTGTCGTGTCCATTTCAGAGGTTTCTTCACTACAAGAAGAGAACATTGAGCAGAATGATCTCAAAGCTCGAACGAAGGACAACAGAAGACTCCACAGCTAACGAAGCATTAACACGAATGAGTGAGATAGTAAAAACGAAGGAAGGAGTAGAGAGAAAACTATCAACTTGTTACAGTCTAGGCAGTGATCGTGTCATCTCTCAGCGTGGATCTCTTTTGCCCGTTTATGATGGAAAGGGCAAAAGTCATTCATTCCATAGTTCGAGAAAAGAGAGTGTAATGGTGTTTAACGCAATTAGTGACAGTTCGAGTTCTGAACGGAGTAATAGTAGTTATAGTAGTGATGATGAGAGTAGAAGTGAAGATATGGGGTCGAAATTGAAAGGCAAAGAGATTGTTGAAGAAGGTCCCTCAGAGTTTGAGTCGAGTTCGAGGATGTTTATGAATTCGATGTCTATTGAATGTGAGACCAAAGGAATGGAAGGGAAGAGGAGGATGTGGTTGAAGAGGAGGACATTTTCTTCAACTAACTAGAATGGGAAATCTAACTGCCACTTATATGTACATTATGTTTCTTTGCCAAAAGTACCCTCCAGTGCTTGCATTGTCTTTTTTATTGAATGATGAAGTTTTAAAAAAGAGTACCCTTGATTCAAATTTTACAGTTTGAGGGTATAATTGTTAGCTCTAATTTTCGTATCCATAAATTGCTCAGCAAGCAGCACATCCAAGGATTTGAGCATGCATTACTTATTTAATTAGTTAAATTTGTGTCTGAAATCTTGCAGGGTTCTGCTAAACTGTTTTCTTTGTTTCGACGCCATGAATCATGTTCAACTGGTTGTGCTCTTTCAATCAACAAATATGTCGAAGTCTTCCTCCGTTCATTGTATCTCCAGAGGTGCATTCTCCAAATCTTTGGATTGGCGAAGCTGTGCGCTGAATGATATATGTTAGCAAATATCAAGTGATGGATGCAAGAAAATTTTATACTCCTTATTGAATATTCCATTCTATCCATCTATCCACCTACGCAGGTAGTAAGACTTGGTAAGTTTGAAATTCATGCCTCATTGTCTTGTGGGATGCTCTACTTTAATTCTAATAACATTATGCTGGATCGCCTCCAGGATACCATCATGCATGACTATGTATAAGTATGGAATTGATTATTAAAACCACCTATTAAAATAGGGTTATTCTATGGAAATCACGTTTGATTATCAATTTATATGTAAACCATCTTTAAAGGGCTTTTGTTGCAACCAATCATCTGAGTCCATTTTTTAGTTAATTTTTTCTAGTAATTGACCTCACCTGACCTTCATTAAGGATCATCTCTCCAGTTACTTCGTATTTGACAACTAATCATTACAGCGAAACTGATAAAACTAGACTTATAAAAGTGAGTCTATAGGTGGTGAATTGAAACAAAAAGCATTTAAATGTGCTTATGTACAAATTGACAATCAAAGTTGGCTTTTGTAAAATAGCCATGTTTTAAAGGTGATTTCTAGAAGGGGCATAAACAATAGGTATATATTTTCTTCTTTTGGGAGCTGTAAAAAAAATTTAAGAAATAGATTTTAATTATTTGAATTCATTGAGCTGAGATTTGGTATTCTCAAGGTCTATCCTGACATCACCTCATTAATTTTGATATTTCAGTTGTCATTTCACTTCAAGTTTTTATGTCCTTCTCCTGTTCTTCAATTGGAACAGTTTGATGCGGTATCCCTACAACAAAGCTTGTCGTCGAGAACAGGGACTTATACAGTTTCGTGCTGTTTAGTTCAAGCCAACTACTGCGACTAATGAACTTGAGTTCGTATTTATTATCGCGGTTGGAGTCAATTTTAAGCTAATATGAACAGTTGCAACCATGCACAATCAACTCTCACTTTTCAAGGCTTTCAACTGGATGAATTTTTTTTTTCTTTTCCGTAAAATTGAGTTAAACTAGGCTACTATAGATAACACTAGTGTGCAGCCCGTGTGCAGTACGGTGTTTTTTTTTTTTTTTTTTTCTACAGTGTTCCCGCCGTTTTTAAACTCTCCCGGTTTGAATTTTCTGGGGTGCTACAGTAACTCGCCTGCTACAGTGCCATTCCCGAGCTGCTACAGCAACCAATCTGCTACACCATCTTTTAAATACCTCAGCTGCTACAGTAACACTGCTACAGTAAATCTACTGTAGCATTTACTGTAGCATGAACAGTGACTCTTTGTTTCTCCCATTTGTATAAAAGAATAGATATAATATACAAACATTACCGAGTTAATTTTTTAAATTCAAAATCCAATAATAAAAAATCAAATTGGTAAATGTGATCCACTATATATGAATCATCAAGGAAAAAAAATTTCAAAAGATTTCAACATCATTAATTATTACGTCTCTTTGTATAAAATATGTTATCAAAACTAACATTTTCGAATTTTCACGAAGTCTACTACTTTTTCAAAAATGATCCGTGACCATATTCTCAGTTGTAAAACGCTCGCAGTTTAAAGAAACATTTATAGTACAACTGATCTTTACTAATCACAACTAGAGAGACGCTACAGTCACATTCTAAACCATACTCCTAACCACACTCCCCTCTCGCTACAGTGTACTAGGGCCCACACGAGAATTTAAAAAAAATTCTCGTGTGGGCCCCAGTGCACTGTAACGAAAAAGGAGCGTGGTTGGAAGTGTGGTTTAAGGACGTGTCTCTAGCATTTCCTTTACAACTATTATCGGCCGCTAGAACATTCTTAGCTTGTTTATTTAAGAATTCGAATGCGGTGGCGATGTCAACTACATTATACCTCACCGTATCACCGACAAATTTTCTCTAGTCAACCATCCCCAAACTATTGTAACAGGAACACCACAAATCTAAGCCACATGTTGCTATATTAAGGTCTCTCTAGTCCAGCAAATTAGGTCACCAATGCTACCATTGATCACTGCGTAGCAAGACTCAAATGCCTATAACTATTCTTAAATATCGTTCGGATATCTTCTTTTTCCAACTTCGTATCGCCAACAAATTATGGGTTATTTTGCCGTTAGTCCTTCACGTCTTTCATTTTTTGATACTAGTCCTCCAATTCATTAAAATTGCAGCGAGGTCCTTCAATTGAAGGAGTTGTTTGAAGTTGGTCCCTTTAGTTGGTCTTCTGTTTGACCTGGGGGAATATTCCTTCAGCTTTAACCTTTTCAAAACACTTTCCAAGCTAATCCAACCCTGATTTGAAGCTGAGGCAGAAGGATTTTGGCTTTAAGTTTTTGGAGGGATAAAAAGAGAAACGCATTTAGTTTTTCTCATGAGATGAAGCGAGACCTAGAAAGAGCAAAAAACTGATGATTTTGGTGGGAGCTATTTAGCAGCACTTAAGTAACTTAGGGCCCGTTTGGTTCATTAGGTGAAAGTTACTGTAGTCAGGAAACCAGGTTGAAAACTGACAGTGACGGCTACAGTAACTTTCGCCCAAAAACACCATATTTTGAGGAGATATGGTCATATTGGATTTTTAACTGCCACATTAGCATTTTTTTTTTGCACAACCAAACAATGTAAACAAGTGAAAGTTACTGTAACCTGACAGCTACAATAACTTTCAAACAAAAACAACCCAACCAAACAGCCCCTTATTGTTTCTGCACATTTGCAATGGAATATAATAAATTATAAAAAGCACCACTTTAATATTCTAAATTGCAAAAAAATATGAACACTCTAACATCTTAAATCGTAAAAAAAAAATAGGGAAAAATGCTTCCAGCCCCCAAAACACAAGAAAAACGCTTCCCACCCCCAAGACTTTTTCAACGCCCTCAAAACCCCCAAATTCGTAATAACTATGCACTGAGCCCCCAAAACACAAAGCCCAAGAATTTTACACAGCTAAAGACTATAATACCCTTTATCTCTCTTATGGGCATTGATTACCTCCTCCCCCCTCCAGTGCTTCTCCCTGATGTCCATATCCCCGACCGTCGTCGTCCCCTGCGGCGTCCGCGAGCTCAAGTCCGACGAGCGCGGGCTCTACCTCATCCACCTCCTCCCTCCTCACCGCGCCAACCACATCGCCGCCGGCTCCCTCGACCACGCCAACGGCTGCCTCGGCGAGATCGCTGACGGCGAGGTCGCGGAGCTCGCCGGAGATCTCGTTGGAGGCGAGAGAAAGGACCCTGAGCTCGGCGGAGGAGGGGAGAGAGGAGAGGAGGGAGTCGTTGAGGAGGTTGGCGGAGAGGTCGAGGTGACAAAGGTAAAGTGGGAGGAAGAGGTCGGAGGGGAGGGAGCCGAGGAGGCGGGTGCCAGGCAAATGAATTCTTTATCGGAAGAACTACCACAGCTAGCAAAATAGCATGAAGAAGAAGGAGAAGAAGTCCTAGAAGCTAGCGGTAGCAGAGGGGGTCCTCTCCCAACGCATCCGTCGACCTCTTTAGGGGCAAGAGGATTTCCGAGCTGGGAAGCTCGACGGATTCGCGAGGGGAGCTGATCAAGGAGAAACACCACCGGGAATCGGAGCCGGTCCCGACAATTCTGATCAAGCGAGCAGCGACGCCCAAATCATCGTGGGCTACCATCTCGACAGTGTTCACCAGCTCTTCTTCTTTGACGTCAGCAACGTGGCCTTGATTGATTATGCATGCTAGCTATTTGATTAATTATAAATCTTGTAATATATATTCTGCTGGTGCTCTATATTGCTAGCTAGTTGGTTAACTAATCTCTTGGATCGTTATTATATTATAATGCCCACGTCCATAGAGATTGAGAGACTAGTAACCATAGGTTGCATTCAGTGATAGTGTACGTTGCATTAACTTATATCGCATGCAATATATCCAGTTGCAGCTCTTTAATTAAGTGGTTGTTAAGGTTATACGCGTTGGTTGTTAAGCTTACGAGTTTTTTCTTATGGTTACGTGTTGATTGTTAAGGTTAGGATTTAGTTGTTAAGGTTAAGTATTGGTTGTTAAGGTTATACACGTTGGTTGTTAAGGTTACGGGTTGCTTGTTAAGATTACGCGTTGGTCGTTAATGTTATGGGTTGCTTGTTAAGGTTACGCGTTGATTGTTAATGTTACGAGTTGGTTGTTAAGGTTACAGTTAACCTTAATAACCAACCCGTAACCTTAACAATCAACACGTAACTTTAATAAGCAACCTGTAACCTTAACAACCAACGCGTATAACCTTAACAACCACTTAATTAAAGAGCTGCAACTGGATATATTGCATGCGATATAAGTTAATGCAACGTACACTATCACTGAATGCAACCTACAGTTACTAGTCTCTCAATCTTTATGGACACGGGCATTATAATATAATAACAATCCAAGAGATTAGTTAACCAACTAGCTAGCAATATAGAACACCAGCAGAATATATATTACAAGATTTATAATTAATCAAACAGCTAGCATGCATAATCAATCAAGGCCACGTTGCTAACGTCAAAGAAGAAGAGCTGGTGAACGCTATTGAGATGGTAGCCGACGATGATCTGGGCGTCGCTGCTCCCTTGATCAGAACCGTCGGGACCGGCTCCGATTCCCGACAGTGTTTCTCCTTGATCAGCTCCCCTCGTGAATCCGTCGAGCTTCTCGGCGTTGCTCAGCTCGGAAATCCTCTTGCCCCTGAAGAGGTCGACGGACTTGAGGTTGTGTTGGGAGAGGACCCCCTCTGCTACCGCTAGCTTCTAGGACTTCTTCTCCTTCTTCTTCATGCTGTTTTTGCTAGCTGTGGTAGTTCTTCCGATAAAGAATTCATTTGCCTGGCACCCGCCTCCTCGGCTCCCTCCCCTCCGACCTCTTCCTCCCACTTTACCTTTGTCACCTCGACCTCTCCGCCAACCTCCTCAACGACTCCCTCCTCTCCTCTCTCCCCTCCTCCGCCGAGCTCAGGGTCCTTTCTCTCGCCTCCAACGAGATCTCCGGCGAGCTCCGCGACCTCGCCGTCAGCGATCTCGCCGAGGCAGCCGTTGGCGTGGTCGAGGGAGCCGGCGGCGATGTGGTTGGCGCGGTGAGGAGGGAGGAGGTGGATGAGGTAGAGCCCGCGCTCGTCGGACTTGAGCTCGCGGACGCCGCAGGGGACGACGACGGTCGGGGATAGGGACATCAGGGAGAAGCACTGGAGGGGGGAGGAGGTAATCAATGCCCATAAGAGAGATAAAGGGTATTATAGTCTTTAGTTGTGTAAAATTCTTGGGCTTTGTGTTTTGGGGGCTCAGTGCATAGTTATTACGAATTTGGGGGTTTTGAGGGCGTTGAAAAAGTCTTGGGGGTGGGAAGCGTTTTTTCTTGTGTTTTGGGGGCTGGAAGCATTTTTCCCAAAAAAATATTACTTTTAACCCTTCATGTTGCTTGCCAATGTATATTTCTAAGAATACTTTGATGATAACATTAAATTATTACTTTTTTATAAGATTTTGAGGGCCTTGCATCAAAATCTGGGAACCAATAGTCCGACCCTATCAAATCTATTACGTCTCGCAGCTAGTTCACTTTAAACAGTTATAAACTCGTAAAACAGTGTGAAGAGGAGAGCGTACAGAGTCCATAGAGTCCTTAGCTGCAGTACGCTGCCTTGTTGTGTATTGTAGCCTTCTTACCTGCACTGCACACCTTTAGCGGTTCCCGAGGCACGTTTGCCCCTTCGACCCAACCAAGTCAGTCAAAGGTGTCCCACTCCCGCTGTTTCCCTCAGCATCTCCCCCGTGGGCCCCACTCTCTCCTCTCGCACCCCCATGCGTCTCCAGACTTTTGTTCCCTCGTCTTTTTTTTATGGGGAATATTTTGTATTTAGCTGTCTGCGGATGTAATATTAGATAGGATATGATGAGGATATCAATAATCAATAATTTTCTAAATTTGTGAGAGAGGGTATAGATAAGAATATGAATGTTTCGTGAATTTTTGATATATATATAAGTAAAACATCTCAATCCTATCTCGACAATTGGAAATATATGGTGGCCAAGTGAATGAATTTAACCTTAGATTAATGCATTTAAGACAAATTTTGGTAATCCCGGAACGTATTCCTAGCTTTTTTTTTTAAATATGCCGAACACGTAATAGCTCTAATTTGAGAAGTTTTGATTTATTTTTGGAAGTTATGAGTCAATAAAATGTGATTCGTAAAGTTAATTCTTCAAATCTGGGATAAAAGTTTGTCATTGTAATTATTAATTGTTGATGGTTTATATGATCACACAGTTAGCTGGATCCAGAATATGATCAGTTTTTTCAATGTTTAAAAGGGGGTCGTTTTCTTCTCCGACTTTATGTCTGTTTCTTGAGTTGGGTGTCTGAGGAATCTGCATAAGTTGAAATCCATGAGAGGGCAAGGATTGGTTCCCCCGTTGTACCTCCAACGATCAAGTTAGTTGATGAACTTGAATGGGTCAATAAAGAACAGTGTGTTCTTGTAATTGTGCAGTGTATGTTGAAAGTATACAAGGAATTATGTGTCTGGTATTTTATTCCATTTTCCAGCGCTGCAAGTAAGGAAGATATTTGATAAATACGATGGGTGGTTGGATGATCTTATTTCTTTTACTGTCTTTTTTTACGTTCTTAGTTTTGGATCAATGATTATGAGATTTTACAATTTGGGAGACATATTTTTTTTTTTTTTTTTTTGATGGTAATATATTATGAGGGTTTCCTTGTTTGGATTATTTCGCTCGACGTACCAGTCTGCGTATTATGGATTTTTCTAATTATTGGTTTTCATTAGCATTGGGGTCTTTTTTTTAAGTGTCGGTATTTAATGTTTACGATATCTACAATTTGAGACTTTATGGTGATGATTTATATGGGGATTTCATTGTTTTTGGATTATTTTCGCCCCGGATGTACTATGTCTCGTGGTTGTAGGTTTCTAAATGGTAATCCGCTACTTAGATACAGGCAACAATGAATCGTAGATCAGACTATGGCTTAATGATCCGGCTTGTCCCTCCACTCTCGTCCTTCCGGTCTGTGGCGCAAAACACTGACCAAAAAAAAAATAAAAAAAATGAAAAAAAAAAGATATTAATACAATTAAGTCAATAAACAAAAACAACAGTAGACCGTGGGACGCGCGATTTTCCTTTTCATTTTTTTTGCGGCTCTGACGCTCTTGTGTTGTTCTTTTTTTTTAAATTTACTTTTTCAGCGGGTAGGTTCGGAGTTTTTTCGGAGAGCCGCAGTGGCTGACGGAGTTCTGCGGTAAGGTCGTCGCTCCGCGTATTTTGTACTTGTAGAGAGCATTCCACATAGTTTTGAGTTTTATCCAGACATTTAGAGTTGTTGCAATTCATATTGTGAAGAGACAGGTTGTGGCCTTTAGTACGATTTTTGTAGTGATTTCATGTTGAGATATTTTCATTTATTCAGGATATCAGATATATTATAGTTGGAGACATGATTTCTTTTCATTTATTTGAGATATCTCTTCTATATCATGTCTCATTTACTATTTATCCCTTTATTTTTTTTCTGTTTATACATGCACTTGCTATTTGTATGCTACTAGAGGATATTACTGGTTGATTTGGGTACAAACATGTTTATGCCACAGTGTGGGTGTTTATGGCAGGGTTTTGACATCTCTTGGTTTTACCTTGGACTGACAGTCTTTGGTGTGAACCCAGGGAGGCGTCACAGTATTACCCCCGATGCATCGACAATCGGTCGATAACTCGGTGTGATTCTGCGAGGGCTCCGGATACGGTGGGCTGGGATGGGAACTGGGTTATGCATGATGATTAGAGGAGAACTTAGAGGTCACTTTCCCCTAGGATGGTCCCAAAGTGACCAAGGATAAGGACTTTTCTCGCCAGAGTTCTCTTTGGATGACGATGTGGGTGGTTTTTAGTGGGCAGGCTCGTCAACACGAAGTCGGCTCCGACGAAAGGGGGCGATGGACAGCGTGCTTGATGCGATTCCCCCATCTGCTTTGAAACAACATTGGGAGGCGAGTCCGGGAGAGGGAGCACCTGCCTTTACTTGCTCCAGAAGGGGTGAGCCTCTGACCCGCCCTGGGTCTCCTGGAGGCGGGGGGGGGGCCGAGTGAAGTAACTTTTGTTGGGTTGGCTGGGCCAGAAAGCCGACCAAGGAGTTCGCGGGGAGGTAAAAGGTAGCGAACTGCCTTGGCATAGACTGGAGAAAGGCTTTTGTGGAGCGGTTTCCTCGAGCTGTGGCTCGATAACGAGCTCTGCATATATTTCTTCAGGACTGCACTGATCAGGCCCTTTGCTCAGAAACGCCGACATGTTTTCAAAAAAGAAAGATACCCCATGGTGTGGGCCGCCAAACTGTTGAGGCGGGCGGGTGCGACGCTGCCGTTTATATGCATTAGTTCGAGAACACACGCGCAAGGGTTTTTTTTGCAAATTTCTCAGCGATTTTGACGCAACCCATTTCTCTCTCTCTCAAAAGGAAATTCCCAACTCCACTCCTTGGATCATTGACCTTTAATCTCTTCGGTTGGAACCTCTTGAAGTAGGTTCGGAGGTTCTTTCTGGATCCCTGCCTCATTTGAATCAACACATGAGGAGGCAACTTTTATTTAGTGTTAGCCAGGAAGTAATGGATGAATTTCTAGCTGAGTTGTTAGAAGCTGCTGATGGATTTATTTTCAAGAGCATTCCACCAAAGCTTAGCACTCCCTGAAAGGATGATTGGGAAGGATGATTGGGAAGCATCAACAAATGACAGCTTCTGAAGCTTGCAGCATGCTCATCACATCGTAGTAATTCTGAACATGCTCAGAGGGATCCCCCTTGCCTTTGTATTTCTCCATGGGAGGTATCTTGAATTTCTCACATTGGGCATGCAAGATGTCGTCGGAGAGGGTATTTGTAAAACCTAAAAAATTTGAATATTTTGTAATAAATAATAAATATGTTGTATTATTAAAAAAAATATTTATTAATATTTTAGTATGCTAAGAATTGATTTGAGATCAATTCAATGTATATATGTGAAATTTATTAATATTTTAGTATGCTAAGAATTGATTTGAGATCAATTCAATGTATATATGTGAATATAGAAGTGATATCATGCACACGTGCACGGGCCTGAATCTAGGAAAAACGACCAGTTAAAAGTATATGCTTTTTTACACACTGAAACAGTTAGAATATGGAAAAACTTAAAATACCAAAGTTATAGGTATCTTCAAGATCTTTCCAACAAATCTTATATCATCTCATTCTGATGTCGGACGTAAAAGTTATAGCCAAAATACCAAAGATTGTTTTTCTAGTCAGACTATGTTTCCTGGTTCGGGTCAAACAGGTTTGTTTCGGGTTTGCCTCTATAAATACCTATATTTTTCATAAAAATTCCCTTTTTTTATTATATCTATGAACCCTAGCAGCCACCATCTCCCCTCAAAAACCCTAGATCTTATTCTTATGAGTTTGGAGAGCTTTGTGAAGCAAAATACCGACACGAGGTCGAGATCATCGACGTGTGACGAGGGAGAACGGGTGGTTTGTGCTCATGGATTGCTTGTTGTTTATCTCAGAGGCTTAGAATGACATTTGAGGCAAGATTATCTTCATCCAAACCTATCCCCATAGTTAAATAACTAGTGTAGATTATTAATATGATGTTGAATATGTGTTTTCATGCTTTAATCTTAACCTGAGGTGTTAAAAATCAGATTTTTGATAGTAAACCTTAAAACAAATACTAGATGAATAATGTTTTCTTGCTGTTTATGATAGTATCATGATCATGATCATTAGGGTTTTTCATAATTTCAGTCATATATGAGAAATTTAAGTGATGTACTATATATATGTTTTTCTGCAGAAAACTACAACACTTATATAATCTTTAATTGAGAGTTTAAGATAGCAAACAAACTCCAAATTTAACCAAACTAGTTTTAAATGAAAGCTATATGTATCTCGTTTCTAAAACAGAAAACCATTCTTAAAAAGACTTTGTATAGAGAAAGACGGCTGCACATATATAATATTTAACTGGAGATTTGGGATAACAAATGAACTCCAAACTGAACTAAACTTATGTCATTTGAAAGATGTGTGAATCTAGTTTTCAAAACAGAAAACCATTTGTAAAAATAGTTTTTCTAGATAAAGATATGCTTGTTTTACTAACAGATATCTCGTCTGTTTTTCCTGCTCGTTTTGTGGAGCTGTGTTGCGCCGTTTTGAGGTGCATTCACGGAGTTTTGAGCCGCTTGATGTTACACGTATAGTCATGAATATGTTGTGTTACACATTTGAGAATCCCAAGAGGATTATGATAAATTTTGATTTGATCATATTTGAATTAGATATCATTCATATACATATTGAATGTCATTGATGAGCACAACTCAGTACTATATGGGATAGTGCGTCGACATACTAGATATACATGGTTTATACATGAGGTGAATGTCGTTGATGAGCATAGATCAATACTATATGGGATAGTGCGTCGACATACCAGAGATACTAAAATTTATATAAGGTGGATATCGTTGATGAGCTCAATTCAGTACTACATGAGGTAGTGCGTCGATATTCCATATGTATAGGCCATTGAGTCGGATTTTAGGAGGCTTGATCTAGTCGTCCGTCCCGCACTAGGGTGCGATGAGGCTCGTGAGCCGTATTTCTAGAATGCCTATTTGGTAGTCCGTCCCGCACTCATGTTAAGCACTGAGATCGCGATGAGACTAATGAGCCGTGTACACAGTTCATGATACCTATAGGATAGTCCGTTGTACTGAGACAATTACTTGATAGACTAAGTATGGCAGATGTCGATTATGAATACGACCTATCATTAAACTATATGAATGAGATACATTACTTTTGAAAGTATACAAAATTATGTGTTGGTATTTTATTCCATTTTTCCAGTGATAGTAGAAGATATTATAAATACGATGTGTTGATATCTTATTTCTTTTACTGTCTTTTTTACTTCTTAGTTGGGATCAATGATTAGAGATTTACAATTTGAGACATATGGTATATATATGAGGATTTCCTTGTTTGGATTATTTCGCTCGACGTACCAGTCTCGTATTATGGATTTCTAATTATTGGTTTCATTAGATTGTCTTTTTTTAGTTCGGTATTAATGTTTAGATATCTACAATTTGAGACTTATGGTATATATATGAGGATTTCATTGTTTGGATTATTTCGCCCGATGTACTATGTCTCGTGTTGTAGGTTTCTAAATGTTAATCCTACTTAGATACAGGAACAATGAATCTAGATAGACTATGCTTAATAGATAGAGGCTTCACTCCATCTAGTAGCCCTTCCCCTGGGGGCGGATGAAGGTAATCTTGCTGTAGCGCTCTGACGCTCTTGTTGTTGTTCTTTTTTTTTTAAATTACTTTTCAGGTAGTTCGGAGTTTCGGAGAGCCGCAGGGTGACGGAGTTCTGGTATAGTCGTCGTCGCGTATTTTTACTTGTAGAGACTCCACTATAGTTTTGAGTTTTATCCAGACATTAGAGTTTCATATTCATATTGTAAAGACAGTGTGCCTTAGTACGATTTTTAGTTGATTCATGTTGAGATATTTTCATTATTCAGATATCAGATATATTATAGTTGAGACATGATTCTTTTCATTTATGAGATATCTCTTCTATATCATGTCTATTATATTTATGACATGATTCTTTTCATTTATGAGATATCTCTTCTATATCATGTCTATTATATTTATTCCCTTTATTTTTTCTGTTTATACATGCACTTCTATTTGGTTCTACTAGAGGATATTACTGTGATTGGTAAAACATGTTTATGCACAGTGTGGGTGTATGGCAGGTTTGACATCTCTGGTTTTACCTTGGACTGCAGTCTTGTGTGAACCCAGAGGCGTCACAGTATTACCCCCGATGGCATCGACAATCGGTCGATACACTCGGTTGATTCCCGAGGCTCCGATAGTGGCTGATGGAACTGGGTATGCATGATGATAGAGGAGAGACTTAGAGGTCACTCCCCTAGGATGGTCCCCAAAGTGACCAAGATAAGGACTCTCGCCAGAGGTCTCTTGATGACGATGGTGGTTTTAGTGAGGCTCGTCAACACGAGTCGTCCGACGAAGGGGCATGGACGCGTGCTTGATGCGATCCCCCATCTGCTTAACAACATGAGGAGTCCGAAGAGGGAGCACCTGCTATGCTCCAGAAGGGTGAGCCTCTGACCGTTGGTCTCCTGAGGGGCAGAAACCGACCAAGGAGTTCGCGAGTAAAAGTAGCGAACTGCTCTTGGATAGACTGAGAAAGTTTGTGAGCGGTTTCCTCGAGCTGGGCTCGAGTAACGTAGCTCTGATATTATTCTTCAGGACTGGACTGATCAGGCCCTTGCTCAGAACCTGACATGTTTTCTCAAAAAAGAAAAGATAGCCCCATGGTGGGCGCCAAACTGTTGATGGTTTATATGATCACACAGTTAGTTGGATCCAAGATAGGATCGGTTTGTTCAGTGTTTAGGAGGGGTCGCTTTTTTCTCTGACTTTATGTCTGTTTCTTGAGTTGTGTGTCTGAGGAATTTGCACAAGTAGAAATTCATGAGAGGGCGGTGATTGGTTCCGCCGTTGTACCTCCAACGATCAAGTTAGTTGATGAACTTGAATTTGGTCAAGAAAGAACTGCGTGTTCTTATAATTGTGCAGTGTATGAGTAAAAAGATTAGAGTTGCGTCCCTCCTTAATTTTAGAATAATATCAGTATTTAGGGGTAGATTAGTCACTTCGGTTGAGCATAGAAGGGCGATGACGAAGTGCAGGCTGGCAGCTGAGTCAGCCTCTGGTTTATAGGTGTCGGTTGGAGACTGGAGGGAGGATTTCATCAGCATTAAATGAGAAGTGAGAGGGAGTATGACGGTGGCCCACGTGCTCCGATGAGTCATAAAGACGGTTGGGGCCAGATGCATGATGATGCCTGCCAAACATTAAACGCAACGTGAACATGTCGTCAGCATGGATAAGCTTTGAAGTAGAAGTTATCCTCCAACTTTGCCGAGAAGCAACGTCTTTCGAGTCGTCCTCGTGTGACGTTAGTCGAATGGTCGAGGGGACTTCTGGTGAGCCGTCTTCGACAAGAGGGTCGACTGATACCGCTTTTCGAGTCGACCTGAAGGAATATCGACTCGACCAGTCAGCTAAGTCGAACTCTCATGGGCTTGGGCTACTAAGTCAATTTGGGGCATTGATAGTAGAAATACATCCGTCCGCCACTTATCAATGAATTGTATTTCGGCGAGTGTTGACTCCATAACATTAATAATTTTGTCTCACGTGGTCTTTAAACTTCTTAGTTTTATTTGTTTTCTTTACATCCTTATATATATATATATATATATATATATATATATATATCTTATATGATCTGTGTAACTATTGACTCTTGAATCAACACAAAAAGATATATCTCGGTACCAGTATGCTAACTCATGACTAATTGTAATTCAGCGGCTATCTAGTGAACACGAACCACTATATGTTTTCAGAAATTCTAGATTTTAAAATTATATAAAATTCTGAATAATTGAATGTAGAATTCTAAAGAAACAAAATATAAGAGAGGAAAAGTTTTTTTTTAATAAAAAAAGTAAAGGGCTCAAACATAATTTTCCCTTTCTATTATGACTTTATGAGAGAACATGTTCTGTTCAATAGTCCAGTTTTACTTAGATTGGGTAGGTGGGTCAGGTCACCTCCCTAATTAAACATCAGACCTCAAGAAAACTCCTTTGCCACCCGAAAAACAAACCAGAGGAGACACAACAGCAGCACTCACTGACAGAAAAAGGACAAAATCCCACAGAATAAAAAGAGGGGTAGAGAAGGCCACCTCCTCTCATTGCACAAAAGCATCCACCACCAAAAATAATTCCCTCAAATCTTCACCTTTGTCTCTTTCGCTTTCTCATCATCATGAGGACCATCATGGCCAAATCCCCTCACGACTCATCCTTCTCCTTCTCAAGGCGCCACTTCATCAGACGTCGGAAGTTCACCGCGACTACGGCACCGACGCCGACGAGGAAACCCTCACCTTTCTCCTCTCTCCTGCCGCCGCCGCCGGCCGCGCCGACCAGAATGCGTTCCGACCCAAAGAAGATATCGGCCGTCGACCAAGTTCAGATCGCCTCTCCCCGGCGGGCGATCGCCGGAGAAGCCGGCCCTACGAAGGTCGCCGGAACCCTCTTCGCCCACCGCCGAGGCCACACCACTTCGCGTTCCAGCTCGACTCGAAATCGAACCCTGCAGTCCTAATCGAGCTCGCGATGCCACGAGCACCCTCGTCAAAGAGATGGCGTCGCGGCTCGTCAGGATCGCGCTCGAGTGCGAGCGTCGAGGCGGCTACGCCGGCGGAGCGGCGGCGGGAAGTCGAAGAGGCGGAAGCTGCTAGAGAGAGACAGCTGTGGAGCGGCTTACTGTATGGAAAGTGCGGTATGCGGTGAGGAGAGAGCTGTGGGGAGGAGGATTTTTTAGGGTTGAAGGCGGTGGAGCCGGTGACGATGGGGGCTGGGTTTTGCGCGGCGATGCGACGGCGCGGCGATGAGGGCGGAGATGATGTATATGAGGGCGAGGTTTGAGAGGGTTGTCGGGTCGAAGGATTCGGAGGCGTTCTACATGTTGAATCCTGATGGCAATTCTGGGCCTGAGCTCAGCATCTACTTGCTTAGAGTCTAGAGAGATGTAATGGGATTAATTTTGCTTTTTTTTTTTCGTTGGGTTGTTTTTAGGATTAATCACTTTGTTTTGGGGTTTTTTTTTTATTTTTTTTGTGGTTATAGTATGGATATTAAGTTGGAGGTGCATATGGGGGTGTTAATGTGTATAGTTTAGTTCTGTGTTTTCTGAAGGTGAGGGAATGTTAAGGTAATGTTTCATCTTTTATTATGATTCAAGCAATTTTACTTAAATTACTTTAGCTTTTTAATCGTTACTATTGAATTACTCGAAAGACAATTGTACAGTTGATGAATTATTATCCCCACCTTCTTGTATGTTTTACGTACTTTTTCACCCCTCATAATATATGCATAGTCCTTGTACAAGGATCACTGTTTCGGTTGACCTAAAATTATAGCCCTGACTATACTTTAATTCGTAAACATGAGTTCTTTCAAAAAGAAAATATTTATAATCTGGCTGTGCGTAGCTAGTTATAAATAAATAAATAAATAATTGTAATTAAAAAGAGGCTGGGTAGTAGACATTGACCATAGATGATGGAAAATTTCATATACTCCAGGCTAGTCTTTAGAGTAATAATGAGAATGCAATTACCAATGAAAGATGAGTCGTAGCTCAATTATAATAAGAGCGCATGCTAATCAATAATCCACGTAGTTGTTGAAAATAAGGAGCTATATTAGTAGGTGGAATTATCAATTAACTCCGAATTGGCGCTTGTGGAGTGAAAGTGCTGCGTATTAAATTAAATTTCATGTCGAGACAAATAATGAAAAAGGTGGGCTTTGGTGCGTTTGCCTTTTCCATAAGAAGACTTGCTGGGCTACAAATTTGGATGTGGGTGACAACCAATAACTTGTTAATATCAACCTTTAGTTGTTCAGCAAATTCAAGATGATGTCACTCAAGATGTGTGAAAACGCCTCTCTTCTTGGTTTTTACTTTTTAGTTTTTACCCTTGCAAGTTTCTATGCCGATTAAAAAAAAAAAAATTTAACCAACAAGTTACCATGCGCTCTTACTTAAACTTTATTTATTGGGTTCATGTGCTGTTTAGCCGCGGATCACAATGCAAGACGAAAATACTCATGCATGCGTTCTTCCCCTTTGGACTATATGATCCGCATACTTCTTTCTTTTGATACAATTTCTCTGAAAGATGTGAAAGTTTAACAAACTCTGAAAGTTTGAACAATAAAGCGGTAACATGTGTGAAAGTTTCCCTAACCATTATGCCTAAATTTTAAAATTGTGATGAGAGTTGAAGATTATTCTGACATCGTCTTACAGGTTGAACATCTTTTTTATGGGCCAAAACCTAGACTAGATGTCAAAATATCCAAAATTACACTAAACTTCAAAGTAGTGGTGAGAGATGAGGGATGTTGTTTCAAATTCTAACACTATGAAATCCAAATGTAAAACAGTTCTATGAAAGCAAAATATAAACAGTTCTATGAAAGCAATTACATAAATTGTAGCAATAATCAAACTGAGCATTACCAAGAAAATGTTAAAAATACCATCTAGACAACAAATTTACAATGTGTACGTATGCAAATCCACAGGAACAGAATAATAGCTCAACTATCAAAATCCTGGGGATAAAATTGATATGGATTGGCTTTCCAATCTATCTAACAACAACACAATAGTTTATTTCAAGATTTACAAAATAAAGTCGCAACTTCTAAAAAGTTGATTATAGCTACTAAGCTGAGCTAACACAGCAGCTAGAGAAGTAGAACGTAGAAATTACCCAACCAACAAGGATTGATATTGTATCAATCCGGCGGATTCTTTGGAGAGCTGGTAATTTGAAAATCCTCCTCCCTTTGTCGACTCCATAAGAAATTTGCGGCTTCAATCCAATGCACATTCACTAAAAACTTCCCATTCTGCAAAGCCCAGCGAGCCTTTTCTGTAGTCTTATCAGTAGAAACTACATGAGTAACCGATGCATCCACCTCAGTCGAGCAAATAGCCCCCAGTTGTTGAGCCAATTTCCATATTGGCTGATCCTCAGCACGTGCACTTGATGGAAAAACACGGCTGAAAACAATCTTACATCCTTGCAATATCTCCTGTCTTATAAGTTTAAGCACTTTCCTTACGTCTCTTGATGATAACTCTGTTATATCTTTAGCTGAGAGCTTCTTTTCGAGAAATGCATCAAAAAACATTTGATGAGCACGCTTGAGAACGTTGAGAACGATAGAAAGTATGCCATCTGATTCACTTTCATCTTTCTTCGTTTCTGATAATGATTTGGTACTAAAACCAAATTGGCGACGGCTTGATGCAAAGAAATGATATCTTTCCATCAGAATTAGATTTTCTTTATGCCTCTGCCACACGATCTCTGTGTCATCCATAATAAGTACAAGGCTTTCTGCTCCTAAAACTACATCAAGGCCTTTCTGATGTCTTTTAGTACAATCAGCATTTGAAATTATCCTATTGTCGAAGTAAACTTTATCAGGATCCAGGATCTTGGCTATTTCTAGCGCGTAAGCGCGGTCAGCCATAGTGTATATATAAATTTCGAACATTTTAGTTGCTTCTTCTAAAAAAGTACGGACGAACGGCCTCAGCTTTGTTAATAGATGCATACCAGGCAATTCAAATATGCTTCTATCTGCATCGGCTTGCATGGATAGAGCCTGATGTCTCAAATATTCTTCTTCAGCAGAGATTTCTACAAGTCTTGCTGAATTGAGTACAGTGTGATCCAAATCTAAGATCAATATCAACTTTTTTGCTTCCAGTAAGTTCTTCAGATCAACTCCACGCAGTCTATCAATTTCCTTACTGTTCAGCCTCAAATCCTTATGAATGTAACCAAAGGCTACCCCAGATTCATCCTCTTCGATCTGTCCACATCTCATGCACATACCTTTAATAAAACCAGGATGTGGAGGGCATATATCCTCATCCATAGGTTCTGATGAAGTGTTTACATTTGAGCCTTCAAGCTCTTTTGTAGGTTCTAAATCTTCCACCTTTTGCCTTTTAGCACTCGGCTCTTGAAAGTCTTCTTCATCATCATCATTTTCTTCATCATCCTGATCCTCATCAGGAGAAGTGTCAGAAGAAGCTACGTCCAACTCTGCATCAAGAAATGCAGCGAAATCGTCGCTGCTGCTTGATGAATGCACGGGAGATTCTGCTGCCAAACTCATGCTTGAAGCATTATAATTCCACTGTGATCAATGAAGCAGCCAGACTGGCTGACACTGCTTAATAGGTGTTGCTAGAGAATCTGTTATCATGAGCAGATGTCAGCTGGAAAGGACTTGTTGGAGTTGAAGTATGGTTGTTGAAAAGAAACAAGAGGCTCAAGGAAATAGATACCAGCTTGATTTACTACATGTTATGAAACTTAATATATAGTCAAGATGGGCAATTTACAGTCGACAATAACATGAGATAAAGCACGAGACTCCTATCTCTGGCATGAGTATTAATCACGTCAAGAAATAAATACTGATAGAAAAACTGAATCAAACCGTTATGAAATTTTTCAAAACAAAGGAAGAGTAAGCGGGGTATGGGGGTGGTTCCTAAAAGATTTACTAGGTTTTTTTTTTCAAATATATGCCCAATGAAATTAGCATTTTTCTTATTAATCCTTCATGAAGTACTAACTGCATCCATACCTTTAAAGAAATATTAAATTTATACCTATACTCAAGGTTGTGAAAAGCGGAAAACGGAGGGAAGCGGTGAGGCACCGCGCAGGCTTTTTCTGGTTTTAACAGCAAAAAAGGGCAAAAAGTGTTAAGTAAAAAAAGCGATCCAATTTATATATGTATAAATATAGAGGAGAGGATTGCGAGAAGTAAGTGGCTTCGACTAGACAAGGAGGCGGAGGAGCTTTGACAGGAAATGGTGATGTTGATAGTAAGCTTTGGTTGGTGATGGTAAGCTTTAATGAGGAGCTCAAGAGAAGGTGACGTTGACGTTGTGATGGTGAAGATGGAGCTTGTTGGAGAAGAATTTGGGGGCGGATTATGTGGCGGGAGCAGAGTTGGCTGAAGGCAATGGATTAGGTGGCTGTAGCGAGAGTCAGGGTTAGGATTTGTTTTCATCTCGAGTCACAGAAGCGGAGACTGGGATGAGAAGTAGAGATTTCTGCTTAAGAGAATGGGCCAGGATCGGGTTTTACCCTAGGGTATAATATAAACTCGTATTTTACTTTTTCAAAGCGTTGTTAAGCACTTTTTAGTGTTTTTAAGCGCTTCACAATGCTTTTACGAGCTTTCTATCACGTTTTCGAGCAGAATGCACCACGCCCACTTTGATTGGCCGCTTTTAATGAAAGCGGAGCAGTGAGGCACCGCTTCCACCTTGCGAAGCACATAAGCATCAAAAGCGGGGCTTTTTTCAACACTGCCTATATTATGCATTAGATGCATAAATATCCATTAGTTAAACCCGGGCTCACCCTATTTCCTTTTCACTAAATATAAGAAATTTAAATTTAAGAAGTATGGTTAGCTAGAATCCTAGATTAATAGAAGAAAGATTTCGGTTATAATTTCCTTAACTCACTTTGTTATGACGATTTCGGTTATAATTTCCTTAACTCACTTTGTTATGACGATTTCGGTTATAATTTCCTTAACTCACTTTGTTATGACGATTTCGGTTATAATTTCCTTAACTCACTTTGTTATGACGATTTCGGTTATAATTTCCTTAACTCACTTTGTTATGACCCTTTCGGCGTCATTATTATCATATTATAGATCAAATTCAGAAAAGTTTGCATAATGGTCACGTGCCCCTAGACTTTACATAATGATTAAAATTCTAATCCTTACATTATGTAAAGCACCATCAAAATATCACATTAATTATCATTACTATAAAGTTATAAATATTAATCTAACATATCTAATAACAAAAAATGACTTTATGTAGATTTAATTAATGATTTGGGTTTAGTCAGAGATTTAATAGGTTTCGATGGGTGTGCATGCAATTAGTACTTTAGAAGGATAAACAAACAAAATGTGGAGATTTATAGAATAATAATATATGTGCCACAAAAGTCCAACTTAATATACTTACTTTATTTGGCTATGAGGAAAGCTGGGCCTGTCATTTTGAGGTGCATTGGAGATTGTAGATTTTTGCTTCCAATTAATAGGTTTCCATATGAATTTCCAATTACCATTGTTTTAAATATCCCCAACATGGCCTGATATATCCCCCGATATATCCTTTTACAGGGCTTGCCGCAACCGATATGGTCTTTAAATATCCTTTTCCGCTTTTTGGCTATTTTGAGTGATAAATCCCCGATATGGCCGATATATTAGCTCTTTAAATATCCTTTTCCGCTTTTTGGCTATTTTGAGTGATAAATCCCCGATATGGCCGATATATTAGCCGATATGTGGACCAATATATCTTTTTATATAGCTTGTTGCAAAATAATATACCGTGTTTGGAATTTTTGGACAAGATATCAAGATTTCCCTATTATATCAAATGACATTTTGCCCTAAAAAAAGCTGATCGAATGTTGCAACGTTGTTTTGCACTTTTGTTTATTTTAGAAGGTTGATTAGTGATCCTAAACATATATTATTCATATTTTGTATGCTTAAATTTCATTACATATGTTGAGATTATATTTTAATGCATTATACTATGTATGTGTTGAGATTATATTTTAATGCATTATACTATGTATGCAAACATTCATTATGACATTCCGATATTTACCAAATATCCCCGATATTTCCCCGATATCCGCAATCCGATATGAATTTTGACCATCTGATATTTTCCCGATATCCGATATTTAAAACCTTGCCAATTACTTTAGGTTGCATTTGGGTGAGATTTGGAGGTAGATTTGAAATCTAGGATTTGAACTCCAAATTTTGGTAAATCCCTTGTTTGGATCTCTTAATTAAATTCAAGGATTTAAAATCTTTGATTTAAAATCTAGTGTTTGGATACACTTTATAATACATGAATTTGGATTAGAAATGCATGTTTAGAGAAAATATACTCTTATACATGAATTTGTATCTGAAATACATATTTAAAGAAAATATACTCTTTCTCTCTCACCCCCTCTTCTTTAAATCAAATGCAATACTTAAAACCACTTGCTCTCTCAACCCCTCTTCTTTATATCAAATGCAATAGTTAAGACCACTTCATATGACATAAGCTAGGTAAGCCGTATCCGTGTCCGACACTTCCCATATTTGTGTCTGTGTTCGACACTCCTTGGACAATTCTTGAATACATTTACTTAGACGTGTACTCATTATATAACATGTTTTAGTTTAAAAACTCATGATACACTTCTTGAATTTATCATACATTCAACCTCAAATTTATGCAACTTGTTAGTTTTGGGACATGTTTGTTTTTAGCACATGCCTAGTTCACAAATATGATTTTAAAGGGTTGTTTCGGTATCTAGTTAAAAAAAAAAATGAGCGGTTTTTCAATTTATAACCTGCTCAGTAATAGAAACATAAAAATGGTATAACGTATTTAGTTCTCACAACATGTGAATAAAAAACAATATCAATCTCATATAGATTATTAATTTTAATATGTATGTTCGCACTTGCACCCTTATCCGTGTAACATGGGACAAAAGTTATGTAGCACCTTGAAGGTAATGAAAAATGACAACAATTAAGCTTTGCCATCCGAACACTTCCAAGTTCACATTGCAACATGCATGCTAGTCAACAACATATATATTTATTACTAGAAGTTTCAACCTAAAGAAGATCTAAAATTCATAAACCACAACCTAACTTGTGAAAACATTTCAAGTGCCCTCAACTTTCAAAAATTATTAGAAAATATTAACTGCTTTCACAATGATAAATGCCCGCCTATCATTAATGCAGGCTTTGTCATGATATTGATAAATAAATAAAAAATTTAACCACCCAAAAACAAAGCAAACTATGAGCAAACCATAAAACATGATCTAAAGACATCACCATCTTATCCCAAATTTTGCAGATAATTAAGGTCACTCAATCAACTAAATCATGATTAAATAAAATATTGTTATATACCTGTGAGATTTGAGACTACAGAAGCTCCCTTTGCTCAAACAAAGAGGATTTCCCCAAAAATTTTCCTGGAATTGCAATCATTCACAACCATTAGCAGTAAGCATTATTAATTGCTAAGAAATTGGTCAAAAGCCCATCAAGATCACCAAACCCTAATGCATACCACAGACTAGAGAGTGGAGAGAGGAGATGTAAACCCTAGCGAGAGATCGAACAGTCCGATTAGGGTTAACAGCGGACTCTTGAGAGGGGTATTAGGGCTCGAGAAGAGAGAGAGAGAGAGAGAGAGAGAGAGAGAGAGAGAGAGAGAGAGAGTTTTTTAACAGAGAAGAGGAATCGGGGGAAGAGAAGAGGAAAGAGAGAGAGAGAGAGAGAGAGAGAGAGAGAGAGAGAGAGAGAGAGAGTTTTTTAACAGAGAAGAGGAATCGGGGGAAGAGAGAGAGACCGATCGCGATTTTGAGGGAGAAGAGGAATCGGGGGAAGAGAGAGAGACCGATCGCGATTTGAGAGAGAGAGAGAGAGAGAGGAGAGAGAGTGTGTGTGTTTTTTTTTTAACAGAGGAGGAATCGGGGGAAGAGAGAGAGACCGATCGCGATTTTGAGGGAGACGAGGAATCGGCGTCGGGATTTGAGGGAATACCCAGGGTTGTAATTTGAAATCCAAGGTTTTAGGGCTTCAGATGCTAGTTGTAAAATATATTTGGTTTGAATGAAATCCGAGTCCAAGCTGAAGCCCAAACATGAGTTTATATCTGAAATACCCTACATTTTAAAGCATGGGCCCAAATTTAGGTCCCAATCTGTAAAACTTTCATCTTTCTAATCTCCAGTAAAAGATTTAAGTTCCCAAAAACGCTGACTCCCAATTCAGAGAATCCATAGTGTTGGGGGGGGGGGGGGGGGGGGTGGGGGTCCATTTGCAATTGCTATCTAAACTTAGCTGAAAATTTATCCTACTATGTTAAACTCAAACAAGAAGTGATTTTGCTAAGTGTGATTACCAGGTAAAAGCTAGGGTTTTTTTATCGTCGTCGTCCTCGTCGCGGTATTATTAGGGCAAAAGAGGAGAGACGGGGAAAAGACGAAATTATAATTTTTATGTAGTTGGGTTTAAAATTGTTGGGCAAGGAGTCTGTAGGCCCAATATTTTCAATGACGCGTACTTAGTAAGGACCAAGCCCAGCCCAAGCTCTAGACCAAGCCCAATGCTAAACTAGTATCCTTGTAAGAGAGAATAAAAAGCTTATTATAACGTGAAAATCAATAATAGAAACATAGTAGTAATTAGAACATAAGACATGATAAAATTTAAAATTTTCAAATGTAATATGGTTTATTTCAGTTTAATACCTTAAGGTTTCATTGATTTCTAGTTTTGATACACTGAAGTTAAACTTGACCCGAAAAAATGCCCACAAGTTTTCACCACTTCTAACTTTAATACTTCTGTTTTTGTCTGTGGATAATTTTTTCCCAAGTGGTGCCTTTGTTGCAGTCTAATGTCAAATTTAAGTCACACAGTAAACAAGTGGATTAATACTTTAATTTCAGTGACTTAGGTGTTAAATAGTTAAAGGAGGAACAAAGTCAATACGGTGGTGACGGGAGTAAAAGTCTAAATATTTTTATGTGGTCATCGCGTCGCGTGATTTAAACATAATTCTCACAGGTGATGTAAAGGGACATATTAAAGTCCAAATTAATGAAACTTTGGGTGCTTTTTGAGCAAATTTAAACTTTAAGGATATCAAAGTTCAAGTTGTTAGTTATTAAAGTGCACTTAACCCTATAGAAGATAGGAACAAACTTTTTATAAAATAAGTGTACTGAAGTAATAATAAGAAAAAGGTAGTATATATATTAAAATGGACATTAGTTAGTTTGATTAAAAATTAATAATATTAGTAAATAATAATGCCTTTCTTATAAGTTATCTTATTTTGTTAATAACCTAATACTATTATTTTAATAAAAACAGCACAAAATACAAATTTAATTTTCTTTTTCTTTTAACTGTCCATTTAGTTAGTATTCAAATTCAGCTCTACGTCTCAATAGTGCATTTCAAGAAGACTATAAATTAAGTGATTATACAATTATTTCGAGATGAGATCGTTTGGATTACACTGGGACTGGCCGACTGGGTCACTGAAATGTCATGTCATTACTCATTAGGGGTGGGGGATTCTTCTTTTCTGTTAAGGGCCTGTTCGTTTGTTTTCAAAAAAGCAAGAAATGGAAATGGAAATAGTGGAAATCTTAAAATAACCCATTTCTTCCATTTCCATCCCTAAAACTCACCCACAACATCCAATAAAATATTATTTTCATCCAACAACTTATCCATATCATCTAATAAAATATTATTTTCATCTAACCACTCATCCACCACATCTAATAAAATATTATTTTCATCTAACAACTCATCCATCACATCTAATAAAATATTATTTTCATCCAAACATCACTCAACTCATCTCTTTTTATTATTTCAAATCACTCACATCATCGAATAGAATATTATAACAATTCACCTCATCTCATTAACATTTCATTTCTTCCATTTCATCCCAAAAAGTTGTGAAAACACATTTCTTAATCTTTCTTCACATCAACCAATAATACAATGACAACTCATCTCATCTCATTTCATTTCTTATTTTTAAGAATGAACCGAACAAAAGAAAACAAGAAAACTACAGGAAATAGGTTTCTTATAATTCATTTCCTTATTTTTTTCGCCAACCGAACAACATCAAAACTAGTTTTCTTAAAAAATCACTCACATCATCCAATAATAATGTGACAACTCATCTCATCTCATCTCCATTTCTTTGATTTCCTTTTTTTTTAGCCAACCGAACACTCCAAAACAATTCTTCATTTTCCATTTCTTTGATTTCCCATTTTTTTTTTAAGGCAAACGAACAGGCCCTAAGAAAATAAGGTGTTTGGTAACTCCAGAAGATAAGATATTTGGTTATTCTAAATAAGAAAGTGTCAACATGACACCATTTTGAATGAAATATTATAAGTGGAAGCCTGCTTTAGTATAACTTAAAGAAGATATAAGAAACAACAGAAAAACAATTCCCCCCTTTTGTGTTTGAAACTGATGAATGTTTTGTCCTCAAATTTGTGGTGAGGATTGAACATCATAATTTGACATTGTAACGCGTCTTAAGAGTTGAGCTTCCTTTTTATGCACCAAAATGTACACTCATGCAACAACTGTTTGTGCATGCCACTCGCAATCCGATTTTTGTGCATGCTACTCGCAATCTGATGGCAATTGTTGGTCATCGACTGGTGTTCGATGCAAAAGTTGTTGTGCCTCGAGAATCCAAACCAATCGCCGAGAAAAGATAAACCAACAACCAAAATCAATAGCACAAACAATCAAACACCAGTTTTACGTGGTTCGGCAAGATGCCTATGTCTACGGGGCAAGGAGGGGGGAGTTTTCACTATTAGAAATCAAGAGGAACAAACTAGGGTTACAATCTCTCACCAAAACCCTCAACAACTCACTCTTAACATCTCCAATTGCTCCAACAATAGAAGCCCAAGAACTCACCCTCAATGGCTGCTAAAACCCCTTGCTTACAAACCCTAAAACCAAGTTTGGGTATTTATAGAAAACCCAAACGAAACGGGTCTGGAAAACAGACCCAGCCCAAAACCGCTTCGGCGGTCGACCGGCACGGTCGACCGCGATCCATCGCGGTCGACCGGGTCGGTCGACCGCCCTCCATCCAGCAGCAAGCCCAAAGTGACAACGGACTCCAATCACAACACGTCGAGATCCAAACGGGAGTGCGAACACTCAACCCCAAACCAACTGTGTCTACTCACCAAACAACTGAGCCTACACCGACTACACCAAATGCCTCACTTGCTGAGACCCAAATGGGAGTGCGAACACTCTCCCCAAATGTCGATGTCGCTCACCAAATCGGCTGCATCATAAAGACTGCCTACGTATCCTCTTGCCCAAGGAATCAAGCCTTCACGTAGTTCACCCTATGGGCCTCCAAAGGCCCTCAATCCAACCTGCGGCTGATAGCATCATCAACGACCCCAATCTGAAAACAATCCAACACCTCTACCTGAGATGTAACAATGGCCGTATCCAAAACATATCCATCAGCTGCATCCAAATCAACTACCTCATCATCTGCACCCATAAATAAATGACTCTCATGCTGTGCCACCTCAGCTGGAATCCCAACCAATGCAGAATGACCTGGAGTATGTGGGGAAATCCCCACCCAATGTGGAGTAGCATCAACCTCCACCCGCTGCGATATCCCTCTGACCTGATCAATACTCTCCACCTGCCGAGAGTCCAAAGTGACAAACCTGCTCAGACCAAACTCAGAAGCTCCCCACTGATAGCCGAACGAGCCTCTGAATCCCAAATGCGCAATCGGATCCAATCTCACATCAATGATGTGACCAAGTGCTGAGTAGCCAAATATCTGACGCCAACCAAAAACTGAAGCAACTCCACCAGATCTAACAACTCTATACGCAGCAGTCGGCAACCTCATAAGATGACCCAAACCTGTCGAAGCCTGAATACCAGATCCACTGCTTGACAACCAATGCCGATCCTCCTCTAGAAAAGAACGGCTCACTAAATCCGTCATCTCATCAAGTCGCCACACTGTCTCCTCTCCTCTGAAGTGTCTCCAACTGCCATGAGCTCGGCACCGATGCAAGAAAGGACTCCTACTAGAACAAGTACGACTGGTAACCTTTCTGCCCATACACCTCCTCCAACTATTACGGACTACTAGGGCTTTATACCAACGGGACTTGGTTGCAACCCAAATATGCCTAGTACTATCCCCAACATAGGAAACAAAATAACGATTACCTCCCACTGATGCATACATGGAAGGCCCCCCAATGCCTGACTGAACACCTCCAATAAGACCCCTCGATCGGTGGATAGAAGTGCTGAATTCCACCTCGGTCTCCTCGCTCATCCCAATTTGCTCACAGGACTTCAATCTGCAGGTCATAGCACTCCTCAACAATCTGTGTACGGCATAACCAATAATATATCCCAGCACCAAACAATGCCACAGTCTAGCCATAGAAGTAGTCAGCGCCCTATCAACTACCGTGCTCCCAAGCATATAATACAAGTTACTCCGCCTGACTCCCTTCATCACAATCATAGACCCCGATGTGACCTTCAAGCAAGAATCCGCCAAAGTCACCCTATAGCCTGATGCCTCCAATACCCCAAGTGAAATGATGTTCTTCCTCAGTTGAGGAACGAACCTCACATCAGCCAACTCCCGGATCATCCCGTCACTCATCCGAATCCGAACGATACCAATACCACCAATAGGGCATCTGTGATTATTACCCATGAGAACAGCATCCTCTCTTTCCAACTCCTAAAAGCTGGAGAATCAATCCCTTCTAGGGCATATGTGGTAAGTAGCACCAGAATCCAACATCCACTCGGTAAACTGAACTATTAGTCACAGTAAGGACGCATCAGCTCTGCATACCCATATACGATATGGATATTGAAGATGAAGATGATAGAAACATAAGCGCCAAGGAGGTGAATTCAACTCAAATTGGGTATGAGTCCCAAGATTGGCGTTTTCCTATCATTGACTACGTCCAATATGGTATTTTGCCAGAGGATGTAAACATCCACTCGGTGGAGTCGGCAACATCAACTGACGGAAGAGCTGGGCACGAATAGCCCGAAGAATCTGAAACATCGCCACTAGCCTTGGTAACATTTACCTCTGAAGCTTGAATAGTTTTCCCTTTATTCTTCACGGCTTGCAATTTTGGGCATTCGGCTTTCCAATGTCCATCCTCTCTACAAAAGGCACACTGATTCCTACCAACTGCAGGATGCCCCCCTCTAGACTGCGATCTTCTCCCACGGTTTGGACTTTTAGCTCTTGCAACCAATGCACCCGCAACCGGCTCGATGGAAGTCTCCTTGTCCTTCTTTCGAAGTTGATAGTTCACAAGGGCTGCGGTGACCTCACTATACGAAAGAGATGCCTTCCCATTAATAAGAGTGAGGACGAAGGTCTCATATTCCTCGTCGGGCAAGAAACTCAATAACAATAATGCTTTATCCTCATCTTCAACAATGACATCTACGTTCGCCAAATCTGCAAGTAGCTTCGTGTAGTGGTTCATGTGATCACTAATGGATGTCCCATTCTTCAATTGGAAGCGATAAAGCCTCCTCTTCAAATGCAAATGATTTTCCACGCTCTTTGTCAAATATTTGCCCTCTAGGACCTCCCAAATCTTCTTTGCCAAAGTTTCATTTATCACATCATATTTTAGATCTTGGGTAAGGCAAGACCTAATCACACCACACGCCGTTCTATTCATCTTATTCCAAACCTTTTCATCTATGTTGTCTGGTTTCCCATCCAACTCTAACATATCTTCCAAATTTTGCGCATTTAGCGCATCCATGGCTTCGCATCTCCAAAGTCCAAAATTATTTGTGCCGTTGAACTTTTCCACATCTATTTTCATAGAATGTATATTCAAACTTTGGACGGCCCTCACACTAGAAGAACCCTTCCCACTTTTATCTTTTCCGGCCATAATCTCAAAGCACACAAATAAACAATTGCGGAACAAATAGGAAATAGATCCAACTTGAAAAAGATAGAAACTCTACCACAAAGATCCCACCTTTATCACCAATCGAAGCTCTAGAAGAACTTCCCAACTGATCTACACCTCCCAAAAAAGCTCAAGCGTTGCCCGGAGCTCTGATACCACTTGTTGTGCCTCGAGAATCCAAACCAATCGCCGAGAAAAGATAAACCAACAACCAAAATCAATAGCACAAACAATCAAACACCAGTTTTACGTGGTTCGGCAAGATACCTACGTCCACGGGGCAAGGAGGGGGGAGTTTTCACTATTAGAAATCAAGAGGAACAAACTAGGGTTACAAATCTCTCATAAACCCTCAACAATCAACTCTCAATCTCTCCAATTGCTCCTAGAATAGAAGCCCAAAGAAAACTCTCTCAATCTGCTCAAATTCGTCCTTGCTCTTAACCCTAAAAAACACCCAAAGACCGCGGCGGTCGACCGCCACCAGAGCAGAAACATCTGCGGTCGACCGCGCCGGTCGACCGCCACCAACACCGAAGCCCAGTAAACCTTGTGCACGAATGCGGTCGACCACGCCGGTCGACCGCCACCCAATCTGCTGAAACCTGAACTTTCTGCCAATTCTACAAAAGTGTATTCTACGGAAGCGTTACCGAATACATCGGTTAGATGTCCTCCTTCGTAGACCATCAATCACCCAGCAATGTGGAAATTCTGAGAAACTACTTGTTAAAACATAAGAGAAAACAATAAACACCAAAAAAGAAACAAGAGCAAAGACACATATTTTACATGGATCAGCAATTGCTTGTGTTTATAGGAAGAGATATGAGTTTTCTTTATATAAGAGATTACAAAGATAAAATCTTTCTCGTAAGAGCTCCAAAAATTCCACAAGAAATTCTCTCTCAAACTCACCAAAAAAATTCTCTCAAAATCCTAGATTTCTCTCCTTAGTTCTCTCAACCTATCTTTTATAATTTGCAAATCTCTTTCGCTTCTTTTAACATTAGACATGGAAGACATCTTTTACAGACCCTAATATTAGATACATAACTCAATAGAAGTCCTAACCCGAATAGAGTTTCAAAGCAGACCAAAACTAGTCAAGTTGACCAGTCTAACCGACCGGTTAGCTGAATAAAGTTCCTGTCGGTCAAGACAATCTGTCTCGCCGCCTGTCGATGTTGTTTCGCCCTATTTCACGTCCCGCTTTGTTTTCGACTCTTATGTTATCTTCTAAAGCTGAAATACACTAATATATTTCCTTTGACTACACATTAAATACCCGACAAGTGACATTTGAATCAGATTATTGTGATGCTATCTTAATTCTCATGCACAATATCACTAGAGTGAAAAAATGCAAGTAGTGACTTCAATGAGCAAACTCTCTCCTAATCTTTAACCCAGTTCCACTTTAGACTTTTTGGTGCAATTTTTAAAAAAAGGCTCCACGGATTTTATGTGATCTAGCTACTGTTGCATCCAGCGGAAGCAGACTCAATTCACAACAAGTCGGTAAGCAACGAACAAAGAATACCACGAGCACAATTCACAATGAAACGACCAAAACCAATCACAAACACATAGAATTACGTGATTCGGTAAATTTCCAACATCCATGGAGAGAGGATGGGGAGATTTCACTATATGGAGGAGAAACACAATGGGTTACAATTGTCAAACACTCACAATAACCCTAACCAACAAGATCTCACTCCCTCTCAAAGTGCTCAAAACAACCTCTTTTCTCTGATTAAAAACCCTAACAAACGTGTTACTATTTATATAAACACCCAAATCCAAAACAGGCTAGGAACCTACTATCGGTCGATTGATGAAGCTTCATCAGTCAACCGATAGGTATTCATCGGTCGACCGACAAGGCATCATTAGTCGACTGTCCAGTGGAAATTTTTAGTTTCTATAGTGTGCAAGTTATTGATCGACTGATCTAAGAAACCAGTCGACCTACCAGATCTATTTTACCAGCTTTGAATTTTTCCTGTATTTGCACCCTCTTGCAATAATTCTCTTCCTCGGCGAAGTGTTCCCAAAACTGAGCCGACACCAACACGAGCACCAATGCGTCGTTTCTCCAAATCCAACTGCACCAATATGGTTGCCTACGTACCACCTCTCCTAAGGGATCAAGCCTCCCGTAGTTCCTCCCAATGGCCTTGACAGGCCTAAACAAGTGTAAATTTGCAACAAGTTTCCACAGTGGTCGAACTTGCTGCTAGGGACCACATTTGTGAGCATATCTGTTAGATTGCCTTTTGTGTGAATTTTCACAAGCTCCACATCCCCATCTTTAAGAACATCCTAGACAAAGTGATAGTGAACATCGATGTACTTCATTCTCGCATGAAAAACTTGATTCTTCGCCAAATAGATAGTACTCATGCTCTCACAATGAATGGTGACAGATCGCTACGAAACACCAAGATCCTCCAAAAGTCCTTGAAGCCAAATTACCTCATTAATAGCCTTTGTAATCACCATATACTTGAAAGTACCCTAATACAACTAGGAAAGAACCCTAGAGGGGGGGGTGTGGATATGGTTTATGCTAATCTAATCTGATTTAATGCTAATTAAAAACTTATAAAAAATATCCTAGCAAATAAGATATGCAATGAGATATATACAAGGATAAGCAATATAAACAAGGGTAAACAAATGGTGCAAACAATATAGTGGACAAATTAAATAATGAGACAATGGCGATATGAGCAACGAGCACAAGTATAAATGAACGCCAATGCAAACTCAAATACAATCAAATGATCACGGAGTTCGGACCTTCCGTCCTACGTCTCTGCTCCCCACTCCCGGGGAGAAATCCACTACACAACCGGGTTTTCAACGCTCACCCGAATAACGTTTACACCTCACAATGTCGGTTTTCAACGTTTACCAACAACGTCCACAACTATACACTCGGTTTTCTAGCTAACCGAAAACTTTACAACACTCACAATATAACTACACTAAATACCACCTTAAGTGTTGGTCTCTAGCCCGTCTCCCTCAAGTGTTAGGAATTATAACATCTCTCTAGGCATTACCACCTATCCTACTCCTCTTAGGACGATCCCGTCTCTCACCACACACTCCTCTCGGTGTACTAGTGCAATACAAAGTGAACCTCATAATTAAGTACTCAAATCAACAAATGATTTGTTCTCTAAACAAGGTGAGAACACAATATAACCTCACACTCTAAGTCACAAACCCACAACCCAAATTATACTATGAATGTAAATACAATAAGCTCAATAGGTTGTGTGTGAACAAAGAGATAAATAAATAAAAATTAAGCTCAATGTAAATCTAGCTTATGGAAATTAAGTTCAAACATATAAATTGCTAGAAATAGAGTTTAGAAAAACTTCTCTATAGATCAAGAGAAAGAGGGAGAAGAGTTGGATGCTCAAACACAATAAATGATCTCCACTTGCTCTTGTAAAATTCTCTTCACAAACAAAACTCTTAAACTCTCTTTTAAACAAACTAAAACAAACTTTAAACCCTTGTTAAACTTGTTTAAAACATTCTTGGTTATATATATAGAGCTGGGCATAAGGGGGTATTTATAGGAAACCCCAAAGATCAAGAAACCCCAACAAAAAGACTAAAAAACTAAAACATGACAAAGACTGAACAAACTAGCCGTTATGCCATCAGTCGACTGATGAGCTGACCGTTAGAGGCATTTTCTAGCTCATCAGTCAACTAACGACCTTATCAGTCGACTGGTGATCTTATCAGTCAACTGGTTAGTCGACCAAAATAAAACAAAAACTTTTTGACATTCCAGGTAATTTCTTCAGTCGACTCATCAGTCGACTGATGTCATCAGTCGACTGATAACAGGTTATCAGCCTGTTTTGAAACAAAAATCTAATTTTCAAACTACCTTTAAAAATAGCAAATAAAATCATAAAAATATAAAATTTTAGAAAATGATTGTAGACATGATAATAAACATGCTACAAAAACTGATTTTTAAAAAAAAACTCCCAAAAGATAAATCTCTTCATTTTACAAAATAGTCCAAAACATGTAAATGAAAAACACTTGTTTTTGACATTGGACATAAACCATGTTTTGAAACTTTATAAACTGATTTTATAGACTTAATAAAAGATGTATGTTATGATTGTTAAGTCTATAAACTAATAACTCAATACTATGCAAAAATGAGGTTTTGTACAATATGCATTTAACAAATATGAAACATGTATATATATATATACATAGAAACCAAATAAAATATGTGTGTATATGATATTGAGCTTAGAGTACTTAACACACATAATATAAAACTTAAACTAAATTACCCAAGCTTGATGAATATCTTCAATGAGCTCGACTTGATAAACTTGCGGATGAAGCTTGAACTTAGATCTTCAACTTGAATTACATAGGCTTCAACCACTATTCTGCCAACCTCTATTAGATATGATCGTGAATGCTTGATTCCATCCATCCTCCAACTTATTATTTGCCCAGAATAAATACAAAACACAAATACTAGACAAACAATATTAGTTATAAATTGTTTGTTAAACATCATTAAAACAAAAGGACCTAATAATACTCTGTCTCTGTTGTCGACAAAACAACTGTAGACTGCAAGGTGCATCTCCAACACACCGGCGCATGGGTCAAAGTGAACACATACCCCGTCGTCGACCGATGCTTATTCAAATCTCCAACATAGTCTGAATCGACGTATCCAATGCACAATTGCCCACCACTAGTGTCCCGCTTAAACATCAAACCAACATTGAGAGTACATTGAATGTACCTTAAAATCTACCTCATGACATCCTAATGACCCGGACTTGGGTCATGCATGTATCGTGAAACCATGCTAACTGTCTATGATAGATCCGGTCTTGTACATACCATTGCTTACATTAAACTTCCCACTGTGCTTGCATAAGGAGTCTTCAACATCAACTCTCTATCTTCAATTAACTTTGGTGAAAGATCAGGTGAAAGCTTCAAATGGGCTCCCAAAGGTACACTGACTGACTTTGTCTCTATTTTAATATTTAATCGTTGTAACACCTTCTTCAAATAAGCCATCTGTATTAAACAAATTTTGTCATTATCTCTATCTCTACCAATCTCCATCCCCAAAATACGCTTTGCTTCACCCAAATCCTTTATCTCAAACTCATTTGAAAGCTGTATCTTCAATTCATCTATGGTGGATCTGGAAATGGAAGCAACCAACATGTCATCGACATAAAATAACAAATAAATATACACATCTCCATAAAGCTTGTGATAGTACACGTGAGGATCAAACTGGCTCCTAATGAATGATTTGTCGATCATAAACCCATCAAATCGCCTATACCATTGTCTTGGAGATTGTTTCAACCTGTATAGCGACTTCTTCAATCTACAAACCAAAATTTCCTTCCCTGCAGCTCGAAACCCCAATGGCCGAGTCGTATAATTTTCTTCATCAATATCACCATAAAGAAATGTCATTTTCACATCCAATTGATCTAATTTCAAACCATAATGTGCCACCAAAACTAGTAAGATCCGAATAGAAGAGTGCTTCACCACCGTAGAGAAGACTTCATTGAAATCAATACCTTCTTCATGTGCATAACACTTCGCTACCAACCTAGCTTTGAATCTCACTGGAGTGTCTTGAATGCCCTCCTTCTTGGTATGCATTAATTTACAACCAATCGCCTTCCGTTCTTTTGGAAGCTCGACAAGCTCTCATGTGTCATTCTTCTAAAGAGACTCCATCTCTTACAGCATAGCTTCCTGCCACATATCAGTCTCACAACTCTGTTCAGCCTCTTTGAAGGTAGTAGGAACCATCTCATCGACACTCTCCACCGGAAGTGCATAAGCAACCACTGTATCTGTATACCTCGCTGGCAACCGTATGTCTCTCCTGGGTCTCCAAACTGCAATAGAATCCTGAACCAGAGCCGTTGGTCCCTAATCATACTCTGTTGTACTTGTATCCCTTAAATCATCACTGTGCTCACCTAGCGTCACCTCAGTCGGCACTCTAATAGATAAGGTCTCATCTGAATACTGTAGAGCTGCATCAATCTCTACCATCTACAATGTCTCTCATGTCGGGGTACTCTCCACCTGATGAGAGCTGGGAGGCTTTAAGAGTGAAGCCTCATCAAAAGTGACGTCTCTGCTCAACACAATCTTTTTATCAACTGGATTCCAAAGCTTGTATCCTTTCACACCATGCTTAAAACCCACAAAGATGACCTTCCTCGCTTGAGGTTTCAACTTATCAGTTTTGACATGATAAAATACAGGGCACCTCAAAAACCTTGAGCTGATCATAGTCATGTGTTGGTTCTCCCGACCACATCTCCATAGGGGTCTTCCCCTCTATCGCAGATGAAGAAAACCTATTAATGAGGTGGCTCACATATGTAAGTGCATCAGCTCAAAAGATCTTCTCTAAACCACTCTGCGATAACGAACATCATATTTTTTTTTCTAGTAAAGACCAATTCAACCTCTCTGTCACCCTATTCTGTTACGATGTATGACTAACTATGAAGTGTCTCTCTATGCCATCGTCTCGACATAGCTACTGAAAGGGGTCTGATGTGTACTCTCCACCATTATTGGATCTCAACATCTTGATCTTTCTCCCTGTCTGTAGTTCTAATCTTCTCTTTCACTCCATAAATATCTCTAGGACTTCACTCTTCTGCTTCATAGTGTACACCCAACTATGCCTAGAATAGTCATCTACAAACATAACGAACCAATATCGACCACCAAGTGATGCCGTCTTGGTAGGACCCCATACATCCATGTGCATGTAGTTTAAGATGTCGGTTATCCTATGAATGGCTGTCCCGAACTTCACTTTAGTCTTCTTGCTAAGAATACAGTACTCACAAAATTTAATTTTTCCACTATTGGCTCCTTTTAATAATCCCTGCTTACACAACGTCTACAATGATTTTTTCCTTATGTGCCCAAGTCTGAAATATCAAAGTCTGCTAGCATCTGCCTCTAAAATTACTGAAGCTACCTGGTCTATCTTGGTACTTCCATTTAGATAATAGAGATTCTATTGCAGTCACCTTTCATCACTACCAACGGTCCTTTAGTAACTGTAGCTACACCGTTCTCAAAAGTTACATTGAATCCCTTTGCCTCTAAAGCTCCAATAGAAATAATGTTCTTTTTTTCAGTTGAGGAACAAACGTTACTTCATTTAACTCTCTAAAAACTCCATCATGCATCTGAATCCTGACGGTACCTATTCCACAAATGCCACAAGATTAATTGTTTCCCATAACCACCATACCCCCATCGAGTTTCTCGAAAGATGTAAACCAATCTCTCCGAGGAGTCACATGATAAGTAGCACCAGAATTCAACATCCAATCTGATGCTTCCGCATATTTAATCTCTGGAATAATCAATAGAGAAAACATGAATCATCAAAAATCGTAACCATTCTTAGCAACATTTACCTCATTGGCCTTCGGGCCCTTATTCTTGCTATTCTCCTTCTCTCTCAGCTTCGGGCAATCTCTCTTTCAATGTCATTGTTCTCTGCAGAAAGCACACTAGTTTTTCGTAATTTGGTAGTGGCCTTTTGACTTTGACCTGCCTCGATTACCACCTCTAGGATAGAGACTCATTCCTCTTGTCGACAAGGCTTCTCTTGAAGTACTAGCTCTGAAAGATTCTTTATCCTTCCGTCTCAAATCAAAATTTATCAATGCATTAGTCACTTCACTATAGGTGATAGAAGATCTATCATTCTCAACACTCTTCGTAAGATACTTGTTGTTAAGAATCTCACACATTTTCATCGCAGATGTCACGCCAATAACATTATACTTTAATTCTTATTCTAAACAAGATCTAATCACCACACAAGCATTTTGATTCATCTGTGAAATGCTACTAGTTTGTATTGCTCTCAAACTTTGGTTCTTCATATGTGGACAAATTATATGATTTTCATAAGTTAATTTGGGTTTTTTTTTGCATTAGGTAATGATGATTGGTCTGTTTAATTAATGCAGCCTATATTGTAATTTTATTGTTTAGATAAGACATACCATGATGAGATTGTAATCTAAATTGCTCATGTGATTTTTAGATGAGGTAATAATTATGTGTAGGAAATCTATAATGCAATTACAATATTTAGGCGATGCATCGTATACTAATAATATTACTTCAATCTGAGCCTTATACTCCATTGTTTGACAACCATGAAAATTTCCTTTCATATCTCATTACATTTTGCAACTACATGGTATGTTTTTAAAGATAATGCCGAGTACACCAATTATTAGTAAAAACAATACACTCATTTTTCAAATGATTACTTGATGCTTTGCTGATTTCAATTCTCTCTTCAATCTTTTGATTTTCATTGACCTTTTATCTTCAAGAATGTCTTCACTTTATGATACTTGATTTCTATTTCTGCAATCATCCTCTTTGTCGGCCCACTGAAAGAAGTTATATTCTTTATTTGGGAACTTAGCGCAACCCCAATAATGTCTCCCTTTATTTTTTTTCATTTGCACATAGCTTCAAGGGTGTTAGAAGCTTGCATTTGCACTTAACTTCATATGGTCCAACCACTTGTTTGCTATCATATTTCAGCTCCATCAAACTGCTGTGGCAATGTTGCTATGATTCCTGGAAAAAAACAGAAGCCAAAAAGTAGGTAATGAGGTTGAAATAAATATTATTTGTGTTGGGTTAATGGTGATACATTATATAAGGCTTGTTTGGATTGAGGGGAATAAGGATGAAGGGAAGTTAGAGGAATTATTCACCTTGTTTGGAAATATTTAGGAGGTGAAGTTATTCACCCTAGTTCCCCTTGGTTCACCCCCTAATAGTATAAAATTTGTTACCCCTCAAATTGGGGTGTAACCAAGGGGAAGGGAACTCCCTTCCATTCCCATCCATTCTCTCACCTAGTTTCCCTTAACTTCCCTTAACCCTATTGAAATCCAAACACACCAATAGGATTGCAACTCCTAGAAAAAATTCGTTGCAGCCCTTACTAGCCGTTTTATAGCCGTTACATGCTTTGTTTGCTGAGGTGTTTGTCTTATAGGGGGTAACTTTATCATAGGTATGTGTATCTACTGATTTTTAGGTTCTTTCCTATTTTATGGTTTTGAATCAAGGGGCTATTTGGTTCATTTCCTAGATATAGGGAAATGCAATTTCATGTAAAAAATACAAGTTTTAAGTTTTTCAAACTTTTCTAAGAAATAAATTGTTTTAGTTTGGTTCGCACATAAAAAATGGTGGGAAACCAATGTATTTACTTTTCTTGTGTTTGGTTCGCATGAAAAAAAAGAAATTTTTTTGTTGATTTGACATTTCTCATTTTTCTTGTGTTTGGTTGGTTATGAAGTTTGTAGGAAAAAGTGTTTATGGTTATCATGTTAAGATTACCATCCCCCCACTATAATTTATTTATTTGTGCTCATTATGTGAGGTAATCTTAATCATATAAAAGTGTGAATGTAACATGGACAAATAATAATATCCCGAAATTATTATAAATTTCTGTTTGTATTAATGAAATCATTGGCCTGAAATAAATTATGAATCAAATGATATGAACCGCGTACCTGATTTGACCTGAAATATACATGTTTGAGATGAAAAAATTCACACGAAACCTATTTTCCTATGAAAAAACAAGACCAGTAATGACCTAATTATTCATAAATTTATGAAATATGTACCTGAATTTGCCAAAAAAATCTTATGAAACCTATAAAATTCATATAAACAACATGAATATCCATAAATATGTATATAACATAGCAAATCGCATCAAACATGTTAAATTATGCATGTTAATGAACTTATGTGCTAAAAATCATTTGAAAATATGTCTTGACATCATGTCAAATAAATTAGCCATATGTATATGCGAATTATGGCTGATGGCTCAGAATTTGGTCAATATCATCATTGTTAGCCATACAGTGCAATATCAACAGATATTACAGGTTGCTAATATGAGAAAAATTAACAATCATCATAGCCTAAATTGAACATCCGTAAACAATATCAAAATAATCAAATCCAGCCGAACACAACCTGGCTGAGCACAAAAACTGGTCATATGTGCACAATTTAAGGTCACATGTAACACAACCTGGCTGAGCACAAAAACTGGTCATATGTGCACAATTTAAGGTCACATGTGCACAAAACAGTCGACAAGTAGTAAGTAGCACAAAAACTGGTCATATGTGCACAATTTAAGGTCACATGTGCACAAAACAGTCGACAAGTAGTAAGTAAAAAACAGAAGAAACATGAACACAAATAGAACAACCAAGTGTCTGAACAAAAACAACCCAGAAAAACAGTGCCTGAACACAAAATCTCACGAACACAAAACTGAGCACAAACACCTTATAAAACATGAACACAAAGGAGGCTGCACAAAACAGAACCAGGTTCACAATCAGGCCAACCAACAACTTCAACCAACCAACCAACCAACCAGCCAACAACACCACCAGTCAACCAACATATAGAGGTAACATGTGCCCACAACCAGGCTCACAGCCAGCCTCACAACCAGCCAGCCAACCAACCAACCAGCCAACAACACAACCAACCAACCAAAAACATATGCTAACCAACTTGCAAGTGAAATAACACGTGCCTGTTCAGGCTCACAACCAGGCTCACAACCAGCCAACCAACAACATCAACCAACCAAGTGCAACCAAAAATAAAATATGTGCAAAAAATAAAATATGTGATGTTAACAGAGGATTGAGAAAATTAGATCAAATTTCTCCTTTACACCTTTTTCACGCAATTCCTCAGGTAATTTCCTCAAGTAAGTTCAGATCTTCCTAAACATTTATGTTACTCTAAAATCTCAAAAAATGTCCTGCAATTACAAAGCTCAGATCGAACACCTCGGCAAAGTTCAGACCCAATCACCCCCAAATTCTCAGATAATTGCTGTAAATTAATTTTTTAATACGAAAATTTTAAAAAAGTAATTTTTACCTTGATTTATGAAGCAACAGCGTCGGCAAAGATCAAACCTAAATAGTGTGGGCAAAGATCAGACACCCCTCCCTCTAATTTCTTCGAATCCACAAAGAAGGTCGCAGGAGTTTATGGCGGGAGGAGAGCAAAGAGGTAACTATAGCTCACCGAAGAAATCAACGAGGAGGACCAAAATCCAACGTGGCTAGGGTTTCCGTCGATTTCACTCGGTTGGGGAAGGAATTGGGGGAAAGGGAAAAAAACCTAGGTTGCGACGATTTTTATCTCATTTTCCCTCTTCAGCCCTAGCGAAACAAAGCTGGGAAAAAAACCGACTAAATGAAAAAACCAACGTGGCTCCGAAAAAACCAACGTGGAGGCGATGTAAAAGTTTTCCACTGGGTTAAAAAGCGAACCAAACAGCCCCCAAATACAAAAAAACTCAAGAAAAACTTTCTATGATTGTGTTTTTCTTATTCTTTGGAAATGAAACAAACATGAATTTTGGATATGCTTTCTTATTCTTCACTTTATCAATCCATATCAAACACAAGTTATGGATTCCTTTGAAATCCAAATAATTTTTTCGATATGGTTATTTGTGAGGGAATCTATTTCCATTATTTTATGGAAAATCAACCAAACAGCCCCTTAGTAAAATAGGAATCATACAACAGCCATTAGCCGGATAATCCACTGACTATGGTATAAAATATCCTGATGACTGAGATAGAGCATAAAATCATCCCGATGCCATCAAAATCCTTTGGATACTCCCCGATTTAGCGAGACTCTGCTACATGATTAACATTTCCATGAGTAATCTAACAGAAGGGAGGAAAAAACTTAGGACCAAGGAGCTGAATGAGAGCTGGAAATAAAAGGGAAGGATGTGGCGATCTTTAAAGAATCGACAGGCCGATGAGCGTGAAGAGGCTCACGGGGGTCCGTCACAATTCTTCACGGGTGGACACCGGTACAAAGCTTTTTAACAGGCATGAGGTCGGGCGTGTCCGCAACTGAGAAAGAAAAGGGAAGTTTTTGCATGTGAAGTCTGGTCACTTATAAAAGCAAATCATATTTTGATTCAAAAACCGGAGAATTGCTTGGCACTGATTCCGATACAGTCTGCTTGGGAGCTCCCAGCCTCCCACGAAAGGAAATGAAAGGTAAATAAAGGGTGGATAAATTGTCAATTTTCTCTTTCCCGTCCGTCCAACTTGAGTTGTAGAATTTTAGTCTAAAATTTTCCTATCTTCCCCTCATTTACCCTCCTAATAAAACTCTTGAGCAATGTTAAACTTCTTTCCCTTCTCTTATCTACCCTCTATCCAAACACACCAATAATCTTTGGCATGTCACACACAATTCTCTCTACTCAAATATTGAAGAGTAAATACTTAATTCACTTTGATATTATCTTTTCATTTAAATATGCTATCAAAATTCAACTCGGTGTTTATCCTAGCGAATTCAACTCAAATAAGAAATAACTTTGCTAACGAATTCTTACAAAAAAAACTTTCCTAAAGATAGAAGAATGCGCTTAACTGCTAAAGCTAGTATTGAGCGCTGCGGAAGCCAAACAACCAAACCAACGTACTACGAGAAATCAAATCAAATGAACGTCGAGAGAAGGCCAAACGAACCAAATCAATGCCACAAACACAAACAACCAATTTTAACGTGGTTCGGCAAGTTGCCTACGTCCACGGGGCAAGAAGGGGATGAAGATTTTTCACTAATAGAGAAGAAGAATACAAACTGAGATTACAAATCACTCAAACTCACTAATTAATCTCACCAACAAATCTCTAATTTTCTCCAAACAAAACCCTAACCAATAGCTCAGAAAATACCTCTTTTCTGTGCTCCAAATATCCCTAATTTTCTTCTCAATTCTCTCTTCCAATTGTTCCATATATATAGAAATCCTAAAATCATAAACATACTAGGAATTCTAAAAAAACAAAACATATTAGGAATCCTAATAACCTGTTACCAAAATATATTTGGAATCATGTTACCAAAACAGATTAGTAATCCTAATAACCTGTTACCAAAACAAATTAGGAAACATATTAGGAACCTACTATCCAATAATTCTTCACCACGGTGAAGTTTTCCCAAAACTGAGCCGATACCAATACCAACCAAAAGTCTCACTTGTTGCGCCCAGTACGAAGTGGAACAAATCCACGATAACGGACTCAATCCACAACAAGTCGAGAACTCAAACGAGAATGCGAATAAACTCCAAATGTCGGTATCAACTTACCAAATTTGCTGCATCATAAATGACTGCCTACGTATCCTCTTGCCCAAGCAATCAATCCTTCACGTAGTTCACCCAAACGGCCTCCAAAGACTCTCAATCAAATAGAAAAGTTTATAACTTTTCATCAATATCACCAACAGATCTGCAACTGATAGCGCTCCCAATAGCCCCAAACTGAAACAAATTAAACACCTCCACCTGAGGTGAACCAATGGCCGTATCCAAAACATGTCCACCAGCTACACTCGAATCCAAAACCAACTCGTATCCAAAACATGTCCACCAGCTACACTCGAATCCAAAACCAACTCATCATCTGCATCCAAATCCAAATGATCTCCAAACTGTATCACCTCAGAAACCAACTCATCATCTGCATCCAAATCCAAATGATCTCCAAACTGTATCACCTCAGCTAGAATCCCAAATAATGTAGTATGATCTGGAGTATGTGGAGTAATTTCCACCCAATGTGAAGTAGCATCACACTCCATCCGCTGCGATATCCTAATGATCTGATCAATGATCTCCACCTGCCGAGAGTTAAATGTGACATACCTGCTCAGAACAAAATCAGAAGCTCCTAAATGATAATCAAACGAACCTCTGAATCCTAAACGTGCAATCAGATCAAATCTCACATTCTCGATGTGACCAAATGTTGGGTAACCAAATATCTGACGTAACCCAAAATCTGAAGCAGCTCCACCTGATCCAAAATCTCCACACGTAGCAATCGACAACCTATGACCAAGATGACCCAAATATATCGAAGTTCCAAAACCAGAACCAATGCTCGACAACCAACGTCGACCCCCCTCTAGTAAGGAACTACCCATCAAAGCTGTCATCTCATCTCGTCGTCCCAATGTCTCCACATCAATGAAGTGTCTCAAACTGCCATAAGCTCGACACAAATGCAAGAAAGAACCCCTACCAAAGCTAGAACGACGGGTTACCTTTCTGCCAATTCAATTCTTCCAATTATTGTTGACTTTAGGACTTCACACCAACGGGACCTGGTTGTAACACACTAAAGCCTAGAACAATCCCCAACTGCGGAAACCAAATACCGATTACCTTCCAATGATGCCTCCTTGGAAGGCCTTCAAATGCCTAACTGAACACCACCTAAAATACCCATCGATCGATGGATAGAAGTACCAAACTCCACCTCGGTATTCTTGCTCATACCAATGTGCTCAAAATACTTCAATCTGCAGGTCAAAGGACTCCTCAACAAACCATGCATGACATAACCAATCAAATAACCCATTCTCAACAAATACCACAGTCTAGCCAAATCCAAAGAAGTCGGCAGCTCTCTATCAAACACCGTGCTCCCAATTAAATAATACAAATTATTCCTCATGACGCCCTTCATCACAATCATGGACCCCAATGTAACCTTCAAACGTGAATTGACCAAGGTTACCCTATAATCTGCTGCCTCCAAAACTCCAAGTGAAATAATATTCTTCTTCAACCGAGAAACGAACCTCATTTTAACCAACTCTCGAATCACTCCGTCACTCATCCTAATCCGAACGGTACCGATACCACCAATAGGATATTCATGATCATTACCCATGAGCACGACCTCCCCTCTTTCTAACTCCTGAAAGCTGGAGAACTAATCCCTCCTAGGACAAATATGGTAAGAAGTAGTGCATATAACGAGTAGCCCGAAGAACCTGAATCTGAATTATTACCACTAGCCTTGACAATATTCACCTCTGAAGCTTGAATAGCTTTCCCATTATTCTTCCCGGCTCGATCAACCAACTTTGGGCATTCGACTTTCCAATGTCCATCCTCTTTACAAAACGCACACTGATTCCTACAAACTCCAAGATGTGCCCCTCTAGATTGTAACCTCCTACCACGGTTTGGACTCTTTGCTCTTACGACCAATGTCCCCGCTACCGGCTTAACTGAAGTCTCCTTATCCTTCTTTCGAAGTTGATAATTCACAAGTGTAGCGGTGACCTCACTATAAGAAAGAGATGTCTTCCCATTAATAAGAGTAAGAACGAAGGTCTCATATTCCTCGTCAGGCAAGGAACTCAACAATAACAACGCATTGTCCTCATCTTCAATCATCACATCTACATTCGTCAAATCCTCAAGAAGCTTCGTGTAGTGGTTCATATGATCACCAATGAAGGTCCCCTTCTTCAATTGGAAGTGATAAAGCGTCCTCTTCTGTAGGCTGTCAAAAAATCACAATAGATAGCTGATCCCCATCAAAACACCGATGATAGAAGTTACAATCTGACGACTTTCAGAAGGTTACAATTTAAAGACTTTCACGTAGACTGATGAAGGTTACAATCTGACGACCTTCACAACAACTGATGAAAGCTCTAATTCAACAGCCTTCACAATCAACATCGGGAGTTACAAATTGACGACTCTCATATTATCAAGAGCTAAATGTAAGGATTACAATCTGACGATCCTCACAAAAGTTCAAAAAAAAAAAAAAAAGATTATAATTGACAAGGGTAGCTTCTACACTCGTCTTTCCTAATTCTGAACGGTGGAGATTTCTTTCTATCGGTTAGATTTGGAGATATGAAGGTTTTACCGAAGCTGGTCGTTCCAGGAGTGCAGAGAAAAGTCACTTTCGTGCAGTTGCGATCGGCGTGACGATCGGACCCTCATCCATGGTCCGATCGATGTGAAATTTGGAGAGTGGCTACTACACTTATTGTTCCTAATTCTGAACGGTGGAAATTACTTTCTATCGGTTAGATTTGGAGATATAGAGGTTTTACCGAACCTATAAAGGACTGGCGGAGCTTTTTTGAGATCGGCCGAAGAGAGAAAGAGATCAGCTACTCTTTTGAAATGATTGAACTTGCTTTGTTATCATCAACTCTTTTTAGAGTTTCCCTAACTCGATCAGAGTTTTAAAACTTGTTTAACAAGTTCTTCAGATCAACAATTGATCAATCATTCTTGGCTAAAAGGATTATTAATCATTTCTGAAATTAACTCTTTCAAAAGAGTTTTTTAACTCGGCTAGAGTTTCAAACTTGTTCAAACAAGTTCTCTTCAACATCCTACGGGGCTAGAGTTTTTGGGAGAGATCAAACCACCAAGAAGGTTGATCGGTTTTCTAACAGTAAAACCGCATAAGGTTAAGGTGAGCTGACATCAAAACCGCCTAAGGTCAACAAATCTCAGCAGTTCAACAACACGAAGGAGGAGATCTTTTGAAGATCAAAGAACTGATCAACGATCAGTTAATCAAATCTCAAAGGATCCTTTTATCAAGGGCATCATCAACTTGGCAATTAACCGAATCTTCGGTTCCAACAACTCTTCATTCTGAGTTCTTAAACTCGTCAAGAGTTCTTAATTAACTTGCAACACAAGTTAATCACATCGAGCCAGACATTCGGTTTTCAACAACTCTTATCAGAGTTCTTAACTCGTTCAGAGTTCTTTACACTCGTTAAGAGTTCTAAACCGAAGTCATCAAGCACTTCAATTGTTCCAGTGAAGAAGGACGGTCGGATCGTCAACGGAGAGCAAGTTCGACGAGATCAATCGAAGGAGGCACTCCATCGCTACCTTGAAGAACCCAGTTTTAAACAAAGGGGAGAATCAAATTCATTCTCCTCTCTTTTGTAATCGGAATCCAAATTGTAATTGATTTTGAGAGGAATACAAGTCGATTTTTCTTTCATTTCCTTTACTACAAATTTCCAACAAACAAAAGATGGCGACTCTGCTGGGGACTAGCTTCTCTGACGAGGAAGTGGTGGCGCAATCCGACGTTCACCTTACAGGAACCACCGTCGAAACTCTCGTCGTAGAGTTCGACCAAGCCAAGTATGAGGAGGTCCTCTCTTCTGGGTCGCTTAGCCCTAAGGCTAGGCGTGATACCCACAAGACCTCTAAGGAGGTCATCACTACTGCTGAGATGCCAAAGAAAGCCCTCTCCTTTGGCCAAGACCTTAAACTCGCTCTGCGAGTTGAAGACTTCTCCCCCGTATCACTACGGCACATAATAGGTCAAAAGAGACCTATGTCGGAGGAGAATCCGACCAACGCCGACGATGCTACGGCCAAGGCCTTGAAACAGGCCAAGAAAAATGCTGCTCGACGAAGGAGAAGATCCTTACGGCGAGCGTACTTGCGGAATAGCCGAGCTACTGCCCAACGCAAAGACTGCGTTTCTGAGCCTGTGCCCGAACTGTGCGTTTCTGCTCCAGAACGCACACTTCGTGGCAATGAACCCGACTATGAGCCTCGGGTTATTCAACTCAAACGCGACCCTCAGTGGCGCGTTGTTCAACATAGACGCACACCTCAAGAGTGCGTCCCAAAACGTGGCCTCCAAAAGCACGTTCAATCATTCAAACGCACACCGTGCGTTCAGTCAGAACAAGACCCTCAAGGGTCTGTTCAAACAACCAAACGCACACCATAAGGGTGCGTTCATCCAAAACAAGACCCCCAGGGGTCTGTTCAATCATCTAAACGTACACCACAGGCGTGCGTTCAATCAAAACCCGACCCTCAGGGGTCTGGGTCATCAACCAAACGCACATCACAAGTGTGCGTTCAAACAAAGAACGACCCTCAGGGGTCTGTTTCATTATCAAAACGCACATCTCAAGTGTGCGTTCAACCAAAACAAGACCCGCAGGGGTCTGTTTCAACATCAAAACGCACACCGCAAGTGTGCGTTCAATCAGGACAAGATCCACAAGGATCTAGTTTATCAGTCAAACACAGACCTCGGCCTCGTGTTTATAAACCTAAACGCGACTCTCGTGTTTCTTCTCAAGAACATGACACGGTCCGTCAGGTTCAAAAGGGACAGCATGGATTTAAGATTCGTGCCCAACCCATCCAAGGGCAGGGGGTTCCATCTCCACCTTCACGAGATCTTTCCCAGGTCTCCGACTTGCGTGAGCTATTGACAAGAGGAAGGCCCACACAGCAAGTAGCCCATTCATGCCAGTGTGAACGGCTCATTTCCGCTGTTCTCTCCGAATGCAGTTGTTATTCACTTACGCCTAGGTAGTCGGTGTTCAATAGATTGACGAATGTCGCTAGACCTGCTAAACGACAGTGTCGCCACAAAAAGAAGACCTCTGAAATCGAATATCCTGAGGTCACCATCAACATGGTCGGCAGAGGAAAATCCTCACATCCAGATTCTGATGAGTCACAAACAAGTCATTCCCCGACTGTTCGGGAAATCTGTGATGAGTTTGAGGGAGTATATAGGCATACTCGGACTCAGACAGGAGCTATTCGCCTGGTTAACTATCAAAAGTTAGCCAAAGGGATTACAACAATTGATGAACATTCGGCAATAGCCGAATCTCAATCTTCGAGCTCGATCGGACCACAGGAGGTATCTGCTTGTATGGCGGGAAATCCCGAGGACATAGCCAAAAGAGTGGACGAACATCACGTCATGCTCCAGGCGTAACAGGAGACACTTCTCCAATTGAAGGACATGTTGGCCCAAGTTCTGGCAGAAAAAGGCCAAAAACCTGAATCTTCCCGGAGGACAACCTCCAAAGGGAAACAGAAAGTGACCGAGCATTCGGATCGTGAGACTCACAACCTGGGATCCTCTTCTGAAGATGAGAAAGAGGTGGAAAAAGAACTGCACCCTCAGTCCACTAAAATGGATGAACTGGAAGCTCGCCTCAATGCAATCGCCAACAGAAGTGAGCTCCGCGAAGAAGGAGTGGTGAGGCCTTATCCTGCTGAGTGGGATATAGCTCCATACCCACCGAAGTTCAAAGCTCCTACCTTGCAACCGTTCGATGGCACAGGATCGTCAAATCAGCACATCTACTACTTCAAATCTCAAACTGGAGATGTTGTGGCGAACGATGCCATCTTGACACGCTTGTTCATAGGCACTCTTAAAGGAGTAGCCTTTGAATGGTTTATGAAACTGCCTGCTGGATCTATTCAGAAATGGGTAGATTTGGAAAGGCTTTTCTTGGCTAGGTTCTTTGAGGACGATACGGAAGTTTCTATCCCAACTCTTCTCGCCACTAAACAGAGGAAGGGAGAATCCATCAAGGCCTATGTGGAGAGATTCCGCAGCATGGCATTGCGATGCCCCTCAGGTATGACTCAGTCAACCCTGGTTGAAACTTGCAGGCACAACTTGCAGACTCAGCTCCTCGCCCAGATGGGGGTAGCGGAGTGTTGCTCCTGGAGACAGCTTGTTTCGCAAGGAGAACAAGCTGAAAAGATTGTAGCTTGGGTGAAAGCCGAAGAAGCTGCGCAGCCCAAACCGCAACAGCAGCAGCAACGCAACCAGAACAACGCCCAGTGGTCTAAGGGAAAAGAGACCCTAGCAGCCGACTACTCTCAAGTGCCACCGCCCACGAAGCAGGGCAAAGCTTCCAATAAGCAAAAAGTGCCCAAACAGTATTCCTTCAAGGAGGAGCATGTGGACACCTTGTTTCAGCTACTGTGGAAGAACAACAAGTTACAGCTTCCCAAAATTAGGAAGCCAGAGGAAGCAGAAAAGGTAGATGACCCTAATTACTGCCGCTATCACAGGTTTCTGGGGCATCCTACCAGAAGATGTTACATCTTTAAGGACATCCTCCAGAATTTGGTGGACGCCAAAGTGCTTACTCTGAAACCTGAGCAAAAGACTGTCTCTACCAACATGATAGCAGTCCAGTTCGGTGACTTCCCTCCGGTGGCGACCGCAGATGGCGTTGTCCCAATCCACAAGGGAGAAATACGTCTGAAGAATACTGACTTACATAGTCAGAAAGACAAAGGGTTGATACCCCTCACCACCTCAAAAGGAGAAATCATGTGGGTTCACCCTGATCTAGTGGAAGACCAACAGTGGACGAATACCCACCACCTCAAAAGGAGAAATCATGTGGGTTCACCCTGATCTAGTGGAAGACCAACAGTGGACGAATACCTCGTCCAAGAAGAAAGGAGGCAAGGCTAAGTCTTCCAACATGATTAGCCCCTCCATTACTGAGAATGATGATCATCTCAAGACCCTCACGGATTCAGAGGAAGAGAGGATTGCCCTGGCTGCATACCCAGGAGACAACCCTGGTACTCGGTCTGGAAAGACTTACTTGAAAGACTACGGCCAGAATACTCAAGAAGCTGAAGAACATCCCCAAGACGCTGGGGGTTCTGTACCAAAGAAGCCCACCGATAAAGGGAAACAAAAAGAACTTCGGTTTAACAGAAATCTCCACCAGGAATCCGGGGAGTCGAGTAATCCATTCCAATTCAATGTCATGGCACAGCTGGCTAACATACCAGCCAGAATTACGCTATATGAGCTCCTAAGGTTGTCCAAAACCACTAAGGAAGCTTTAATTGAAGCATTGAAGAATACAGAGAGCTTTATTACCCAAGTCACTCAGATCTCCGAAGATTCTGAAGATCAAACTTGTCGGCAATGTCTGCAAGTGGCAAGAAGTTTACCCTGCATATCATTTACTCAAGAAGACATGCAGGTCAAACACAAGCACGACAGGCCGTTATACTACACAGGGTATATCGGATCCTCTGAAATCAGTCGTGTCCAGGTTGACCCGGGCTCCGCACTCAGCATCATGCCTTATAGGGTCATGCAGGTCTTAGGGATCCCTATGCACAGGTTGCACACTACCCAGACCACAATCTTCGGGTTCAATGCAAACAGTACTCGACCCCTGGGAAAAATCAAACTCAGGTGTCAAATTGGAGACCTCAAATCTGAGGTGACATGCTACATCATAGACGCAGACACTTCCTACAATCTGTTGCTAGGACGACCATGGATACATGCAAACCGTATTGTCCCGTCTACTTTACATCAGGTCATGAAATATGCCAATGATGAAGGAGAAGTGCGAACCCTGATTGCGGAAAAATATCCGTTCCGAGGGGTGGAAAACTTTCACACCGACTCTGTTTTCTACTTGAAATCTCAGGAGAAAGAAGATGTTGACAGTGGCAATGAAGCTGATGTCGAGCCAGATCCTGAAGAAGATTGTCCCTGGGAATTGAACTTAGATGTAATGGGTCAGGATGAGAGTAATAATAATGTACCGAGCGAGGGTGAATGATGCATTAATGAAGACTTTCTTTTAGCGTACTTGCCTGATGTGTCCTCTAGAAATAAATCAGTAGAGAATGATTCTAATGCAGGTACCAACCCATGGCACACACTGTGCACAGAGGCATCGCTTCCGATGAAGAGGTGGAAGACGCACAAAAGGCTTTCTACAAAGTCCCGTCCAAAAGGAAAGGGCAGAAGCCGATCCAGTTCGGTAGAGTCAAACCCGAACAACTTAAGCGAGGAAGTTCAGAGAAAGATGACGGAGTTCCCCAATTCCATTATCATGAACCCAATTCTATATACTTAATGAAGCAAATGGGGTATAACTTTAATGAGAAACAGGGTCTGAACTTCGGAAAAGGTAGGCGAACCCCAATCCGGATGTCTCTAACCCCTGAAGGAAAACCTCCGGATTATTATAAAAAAACCGGAAGGGGCCTAGGTTATGTCACAACTCCCCCTGCCTCGGAAAATGAAATCAGTAATTATCTACATCAGGATCAATTGTCCGGAACCTCATCCTGGGAATCTGACGTCAGCGTCGGACCTTTCTTTAAAAGTTTGACTGTGAACATGGTTTCAACTAGTCACCCCGATGAAGATGAAGGGGGTGACGAAGAGTTAATCGAGTCAACCAACGATCCTTGGATCAAACGTCTTAACATTCTGTGGGATATGCGCTTCGAACAACGCGAACCACCCACCGAAGATAAAGTGATCCAGGTCAACATGGGAGATGAATCTGACCCCAAGCCTATCTTTATAGCCGAAGACCTATCATCATCCGAAAAAGAGGACCTTATATCTCTCATCCGAGAATATATAGATGTCTTCGCTTGGAATTATGAAGATATGCCTGGCCTTGACCCGAAGGTGGCCATGCACCGTCTCAACATCGATCCGGATGTAAAACCCGTTAAACAACAACAACGCAGGTTTCGTCCAGAGATCATGGAATCAATTGAGTCAGAAGTTAAAAAGCTTATAGACTCAGGTTTTGTTAGGGAAGAACAACACCCTGACTGGGTGGCCAACATCGTCCCAGTTCCTAAGAAGAACGGTAAAGTCCGGATATGTATCGATTTCCGCGATCTCAATGCCGCCTGTCCGAAAGATGAATTCCCACTCCCCATCACGGATGTTATGATTGACAACACCTGCGGATATGAAAGGATGTCTTTCATGGACGGATTCTCTGGGTACAATCAGATAAAGATGCACCCGGACGATGAAAAACATACTGCTTTTAGAACACCACTGGGGGTGTATTGCTACACAGTGATGCCCTTCGGCCTGAAAAATGCAGGTGCAACTTATCAACGTGCAATGAACACAATCTTTCACGAACACCTACGAAAGAAGATCGAGTGCTACGTTGATGACATAGCAGTAAAGAGTCAATGTAAAGACGATCATCTTGCAGATCTGAAGACAATGTTCGAAATCATGCGAGCACATCAGCTGAAGATGAACCCGACAAAATCGTTCCTCGGAGTTTCAAGTGGAAAATTCCTGGGATTTATCGTTACTTCCAAGGGAATTTCTCTTGACCCAGAAAAAGTGCGTGCCATCCAAGACATGCCACCTCCGAAGAATCTCAAAGAGCTCAGAGGTTTGCAAGGCAGACTGGCCTACATTCGAAGATTTATATCAAATCTGTCAGGACGCTGCCAACCTTTCTCTAAACTCATGAAGAAAGGAATATCTTTTGTTTGGGATGCAGAATGTCAAAGAGCATTCGAGGAGATTAAGAGATATCTAACTCAACCGCTAGTTCTCGTGGCCCCGATATCAGGAAAATCATTCCTGTTATATGTGAGGGCCATGGATCATTCTCTTGGCGTTTTGTTGGCCCAGAATAATGATCAAGGTCAAGAGCAAGCCATCTATTACCTGAGCAGGACTATGATGGGTGGCCCCGATATCAGGAAAACCATTCCTGTTATATGTGAGGGCCATGGATCATTCTCTGGGTGCTTTGTTAGCCCAGAACAATGATCAAGGTCAAGAGCAAGCCATCTATTACCTAAGCAGGACTATGATGGGAGCCGAACACCGATATAACCCGGTCGAAAAAGAATGTCTCGCCTTGGTATTCGCAATCCAAAAGATGCGACATTACCTAGTTGGACAGACCATTCAGGTCATCTCTAAGGTAAATCCTTTGAGAGTTCTGATGACAAAACCATCATCTCTAAATTGCCGGCTTGCAAAATGGGCCATTCTCTTGTCGCAATACGACATGCAGTTCATGCCTCAAAAGGCGGTCAAGGGTCAAGCACTGGCAGACTTCTTAGCCGATCATCCAGTATCGGGAACATCTAAGTTGTACGAGGAATTACCTGACGAGGTTGCTGAAGCTTGCGCTACCCAAGAAGCTACGCAAGTGTGGAAGCTATTCTTCGACGGTGCATCCAGAGCAAATCCTCATGGAGCAATCACTGCGGGAGTAGGAGTAGTGTTAATCTCTCCGAACGGCCATGTAATCCCAAGGGGATTCTCCTTAATCGAACCTTGCACCAACAACGTAGCCGAGTATAATGCTCTGCTACTAGGAATGCAATGTGCTGAAGAACTTAATATTCAGCACCTCGAGGCTTACGGTGACTCTCAACTCATCGTTAATCAAGTCCGAGGAGAATATGAAGTACATCATGAGGATTTGATCCCGTATTACTTCGCAGTGCTAGAGCAGGCTCAAAAATTCGAAGGCTTCTTTATCGAATACGTGTCAAGAGCTCAGAATGCATATGCCGATGCTTTAGCCTCTTTGGCAACTTCCCTGGCCTTGCCACCAGAGATCGAAACAACGATTCCGGTCATGGGACGTAAGCTATACTTTTCCAAGATTCCTACAGAGGAAAACTCAGACGAGACGACGTCAGGAGAAGTCTGTTCGGCATTTATGGAATTCGAATCTAGGGATTGGCGATTCCCATACATCGACTATGCCTTATATGGAATTCTACCTGAGGACGCTAAGGAAGCGGCTGCAATCAAACGAAAAGCCCTCCGATTCTATTACGATGCAGTTTCTCAAGTCCTGTATCGCAAATCGTATGATGGAGTTTTACTTCGATGCCTCTCTCGGAAGGAAGCGAAAGAGGCCCTCAAGGAAGCTCACGGCGGAATGTGCGGAGCTCATCAACCTGGAGCTAAATTAGGAGATCGTCTCCGACGAATCGGCTATTATTGGCCGAAGATGTTTTCAGACGCGGTTGACTACGCTAAACGTTGTCACGCATGCCAAATTCATGGAGATTTTATTCACCAAGCACCGGGGAACTTACACCCCACATCGGCGACTTGGCCATTCGAAATGTGGGGCATGGATATCGTCGGACCGATCTCCCCTCCGACGTCCAAAGGACACCGGTTCATTCTAGCCGTGACCGACTATTTCTCCAAGTGGGCGGAGGCAATCCCGTTGAAAGAAGTCAAGACTTCAAACGTGATCAAGTTCATCAAACATCACGTCATCTATCGCTTTGGAGTCCCAAGACGAATAGTTCACGACAACGGGACACAATTCGTCAGCTTTGGGGTTCAGAGATTTTGTCTACGGCGTATTACCCGCCAGCAAATGGTCTTGCAGAAGCTTTCAACAAAACCATAGTGAAGCTTCTCAAAAAGTTTGTCTCCAAGAGCCGACGTGATTGGGACGAAAGACTTGGTGAATGTCTATGGGCTTACCGCACAATGGTGAGGACCCCTACAAGGGCTACCCCATTCTCTTTGGTATACGGCTGCGAGGCTGTACTGCCATTGGAAATCCAGATCCCTTCTCTGAGAGTTGCTATTACAACGGGACTAACAGAAGAAGAAAAGCATCAACGATGTCTGCAAGAACTTGAAGCCTTAGATGACAAACGACTTTAAGCTCAGCAACAGATCGAGCTATATCAAGCCCGTATTTCCAAAGCCTACAACAAAAAGGTTAAGGAACGGATTTTCAAGAAAGGCGATCTAGTTTTGGCCAACAGACGACCCATGGTGATGACACACAAAACCAAAGGAAAGTTCAATCCTAAATGGGAGGGGCCCTTCGTAATAGAATCAGTCTATTCGAATGGAGCTTATCGTCTCATCAATCAAAAAGGAGATAGGCTCATGATGCCAATCAATGGGAAGTTCCTTAAGAGATATTTCCCATAAATCATGTAGCCCCCTAAACCCCAGCTAAATCAGGCTGGGGGTTGCCTATTTATAGTGTACTTCTGTCTTGTATTTCGTCATGTTAACATTACACCTCTGACGATTGAAATTTGCTAGAATCAGTATAATAAAGAAAATTTCAATTTCATGCCAGGACTATACTCATGGCACTTGTTTTATCTTTCGTTGTCCTGAATCATATTTCAACAAAAGAGATGATGAAAGTCAAAATGATATCATTTTCATTCAATGTCGTTAAATGTGAATACAAAATGAGGACAGTCGAAACGAAAATGATACAAAATTATTCCCTAGCTAAAAAGCAATCCAAGTCCTAAACATCGGGGCTCATCAGTCTAAAAGACTTGAGTTTAGATTTCAGCGCCAATATTTTCTCCTCACGAGCATTTTTAACTTCCTCTGTTATCCTGCTCTTGAGCCCCTCTTCATTTAGTGCTGCTTCTGCAATCTCTCGCCTGATCTTGTCAGCAGCGACAAGCTTGTCGCAAAAGCCCTTGAAGAGACCGTCGCAGAAAGTAATTAACCCTTTTATAACTTCCATGTCGCCCGCTAAGCGAGCAGTTATCTGAGATTGTTCCATACCAGCACGGGTAAGCTCAATCGCAGTATCCCGAATACCTGCAGCAAAAGTGCCCAAGTCCACTTGCACTTGAAGATGTTCCCCGCGCAGGCGAGCGATACGAGAATCTGCTTCGTTTAGACTCTTCTGAAGAGCCTCTTGCTGCTGTACCTTCAAAGCTCTGGCCTAAGAAAGAGCCCGATCCACTTCTGGTTCGATGGCATCGCGTTGTAGCATTGAAAGGAATTCCAATTCGTATTCTAGAACAATAATGCTCTCGCGACAATGTTCAGTCCACGATGTATCCCCCTGGTCCCTAATCTTGGCAAGACACTCCAACAGATGGGGTTCAAAGACTTTGAAACTCACATCCCCGAGACTAACAACATCGATGGTCATCTGCATCCAGTACTCTAATCGCTCGACGAGCTTCCTTAAAGTTTCCGAGCCTGGGGGTGGAGCAGTCGGCGGATAAATAAAGCAATTCTCATAATCAGTGCGAATGGGAGTGTGCGCAACTTCAGATGATAGCTTTTCGGGTATATCTGGCACTAAACTTGGGACGGTCAATCCCTGCCCACCTGTGGGGATTTCAGGACTAGGAGGAACAGCTGGAGGCATAGTATTCCCGCTGTTTTCGGGAGACGAAGCAAGTGCAGACTTCATAGCGTCCCCCATCAACTTAGCTTTCTTGGAATTCTTAGCTGCAACGGGTTTTCGTTTGCGAATCCTTCTATCGTATTCACCTGTCTCCTCAGCAGTGAGAGCCTGCTTCCCTGAGGACCTCAAGGAGCGAGACTCGGGAGGGGGTGCTCCTCCGAGAACCTCTCTAGTGTCTTCGTCTCCAGAAGGCTTTGTAGCAGGCAATTCTTTTGGGATCTCCTCAATTCCGACCGCCTCCCGTTCGCAGGACAGATAATCCTCTATCCCTGGGAGTCGAGTCCTGCCGGAACCACTTCTTGATTTATAAAGCTCTCGGATTTCGTTTATACATGAAGTATAAATGTCATATTCTGGGATCAGAGAAGCTTTATCAAACCAATGTGGAACAATTAGGTGGCAAATTAGGCAGAGTAAACTGCGCATGAGTTCCTCGGGCAATAAAGAAATGCCAAGCACGAGCTCCTTCATACAGATTCCCGATGTGAGCTAATTGTGGATTAGGGTTACCAACGTAAAGCTGGTCATATCCGAACTATCGAGCAAAACGTGAAGGGACGTAAGGCTCAATTATGCATCTTTCACCTATCCTAAAGACCAGGTAGCCCACCCTGATAGCAAGAAGCCATTGGAAAGTCCCTGTGTTTAAAATCGAAGATCCTTCGAAGACTACGTCACCAAACTTTGGGACATCCTCTTCAGCCTCATCAAAGCAAGGGCGGCAGCAAAAGAGGTCATAACTGGTTTCCGAAGACAAAAGTTGTCTAGCCCGGACTATGTACGCGGTCGTCCATGTGGCTGGCTCAAGCCGTTGCACAAAAGGGATAGAGGTCTCATTATCATGTATAATCCCCCGCATCAAAGAGGGACAGTGCAGCACAAACCAAGCCACTAAGTAAGTGTAGGGCATTGGTGTGCGGGGTTGAGAAGTCTTCCAAACTTTCCTCCCAGCAACAATCATCTCCTGGACGTCGAGGAGTTCAGAAACCAAATCCCGTAAGCCCCTCTGCAGACAACCTGTCATTGCCGAGAGAAGGCTTAGTGGTCTTCCATGAGCCAGGAGAACGGCTGGATAAACGACCTCAACCAAGATCGATTCAGCTGGCTTCGTCGGCACAACACACCGCTTCAACCATAGCATCAAGAAACCAGCGAGAAGGGCCGTGTCAGAAATAGGAATTGCAGCCTGATAATGGAAACTTTCAAATTCACTGTCGGCTTCGAATCCATCTTCTAAGCGCGTATTCCTATAAATGGCGTTAGGAGTTTTGATGCGAGCTTTGATACTCTTAGCAGAGCTTACGCCAAGACGGGTCACTTTCAAATCTTTCTGACCCAGGTTCTGAAACAAATAATCTGCCCAGGCGGTATGCATAAGACCACCCCCACGCATCCCAGCGACCTGAGCGCAAATGTGGAAATGACATAGCAACTCCCAAAAAGTGCTGTATATCTCTGTCCCGATATTGCATGCATCTCATGGAGAGCAAACCCCAACTCCCCAACAGGAGTGAAAAAGGTGCAGCTATCCGGATTATACCGCTCCAGCATAGCGAAGAAGCAGGGATAACTCTGAGTGATCCCACATCTAGTAGCCTGTACTGGTATAGTAAGGCCAGATTGAGCAAGAGGTTCTTTGAGTTCCTCAAGAACAAAATCTACCATCCGAGTCCACCAGCCATTCTCTCCTGAGAATAACCAGCCAGGAGAACGGAAGGCTTGTGTAGGAAATTCGCCTTGAGCGGCAATAAATCGGCGTATGAAAATGTTCGCTGGAAGAGGTGTCTCTTGAGCGGAGTCCTTTTTCTCGAATCTGCCAGGTCGCAGACCTTTGAGTTGTCCGCCAATATGAACACGAGATGATCGACCAGAGCTAAACGAGACGTTCTCTTTCTCCTTGACGAGATCAAAGGCCAAGCCCCTGCGACCACCGACATTCAGGAAGTAGGAAAGCGGGTACATTCTCTTCATGCTGGGAAGGAAGAGTAAACGATCATCGACTCTGCGCAGCATCTGAGAGTCTTCTACATACCCGACTTGTCCATCGGCAGATATATGGTCACCGAATAAAAATGAGGGTTTGACAAATTGATCCAAACCCGCAGGAGTTTCCAGATCCAGATCGGTGATCAAAGCCCTAAGGGTGGAACACTCAGCAAACCTAATTAAATGTGTTCGTTCCAAACTTGGGGAAGTGCATAAAGGAATTTCTCTACGAAGACCAAAAGCTCTCCCCATTTCGGGATCATCAGTGTAGTTGAAGTGCTGCTCCGGCAGAAGTGGCACATTGGGAAAAAGCACTGTAAAATCAGAAGCAATAGTTAGTAGCAGAAAGAGGTTGCTAACATGAAATAAACACGAAGTGTAAATTCTAAGTGGTAAGCTTTAATACAAGAACCAACCCTTGTATTAATACTTGAACGCAGAGATCAAATCCTGTGTTACAACACTTGAACACAGAGATCAAATCCTGCGTTACAACACTTGAACGCAGAGATCAAATCCTGCGTTACAACACTTGAACGCAAAGATCAAATCCTGCGTTACAACACTTGAACGCAGAATTCTAAGCCTGAGTTTCCAATTTTTAACACAGAGCCCTAAACTCTGCGTTCCCAATTTTAACATAGAGAATTAACTCTATGTTTCCTAAACGCAGTTCTAAGCCTGCGTTTCCAATTTTTTAACACAGAGTCCTAAAACTCTGCGTTCCCAATTTTAACACAGAGGCCTAAAACTCTATGTTTCTTAAACGCAGTCTTAAGTCTGCGTTTCCAATTTGTAACACAGAGCCCTAAAACTGCGTTTCTGATGGAGAACGAGTCATCTTCCTCGTTGAGGAGAACCCATCTAGGGTTTTCAGAAAACTTGTCGAAACAAGTTGCCATGGCCACCGCTTACCACAGCACCGAGGTCCATGTGACAGCGACATCAATGCCGAAGCGCTGGTCAGAACAGCGACATCGCCAGTGGTCTCGGCCGACGGCGCCTCCAAAGCCACTTTGGCGACCTTCTTGGAACCCGAACTCATCCTCTTGGGTGCCATGAGGGTGATCTTAATCGAAGAAGACGGAGTTCGTCGGGAAATTGACCGAAATTTAAACGAGGATTCTCGTTCTTGGAACTAAGCAAGGCAAAAAGAGTCGAATGACTCTTGATGTGACCTTACAGGCCTATTTATAACAGCCGTCAGGCTGTTAAATCAGATCGGGACTCTAAGAAAGAATCCTAACCGAATCTAAAACGTGATTTTCCACGTTAACGGATAAAGTCGGTTAGACTTTAACACAGAGTTACCTCTGCGTTCAAATGCTTCAAACGCCAGGACTAGATCTGCGTTGCGATGGTTCTTAACTCTGCGTTTCGAACCTTAAACGCAAAGGTCGCCTCTTTTGTGATGCAATTATCCTAAACGAAGGATCCACCTTGGTATTTTCAAACATGATACTTATTTCAAAAAGTTCATGAACCCTTTTAATATGACATTATTAAACCTTGGTATTTCCTCAGCAGGGTTTAAATCATCGTCAGGTTAATATTACACCTCAGACGGATGTCATATCCCACAGAGCTTGAGTTTTGTTTACATCGTTGTAACAATGATTCCTCTGTCAAAATCCACTTATTGATTCTCATCAAAAGAACAATAAGTCTCCAAAATCATTCAAATCATGATCAATTTACTAACTCTCCCTAACAGAGTAGTAAATATTCAATTTATCAGCTCTCCTTAATAGAGTGATAAAATTCTCAAAATCTTGTTCGAATCACAAGTATCACAATTCATCGCTCCGATGATAAGTTTCCCCACAGATGTCACGTTAACACTACACCTCTGACAAAAATCCACTTATCGACTCTCTCCAATAGAGCGATAAGTCCTTAAAATTGCTTCCATAGCAATATTCTTCTTGTCACGTTAACACTACACCTCTGACAAAAATCCACTTATCGACTCTCTCCAATAGAGCGATAAGTCCTCAAATTTGCTTCCATAGCAATATTCTTCTTGTCACGTTAACACTACACCTCTGACAAAAATCCACTTATCGACTCTCTTCAATAGAGCGATAAGTCCTCAAAATTGCTTCCATAGCAATATTCTTCTTGTCACGTTAACACTACACCTCTGACAAAAATCCACTTATCGACTCTCTTCAATAGAGCGATAAGTCCTCAAAATTGCTTCCATAGCAATATTCTTCTTGTCACGTTAACACTACACCTCTGACAAAAATCCACTTATCGACTCTCTTCAATAGAGCGATAAGTCCTCAAAATTGCTTCCATAGCAATATTCTTCTTGTCACGTTAACACTACACCTCTGACAAAAATCCACTTATCGACTCTCTTCAATAGAGCGATAAGTCCTCAAAATTGCTTCCATAGCAATATTCTTCTTGTCACGTTAACACTACACCTCTGACAAAAATCCACTTATCGACTCTCTTCAATAGAGCGATAAGTCCTCAAAATTGCTTCCATAGCAATATTCTTCTTGTCACGTTAACACTACACCTCTGACAAAAATCCACTTATCGACTCTCTTCAATAGAGCGATAAGTCCTCAAAATTGCTTCCATAGCAATATTCTTCTTGTCACGTTAACACTACACCTCTGACAAAAATCCACTTATCGACTCTCTTCAATAGAGCGATAAGTCCTCAAAATTGCTTCCATAGCAATATTCTTCTTGTCACGTTAACACTACACCTCTGACAAAAATCCACTTATCGACTCTCTTCAATAGAGCGATAAGTCCTCAAAATTGCTTCCATAGCAATATTCTTCTTGTCACGTTAACACTACACCTCTGACAAAAATCCACTTATCGACTCTCTTCAATAGAGCGATAAGTCCTCAAAATTGCTTCCATAGCAATATTCTTCTTGTCACGTTAACACTACACCTCTGACAAAAATCCACTTATCGACTCTCTTCAATAGAGCGATAAGTCCTCAAAATTGCTTCCATAGCAATATTCTTCTTGTCACGTTAACACTACACCTCTGACAAAAATCCACTTATCGACTCTCTTCAATAGAGCGATAAGTCCTCAAAATTGCTTCCATAGCAATATTCTTCTTGTCACGTTAACACTACACCTCTGACAAAAATCCACTTATCGACTCTCTTCAATAGAGCGATAAGTCCTCAAAATTGCTTCCATAGCAATATTCTTCTTGTCACGTTAACACTACACCTCTGACAAAAATCCACTTATCGACTCTCTTCAATAGAGCGATAAGTCCTCAAAATTGCTTCCATAGCAATATTCTTCTTGTCACGTTAACACTACACCTCTGACAAAAATCCACTTATCGACTCTCTTCAATAGAGCGATAAGTCCTCAAAATTGCTTCCATAGCAATATTCTTCTTGTCACGTTAACACTACACCTCTGACAAAAATCCACTTATCGACTCTCTTCAATAGAGCGATAAGTCCTCAAAATTGCTTCCATAGCAATATTCTTCTTGTCACGTTAACACTACACCTCTGACAAAAATCCACTTATCGACTCTCTTCAATAGGATCGCAACACTTTCCACTTATCGACTCTCGTCAACAGAGCGATAGGTCTATAAATACTGTTAGGTTAACATCACACCCCTAACAGTCAAACCCCCAATGAACTTGTTAATCCTTTTTCAACAAGAATAGCAAGTTTTCATTATAAAATCCCCAGTGGATTAGAGATTTTCTGAAATTATCCCAACGATAATAAAGAAAATTTCTGAATTTCACTCTAAGTGAAAATTCATGCCAAGTTAATATTACACCTCTGGCGTTTCTAACTTTCTTTCAGTGTTTCAAGTAACACAGGAAGAAATAACGACAAAGTCTATGTATTTAACATCGTGGCAAATAGAGATAAGTCTACGCCTAACACGCGTTGCCGGTTAGTCTTTTACCGTGAAAAGGACATCAAAATCCATGCCTCACACGCATGGGGGACTTTATCTCGATCCCTAATTAGAGATAAGCCTACGCCTAATACGCGTTGCCGGTTAGTCTTTTCCGTGAAAATGACAAAGTCTATGTATTCAAAAATCATAGCATCAAGTCTAAGAGGGTTCATTCTCTTAGCACAACGTTACATGTGGAACGGACTTAGACAATCCACATGCTAGCCCGACTCAAACGGTAGTCGGTAAAGGCTTATCAAATCCGTTGATGGCTGAGGGTTTGCCAAAAATCCTATGCACGTTTGCAGGCCCATCAGCTTAATGGATGTGAGCCGAGACTTAAAACAGATGAGCCAAAGACAAGTCTCAAAGGCTTAGTCAAAAATGCACGGAAGCTACTTCCATATCTTAAGTCAAAACGTTGAGGTCATACCCGTGTTCCAAATTCAACATGTAAGGGTGAGACCCGCATCTCAAGTTCAAAATGCAGGGTCCACCCCCATATTCCAGAAGCAGGATTATGGCGCTACCTTCACACAGGTCCTACGTAGTAAATCCCTTCAACCAAGATGCCTTCGAAGCAAGTGCAGAGAACAAATCCTTTACCACAAGGAATCAACAGCTCCAAGATCAGAGTTGAGATCCAAAGTATTCCGAAAATTCGTCCCAGTCAACTGCGAACTTTCGAAAACTTTGGAGGGGGAAATTCATCCCAGTCAACCGCGAACTTTTGAAAACTTTGGAGGGGGTTCTGTAGGCTGTCAAAAAATCACAATAGATAGTTGATCCCCATCAAAACACTGATGATAGAAGTTACAATCTGACGACTTTCAGAAGGTTATAATTTGAAGACTTTCACGTAGACTGATGAAGGTTACAATCTGACGACCTTCACAACAACTGATGAAAGCTCTAATTCAACAGCCTTCACAATCAACATCGGGAGTTACAAATTAATGACTCTCATATTATCAAGAGCTAAATGTAAGGATTACAATTTGACGATCCTCACAAAAGTTCAAAAATAAAAAAAAAAGATTATAATTGACAATCTCTTCAACGCGAAGGTCGCGTTTGACCATTTCAAATCCTTGAAACTAGGTGGTTTTCACAGAAAAATAGGGCTGGGCTGGTGGTAGAGGGCTAGACGAAATTAAAAGAAAGGGAGAACAAGAGAGGAGAAGAAAGGTCAGATTTGCGCAGTTGTGATCGGCGTGACGATCGGACCCTCATCTGTGGTACGATCGATGTGAAATTTGGAGGGTAGCTTCTACACTCGTCTTTCCTAATTCTGAACGGTGAAGATTGCTTTATATCGGTTAGATTTGGAGATATGAAGGTTTTACCGAAGCTGGTCGTTCCAGGAGTGCAGAGAAAAGTCAGATTTGCGCAGTTGTGATCGGCGTGACGATCGGACCCTCATCCGTTATCTGATCGATGTGAAATTTGGAGAGTGGCTACTATACTTATTGTTTCTAATTCTGAACGGTGGAAATTACTTTCTATCGGTTAGATTTGGAGATATAGAGGTTTTACCGAACCTATAAAGGACTGGTGGAGCTTTTTTGAGATCGGCCGAAGAGAGAAAGAGATCAGCTACTCTTTTGAAATGATTGAACTTGCTTTGTTATCATCAACTCTTTTTAGAGTTTCCCTAACTCGATCAGAGTTTTAAAACTTGTTTAACAAGTTCTTCAGATCAACAATTGATCAATCATTCTTGGCTAAAAGGATTATTAATCCTTTCTGAAATTAACTCTTTCAAAAGAGTTTTTTAACTCGGCTAGAGTTTCAAACTTGTTCAAACAAGTTCTCTTCAACATCCTACGGGGCTATAGTTTTTGGGAGAGATCAAACCACCAAGAAGGTTGATCGGTTTTCTAACAGTAAAACCGCATAAGGTTAAGGTGAGCTGGCATCAAAACCGCCTAAGGTCAACAAATCTCAGCAGTTCAACAACACGAAGGAGGAGATCTTTTGAAGATCAAAGAACTGATCAACGATCAGTTAATCAAATCTCAAAGGATCCTTTTATCAAGGGCATTATCAACTTGGCAATTAACCGAATCTTCGGTTCCAACAACTCTTTTACAGAGTTCCAACTCACTCTGAGTTTTGAAACTCATTTAAGAGTTCGTGATTAAGCTTGCAACCCAACTTAATCACATCAAATCAGACATTCGGTTTTCAACAACTCTTGTCAGAGTTTTTAACTCGTTCAGAGTTCTTTGCACTCGTCAAGAGTTCTAAACCGAAGTCATCAAGCAATTCAATCGGTTTCGTGAGATAGAACGGTCGGATCGTCAACGGAGAGCAAGTTCGATACAAGCATTCTCCATCGCTATCTAGAAGAACCCAGGTTTAAACAAAGGGGAGAATCAAATTCATTCTCCTCTCTTTTGTAATCGGAATCCAAATTGTAATTGATTTTGAGAGGAATACAAGTCGATTTTTCTTTCATTTCCTTTACTACAAATTTCCAACAAATTAACATCTTCAAATGCAAGCGGTTCTTTGCACTCTTGGTCAAATACTTACCCTTTAGGATCTCCCAAATCTTCTTAGCCAAAGTCTTATTGATCACATTATATTTTAAATCTTGAGTCAAACAAGATCTAATCACACCATACGCCGTTCTATACATCTTTTTCCAAACCTTCTCCTCAATATCGCCCGGTTTCCCTTCCAACTACAAAGTATCTTTCAAATTTTACGCATTGAGCGCATCCAAGACTTCACATCTCCAAAGACCAAAATTGTTTGTGTCATTAAACTTCTCCATATCTATCTTCATAGAGTGGATATTCGAACTTTGGACGGTCTTCATGCCGGAAGTACCCTCCACAACTCCTTCTTTCCCGACCATCTTTCTCAAAACACTAAAATAAATGCGGAACAAATAAAGAATAGATCCAAAACTGAAAAAGATAGAGTCTTTACCAAAAAGATCCTACCTTTATCACCAAACGAAGCCCTAGGCGAGCCTCCAAAACGACCTACTCCTCCAAATAGCCCAAGCATAGTCCGATCTCTGATACTACTTATTGAGCGCTGCGGAAGTCAAACAACCAAACCAACGTGCTATGAGAAATCAAGACCAAACGAACCAAATCAATACCACAAACATAAACAACCAATTTTAATGTGGTTCGGCAAGTTGCCTACATCCACGGGGCATGAAGGGGATAGGGATGTTTCACTAATAGAGAAGAAGAATATAAACTGAGATTACAAACCACTCAAACTCACCAATTAATCTCACCAACAAATCTCTAATTCTCTCCAAACAAAACCCTAACCAATAGCTCAGAAAATACCTCTTTTCTGTGCTCCAAATATCCCCAATTTTCTTCTTAATTCTCTCTTCTAATTGTTCCATATATATAGAAATCCTAAAATCATAAACATACTAGGAATTCTAAAATAAAAAATAAAACAGATTAGGAATCCTAATAACCCGTTACCAAAACAGATTTGGAATCATGTTACCAAAACAGATTAGGAATCTCAATAACCTGTTACCAAAATAAATTAGGAAATATATTAGGAACCTACTATCCAACAGCTAGAGCTTCGGATCGTCTTCATCGTTGCAGTCTTATTTAAGGCAAGAGAGCAGAGAAGAAACTGTAGGTTTTATGCATGATATTGTTTCTTGAAGATGTTTGGGCAATGATTTTCTTGATTTCTCCAAAGCATAATTTACTTTTGAGGACCAGCTCTAGCGCAAGCCCAATATATAACACATAAATCATTCATTTGTAAGAAAAATAAAAAAGGAAAAATGTTTTAAGGCCCCAAAATAAAAAATCTGTTGTGACTAGGCCCCTCGTATTATTTTTGGGTGACAAAGCCCTCAATACATAAAGTACTTGTGTTTCAGCCCCTGTTTACCTTTCCAACACACCACAATGAGAATTTTTTTCCAAATTCTAAAATTACCCTTAACTCATTACCCAAAAGCTGCCAGTTCCCCCTCTCTTTCTTTCCTCTCTTCTCAGGCTCAAACCTCAGCGAAATTGGGCGGAGGTGGTGATGAGAAGAAACCGCCACCGTCGGTGAACGTGTGAGGAGGAAGCTCCTCTTCTTGCCACTGTCGGTGAACGTCTTGCAAGAAGAGTTGGGCCTGCGACCACCGAGTCTACTCGCCAACTTCCTCGTCTCCCGCCACCTCCGCCGCCTCACGGGCCCCGGATCTGACCCGATCCGTCCCATCTGCCCCCTATGCGCCCATCACGGCCCACGTCAGCATCCTCCTGCCACCTCAACGACGGCCGATTCTGAGGATCGTCCAGCACGCGAGGTCAGCTGGTGGCGACGACGAGTGTTTTTGAGCGGTAGGGGGAGGCGATGGGGATAAGAAGAGGGAAGGCGAGGCGGTGCGCTGAAGGTGTTCTGGATTAAGATATGTTTATTTTGGTTAATAGTTTCAGTTTGAGAAATGAAAATTATGGTCAATCTTAAGCATTGTAATAAAAAAAGAATAGTCTGATTATAACTTACCCAGTTGAACTCTATGCGGAGAAGGTTAACAACAATGGTCTATGTGCTATTGCTCATGCTGAATCTCTCCGATACAAGCTCCTTGGAGGACTTCCTGTTAGGAGGTACAATTTTCTAATCATTATAGGTGCAATTGACTAACTTGAGGATTTTGTTTGTTGCTTGTTTTGTTTGTTTTAGATTATAACTCGAGAATCCTATCATATTGAAGTAGCAGAAATCAGATTTCATCATGCAAATGTAATTTTAGCTTACAGAAAATGGCTTTTCTTTTATTGAATTAGTTTGTTGCTTAATGTCATCTCTCACTGATGTTTGTTCCCTCGTACTGGCACTTTGTTCCTAGGTGACTAGATTATGGCTTACCCTTCGAAGCATTAATGTGCAGTATGTGTCAATATTATTGACTATATTGCCTTCTACTTGCTGGAAAATTTTAAATCTGATTCATTTAGATGCATGTATTATCTTCAATTCTGTTTTGATCTGACACTTCGCACTAAGCTTGCACGCTAGTAACAATGTGTAAAAAGAGAGGACCTATTCCTTATAATTGACCTGAATTTTGAAGAATGATACTAGTTTTGTGCATGTAACATAGTTCCATTTTCTGAGTCTGAAATTTAATGTACTTCACATATGAGTTTTGTTAGTTATTAATAAGGGTAAATTGCACAATAATGCACATAACCTCCTTTATTTGTGCCTACAATTGCACAAAACCACCCCCTAATGGACCCCTTAATGGTTCAACTCATTTATTAGCACTTAGGCCCCCACAATTCATGAGGAATTATGGTTGTTAGATTTTTGTCATCTATAAAGCAAATAGGTTGTTCGGTAACCATCTTTGTGTCAGAAGATGACTACAAATAGACTCACTTCTTACCTTACTTGAAGTTAGTTCAATTACATACAAATAGACCCACTTCTTACCTTCTTCCGATTATGAATATGTCGATTGATTGAGAAGTGCAAAATGTTGGTGTATCCTAAGATATAATAACATCAACAAGAAAGCAAGGCTTGATTTTGAAAGACTGGTATTTTACAATTTCATATTTGGTTATTTGAGTCACTGTACAATTAATACGACTCATCGACATGTAACATGGAAGAACAAGGATGCTAAAGAACTTGTCCAGATGTAGCAAGGAAATGATAGTTTCTTTGATAAATAAACTTCATGTTTGGTATCTCTTTAGCTTGCTGTCCACATTGCAACACAAACATTGACATCACAAATAAAGCTTGACCTTTATTGTTCTTATTGTATTTTCTGGTATTTTTGCCACTATATATATGTTTACATTTTATTTTGATACAACATATATTTAACAGGTTCAAATGAAAAGCTACTAGTTTACTTGAATGTCAACAGGAAAAGTCAATACTTAACATGTACATTTGATAAGTTAACATATTCAGTTGCATGTTATCATGTTATAAAGAAGACTGATATTTAATAGTGAAAGTTAACATATTATGCTGAAAGTTAACATATTCATAAGAAAGTTAACATATGCAGATGAAAGTTAACTTATACAACTGATAGTTAACATGTTCACATGAACGTTAGCATATAAACCTGAACGTTAACATATACACCTGAAAGTTAACATGAGGTTTAGAGTGTGAGTCTTACACTTTTATGACTTATGAAAATCCTCATGTAAGTAATCTTGAATTTATTATTATTTTTTGCTCAAGTGCCAATTGATAAAATATACACAGCCAATTTGGGTTTTCACTAATGTGCCTTTATCGTGTCCTGTAAATAAAGATGATATGTCCTGTAAATAAAGTTAACATATGCAGATAAAATATACACTTCTTTCCTGTCCCTTAAAACAGTTTATAACTTCATCGAAAAGATATATACTTCTTGGGCCATGATGTTGAAGATAAACATGATATGTTGCAATAGAGCTAACCATCTCCAAAGCTACATGTTTGTAGATAGATGATTACTTCTATAAAGTATTGAATAGGTCTGTATGATCAGAATGTTTCCCCCCTTTTAGCGTGTATTTGCTTTTTTGCACATACTTTATTACCATTAAATTCTAGTTTCTATTTACTTTATTAGTATCATATTTCTTGCTAATGATGTATAATCTGTATAATACTGCATGAAGTTTTCAGATGATATCCTAAATTTGACTTTATTCGGGAAGTTTTCACATGCTGATCAAGAGAAGTAAGAAGAACCAACACACTGTTCAGTTTGAATCTTGAGAACCAATTTCTGAACAAAAACACAGTGGATTCAACTGAGAATGGTGAGCACGCTAATGGTAAGATTGAAGAAGGGTTCAGCTTCCACAATCAAAGAGCATTATCAACTCGCAGGAAAGGCGAAATCCAAGAACCTGAAATGAATGAAGGAGGATGATGATGAGTATATTAATTTAGTTGTGTAAACAGTTGATGTGGATGACAAACATTACAACAAGCTTGACCTTTATTATTTTTATTGTATTTTTTGTATTTTTGCTACCATATATTTATGTTTTGTTTTGATACAACATATATTTAACAAGTTTAAATGAAAAGCTATATGTTTACCTGAATGTCAATAGGAAAAGCTAATACTTAGCATGTACATTTGACAAGTTAACATATTCAGTTGCATGTTATTATGTTATAAAAAAGATGACTGTAACAGTGAAAATTAACATATTATGCTGAAAGTTAACATATTCAGCTGATAGTTAACATGCAGAGATGAAGTATAACTTAACATATTATGCTGAAAGTTAACATATTCAGCTGATAGTTAACATGCAGAGATGAAGTATAACATGTTCGTAAGAAAGTTAACATATGTTAACATATTCAGCTGATAGTTAACATGCAGAGATGAAGTATAACATGTTCGTAAGAAAGTTAACATATGTAGATAAAAGTTAACATATACAACTGATAGTTAACATGTTCACAAGAAAGTTAACATGTTTAGATGAAAATTATCATCTACAAATAAGAGTTAATATGTTCATGTTAAAGTCAACATGTTAGAATGAAAGTCAAAATTATTCTGTTGTTTATACGTCTAGTTCTATTTCTTCCCTTCCTGTTAGTAGTAATTGGTGGCAATATCTAGATTTCATCTCTTGACACACTTTGCATATGAGAGTTAACATGCTCACGTGAAAGTTAAAATGTTTAGGTTAAAGGCAATATTTTTAGCTTAAATTTAATATATTCAGCTGAAAGTTAACATATTCACTATAATGTCTACAGAATTTGAAAGCCGATAGTTCTAAGATTGTAAGTCTAATCATATCGTGTATTCAAGCAATATCAGCTGTAGGAATGTAAGAATTTTATTATGGTGAACGTTAACATATTATGATGAAAATTAACATGTTCAGCTGAAATTTAACATTGTTACAAAGAAAGTTAACATATTATTGTGAAAGTTAACATGTAATAGTGAATGTTAACATATTATGATGAAAGTTAACATGTCCAGCTGAAAGTTAACATGTTACGAAAAAAGTTAACATATTATTATGAAAGTTAACATGTTACGAAGAAAGTTAACATATTATGAAGAAAGTTAACATGTTACGAAGAAAGTTAACATATTATGAAGAAAATTAAACATATGTAAATCGTTCAAGCCCACAATTATGGGTCATTCTCTTACTTAGTTTCGAGTACAACCACATAAAATAGCTAACATATCATAAGTTCTCACAAGTTCAGACATGTTTTCTTATACAAATATCTTACAAAAACCACTCCAATCTCCATACAAATCTACGTAATTTAGTATACATGCATTCTTTAGAAAGAAGCTGAGCTTGATCTTCGCAGCTGATACATTGGTTCTGGTGGCGGCGCAGAATGTAAAATCGTGTCCAACTCCTGGGGAAAAAAAAACAAATGAAAAAACCGAGTTACTTGGCCATTTCATCAAACACCTACAACCCCCATCTCCTCCTCCCCCTCCTCAACCTCCCCTCACTTCCCATGGACATCCCACTCCTCATAATCCCTCTCGACCATCTTCGCCCCCTCCTCGTCCCCCAACCTCCTCAACCTCCTAACCAAAAACCCAAACAAATATTTGATCTTGAAAATTTGCATTGCATTCATATTAACATTAATGCTCGCACACAACTCCTTGTAACTCCTCGTAATGTTTCTAACAAAAAGAAGAACCTACAAGCTCTGTGAAGAGCATCAAAAAAGAAAATATAAGTCATCTAAACTATGTTGTGTTTCAGATAAATAGTTCATGACCTGCATATATGTTCAATGTTAGCGTTTCTAAAGTAGTTCACAAACTGTAACAGGCAAAGAAAAACACCTTTTACAAGGATATATATATCATGCTTCCCTCAAAACAAGGATATATAAATGCATATGCATTTAATCAAACTTACAAACCATTAAGTCTATTAACCCAAACAATTTGTGCGATAAAACACAGATTTTATTCTAATGTGTGAATTTTACTCAAATAAGCATATTGCATAAAAAAAGTGTCATCACCAAATAAAGAGAGAAAAAAATAATTAAAATGCCAGGATAAAACAGAGACAACCTAATTTGGCCAACATGAATCCCTCTCCCTGTTATGAACCTTGACAAAAGCCATAAAAAGCTACAAAGTATCAATAAGATCCCAAATTCTACATAAAATTCATTCAAGTATCCAAAATACACAACTAAAAAAATTAAACCCACTAGATTCTCTGACGGGGTGCTCTTTACACTAACAGGGAACACATAGAGCTGTTGAACTGCAAAATTTTGGAAGTGAAATCAAAATAATCAATTTGCAACCACTAGCTTTGTTTCTATTGAACACTAAACTCACTGGATGTCTTGAATTTTTTGCATAAAAACCACAAATTTCTACCTTTAAAACAGACGAGCAATGAGACAATGGAGAGTTAAAATTGGGAACATAACATACCAATTAAAATTATAGAAGGGACCAAATTGAGAAAAGAAGAGAAACCCATCTCCAGAAACCTAGATCTACAGGAAATTTGACTAAAAATGGGAAAAATTTTGAGAAAGTGAAGAACTTTGAGCATGAACAACAACTACAACAGAGTCCTCTCTCGTGCCGCAATTGTCCATTTTCTTTCTCCTCTCTCTCATTCTAATCCTTGAGTGGAGAGCTAGGGATCGGCGTCGAGGCTCGAGCGGTCGAGGGCTTGCTTTGGGAGGCGTGGCGAGGAGGACGTCGGCGACGGCGAGGATTTGGTCGGGACGGTCGTTGGAGAGCCTGGGATCGGCGTCGAGAGGTCGAGGGCTTGCTTGGTGAACTGGCGAAGAGTTGGGATCCAAGTCCAACAAGCAACAAGGTTGCGGGTGAGACTCGAGGAGGGAGGCGGCGGAGCGGAGGAGGGCGAAGGGGACGGGGCGGCCCCAAAAGGAGACGAGGGCGGTGTGGAGCTCATGGAGGGGCACCTAGCAAAGGAGGACCCACTAGATGCCAGATGATTGTGATGGTAGATCACCAGCTCCATGGGTTAAGAGGAAGAGTTCCTGGGTGAGAGACGTGGGCATTTTAGGTAGGTTGGTCAAAATACACCGAGTACATGTATACAAATTGGCTTTTGGGAGTAGACCACACTTTTCACACTTTTTTGGGGGCTAAATGCTAAGGAAAAAAGATGGTGGGGCTGGGCCACATCTGGATCTTTTTGGGGGGGCCTTGAAACATTTCTCCCAAAATTATGATGTGAAAATCAATTAATAGAAGCATCCCAATAAGAAACTTTTATCATTAAAATATAAGTTATCAGAAAACTTTTAGTCTTTAAACTAAGGTTAGATGCAATTTATTACGCCTAAAATTTCATTATCTTTTAACTTTGATATCATGAAGTTTAAAAATGCTCAGAAAATACCTTGAAGTTTCATCACTTTTAATTTAACGTCTTTTGTTATATCACCATTCAGAATTTTGTTTTGGTCGTGAATATTTTGATATGGGTAATTTTACTACAACTTGATGACAGGGTTAACTCATTTGTGTTTGAGAAAGTAAAGAAATGCATTAATACTTTTTAATTTGGCTAAAAGGCGAATTTGATTCTTGTATTAGTGCTTACTTCTTAATTTGGTGCCCCCATTTTTTTTCTCAACTTAGTCTCTGTATCTATTAATTGTTAGATGTTAACTTAGTCATATTTTAACTTTTGGTTTAACATACCATTAAATAAAAAATGAAAACGCAATTCTACCCTAACATTATCATTTCCTCAAATAGAGCTCGAGCTAAGCTATGAATCTGACCAAGTTATTACACGTACACAAAAAGGAACATCCGACCGAATTATTAAATGTAAAAAAAAAAAGCTCAAACTGAGGTACAAACTCTACCCGAGTTCTACGTGTATACAAAAAGAGCTCAAGCTGAGCCACACTAGACGAAATATTTACCAACGGAGCTATAGCTCTACTGTTGTTTGCAAACAAAATAAATAAATAAATAAAATCAAACATGATGCTAAAAATACACAAAATGTGCTTCTTACATGCCAAAATGGGCTACAAACCAAAGCTCAAACCACATGTCCCACCAAACAACGCGTCTCAAGAGAAAAACCCAAAATCTCCTCAAAGCCATCGTCACTGTCGACTTCCTTCCTTTTGTTAGCAAGGCTCAATTTAGGATTTTGAGCTATAGATAATTAATTAAAGTATTGTAATGAAATAGCTAAGAATTCTGAACAATGTAAATCGTAAATATTAGAGAGAGAATGACAAAAGGCTTATCCCACCATGAACCCATGCTCTTCACTGAGCAACTTCTAAGCTCCTCCTTTCCCTCGGGCGCATAACAAACTCTTCATAGTATCAGTTCATGTTTTTGTCTGGTCCAAATTTATATCACATAATAATCACAACAACTATTTAATATCACGAATAAAAAATATTCATAATCCAACAATTAACCACAACGAACATATTTTTCAACTATCAAAAGTACCCACAAAAGAAAAAAGATTCTTTCTAAAGAAAAAAAGACCAAAATTCACATTAAAATTTTAATTTGCAATCTTCTTAACACGGACGGGGCAACTTGTGAACGCTTAGAGGGAAACGCGTCTTCACGTGGGGAGAAGTTTGTTCACGTGGCCTCGGGCCCACCCGAAACAAAGATGGAGATGTGAAGCGGTTTTTTTTTATTCCCTGGACCCGACTTCCGCAGCGCAGCTTATAAATAGCAAAGTTTAATTTCTATGTTATTTTTGTGTGGAGCAGGAGCGCTGGCAGAGAAGCATTGCAGGTTTGATTTTGCGGCTGCAGTGGAGAACAGGGTGTGCAGGGATTTGGTTTTCGGCTGATTTTGTGCTTTTGTGAGAGAGTATTTGTGTGAGGGATTTGAGAGTTTATTTGAAGGTTTAGGTTGTGAGTGATTGTAAACCCTAGTTGTAATCTCTCACTCTATTAGTAGATCTCCCCCCTCCTTGCCCCGTGGACGTAGGCAATTTGCCGAACCACGTAAAATTGGTTGTATCGCTATTTGTGTGATTTGTAATAGCTTTTAGGATCCCTCGACAGGTCAGTCCTAGAACTGATGAGATGAAGAGTCGATATCTCACTTTGTTGAGATATTCGTTTCAGATTCTTGTTTCCTTGGTGAGACGAGAATTCTTATTGCAACCTGACTCTCTTGTTGTGCTGCCGAAGTGCTGTCGAAATTTCTGCTGCGCGTAACAAGTGGTATCAGAGCCCAGATTTCAGATCTAGGGTTTTGGAGTTTGGTGGAGGAAGATTTTTGTGTGAAGCTTGGTTCTTGGAGTTCTAGGCTTCGGTGAAGATAGCATTAGGAGTTGCCGTTGGATATTTCGCTTTCCTCGTGTGGATAGGAGATCTATTTGGAATCCGATCTAGGGTTCAGTTGGGTGGTTCCTAATTTCTATCAAATTTGTTCTTTCTCTACAATTTGGAGTTAGTTTGCAATGGGAGAAGAAGGTGAAAGCAGCAAGTCGATGGCGAGTACAATACAAGTTGGTTTTTAGAACACTAAGATTAGTGTGGTGAAGTATGACGGCAAAATCAACTTTGGTTTGTGGATGAGCGACGTGCAGGATGCGCTCAATGCTCAGAATTTGGAAGAGACCATCATGGTCCACGAGAGGCCACCTAAATATGATGAGACGGTATGGGAGAAGATGAATAGGAACGCTTGTGGGGTGATCAAGTCCTGTTTGGAACATGAGCTGAAATATGATGTGATTGGGGTGACGTCTGCAATGAAGATGTGGGAAATTCTTAACAATAAGTATCTCACAAAGAGTGTTGAGAACAGGGTGCACTTGCTGCGAAGACTCTTCAGATTTCAGATGTCCAGAGGCACCTCGCTAGCGGCTCATGTGAACAACTACACTAAGTTGTTGTCGGACTTGGCGAATGTTGATGAGAAGATATCGGATGAGTACAAGGCGATTATTTTGTTAGGCTCCTTACCGGATGAGGAGTATGATACCTTCGTGCTCACTTTGTTGAACGGGAGATCTTCTATCAGCTATAGTAAAGTGACTAACGCATTGACCAATTACGATTTGAGGAGGAAGGACAATGAGACTTCCCGTGCTAGCACTTTAGGCGAGGCCTTGTCGACGAGAGGTAGAAGCCCATATCCGAAAGATGGTAATAGAGGAAGGTCAAAGTCTAGAGGCCACCACCAATTAGCAAAGAACCAATGTGCATTCTGTAAGGAGCAGGGACATTGGAAGAGAGACTGCCCGAAGCTCAAGGAGAAGGAGAATGGCAAGAAAAAGGGCCCGAAGGCCAATGAGGTGAACGTTACGAAAGGCGATGATTCCGATGATTCGTGCTTTTCTCTACTGATTACTCCGGAAGTGAACCATGTGAATGCATCAGATTGGATGCTTAATTCCGGTGCTACTTATCATGTGACCCCTAGGCGAGACTGGTTTGCATCTTTTGAGAAAGTCGACGGGGGTGTTGTTATCATGGGAAATGATCAATCCTGTGACGTTTGTGGGATAGGTACCGTACGGATTAGGATGCACAATGGAGTAGTCCGTGAGTTGAAGGAGGTGAGATTTGTTCCTCAACTGAAGAAAAATCTTATTTCAGTTGGAGCTTTGGAGGCGAAGGGATTCAATGTGACTTTCGAAAATACTGTAGCGAATGTTACTAAGGGATCATTGGTGGTGATGAAGGGAGTCCGCAATCGGAATTTGTATTATCTGAAGGGAAGCACCGAGATTGGCCAGGTTGCTTCGGCTATTTTAGAAGCGGACATGAGTAGACTTTGGCACTATAGGTTAGGGTACACAGGTAAAAAGTCACTGCAGGTATTGTGTAAGCAGGGGCTATTGAAGGGAGCCAAGAGTGAAAAGATTGAGTTCTGTGAGCATTGTGTTCTTGGCAAGAAAACGAAGGTGAAGTTCGGGACTGCCATTCATCAGACGAATGGCATCCTGGACTACGTGCACACAGACGTTTGGGGTTCCACCAAGACTGCATTACTTGGTGGTAGACATTGGTTCGTCACTTTTGTAGATGACTATTCTAGGCGTTGTTGGGTGTACACCATGAAGCATAAGAATAAAGTCCTAGATTTATTCGTGGAGTGGAAGAAGAGATTGGAACTGTAGACTGGGAGAAAGATCAAGACATTGCGATCCGACAACGGTGGTGAGTATACTTCTGACCCCTTTCAGCAGCTATGTCGAGACGAGGGCATAGAGAGACACTTCACAGTTAGTCATACACCGCAGCAAAATAGGATGGCAGAGAGGTTAAATCGGTCTTTACTGGAGAAGATCTGATACTTATTATCGCAGAGTGGTTTGGAGAAGATCTTTTGGGCTGAGGCACTTACATATGCGAGCCACCTCATTAATAGGCTGCCTTCATCTGCGATTGAGGGGAAAACCCCTATGGAGAAGTGGTCGGGAGAACCAGCACGAGATTATGACCAGCTCAAGGTATTCGGGTGCCCTACATTTTATCATGTGAGAACAGATAAATTAGAACCTCGAGCTAGGAAGACCATATTTGTAGGATTCAAGCGTGGTGTCAAGGGATACAAGCTTTGGGATCCAGTGGATAAGAAGATTGTGCTGAGTAGGGACGTCACGTTTGATGAAGCTTCTATCTTGAAGCTTCCCAGCTCTCATCAGGTGGAGAGCGACCCGACGGAGAAGATATCGCAGGTGGTGGAGATCGATGCAGCTCCACATTGTCCAGATGGTACAGTATCCATTAGAATGCCGACTGAGGTGACGCCAGGCGAGCACGACGGTAACACGGAGGATACGGGTACTAATATGCAGGATCATGGACCGACGGCTCAGGTTCAGGATTCGATTGCGGTTCGGAGACAGAGGAGAAACATACAGATGTCAGCACGGTATGCCGACACAGTTGCGTATGCACTTCCGGTGGAGGGTATCGATGAGTTGGTGCCTACTACATTCAGAGAGGCCGAGCAGAGTTCGGAGGCTGATTCGTGGCAGGTGGCTATGCAGGAGGAGATGGAGTCTCTTCACAAGAACGATACATGGGAGCTTGTAGAGCTTCCAAAGGGGCGGAAGGCGATTGGGTGCAAGTGGGTGTACACGAAGAAGGAGGGCATTGAGGGCACTCCAGTGAGGTTCAAGGCTAGGTTGGTTGCGAAGGGCTATGCACAGGAGGAAGGTATTGATTACAATGAGGTTTTCTCTCCGGTGGTGAAGCATTCGTCGATTCGGATTTTGCTAGCTTTGGTGGCACAGTATGGATTGGAGTTAGATCAGTTGGATGTGAAGACGATATTTCTTCATGGTGATCTTGATGAAGAAATATATATGACTCAGCCATTGGGATTCCGAGCTGCAGGGAAAGATAAGTTGGTTTGCAGATTAAAAAAATCGCTATACGGTTTGAAGCAGTCTCCTCGACAGTGGTATAGGCGATTTGATGGTTTTATGCTTGGTCATTCGTACACTCGGAGTCAGTTTGATCCTTACGTATATTTTCGCAAGTTGAAAGAAGGTGCATATATTTATTTGTTGCTTTATGTCGATGACATGTTGGTTGCCTCTACTTCCAGGTCAGCTATAGATGAGTTGAAAGTTCAGCTTTCAAATGAGTTTGAGATGAAAGACTTGGGTGAAGCGAAGCGCATTCTAGGGATGGAGATCGGCAAAGACAAGAAGAAGGGCAGAATTTGTTTGACACAGGTGGCTTATTTGAAGAAGGTTCTACAACGATTCTATGTTAGCATGGATACAAAGCCAGTTAGTGTACCATTAGGAGCCCATTTGAAGCTTTCGGCTGGTCTTTCATCGAAGTCAGTTGAAGATCGAGAGTTGATATCGAAGACTCCATATGCGAGTACGGTTGGGAGCTTGATGTACGCGATGGTATGTACGAGACCAGATTTGTCACAGGCGGTGAGCATGGTATCGAGATACATGCACGATCCAGGAGTGGGTCATTGGGACGTCGTGAGATGGATTTTGAGGTACATTCGAGGTACGCTCAATGTTAGTTTGGTTTATGAGCGGGACACTATAGGTGGGCAGCTATGCATTGGTTATGTTATTTCAGATTATGCCGGGGATTTGGATAAGCGTCGATCTACGACGGGGTATGTGTTCACTTTGACCCGTGCGCCGGTGTGTTGGAGATGCACTTTACAGTCTACGGTGGCTTTGTCTACGACGGAGGCAGAGTATATGGCAGTTACGGAGGCTGTGAAGGAGGCTATTTGGCTTCGAGGACTTTTGGAGGAACTTGGTATATCGCAGAGGTCCGTCACTATTCATTATGATAGCATGAGTGCTATCTATTTGGCGAAGAATCAGGTTTTTCATGCGAGAACGAAGCACATTGACGTTCGCTATCACTTCATTCGGGATGTTCTTGAAGATGGCGATGTGGAAATTGTGAAAATCCACACGAAGGATAATCCGGCGGATATGCTCACTAAGGTGGTTCCGAGCAACAAGTTTGATCATTGTCGAAACTTGTTGCACATTCGTGATTGTTGAGGCCGTTGGCGGCCATTTGGATGAACTACGTGAGGCTTGATTCCTTGGGCAAGAGGATACGGTAGGCAGTCTTTACGATGCAGCCGGTTTGGATTAGTTGATGGGGGTGAGATTGTTTGAGCTCTCGTTCGGGTTCCCGACTTGTTGTCGAATGAGTGGGACATTTGCTTGCTTTTGTGTCGGCTCAGTTTTGGAAGAAACTTCACCGAGGTGGAGAATTGTGAACGCTTAGAGGGAAACGCGTCTTCACGTGGGGAGAAGTTTGTTCACGTGGCCTCGGGCCCACCCGAAACAAAGATGGAGATGTGAAGCGGTTTTTTTTATTATTCCCTGGACCCGACTTCCGCAGCGCAGCTTATAAATAGCAAAGTTTAATTTCTATGTTATTTTTTTGGAGCAGGAGCACAGGCAGAGAAGCATTGCAGGTTTGATTTTGCGGCTGCAGTGGAGAACAGGGTGTGCAGGGATTTGGTTTTCGGCTGATTTTGTGCTTTTGTGAGAGAGTATTTGTGTGAGGGATTTGAGAGTTTATTTGAGGGTTTAGGTTGTGAGTGATTGTAAACCCTAGTTGTAATCTCTCCCTCTATTAGTAGATCTCCCCCCTCCTTGCCCCGTGGACGTAGGCAATTTGCCGAACCACGTAAAATTGGTTATATCGCTATTTGTGTGTTTTGTAATAGCTTTTAGGATCCCTCGACAGGTCAGTCCTAGAACTGATGAGAGGAAGAGCCGATATCTCACTTTGTTGAGATATTCGCTTCAGATTCTTGTTTCCTTGGTGAGACGGGAATTATTATTGCAAACTGCTCTCTTGTTGTGCTGCCGAAGTGCTGTCAAAATTTTCGCTGCGCACAACACAACTCACATATGGCAAAAAGGCAGATAAATAAATAAATAAATAAATGAATAAATCAGCACAATACCTAGCTAAGCTCCGCAATCTTCCTCCATCCATTTCAGCTCTCCCGAGCCCTAACCTCCACCGCCGATAAATTAGCATGTTTTGATTATCATTCGCCTAGATGTTTCGTTTTATTAGTCACGTTAGATATTTTAAGAATTGAAGGAGGCCAGTAGTATGCGCTTGCCCATGAAAAAAATAAGAAAATAAATTATGACTTTCACATAAGCATGACCAGACGACGAACAGCAACTTAGAAATCATCTGTTTTTTTTTTTTTTTTTTTTTTTTGCTCATCGAAACTAAATATAAACAATGATCGATAAGCTCAAACCTGAGATAGTGACTGATAAACTCAAAACCTGATCAAATCAATAACAATCTGGGAGAGCATAATTTGATTTCATATAATAAGAATCTAGTTATAAATTAGGACTATAATCAGAACACTAACCAACAATAACTGGTTCTTGCTCATGAATATGAAAATAATTGACGTATCCTCTTCATCAAACTATCACAGAAAGAGGATATAAAAAAAAATTAACAAACAAAGAATTCGCACTCCTGCTGCTTGCTTGTTGCCTACTGTGTCCATCTTCTTCCCTTCATCGTCTGCAAGAATCTGTTCTCCGGCAAGCAAAACCCGGCTGGAAGATGTAATTAGCAACATGAGGCCCCAACAAGAACACAAAGGAGAAACATTGATATGCAAGCTGCATCAGTAGCAGAACTTTCACATACATAAAGCAACAAGTGGGGGGCAAAAGACAAAAACAATATCAGCGAGTCTTTAAGAATCGCCTCTCCTTCAACAGGAAAAACTTGGCTATGAACCATGACTTTGCTTGGTAAGCTCAAGGATCTCGCAAAGTTCTAGCGCTATCAACCCTATTTGTAAATAAAAAACTTTCACAGAAGAGCTTGTTCATAATGGCCATATAATTTACGGTAAAGGATGATGTATGATAGGAACTTCTGTTTCAAGCATCATTTGGTTGTAAAATGAATGAATTTATAATATTAGATAAATTTGATCAACTTAATGCACTCCCAATCAGTTACCAAAGCATAGAATACACTAGTTGTTGATATTCTGCGACTGGAGTTCTTTATGAATTGTGTGTGCACCAGAAGGGCTCAATTTGTACGTTGGGTGTTAAGAAACAAGTAATAAAAGAAAAATTTTTTCATGCATCAAGTGGTTGTAACAAAATGCCTTGACAATATTAAATAAAATAAACCACCTTGATGCACTCTCAAAATGTTTCTGGAACATAAAACTACTTGTATTTATTTCATGGATGAAAATTTTGATGGACTGTATGTTATGAGTAATCCATCAATCTGTACATCAGGTAGGAGGAGACCTTTTGTTATTATACTTGGTAACCAGAAGCAAGTAATTTTGGGCTATATATCTGAACTTACTGTACTTGGGCTGTCCAAAAAGCACTAAATGTGTATTGTTCACACATACCTGGCGAATCTACACGTGTGCATTCTATACATGTTGGAGCTAGCCTAAGGTTAGTTCTAATTGTTAATTCGTACTCCCATGTAGATTGAGATGTATAGAACATTCTACTTGTACATATTTCATGTATGAAACTTCTAATGAATTGTAAGTGTACTTCATCAATTTGTACACCAGGTAGGAGGAACATTATTACTATTATAAATTATGATTATCATTTTTATTATTTGTTATACATGGTAGGCAGAAACAAGTAATCTTGGGCTATTTCATGTATTTGGCTATCCGAAAGTACTAGTTGTGCATTGTTCACACATACCATGGTAAATCTACAACTGTATGTTCTACACACATGTTGATTTAGCCTAAGGTTAGTTCTAATCACTAATCTTACTCCTATCTAGACTGACATGTATAAAATCTATTAGACAAACAAGATTGTGCCCGTTGCTAAACATAGAAGACCAGTTGCCCTATGACCTTTCTCATTGATCATGTACCCGGGAGTACAAAAGATGTAACAATGACTAGCAAGAAAAGTGCAAAAGTGTCAAGATTTGCTATAGAAAATTCCATTTACATTACTAAGCACAGTATACACTATAGAATTAAATACCCAAATATAGAAAGGAGATTCACACCTGCAACAACATCGAAGGAGCTGGTGGAGTCTCAGGTGCAACATGGCTCCTCGTCTTCCTCCCATTTCCAGCTCCAACAACCAAAGGACTACCTCCAACACCACCGCCAATGTCCCAAAATGTCCTCTTCTTTGTTCCAAGCACTGGTGACTTAAACCGATGACTTGGGCTCTTTATCTCCCCTCCTCCTATATTCCTCTCGCCTTTACTTGTTGTAGCCCTCGTAACCACTCTCCAGCTCTCTTTACCAAGCTTCAGCTCCCTAATAAGATCATCTTTCTGCTTTAACTCAAGGGCATGATCTTTTTTTAGCCTTTCAATCTCAGCCTCTAATGCCTTAATTGTGTCACTGTTCTTGGCCTCAGAGGGTGGTGGAGTGCCAAAGCAGTTTGTAGTTAAGAGAGAGCGCTTGGTTCTTCGAGGTGCGGACAGAGGAGAAAGAAGGGGAGAAGGGGAGGGAGAAGAGTTTGAGGCTAGTGATTGAGCTTGGAGAGTTAAGAGCTTCTGTTGGTGGCGGACGAGCTGTTGCCTTAGCTCGCTGTTCTCCTTTTGGAGCTCTAGAACTAATTTGGTCTGGTCAGTTTCAGATTCGGGCATTAAAGTTACTTCCTCATTCATTGTGCTGGTCTGCATGAAAGAAAATTATATTTCACTACTTTGTTCGTCTAATCTAAATATGCAAGACATAAATTAGTAGCTTGCAAATTTTATTGGATATTATTGCAGTTGAAAGATGAGCAACAAATGGCCAAACTAATATGAACATTTACCCTTTTTTTAAAGAAAAGGATGAATATACTAGTATCATTTTCATTTAATTATGGTTATAGCTCTTAAACCAATAAACAAGGAAAGAAAAAGTTGTTTCACATAAGCAATTATCAGAGCACAGAAAGAAAAAATCATTTGAAGGCAAGGATATATTCACATAAGCACACAATAAAGAACATATCAAATAGAAAAGTGATGAACCTTCTTTCTTAGAATCTATTAATAGAGTTTCTTTTTTTCACCCCTTTTGGCAGAGAGTAATAGGTTATTCGTGACCATCTTGTAAAGATTACTCCTGATCTGCCCCTTGCCAATCCATCAAAGACTTTATTGGAAGTAAGATTGTCAGCTAATACAAATCAGAAGATAAGACTGCAAACCTTAGTTTTTATTTCCTTTGCTCTGTCAGCCCAGTGAAGAGTATTTTGGGTCTCACTGAAGGATAGACTGCTCGGGCTAATATTGGCTATCATCACAGTATTGCAAGGGCCCCCTAATGAGTCCTTGAGGAGTTGAGTGAGCTTCGAGTTGCGATAAGGGATGTGCTTCTTACCCTCCACAAGAGCATTGATACAACTGCTCAGTGCTAGGAGCGAGCGATTAATGTTCGCACCTTCTATTGATCTTTGAGTTCTTTGATCTGTTGCTAGAGCTCTCTCCGAACCAGCTAGATCAATGAGAGAAAGTTTCCCCACTCGGGTCAGTAAGTTACCTGAGTCTTTGACTCGGTATTCTGCAACAACCTATATATGAGAAATATATGATAACTTGTCCTTGAAGAATGAATAAACAAGGCATATAGGATAAACCGATTGGCACTGAAATGTAGTATGCTATTTATGTTAATGTATTACACATCCATAAATATATTGCCTATACGTAAATTAACAGCGCCAACAAACAATACAATCATTGAAAAATTAATATAACATTACATGAGTAAATTATGTAATATTCATTAATAACTTATCAATAATGTTTGAAATACTTAAAAGTCTCTTCCCCTAACCCAAAATCATGGTGAGAGTTGAGGGATTTTTATCTTCTATGTGATCTTAAACTTTAAAATTCTATCAAAAGTTTGAGAAATTTCAAAAATTTCATGAATATTGGTAAGGAATAATATATTTTTAGATTTGATTGGTAACATTTTCTGACACACACAGAGAGAGAGAGAGGAGGAGGAGGAGGAGGAGGAGGGGGACCTGCAGAATGGCATGAGATCGCGAAGATGTTTCATTGACTCGAGTGGGCTCAGTGGTTCTATTCATATTCCCTTGCTGAAGCAACGCCATGACCTAAGAGACGGCAACAAAGTATTCATATAATTTTATTTCAAATATTATCAGCACCAAAGACGAAATAAATAATGAATAATAAAAAAAGTCTTACTTCATCTGTGGAGTAAGCTCTATACTGAGTAAGCCCCGCTGCTACGGTTCCCTGATAGTAGCCACATTTCTTTTCTTAGCAAATATAACATCAATCTGAAATTGAATGGATATAGACTCCATTTTGTAGATAAAATTAAATAGTTTCAGCTTATTAAATTACTCAGAATCATTCTTCAGCTACACTTTCAGAGCAACATTTACAGCACAAAGAAATGTTGGATAGTAGAGAATGCATTTTCAACAACTTGGAATTTTTAACAATGGAATAGGAGTATTAAACTAATTACTAAATTTTTTGTTCATTGAAATTGGGTACACATGATGGTGAGTGTACATTTTTAAAGAGGAATTCAAGAGATTTAAAAGCTCCTATCCAAAAACAAAGTAAAATCCAACAATCATGCTACGAGTAAAGGTCTCCGTATGTTGAAGTAATTGTGGCAGTGATTTTCCTCTTTTTCAAATAAAAATCGCAGATGGAGAGGAAACTGAGTTCTATTGTATGCAGCCTTTGTAGCTAGACACAACAATACCAATGGTGAAGAAACAACAAAAAAAATTCAAGAATTTTCATGAAATTAACTAACTACATAGATAAAAGTTGGCTTCTTTATTTTAATATGCTTGTATGATAATCAACACATAGAATAACATGCAACAAGCGTGGACTTTGAAGAATAATAGAGACCAGGGAAAACAAACACTTCATCAAGAACAAAGAGGTAAATCTAACCCTACCTGCTTATCTTCTCTGAGGACAAGAGGTCGGCCAGGGGCTAGCAAATCTCTTACAGTCTCATTGTAGACCTCTAAGTAAGACAGATGAACTGAGTGATTCCCATCACAACTACGCTGCCTAATCTTAAAGAACAGGTCTTTAATTGCGAGCACCATCACCCCGGGATTTTCCACTGTTCCCAACATTGTATAAGTTTTTCCTGCTCCTGTAGCCCCATAGCAGAAAACTGTACCATTTCTCCCTTGAAGAACACCCTCCACGAGGTCTGCTGTTCTGCAATGTGCACAATGGGATATCTTTTATGATGTTGTACGTTGTATCTATTTTGATAAGAACCTAAAAGATGCAGCACTAATCAAATTGTTAGTTTTCACTTTCATTGTAAAAATTTAACAAAATGCTATATTGAATTATGTGTAGTCTTCAGTTTATCTCAGAGAACTGCAAGAGTGAGACATGCTATACCTATAGGGTAAATTGTTAACAGACCAGGGTAGATTCAATTATTAAAATTGAAAATGAATTCAAAAATCAGAATTCTTGTTAACTATCAAGTATGAGAAATTTCTCTTTTCTACTTTGGAAGGAACTAACACAACAAAAATGTTATTTCTTGAATCCAACAGTAGATTGAAGTCTCCTGTGTACAGAGTAAAATTCTTACAAAATCAGGTTAATTCAATAACTGAAAGCAGAAAACGGATCAAGACAAATCAGAACCCCTGTCATTGTAAAGTATAAAAATTTAATGTTTTTCTTGAATTTTGAAGGAGCTAACATGTTATTCTTGACAACAAATGCGCACAATATATAAAGCAAGAAATGACCTTTTTATGACAAACTAGGCCTCAAAATTTTACACTAAACACCCAACTATAAATATGCACAAACAAAATCTTCATCAAAAAGATTAGAAACCTTACGTTGTAGTATAAACTTCTTGCTGAGCCGTTGGCTCAGGGAACGACGTATCAAAGCAAAAATGTCGCCCTTGAATCCTCTTAAACCTCAAGTAATCCGTCTCCAATGCAAACCCCGTCAAATAAACCTCTTTGTGATCCACAATCTTAACACAAGAACGAGCTCCAGCCTCCTTTTCCTTCCTTGACATCGGCCTTAACCTCACAAACACCATAATCCTACTCCCATTCTCTCTATTTTCCGATACTGGGCCCACCACCATCTTCTTCGTCTTCACCACCATTCCCTCTGACATCGGACCTAATCCACCCATCGAGAGCTTTCTTGCTGGCAATGTCGGTTTCTTGGGGCAAGAGTAGACCTCGATGCGATCAGAGACGTTGATTTCTTGATTCTCCTTCTCCTCTGCTCTTGAGTATGTGATGGGCTTCTTTAAGGCTGGTTTTGAGGCCAAGTTCTCTCTCATGAGTAACCCTTCTCTTTGAGGCTCTTCTTGCAACCTTCCTTCTTTGTTCTTTCGGTTGGAATCGAGGAGTGCAGTGATCCGGGTTTCGGGTTGAAGAATTGATGGGTTTGGGTTTGGGTGAGTTTTTGCTGAGGCTAACTTCTTGTGCTGCTCATATAACAGGGTTAAGGCCTTCATCTTCTCCTTCAAGCCATGATGAGGGTTTCTGAGTATTGCCGGGGCCTGTGGCTCTTTGCTGGAATCTGTCGGCGCGCAAGAGATCTGAGACCTAGTAGAGACTGGCATTTTACTTGGAGAAAACAAGAGAAAAATGGGAGAAAATGGGATGAATGAGGCTATTTAGGCATCAATTTGAACAGATTTCAGATACCCAGATGCTGAATTCTTGTTTAATTTAGCAAAGATTGAAAATTTAATAAAGAAACGTAAGAAAACGGGAGGAATAGGGATATTTGGGCACGGATCTGACGAAATTTCGAATACATAGAAAATTTTATCGCATAAATTTCTAAAATTTTGAGCACCCGATTGAAAATTCTGTTTCTTTACACAAAGATTAGGGTTTTTTGGAACTTTGGGAATAGAAGGGTTTCTTGATTGGATTATGGAGATGTATTTGGTACTGTAGCAGAAAGAAAGGAGCAAGGAGCAGGTAGCTGTGAAGTGGTTATTTGGGAAAATCCCTGAGGGTATTTTGGGAAAGATACGTGAAATAGGCTGATTTCAAAATTTTGAGGTGTAACGGTCGGAAGTTTTTTGAAAGTCAAATACTTTCGCTTTCAAAGATAGTTTTCCAAAAAGGAATATGAGGCCAGATCTTCTAAAATGTGTGAGTTTGTGATATTTGGCCCATAAATATATGAAGATCTAACTTCAATGTTTTTTGATACAAGCAAAGATCCCGAAATTAGTAAAGATATGTGTCATGAATGCTTTCTGGAAATTCAAGATTTTTGGCTAGATATAACTTACAAAAGATTTTGGCTTTTAAGTATACGGAGATCTAATAATTAATAGGAACATGTAAATATGAACTCATGATCTTACAGGGAAATTACATTATAATGACATTCTA
>NC_033798.1:106799625-106817348 GCF_001876935.1 Asparagus officinalis | reverse complement strand
CACTAGCATGATTTTCGACTATAAGAAATGTGGTGTGTATTGTTGTTCATTGTTGTATTATTTTAACTTAAAAGTGACGTCAAAGAAGGGAATATTAGTATAAAATCCGAAAATAAAAGGTCAGAAAATCAGGCATGAATGGGAGCAGTCGTGATTTCACTGTCCTAGAAGATTGAGGACACGCCTATAGCCCTGACGTAGTCGATCTTCTCTACCCTAGCGGTAAAAAACCCCGGCTCGGCCGGCCTTCATACTCGGATGAGAGTAGCAGAGCTTAAGCTCATATGAAGAACGTTGCCCAAAGAGAAAAGTAAAACTTTGCAAAAATATTAACAGAGGAAGAGAGGATAGAAGAGGCCAAAGAGGGCAAAAATAAAATATGGAGAAGTAACAAGAATGCGTGCGCGCATGCGTGTGTGTGTTATGCAAAGCCCACAAAACCCAAAACACTATTCAAAACCTAATAAGGGGTGAACCAATATAAACCCCTTACTATTCATCTTATTTTCCAATGTAGGACTATTCACAAAGGCAAAATTGCCTTTTCATGAACAACATAGCCAACAAAATGTTTCTTCCTTTATGTAACATTTACAGAGTAAAAAAAACTAAGCTTTTAACCATTCAATTTTCCAAGATTTCTTTCTCACATGATGATTAATACACCCGTTAAAAACTTTCATTAATCTTTTATATGGTATCATTGTATCAATATCAATAGAAGGTTTAGAAGCACATCAGGCAGTTTTGCGGCAAAGGATGAGTAATAGCTAATAAAATGGATCAAGTTTTGAATGGTTTAAATCATTAATCTTAATTTCTATTTTCTAAAATGTGATAGACAAAAAAAATTTCCTGAAACTTTTTAATTGTGGAAAATCTTTTAAATTGCAGTCATGTTGACAGCTTTTAGCATCACCGAAAGATTTATTTGGATGACATATTTATTCCAAAACAAAAGTTTAATTTCCATCTGGAAAATAGCTTCCGATGCAGATGTAGAGATGAAGCATGACTTTTGGAGTGGTATATACCTTTACATCATGTACTCATAAATGGTTGTTGCAAAATGAAGTATTGATAATAACCTTTACAAATCAACAAAATAATTAAACTTTTCAAACTGATCATCATGTTATATGCCATTCTTCTGATAAAAAACTATACTTCCTCTTGTCTAGTATTAGCATTGGGCTCTATATAGACTTTATTCCTTACTAGTTACTAAGCTCCAGGTTGTATAGCACTGAAGGTAGAGCCTTGTTTTACCTGAAATCGGTATTTTTTAAAGAAAAATTTCTCAATGACCCAAAATATGGGACCAATAGGGGGGACAAGTGAGGTGTCCCCCTCCTATTGGCCATCATAATAGGAGGGGGACACCTCACTTGTCCCCCCTATTGGTCCCTCACTGTAGCAAAGCTTTTTCTTAAACGATCATATTTATTACCAAAAAATAGAATAGATTAACAACTAATTTATTATCAGAATCAGGCCCTTTTCAAAGCTTTACTTAAATCTTCTCTCCCACATGTTTATAGCTCTACCCGGAGTTCCAGAAATTTAGAATCTTAATATTAGAGCAACTACAAGTTGCTTCCTTCAAATCTAAGGGCCTATTTAGCAACTCCTTTTACAGTGGGATTAGGTTTGGCCTGGTGTGATTCTAGTCTCATTTTTTTGAGGAAAAAATATTTGGCTAAAACTAAACGGGAACAAGATTTGCCTTTTTTTTTTCTAAGCTCGAAAACGCACTCCAAACTAGTTCTTTTGTGGAGGAGAAAAGTGTTCAACTAAAACTAAACTTGGCCAAGATTGACCTTGTTTTTCCTAGGCCAAAAAACACCCTCTAAGCTAGTTTTTTTGTGAACGAGGGTGTTGGTTTAGGGCGTGTTTGGTTCGCTAATATAAGCGTGGAAAACTAAAAAAACCCCTCCACGTCCTCTATTTAACCCTCCACGTCGGCTGAGCAGTTTCCCAACTTTTCATTTCTCCGCTTTGTTTCGCTAGGGCTAAATAGCGGAACGACAGCAGAAATCGCCGCCACCTTGACTTTTTTCCTCTCCCTCATTTCCCTCCCCATCGGAGTGAAATCGTCGAAAACCAGCGCCACGTCGGATTTTTGGTTTCGTCGTTGATTTCTTTCTTGCGCTATAGTTACCCCCTTTGCTCTCCTCCCGCCAGAAACTCCCGTCGCTATCTTTGCCCCTGTATTCGAAGAAATTGGGGGAGGGGGGTTCTGATTTTGTGCCGACGCGTTTCAGATCTGATCTTTCCGACTCTGTTGCTTCCAAAATCAAGGTAAAAATCCCTTTTTTTTTAATTTTTTGGATTTTTAGATTGATTTAGATCAATTTTGTGAGAAATTGGAGGAGGGGTATTTGATATTTGGGAGCCTGTTCAGATTTCCACGTTGTAGTTGATTATTTTTTGGAGATTTTAGTTTTATGTGCATGCTATCTGAATAGTTGGATTTGTATCTTGGAATATTTCTATCTGAATAGTTAGATTAATTATCAACTGGTTTGTTCTCACCTCCTCTTCATGTAGATCTGAGTTCTTATCTGAGTTCCCATCTCCTCTAACTGTATTTGATTTAGACGTAAGAAACTTTGATCAGAGTTCTTATCTGAGTTCCCATCTCCTCTAACTGTATTTGATTTAGACGTAAGAAACTTTGATCAATTCTGTACTTACACACATTGCCTGATGATGATGATGATATAGAAAAAAGAATACAGTTTGGATCCCGTGAATAATCTGTGATCTTTTTCTCATGTGTAGTTTAATGAAATGGGCTTAAACAGTATCAGTTGCATAACCTACTCAGATAGTTTGATACTCATTGATTAGGTGTCAGATGTTTCTTTGACTTATACTGAAACTTGTAAAGGATCCTAAATATATTGATGACATAGCATAGATCTATGGTATTCGGCAATAAAATCAAATGTTTCTTTGATTTATTCTAAAACTTGTGAAGGATCCTAAATATATTGATGACATATCACAGATCTCTATGGTATTCAGCAATAAAATCAAATGTATGACTGATGGGTTCACTATTTTTTATTTTTTATTTCCTATATGCTTCACATATATGTAGTAGTTTACCCAGTTTCTTATTTAGGATTTTAAAGTCCTAGATATGACTATGCTTGTAGCTGATGATCTGCAGATTCAAAATGTTACATGATATGCTAAACATTAGTTTAATGACAATGGAAACTATTGAAGACAATGGAAACTAGATCTTCAAATTTGCAAATTGACAGTCTTAAATTTGTTTAGTTTAATGACCTTAGAAGAAATGGTCTTTTTGTAAACAATATGCTCTTGTGTAATTGACAGTCTTAAATTTGTTTAGTTTAATTGACAGTCTTAAATAATATGCTCTTGTGTAAACATCACAACATTTAGTTTATCAAGTATTCAATTGTGGCATCACTAAATATAGAGCATGCTTTTTCGAATTTGCTTTTTCGAAATGGTTGTGAGCTTGGTTTTATATTGCTGGTTGTGAGCTTGATTGTGGAGCCTGGTTGTGAGCCTGTTCAGATTTTGTGGATACTGGTTGTTTGGAGGATGCATTTCTCTGTTTTGTATAGGTATGGAGATCCCTTTTGCTTTCCTTTCTTGGATTTCTTCCTTATTAAAATTATGAAATTCTTGAGAAACTGACAACTTTATTGAAGCAGTCCTTTCATGCACAAGTTAGTTCCTTCGTTCTAGCCTTAAAAGTTACTTTGATATTTTGGACTCATTTGTGCAAATTACAGTACAAGATAAGCAAGCTCATTTAGACAATGAGTTACTTTTGACAACCATTATCTCCTGCTGCCATCACTTTCCTCCTACTTTCGGCAATTTGTGCCTGCTTCATTTGGCGAAGAAATAGCCTAAACATTGGTCTCAGAAATGTTGAAATTTCAGGTACCAAAGCAGAACCCCTATTCCCCTTTTAATTTCGATTCATTTTCATACTTGTTACTGCATGGGTGATGAGCTTGATTAACTGAACCTGTTACTGTATGGTTGATGAGCTTGATAAATTGGACCTGTTACTGCATGGGTAATGAGCTCATTCATTTTTGAGAAATTTAAAAAATAGTTAAAGTAAATGAAATGGCAGCTGAGCCTGTTTACCATGCCTTTTTCTCTAACTGTTGTTTTTTGTGGATCCTGTTTGTGAGCCAGGTTGTGAGGATTTCACCAATCTCTTCATGATGTTATTTTTGTTACATATGATGTTATTTCACTTGCTTATAATAACACGTTGGTGACTATTTACTTTAGGCTATGATGATTGTCAAAATTTCTGAGATTAGCAACCTGCAATATCAATTGATATTGCACTGGATGGCTAACAATGATGATATTGACTAGATTCTGAGCCCATTTCACTAATTTTCTAAGTGAGTTTAGCAACCAGGAAATTTTATACATTTCCTATTCATTGTTGGTGCGCGATGGTGTTTCCTGGTTCATTTTGTGACTGGTTGGTGTATAATCTATTTACTTTTTTTGTATGGCTGGTTTTATATTCCTGGTTGGTGTATCATGTTCATTGTTGGGTTTTTGGTTGCTTTTGTGCTTGTTTGGAGGATGCTGGTGGGTGTATCTTGTGACTGGTTGTGGTTTGGTTTGCTGGTTGTGAGCTTGGTTTTATATTGTTGGTTGTGAGCTTGGTTGTGGAGCCTGGTTGTGAGCCTGTTCAGATTTTGTGGATACTGGTTGTTTGGAGGATGCATTTCTCTGTTTTGTACAGGTATGGAGATCCCTTTTGCTTTCCTTTCTTGGATTTCTTCCTTATTAAAATTATGAAATTCTTGAGAAACTGACAACTTTATTGAAGCAGTCCTTTCATGCACAAGTTAGTTCCTTCGTTCAGATTTCAGGTACCAAAGCAAAACCCCTCTTCCCATTTTATTTTCGATTCATTTTCATGATGTAATTATTAATATGTCATCATATATTTCTTTGCGCATTAAATCAGGTGAACTTTAAATCCTTTTACCACTTTCAAGTAAAAAATAATATTACTCAAGCACAGTTGCAATTCCCGAATACAGTTACTAGAATGTTAAGTTATTAACTATATATAATGCCATTTATGTTTGTGTTTTGTTTGGTTATGACTTGTGAGCACTTGCCGTGATGGTTGCATGATTGGGAAATTCTTGATAGGAAAATCAAGCACACATGTTCCAGAGAGTCACTAGGAGGAGAAGCTGAACGAAGATGCACGAGGGAAGCTGTATGTTATTGTTCTGATACTTGTTTTAAGATGTTATTTTCTCAGTGGGATGACTTGGAGCTCTTCCCTTCATTGCTGTAAATTTCTTTATGTTGGACTAATTGAAGTATGTTATTTGCCATAGCTGTAATCTGGCTTGAGAGCTTTTAATCGCTAATTGAAGTATGTTATTCGCTATATCTGTTAGTTGCTATTTGTGCTCGTCGTCGAGCTCCTGTGGCTGTTTTTGGTTACTATGATGATTCGAGCTTGTTTAGCTCTATGTTGTTGGGTGTTTGGTTGTTATTTATGACTATTCAGGTTGTTTATATGTTTTAATAGGTTTCAGTACATTTTTTGGGTAATTCAGGTATGTACTACGTAAATTTAGGAATAATCAGGTTATTACAGGATTCGTGTGATTTTTTCAATCTCAAACAGGAACATTTGAACTTTTATATGATTAAGATTACCTCATATTAAAAGCACAAAAAAATTTGTATATAGTGGGGGTAATCTTACCATGGTGACTATAAACACTTTTTCCTACAAACTTCAAAACCAACCAAACACAAGAAAAGTGGGAAATGTCATATTAACAAAAGTTTTCCTTTTTTTCCCTGTGAACCAAACACAAGAAAAGTAAATATATTGGTTTCCCACCATTTTTTATGTGCGAACCAAAGCGAAACAATCAATTTCTTGGAAAAGTATGGAAAACTAAAAACTTGTGTTTCTTTACATGGAATTGCATTTCCCTATATCTAGGAAACGAACCAAACAGCCCCTTATAGAAGAACAAGTATAGAAACCACGTAATGTGTTTACTTTTTTTTTTTTTTTGATAACCTAGCCCAGAATCAAACCTAAGATTATGGGAGTCATATTGGACTCTTGATGTAGAACACACTGCGGATATATTTATGGAGAGGTGGGAATGACACAAGCCCAAACGCGGACCCGTTCGAGGAAAATAACTTGCAACGAAGAACATGTCATATCTCTCAAACCGTAAGTCGGAATTGGACGAATTATATATGTAAATCACGTATTTTTCGAGACAGAGTCAACCAAACCCACCGTTGTTTGGTTTGCCACCGTCCATTTTGCCAAATTCCCACCAGATTGAGAGATATCAGCATTTTTGTCATTCTTTTTACTATTTAGATAATGTTTTAGAAGTCTGTTTTGATTAGGAAGTAAATCCAGTTTGATTCTAATTTGACCGATTTACTTCCCTAATCCTAGGAAGTATTTAAGAAGAGTTTTGCTATTTCTATTTTAGGTAAAGCTTGAGTCATAGTAGGAGTATTGTTTATTTTCTATTTAAGCAAAGTATTGTAAGCCCTAGATGTATACATTTTCATCAATAATTTTTTTTTATAATATTTTCTTCGTGGATTCGAAGTTCTTCATGGATACGAAGATCGTTCTTTGGGGATTCATAGAACACCCCTTGGTGGATTCCGAGGTTATTGTTGAGACAAACCCGGGGCCCAATAGAGCAGGGTCGCAGCAATAGTAGAGCAAAAGTAGAGATAAAAATTGGACACACAGATTTACGTGGCTCGGTACTTGATTGCCTACGTCCACAGGCAAGGATTGAAGAATCCACTATAAGGAGAAAAACTCTGGAGTTACAAACTCTCTCTCTTTTCAAGGAGAAACTCTCTCTATTTTTTCTCTCTCACTCTTCTATATAAGAAGTTATTTCTGGGATGAGATTTCTATAAGAGATTTGGAGCCTATTTATAGGATTTTGAAAAACACTATGCATAATAAAATAATAATAAATTACTATGCTGTGGGGCCCACCCTTTTGTTTTCTTTTCCTCTTTTCAACATTTGTGGCTGTGCACTTTCGGTGCTGTGGCTGCTGCTTCTTTCGGTGGGTTTGGAATATTAGGCGCCTGACAATCTCTCACTTGAAGATTTGATTGAGCATCAATCATATCTTCACATCATTTTTTCTATCTCGCCATCTTCATGTTTCTTACGTCTCCAACAGACCACAAGAGGATCGACACCAAGTAAATTTGTCATATGGACTGCTTTTGTCAAAAAATCTGCTAGGTTGTCCTTGGTGTGAATTTTCTGCATATCCACTATTCCTTCTTCCACTTTCTCACGAACGAAGTGATACTGAACTCGAATGTGCTTGGTCTTTGAATAAAAGGCTGGATTTCTTACCAAATGCAAAGCACTCTGACTGTCACAAAATAGAGCAATCTTCTTTTGTTCATGGTCGAGTTCCTCCAGCACCATCTTCAACCACATCGCTTCTTTACTAGCTTGTGTAGCTGCTACATACTCTGCTTCTGTTGTTGAAGTAGCCACAACTGACTGTAGTTTTGAAACCCAGCTTACAGCTCCGCCAGCAAGTGCAAACACATAGCCTGTGGTGGATTTGCTATTATCAGAATCACCTGCATAATCAAAATCAACATATCCATTGACAATAAAATCAGATCCTCCATAACATAATGCAACATTTGAGGTTCCTTGAATGTATCTTAGAACCCTCTTTACAACATTCCAATGCTCTTTACCAGGATTCGTCATGTATCGACTAACCACTCTCACTGCTTATGCAATGTCTGGTCTTGTACAAATCATCGCGAACATTAAGCTTCCCACTGCTGATGCATACGGTACTCGAGACATCTCCATCATCTCTTCTTCACTGCTAGGACTCATACTGGAGGATAACTTGAAATTAATAGGAAGTGGGGTAGAAATTGACTTACAATCTTGCATGTTAAAGCGTCGCAAGATTTTCTTCAAATAGTTCTTCTGAGAAAGCCAAATCTTCCTATTAATTCTGTCTCGGTAAATTTGCATCCCTAGAATCTTGTTTGCAGATCCTAAATCCTTCATTTCAAATTCCCTAGCCAACTGAGCCTTTAATTCTTTGATACGATCTTTGTTGGGGCCTGCAACCAGCATGTCGTCAACATACAACAATAAGATAACAAAGTTATTTTCACCAAACCTCTTGAAATATGCACAAGGGTCTGAATTAAGTCTGTTGTATCCAAGGCTCATGGTGAATGAATCAAATCTCTTGTACCAACACCTCGGCGCCTGCTTTAGACCGTACAGAGATTTGTTCAATCTGCAAACCAAGTTATCTTTTCCTTTTTCTTCAAAACCTTCTGGTTAGAGCATGTAAATTTATTCTTCAAGATCTCCATGAAGAAATGTTGTTTTCACATCTAGCTGCTCTAGATGTAAGACAAATATAGCGCTCATAGCTAGGACTATTCGGATTGTTGTTAGTCGAACTACAGGAGAAAATATTTCATTAAAATCAATACCTTCTTTCTGAGCATATCCTTTTACCACCAATCTAGCACGATATCGCTCCACCTGATCATCGCTGTTTCGCTTGATCTTGTAGACCCATTTGTTTCCAATGGTCTTTCTTCCTTGTGGCAGTGACACAAGTTCCCAAGTCTTGTTCTTATGGAGAGCTTTAATTTCTTCTTGCATTGCTGTCATCCACAAAGATGCATCTGCGCCATTTATAGCTTTATGAAAAGTTGATGGCTCTCCATCTTCTGTTAGAAGACAGTATGTAACATTACTCTTCGTAATATACTCTGAGTGCCAAGTCGGTGGTCTTCTCTCACGAGTTGACCTTCGAACTTCTGGAGCCTCGGACTCGACCGGTTCTTGTACATCATGCTCCGGTGTTGCTTCAGAAGAATTCAGATTATCTTCTACCTGAACAGCTACAGTCTCTGAGTCCTTCCTCGAACTGCTTTCTTTTTCTTCACTTTGTAGTTGGTTCTCTATAAAGATAACATCTCTGCTGAAGATAACCTTGCGGGCAGTGGGATCCCACAGGCGATACCCCTTTCTCGAATATGCATTTTCTGGATTTTGAATCCAGCTTTGTAATTTCTTGGGCATTGTACATTACGTACACTGGACATCCAAATATATGGAGGTTGGAATAATCAGCTGGCTTGCCAGTCCACATCTCCATTGGCGTCTTCAATTGTATTGCAGTTGATGGAGATCGATTCACCACATAACAAGCGGTTTTTACTGCTTCCGCCCAAAAGACTTTTTCCAGATTTGCAGTTGCTAACATAGCTCTTATTCTTTCCAACAGAGTTCTGTTCATCCGCTCCGCCACTCCATTTTGTTGTGGAGTATAAGCCGTACTGAATTGTCTTTTGATGCCTTCTTGCTTGCAGAATGCTAGGAATTCACCATCTGTGTATTCTCCTCCATTATCTGACCTCAAGCACTTGATCTTCTTCTCAGATTCAAGCTCGACCCGCGCTTTGTAGGCTTTAAAGACTGAGAACACATCCGCCTTCTTCTTGATAGGATACACCCAACATCTCCTGGAGTAATCATCAATAAAGGACACAAAGTATTTTGCTCCTCCTAAGGATGTAACTGGTGCTTGCCATACATCAGAATGAACCAGTTCCAGAATAGCCTTGCTTCTAGAACTCGATGTGTTGAACTTCAGTCGATGCTGCTTCCTTGTAACACAATGCTCGCAGAATGGAAGAGCTACTGAATTAAGACCAGGAAACAGCTTCTGATCGGAGAGAACCTTCAAGCCTCGTTCTGACATGTGGCCTAGCTTGCGATGCCACATCATGGTTTGTTCTTCTCCACGGCTGGTTGATACCACACATGAATCAGCTTCTTGCATGGTTTCTCCCTTGAACATGTACAGATTTGCAGTTATCTTTTCTTCTTTTATCACCACAAGCGCCTCTCTAACAATCTTCATGATCCTATTTTCGATATGGGTCTTGCACCCGAGCTCATCTAATTATCCCAAAGATAATAGATTCTTCTTCAAGCCCTTTACATGTCGCACATCTTGAATGATGCGTATTGTACCATCAAACATTTTGATTTTGATAGTGCTAATACCAGAAATCTCCAAGACATGATCATTCCCCATGAATACAGATCCTCCTGAGATAGGTTCATATTTGTGAAACCATTCTCTCCGAGAGGACATGTGCCAAGAGGCTGCTGAATCCAGAAGCCAGACATCAGCAAACTTCTTTCTGTCTTCATCAACAGTGGTTGCTTCACTGAATAGAATTTTACCATCGTCTGATGTGCTGACAACGCATCCTTGAGATGTTGATGGCTCTGAAAACTTTTTCTCTCCACTCTTCTTATTGTGCCAACACTCCGATTTGACATGCCCTCTTTTGCCACAGTTGTAGCATTTGACATTCTTCTTACTTCTTGATTTGGATCTACCATGGGTATGACTCCCACTGGAGCCACGTTCCGTTGATCTTCCTCTCGTCACCAATAAGGCCTCCGCTTGTTGCGAACTTGCATTCTTGTCTTCCTTGTTCTTGCGTCGATTTTTTTCCTCCAGAACAGCGGCTGCAACATCGTCGAAGACTAGATTGTCCGTAAGGACGTTGTTTGTCAAGTTGATGATGAGTTGATCATACGAGTCAGGTAGACTCTGAAGTAGAAGTTCTGCACGTTCATTCGCACTAACTATATACCCTAATGTTGTGAGTTGGGAGAACAGTGTGTTTAGGGTGTTGATGTGGTCAGTCGTCGATGTAGATTCCGCCATCCTCAGAGTGTAAAGTCTCCTTTTTAAGAAGATTTTATTGTGCATGGATTTTTCCTCATATAGCTTTGTTAGAGTATCCCAAATCTCCTTTGCTGTCTTCTTCTCCTCTATGCTTGACAGCACCCCGTCTGCTAATGCCAGATGAAGATTTGCAATAGCATTTTTGTCCATCTTGTTCCACTTCTTATCATCTGTGATGTCGTCCGGCCTTGCAATGATGGCCGCCAGGCAATTATCTTTTCTCAAGATAGCCTTTATCTTCAACTTCTACAGTGAGAAATTACTCCCGTCGAATTTCTCGATCTTGAACTTCGTCGCCATTGCTTCTACCACGAACAGTAACTGTATTTATAAACAGTAACCATATTCGTAAATAGTACCGTACTTATGAATAGTACCGTATTTATGAACAGTGCCGTACTCGTGAATAGTACCCGTCACCTTCAAAGGGTAAGTGATAACCTAACTTATTTTCGCCGTACTCGTGAATAGTACCCGTCACCTTCAAAGGGTAAGTGATAACCTAACTTATTTTCTGATGTGGAGGATCCACCTTTGGTGGTACCCGTCACCTTCAAAGGGTAAGTGATAACCTAACTTATTTTCTGATGTGGAGGATCCACCTTTGGTGACAGCCACAGAGCATACGATAAGCAGATATATACAAGTATCCTAAGTTGGTTCTGATACCACTTGTTGGGACAAACCCGGAGCCCAATAGAGCAGGGTCGCAGCAATAGTAGAGTAAAAATAGAGATAAAAATTGGACACACAGATTTACGTGGTTAGGCACTTGATTGTCTACGTCCACGGGCAAGGGTAGAAGAATCCACTATAAGGAGAAAAACTCTGGAGTTACAAACTCTCTCTCTTTTCAAGGAGAAACTCTCTCTATTTTTTTTCTCTCTCACTCTTCTATATAAGAAGTTGTTTCTGGGATGAGATTTCTATAAGAGATTTGGAGCCTATTTATAGGATTATGAAAAACACTATGCATAATAAAATAATAATAAATTACTATGCTGTGGGGCCCGCCCTTTTGTTTTCATTTCCTCTTTTCAACATTTGTGGCTGTGCACTTTCGGTGTTGTGGCTGCTGCTTCTTTCGGTGGGTTTGGAATATTAGGCGCCTGACAGTTATCATTTCCGCGCTGCGTTATCCATCCCAACCATCTAGATCAATCATGGTGGATAGTCAGACCTATGTAATGCGTGTTAACTTTGAAAAGCAAAATAATAAGAAATTAGATGCGCGCTTTAATACTTTTTTAGAATGGTATATAGCAATTAGTATCTTTTTCAGAGGTAACACAAAATATCTATCTTCAGAGGTGACATATGCAAAAGACCCTATTAAGCAACGCAATGCAAACAAATTAAAAACAAGTGTTTCCTTTAATTTTCAACTTCCCGCATGCATATGAGAAGATGATTTATACGAATTCAATTAATAGATGTTATTATCCAGGTTGCTAAAGGTATATATATTCTCAAGTACGTAAAATTTTCTTTGTTTTTATTCTGGAATGAAAATAGGTCTCCTGCCAATATTAAGAAATAGTTTACTTTCTAAAAATTGAATTAGATGCCTAACATGGAATACAGGAGGAAATTCTGTCTTCTTATGATCATCTCCTCTGAGAATAAGATAAGATAAGATAAATCTAGTAAAGTCTTATTACGGATTCTAGCTAAGAGTAATAAATGGATCATATTTAACCATTAGTATCATCAGGCTAATTTGGTTCAATGTGGAAGGCCTGGAAATTTCACCAATATGGACCGATATATGTTAAATGATACGAAAATGTATAATGGATACACTTTGGTAATCCAAGAACTGAATTGATATTTTGTGGCTCATAGAACTCATAGGATGAATCTGATAATACAATAAGTCTTTTATTTCAAGGAAAACAAAAGAAAAAAGAATGTTGAGCCACAAAATTGAAATTTGAGAATCCTGAGGAACATTCTATTGCTTTGTCATTGCTCTCTTATTGAATTATACGTATTGTTTGTCTTCCTCGCTACTGAATTGCTTCAGCTTAAATTAGTTTATTTGATAATGCATTTGCAAAGAGGGGGGAAAAAGAAAATTTAATTTGCACTTATTCGATTTTCTTAACTAAGTTGTTTATTATTTGAATTTTTTTTTTTTCGTTATCAAATTCGCTCATGGTATGATTCAGACACGTGTTAAAAACTTTGAATTGTTCCCCACAGTATCAATAAGGGCACCATGATTAGCTGCGGAGAAGAAATGGAGCCTTAAAAGTGTCTCCTAATAATGCACTTCACAAGAAACGATTGCTAATAACTACTAATATGGATCAAATTTTGACGTGACCTAACATTCATCTTAATCATTATCTCCTAATGTGAAGTTTGAGATGGAAAAAAAAAAATTCTAGTATGTATTGAAAATCCATGAGATTGTATATTTGCATATTTTAGGATCACCAAAATTTGTATTTGTATGACATATTTGCTCCCGCTTTCTTTTATACCCCCATTTGAAGATGGACCGAGACTTCTCGAGTGACAAATATCAACCTTGATCCAAGTTATGCTATAGCATTCAAGACAAAGATTTGTCTTCAATCTGACTTAAAATTTGGACTCTATAACTAAGGCCCAAGCCCAAGGCTTTCTTGATCTGGGCCAGGCTAAATCAGCCCCTTTGGTATTTTCTTCAGTTCTGCCCTCCAAATACCAATTTGATAAATTCTTCTCTTCTCTTCTCTATCTATGAATTTGTACGTGGGTATGAGAAACGTCTAAATTGATAAAAGAGGGAATTTTTTAAGAAAGCATTTGTTGAGAGGAAATATGTGAATTTGAAAATTTGTCTCTTCATTAACCGTCGGGTGGGGGGGGGGGGGGGGGGCTATATTACTGTTTGATGATCTTGTATATGTTTCTTATGAGTTTTCTTCTATCTTGTCTAGTTTTGGAGAAGGAAAGAATGGAGTGCGGGGCATAATGTAGTTTCACTAAGAGTTGCCTATCATGTGCTCGACGTTTTGCTTCAATGAACTCTAGAATTGAACCGATCTCTGAATGAAATAGAGATTCAAAGTTTATGACTACAGATGCAAAGAGGAAAGCATTTAGTTCAAAAGAGTTTCACTTGTGCGATATCTTTGACCAGAATTTTTTCTTCGAGCTCCTCCAAAGCTCTATCTCTTGACACAGCATTCTCTCTAAGTTCCACCATAAGATACCACCTTAGCTCTGGACAGCCTAAACTTGCTCTCATCCATTTCTTACAATGGCAAAAGAGAGGCATTCGGCCTGACAAATTCACGATTCCGGTACTTATCAAGCTCTCACTGTCTCTAGAAGAGCCTCCACTCCATGGAGAGCAATTTCATTCTTTTGCTATCAAATTCAGCTACACTATTGACATCTTTGTTAGCACTAGTCTAGTGGAGATGTACTTCAAGCATGGAGACTTTGAGGCACCCCTTCGGTTATTCAGTGAGATCACCAACAAAGATGTAACTTTGTTTACCGTGATGATCTCAGAGTTTTCAAGAAATGGTTTAAGGTGTGAAGCAATGGGTTTCTTCTTTAAGATGTTAAATGAGAGAATTGAACCGAATAAGATAACTTTGACCACTATATTTTCTCTTTGTTCGCAGATAAAGAATCTTACTTTTGGGAAAGTCCTCCACGGGTTTGGTCTAAGAAGAGCTCTCATTATCATGGATGATTTGATACTTCAAACTTCAGTAGTAGACATGTATGCAAAATGTGAAAACTTGTGCTATGCAAAGAGGGTCTTTGATAGAATGAGAAAAAGGAATCTAGCGTCATGGAATTCTATCATTACTGCTTATTTTGCAAATGGAATGTTTCAAAATGCTCTTGAGCTGTTCAGAGATCTGCTGTTTGAAGGTTGGCAGCGGCCTAGATCTTCTATGCTCGCCCTAGTCCTAAATATATGTGGAGTAACGACTGACCTCAGAAAAGGAAAGGAACTACATGGCTATATACTCAAATGCAGCAGTCGTGAAATTAGTGAAATGGAAAAGCTTATAGAATTTAATGGTCTTATTGACATGTACATAAAGACTGGCAACATGACTTCTGCAATTCTAATCTTTGAGAGAATGCAAAAGAGGAATGTGGTGACTTGGACAATTATGATTTCAGGTTATGGCACCTATGGATTGAGTCAAAAAGCTCTGGATGCATTTGATGAGATGAGGAGTTTAGGTATTAAGCCAGATGGAGTCACCTTTATTTCTATTCTCTCAGCTTGCAGCCATAGTGGACTAGTTGATGAAGGTCGTGAAATTTTCCTTTCGATGAATCGTGACTATGACACTGTTCCAGAGATGAAACATTTTGTTTGCATGGTTGACTTATATGGGAGAGCAGGACGTGTTAACGAAGCATTGGATTTTATAAGCAGAATGCCAATTGAACCATCCAAGTTTGTTTGGGGAACACTTCTTTCTTGTTGTAGAAACCACAAGAACCTCAAATTGGGAGAGTTTGCAGCTAAAAAGGCATTAGAATTAGACCGATATGATGTTGGTAATTATATAATGCTGTCTCGGATTTATGCAGATGCCAAAAGATGGGATGATGTAGCCAAGGTGAGAATGGTGATGAAGGAGTTGGGACTAAAGGCAAACACTGCATACAGTTGGGTAGAGAAAAAGGGGAAAGTATATAAATTCTCCGTTGGGGATCGCTTGAAGGAGTTTTCAGTTAAGATGTATGATATTTTAAATAAGGCTGGATTTGAGCCGGATACTTCAAGCATAGGACATAATTTAGAGCACGAGGAGGCGAAAGTAAGTGATTTATGTGGTCACACTGAGAAAGTGGCTTTGGCTTTTGTATTGATGGGAGATGGCGGGGAGAAATTGATTAGGATCGGGAAGAATCTTCGAGTGTGTAAAGATTGCCATGAAGCTTTTAAGTTTGCATCAAAAGCTTATGGTAGAGAGATTATTTTGAAGGATCCAAATCTGTATCATCAGTTCTCTCAGGGATGTTGTTCTTGTAATGACTTTTGGTGAACATGGTGCTTTCTGTCTAAGGCATGCAATCAAGCAAGGTTGTATTTCTGTTTTTTTTTTTGAATATCCTTATTTTTGTGCTCATGTCAAACTGGGAGGGGATATAATGGAAAATAACTTACATTTTATTATTCTTTCTACAGTAATGAATCTTTCATGTTCTGGTCTGCATCCTATAAGCTATATACAGTAGTCTAATTTTATTCATGCCGTATATAAATGTGTTCATGGATTGGTAAAATGTTGTCACTATTGTTTCTCTTTCACAGTTCTCGTGAAGTAGTAGAGAATTTTAGTATGGAAGACATGCACCCATTCACAGAATTTTAACATGCAAAATATGCACCTTATTTATGCACGAGGATCATTTTTCTAAGTCAAATTACTTCATTTTATGCTACCCTAGACTCTTTTAGCTCTAAAATTTGTAAATTTATTATGTTTTCACGTTAGACTGGGAGAAGATTTGCAAATGCTCTCGAGGAAGATGAAAACGATATCTGGTAGAGTTTCGAATTGGAGGGCACATTCGCTAGAGTTTGTGACTCGATTGTTCGCAGGGTCAACAACTGTAACCTGAGAGAAGGAAGCAAATCCAAGCTTGCTCAAAAAAGTGAGAAGTAGGAAAAAGAGGAGCACAAGGTAGCAGACTCTTCCTCTGCCAAAATCAGGTAGCTAGATGTTCTAATGAGAAGTCCTTCAGCATATCCTCATTGTTTCACAATTAATGGGGCATGTGTAGCCTATGCAAGAAAGTTCAATTGGAGAAGTCACTTGAGAATTTTTTTTGCAGGCAAATGAAGGCTTGTCACGTGGCTGTAACGAACAATGCAAGAATTTTCGGTTTACTACTCACAAACTATATGGTAGCAATATTGTCATTGTGTTTTACTCATGTATCGGTGATCACTGAGCGGATATATTCAAATTTGTAACCAGTCTATTAATTTGTCGCAGCCACTTTGTAATACCCCAACCCTTGAGAGGGTGATGTGATTAGTATTGATAGATTTGATTAGAATACTCATACCATCAAGATGCATCTTCTTTTCGGGAACCTAACTCTTAGAAACTCCAAAGTTAAGTGTGCTTGGCCTGGAGAAATTCTAGGATGGGTGACCGCCTGGGAAGTTTTTCAGGGAGCGCGTGAGTGAGGACAAAACGTGCTGAAAAGACATGTGGTGGTTTGTGAGGTCAGTCCATCAGATCTAGTAGCGTACCGACTCCGGGATTCCGGGGCAGGGCGTTACACACTTTTTTACCACTACCATATAATGCTTCTAATTTCAATAATGCTTACATTGAAAGGTGCTCAGAGTTATGATTTTTCTTTGATTGCATATTACCCGAGGATGAATACTAATAGAATTGAACTGGTGATTCCTGGTTTGAGATGAGTTCAATTTTGTTAAACCAGTAGTTTAACTATTAATTGATTTTGAGTTAAAGTGTGGGAGCTCTATAGTTAAAATGAACAGTAATACCACCAAGTTTAGTTAAACTTGAAATGAAAGTGAGTTGGAGTTTCTAAATTGTAAAGCTTTATGTTCAAGTTTCCGCCAGGTTTTATTTCAAAATATGTACGTAAAGCTGCTTCAAAAATTTCACCTGTGCCTTTGTGTTGGGTGTAGTTCAGATTCTTTAATTCATTGAATATGCCATTAACAAAATCATTTCATTATATGCGATTCAAGTTTCCCATCATCTTAGGAATTTAAAGATCATTTTTCTAAATCGTAAACGTATGCTGTTTTGAAATAATTGATTCTTTCGAATATAAATGAGTACAACACTATAGAATTGAAATATGATTAGGGGTGGGCAATAGGACAAGTTGGCTCGTCCCGCGAGCCGCCTCGCGCGGGCT
>NC_033798.1:106786388-106799615 GCF_001876935.1 Asparagus officinalis | reverse complement strand
GTCCCGAGACAAGCAGGTCGAGTTTTGCCGCTTATTCGTGGACTTAGACCTCAGCCCAGCCCGCTCGCGAGACAAGAACAAGCGAAGTATGCCGTGACACGTGTCAGCCCGCTCGACCTATCAATTTTTATATTTTTTTATTTTGTAAATGGTTTTTGGTCTTTTAATAGTGTTTAAGCACTTAAATTTATATGTAATTAACTAACAATCTGATGAAAAATAATTTTATTATGTAAAATTGTATATTTGTATAAATAGATATGGAGAAACATGGCAAACACAAATATTTTATGTAGTTTGGGGCAAGTCCTACTCTACGGACAACAAGTAATTGTTTTCCACTAGTTTAACAAATACAAGAATAAATTACAATAAACTTTAAGCAAATAAAAATAAAAAACATATGTCAACTTGTAATAGAGAGCACAATCTTCTTCATTTTCTTTGTCTTCCTCCTAAAAGGAAGCCGCACGTCCTCCTTGTAGGCGTTCTTCCACACCCAACCAAAAAAATATAAGAAATTTAGAAAAACATAATTAATAAAATAACAATCTAACCATTATAAGAAATGTAAAAAATAATATTATCAAGTATAATTGTATATTTCTATACTTTAACAAATGAAAATATGGCAAATATGGATGTGTAACTTGGTTCGAGCAAGTCCTACATCTGCAAGCAATAAATAATTGCTTTACTAGTTTTAAAAAAAAATACATGAGCAAAAGAAATTAAAACAAATTTTTGTGATAAAAATGTTTGTATAGGGGCTGTTTGGTTCGTTTCCTAGATATAGGGAAATGCATTTTCATGTACAAAAACACAAGTTTTGAGTTTTCTAAACTTTTCCAAGAAATAGATTGTTTCGCTTTGGTTCGCACAAAAAAATGATGGGAAACCAATGTATTTATTTTTTTTGTGTTTGGTTCGCATGGGGGAAAAGGGAAAACTTTTGTTTATATGGCAAAAAGCCGACGTGGCTGCAGTTTTCGTCGATTTCACAAGGTTGGGGAAGGAATTGGATGAGAGAAAAAAATCTAATGTGGCGGCGATTTTCACCGAGTTTCCCTTCTTTAATCCTAGCGAACCAAAGATGAGGAAAAAAAACCGACGGAAAGCTTATATCCTATGTGGCCACGAAAAATCTGATGTGGAGGCGGTATAAAACTTTTCCACTGATGGGTCTAGCGAGCCAACGCCCTCAGACCTTGCTCGCTCGACGGGCTTCACGGCTCGAGCGAGCTGCTGACCCACATTAGGTTCGGGGCTAACCCATCTCGAACCCGCCGACACGCTGCCGTAGCGGGGCGCAATCTGGCCCGCCCCGGTCGGGCCGAATCGGATCGAGCCCAAATGCAGGGCGAGCAAGCGGGCACATAGGCCGACTCGGCCCAAAGCCCACCCCTAAATATGATGTTGCTTGTTAGGTACAGCTGTTCCGAGCCCAAAACAATTCACGCAAGGTAGAGTTCAGTTCTAATTTTCTCTGGAATTGGATTTGTGTGAAAATTAAAAAAAAACAACAACTAGGAATTGAATATCTAAGATCGCATCTTGTACGGGATGTTGTTGCGAACAGAAGATAGTAATTAAAGATGAAGTAAAGAGGGATATATATAAACCATCAAATCAAGGGAATGTCAGCACCATGAAGATACGATATTATCCTTGTAATAAAGGCACGATGGTGATATCTCCATCTCCTTCAAGATCATACGGGATGCAAGAGAGATCAAAATGGCCCAAGGACACCAACAGAGACAAAAATTAAAGCCCCCCTCCAAAAAAAAAAAACGTACCAACTGCAACCCATATTAGCTGCAACCCATATTAGCCTCTGGCCCTATGAAAGTGAAGGTGCATGTGAGCATTGAATTGCTCCCCTACGTGCCTCTAATGGGACCCCTGAGATGGATACTGACCTCATGACTGCAGGACTGCAATAACTAAATGGGGACTCATCTATGATTCTCTGAACTCTCTGTAGGTATAATTGACCTCAATTGGAGCGCCTGTAGCCTGTTACTGAGCAACGTTCTCTGCTTGCTAACCGCAAAAGTCCTAACTGCTCATCAGAGGGCCTCTTGTCTTTTGTGCCCTTCATTTAATACACCCCCTCTGTATCCATGAATTGTAGAAAGTAGAAGTATAAACCTTGCTTCTATTTCTATCGCAAGTCCATACAACTGGATTTTCTTCGATATTCTAAGGAGGTGTTGGGCTCACCCATTTTATTGAAAAGTTTTTCGAAAACATCTGACGATGATATTTTTATAAATAATGAACTTTTGTAGATTTCTATAAACTGTATTTGGTTAAAAAAAATCTCATAAGAAATATTTTCTATAAAGTAGGTAAATGAGAGTGTTTTATAGAAATCAACTTCCTCCCCAAATGGGAGGAAATTGCCTAGAAATTTGATATTTGTATTAAAAAATAATCAAGTACACACGTACCCTATTTCTCCGCTCCCTTCCCATGGGCATTTGTGAGCGAAAAATTTCAGAACGTGTATTTTCTATAAAGTGAAATCCGACCAAACAAAGAAATAACAAAAATAAGAAAAATAATACTCCTTGAGTACTAAAAATTTTTCCTATAAATTTTCATAGGAATACAAGAAATTAAATTTTGGGCATTTTTCCTTTTCTTTTTCCCTTTTTTTATAGAAATCGAACCAAACAGTCCCTAAGAGTGGATACTATGCTCTCAGCTGTGGATTTTAAATGTCCATAATGTTGTGCGCGGTGGAAGCTTTCTAGGGCAACACGAACAATAACTTGAACTAAACCACAAATAATATGCAAACCACAATCACAGCAAGAACAAGAATTTACGTGGTTCGGCAAGTTGCCTACGTCCACGGGGCAAGGAGGGGGGAGTTCTTTCTACTAGAAATCAAGAGAATACAAATAGGGTTACAAATCTCTCAGACCAAACCCTAAAACAAAGCTCTAGATCTCTCAAAGCTCTCTCACAATTGGATGCAATGATTCTCTCTCTTTGGCTGCTCAAATTCGTCCAACCTCTACCCTAAACAAACAGGTTTAGGTATATATAGAACTTACAAAACGAATCGGGTCGAAAACCTGAAAGCCCAGCCCAAAACAGCGTCGGTCGACCGGACCGGTCGACCGCGATCAATTCCGGTCGACCGGCCCGGTCGACCGACCAGCTCTCAGTAGAAAACCCAAACTCCAGAGAACCCCTCGGTCGACCGCACCGGTCGACCGACCACCTTCCTGACGCACAGTAAGCTTTGTGCACGAATGCGGTCGACCGGACCGGTCGACCGCCGCCTGGTTTGCCTGATTCTTCTGAGTTTCTGTAATTTCTTCAATTCTCCACCTCGGCGAATGTTTCCTCCAAAAACTGAGCCGACACCAAAACATCCAATAGTTCCTCAACAAGTTCAGGAACAATACTAGAGCTGAAACGCGATCTCCCCCCCCATCTGAATCAACTGATCAAACCGGCTGCATCTGAAAGACTGCCTACGTATCCTCTTGCCCAAGGAATCAAGCCGAACGTAGTTCATATTAATGGCCTCCAAAGGCCTCAGCACTGAAGGATGTTCAAAATCTTCAAACAATGACTAAATTTTACTCCTAAAACAACTTTGGTCAACATATCTGCAGGGTTGTCATTTGTGTGGACCTTCTCCAATATGACATCTCCATCATCCAAGATGTCCCGTACAAAGTGGAATCTGATGTCGATGTGCTTCGTGCGCGCATGATAAACCTGGTTCTTCGCCAAATAGATAGCCGACATACTATCACAATATATCCGAATAGTCTCCTGAGTGATCCCCAAGTCCTCCAATAATCCACGCAACCATAAAGCCTCCTTAATAGCTTCAGTAACTGCCATATACTCTGCCTCTGTAGTAGAGAGAGCCACTGTGGACTGAAGCGTGCAACGCCAACATACAGGTGCACCTGCCAATGTAAAAGCATAACCTGACGTAGACCGGCGTTTGTCAAGATCTCCAGCATAATCTGAATCCACATAACCAATACAAGCCTGCCCGTCCTTCTCATCCTTCTGAAACACTAAACCAACATCCACGGTGCCTCGAACATACCGTAGAATCCACTTCACGGCCTCCCAGTGACCCTTCCCGGGGTCATGCATGTATCTCGATACCATGCTCACGGCCTGTGACAAATCTGGCCTCGTACACACCATCGCATACATCAAGCTACCTACTGCACTAGCATATGGGACCTTCGACATATAATCTCTGTCCTCAACTGAAACAGGTGACATCAACGCTGAAAGCTTGAAGTGGGGAGCCAATGGTATGCTAACTGCTTTTGTATTGCCATCAAAGTTGAATTTCTTCAACATCTTCTGCAAGTAACTCCTCTGTGTAAGCTTCAATTTCCCCTTCACCATGTCTCGCTCGATCTCCATACCCAATATCTTCTTTGCCTCTCCAAGATCCTTCATCTCAAACTCGGATGATAACTCCTCTTTCAGCTTTCGAATAGACGAAGAATTCCTGGAAGCAATAAGCATATCATCAACATATAAAAGCAAATATATGAGCTCACCATCCTGTAGCTTGTGCATATAAACACATGGGTCATATGGGCTCCTCGTGTACCCTCGGCCAATCATAAAGCCGTCGAATCTCTTATACCATTGTCTTGGTGACTGCTTCAAACCATAAAGAGACTTCTTCAGCTTACAAACCAAATTTTCCTTTCCTGCAGCTTTGAAACCCTGTGGTTGTGTCATGTAGATCTCCTCATCTAAATCTCCGTGTAGAAAGGCTGTCTTCACATCCATCTGGACCAAATCCAAATCCAAATCCAGGCTGTCTTCACATCCATCTGGACCAAATCCAAATCCAACTGTGCCACCAACGCCAATAAAATCCGAATCGACGAATGCTTCACAACGGGTGAAAATACCTCGTTGTAATCAATGCCCTCAAGCTGTGCATATCCCTTGGCAACCAATCTGGCTTTGAACCTTATGTCCCCAATAGAAGATCCCTCCTTCTTCGCATATACCCACTTGCAACCAATAGCTTTCTTACCCTTAGGTAGCTGTGCAAGTGTCCAAGTATCGTTCTTCTGAAGAGACCGCATCTCCTCCTTCATATTTCTTACCCTTAGGTAGATGTGCAAGTGTCCAAGTGTCGTTCTTCTGAAGAGACCGCATCTCCTCCTCCATAGCTTCCCTCCACCTGATCGAATCGGGGCTAGACTCTGCCTCCCTGAATGTGGCTGGAACCATATCATCAACGACCTCCACTGATAATGCATATGCGACCATGACATCATTATACCTAGCTGGCCGACGAATCTCTCTCCTCGGTCTATCTGCTGCAATGGTCCTCTGAACATGACCCTGTTCCTGAGTCCCATGATCTACTGTATCCTGTATCTGCCCATCTGTCATCTCATCTCCTCCCAGTGTCACCTCTGTAGGAGCCTCAATGGATACAGTGTTCTCTGGAGTGGGTGGAGTAATATCAGTCCACCTGCTGCGATATCTCTCCTGTCTGGTCTCCCTCCACCTGCTGAGGGGTTCGAGGCCTCATCATGTACGCCTCGTCAAATGTGACATCTCTGCTAATAACTATCTTCTTGTCCTGTGGATCCCATAACTTGAAGCCTTTGACTCCATCTCTAAATCCCACAAAGACTGCTTTCCTCGCTCTCGGATTTAATTTACCATCACTGACATGATAATAAGCTGGACACCCGAATATCCGAAGCGACTCATAGTCACTAGCCACCGAACCAAACCAACGCTCCAAAGGAGTCTTCCCGTCTATCGCAGTGCACGGCAACCTGTTCACGAGATGGCTCGCATAAACTACTGCCTCGGCCCAAAAAGATCTAGGCAATCCACTCTGTGTCATCATACACCGCACCTTCTCCAGCAAGGTATGGTTCAATCTCTCAGCCACCCCGTTCTGTTGCGGTGTCTCTCGAACTGTGAAGTGTCTTCTAATGCCGTGATCCCGGCAAAACTGCAGAAACGGATCACTCTTGTACTCTCCACCGTTATCTGAACGTAGAGTCTTCACCTTTCTACCTGTCTGCAGCTCCACTTTCTTTTTCCACTCCACAAAAATATCCAGGACCTGATGTTTATGCTTCATCGGGTATACCCAATTCCTCCTGGAATAATCATCAATGAAAGTGACAAAATAGTTGGCCCCACCAAGAGATGTGTTCTTGGAAGGACCCCAAACGTCCGTGTGAATATAATCCAATGTACCTTGGGTGTTATGAACAGCGGTGCCGAACTTCACTCTAGTCTTCTTCCTAAGTACACAATGCTCACACAATTCCATCTTGCAGGTCTTAGCACCTTTCAATAGCCCCTGTTTTGCCAATGACTGTAGGGACTTATCACCTGTGTGTCCAAGTCTCATGTGCCATAAGGTGGTAGTGTCCTCCTCTGTAGTGATAGAAGCTGCCAGACCCCCTGTAACTGTCTTGCCCTTCAAGTAGTATAGGTAGTTTTCCCTGACACCTCGCATCACCACCATAGAACCCTTCGTGACCTTCACTGTTGTATCCTCTAAGATCACTCGATATCCTGCTGCCTCCAAAGTCCCAAGAGAAATGATGTTCTTCGTCAACTGCGGCACGAACCTCACTTCCTTCAATTCCCTCACTACACCATCATGCATCCTGATCCGGACTGAACCAATACCACCAATAGGACATACGTGATCATTACCCATAAGCACGACATCCCCTCTTTCCAGCTCCTCAAAGCTAGAAAACCACTCCCTCTTTTTTTTTGGGATCAATATTGCAGCAACGGCTAGTTCAATATTCAAAACAAAAACACTGTAGCAACGACTAGTTCCAACAACTACCTCAATATTCAAATACGAAACACTGTAGCAACGGCTAGTTCCAAAGCCTTGGAGGCTATAAATTTAACTTGAGGCCTCAAATTTTCCAATGCATTCTCCATTCTCACCAATTTATAAATTCTCATTGTTTGCAATTTGCCTCCCCGACATCAATATGATATCAGAAGAATGCTCCCGAAATTATGAAGTTTATTGCGACTGTAATCTCCGAACACCGATGAAAGTGTGCAAGAATGGTAAAAATAAGGGGAAGGCGTTATTAGGGGTGTGCAAAATTCCCAAATAAAGAATGAAATTTTTTCGAATGGGCTGATGAAAGAGGAGAAATAAGCAACCAAGGAAGCCAATGTGTCAAAGAAAATAGGTACAGAGATAAATATATTTTGCATTCGAAGAGGATGAAGAAAGAATTGAGACTTGTTGAAAATCAACTATTAGCTTGGAAAATTTTAGCAATTTTATTAATAATTTTTTGTATTATTTTAATTATTATAAACTGCATGTCATGTACTTGTTGTTGTGCGCGGCGGAAGCTTTCTAGGGCAACACGAACAATAACTTGAACTAAACCACAAACAATATGCAAACCACAATCACAGCAAGAACACACAATTTACGTGGTTCGGCAAGTTGCCTACGTCCATGGGGCAAGGAGGGGGGAGTTCTTTCTACTAGAAATCAAGAGAATACAAATAGGGTTACAAATCTCTCAGACCAAACCCTAAAACAAAACTCTAGATCTCTCAAAGCTCTCTCATAATTGGATGCAATGATTCTCTCTCTTTGGCTGCTCAAATTCGTCCAACCTCTACTCTAAACAAACAGGTTTAGGTATATATAGAACTTACAAAACGAATCGGGTCGAAAACCTGAAAGCCCAGCCCAAAATAGCGCCGGTCGACCGGACCGGTCGACCGCGATCAATTCCGGTCAACCGGCCCGGTCGACCGACCAGCTCTCAGTAGAAAACCCAAACACCGGTCGACCGAAACACCTGCGGTCGACTGGCCCGGTCGACCGACCTCCTTTCTGTCGCACAGTAAGCTTTGTGCACCAATGCGGTCGACCGGACCGGTCGACCGCCGCCTGGTTTGCCTGATTCTTCTGAGTTTCTGTAATTTCTTCACATAATGGGGTTTAATTGCAACCTCTTGTATTTATTTCCTTCAAACAAGTGTCCCGTTTCGAGCCTTGTCTCATTAAGACAGGGAAATTCCTAGTCAGAGTAGAGAAACCGATATAACAAACACTGTCACTATGAAATATACCAAAATCCCAATTACATAAGGGGGAAAAGCAAGAAAGAAGAAGTGTAAGATTTCATCATTAATTGATGAGCTATATAGTCACATTCCCATCTAGCCAAATTTACATATTTATCAACATTAAACACCAAACAAGAAAAAACTGCCTCCAACTTGATGGACTTGATACCTGAACTGATACATAGGTAATTTCTAACTTACATGTCATCCTCATATCGCTAAGAAATGAAATGATTTATATATATCTAGCTATATGTCACATCCGCTTGTTCTTGAATCTACAGCAGTGTTACACTAATAACCACCATCAGTTGCACGAGAGCTCCACAAGCGCAGGAGGCTAAGATCTCAGCTTGAGAAGAACTTTGCTCTATGTCATCTCTTATAACATTGTTCTTTGAATCAAAATATTTTGCTTGCTCATTATCCTTGCAAATCCTCACCCCAGCAGGACCAACTCCACCTTTGTAACAAAGCCCTGGATTGCCCCAAGATGCAAACCTACTCCCGAGTCTCTCGTAAAATTCTTCAGAGAACCAAATCTCTCCTGAGAGATTGTTTCCGTTGAGATAGAGAGCATTGAGCCGAGGCAAATCTCCGAGCCTTGGAGAGATTGAGCCGGAGAGTTTGTTGTTGTCCAACGCAATGAATCTCAATCTACCCAACCCTTCAATAGAATTTGGAACCTCTCCATTTAAACTTGTATTTGAAAGGTCCAAGTTGTTGAGGTTCACCAACTTCTCCCACCCAAATTCATTCAAACTTGCCCCGATGGGATTGTTTGAGAGAAGCATGTCTTCAAGAGAGATCATTTGTTCAAGGGATTGAATTAGGCCACCACTTAGATTATTGTTCCTAAGATCTAATAGAGTCAAGCTCTTCATATCTCCAAGCTCTTTTGGTAGGCTACCGTTTAAGAGATTGTTGCTTATATCAAGCTTTAAGAGTGAAGTCAATCCACCAAGAGATTGATACAGAGGACCACTGAGAGAATTCCTACTAAGGTCCAATATCAAGAGATTAGCCAAGTTTTTTCCTAGAGAAGTAGGAACTGGACCCGATAGTCGATTTCCAGAGAGCGAGAGCCTCTTGAGATGAACTAGGTTGCCAAGTTCTTGAGGAATTTTTCCAGATATTGAGTTATCTACTAGCACCAAAGATTGGAGGTTCATTAGTTGGCCTATAACTGGAGGAATTTCACCTATAAGGCCTTCGTTTGAACGGAATTCTAAGGTTTCGAGAGTTTGTGATAGGTTATTCCAAGAGTTAGATGGTAACATGGTAGGAGAAGAGAAGCAATTGAAAAAGCTGAGGGTTTTTAGATGCTTGAGTTCAAAGAGGTGAGGGGTGAATATTGCGTTGTGAGAGCACTGAAGGGAGTTTTCGAGGATCGGACCGATGCTTACAGAGGTGACATACCATGAGCCGTTGAGGAAATCACATGATACTCCCTGCATTTAAGAGTTTGAAAAGGAAACGATCAGGCATTTTCAACATGATATGAGACTATCTATGATGAGGGTGACAAAGAAAAAAAACATGATATGAGACTATCCATAATTAAGTATTTGACCCTTGATAGTATCTAAATTCATATTTGCATATTATTTTTACATACAACGATGGCGTATCAACCCGTAATTTAATGTTTTGACTAAACAATCTCCGTTAAAAATTATTTATCAAGAATACTACTCTGTAATCCTAGGCATGCCTGCGATTGTTTTCTGTAATTTCTGTAATGGTTAATGTCGCGGGAAACAACTTAAATAGATAAGTCCTCCATTTTGGCATATTTATGGATGAATAAGGCTCACGTTGTATGCTTTCTTGCCATTTATTCATATGCAGAACAAGATACTTTTGCTACGTAACAAACACTCTTCTTCTGTAATATACAACTACAAAACTTGAATAATTTTCTTTTGAAATAACCAAGGAGTTGAAGTGGAAAATTTCTTTGATGAGTCATTCAAAGTTTGTTTCCAGTGGTATAATCAGTTGTAACCTAGATTGGAATCACCAAAGACCAAGAATGTTCAAATCCAAAAAAAAAAAAAAACCACACCTAATGAGCACCAATACTTTACATTTAAAGCAAATAAATAACTAAACAGAATAAGAATCTGAAAAATGTAATCAGGCAAAAACCTGGATTGGTGTCCACCCACATGGATCTGGATAAAGCCCCGAACCATTCCAACTTCTGCCAACAAAGCCCTGAATCATCAAGTACAGAGCTTGTTGCTCTGTTTTCTCCATTGGAGCTGCTTGGTCATCTGATTCACAAAGTACAAGAGAGAGGAAGAGAAGGAACTGAAGAAGGAAAACAAACTTAGTATTCATTTTTCTCCCTTCCATTTGTAAGTTTGAACAGAGAGGTTAAGAAGTGCATGAATATATAAAAGAAGCAGTAGGAAAGAGAACCCAGAGACTAGACTATTAATTAGAGGGTGTTTAAGGATTGACACTTGAGAAGAAGCATGGTTCTCAACATCTCATGAAGCTAATAAGGTGGGCTATTTATTAAGCCTTTTGGTTGAAATAGATAGAATGAATGAAGAAAAGAATCCAAGGTTAGGTTCTTTAACACCCTATCATTTAGGTATCAAAGGAGAAGGGAATTTAATGTTTTTTTTTTGAGAATTTAGAGGGGAGAGTGAGGAGGTGGAGAACTTTCTACAGTGAATTTTAAAAGGTAGGGGCCAAACCAAAAAGAGAGAAAGAAACAAAGGAGCTGAGGATGGAAATCTTGAGTTGGGTTTCCTCAAGAGCACAAGAAAAAGAGGTGAGCAGGGGTTTATTTGTAGAAAATGACAGAGGATCTATGATGGTATTCATTGGAGAGGGTGGGTGGTAGTACTAATGACTATGTAGTAAGAATGAGAGGGATGTGGTACTTTTGGGGTAGTTATCATTTATTTATTATTTATTTAATTTTTTACTCCTTAATTTCCTACCTTTTCCCTCTTTTAATTCTTTTGAGTTTAATTTTAGAGAAATAGATCTTAAGGAGACAGGGAGGGGGGGAAGGTTGAAGGAATTAGCTAGAGCTTTTGTGTCTTGTTGTAGGGGACCAATATTCTCATGCATGTGATTGGGTGAGCTGCATTGAGAGCATAATGCTTATTGCTTACCTTTTTCACTTATATTTTGCCATTTATAAATACTGCCACTTTTGCATTTCTATTTCTCATGCTTTCTGCTTAGGGGCTGTTTGGTTCGCTATTATAAGGGGTGGAAAACTCAGAAAACCCCTCCACGTCAGATTTTTAGCCCTCCACGTCAGTTTTTTTGTTTCCGTCCATTTCTTTGTGCCGCTTTGGTTCGCTCGAATGGAAGAGGGAAAACTCTGCTGAAATCGCCGCCAACTAAGATTTTTTTCCCTCTCCGATTTCCTTCCCCAACCAAGTGAAATTGATGAAAACTCTGTCACGTCAGATTTTTTTCCTTCTCTGCTTTGTTTACAAAAGCTTTCCTTTTTTTTCTATGCGAACCAAACACAAGAAAAGTAAATACATTGGTTTCCCACCATTTTTTATGTGCGAACCAAAGCAAAACAATCTATTTCTTGGAAAAGTTTGAAAAACTCAAAACTTGTGTTTCTTTACATGAAATTGCATTTCTCTATATCAAGGAAACGAACCAAACAGCCCCTTAATGAAATTATACTGTGCTCCTCCTAGAAAAATAAATTCATGAAAATATCTTTTTCTAAGAGTTTACTTTTGAGAGTGAACGTGTAATGTGTATGTTGGTTAAATCTTTTTCGTGAGGTTTGTAAGCATAACTGCTATTGCTAACTTGTCATATCAAAAATTTCTTCTAGTTTCAACGGCAAACTATCAAAGGTAGTTGATTCTCAGCAGTGATATTGATCAGTTTGAAACTATACAGACGTAATTAAGAACCTTTTTTTTTGACAAGGGAAACCTGGTCAGCTCTCCCAACAATAACTCCTTTGGAGTCCGCCAGCGGCCCTGGTTCGAATCCCTCAGGTTCCCACTTTCTGAAAGGAGTTACCCTTGCTACCAGGAGCTCATCCCCACATGAATGGGCGATCAGCATGGGACCCTGAAGGTCTCGAACTGGTGAGCATACAACGGGTTGGGTTAACTGACCAGTAAAACCTCGAGTTTTTGCACCCACCCTTAATCCCACAGAAACCAGGTGAATGCGGAAGCGGGGATTTGAACCCCTGAACAACTAGGGAGATCTCCTCCCTCACTCTTCGTGGCGCTAGCCAGAAGTCCCAACCCGCGGGTGGTCCTAATTAAGAACTTTGGTACTATATAAATATAAAATAATCTTCTAACTTGGTGCTGAGCCATGTGCATATAGTAAAAATTTAGTTGAGCAACAGCTAGGATTTATGGGTGGAGCAAGCATGTGGTAGACCTCATCCACCCATGAGTAGACAATCAACACAAAGGGTAGCTCTTAATTGCGAAACAGGACAATAATCATGTTGATTTTGTTAGGTGCCTTCCTCTCTTCATGTTCTCTCCATAACTGTTACGCATAGATATATGTATTTCTTGGGTTATGAAAAAGATTCAAAATCCAGCATGGGTAGTTTGGGAATGAAGAGCAGCACCTTTTGCCATCGGAACCTAATGAGAGGCTATCTAACTATTGAAGAATTGAAGTAATGAAGGGGGAAGGGGACCATGCCAAATCCCACAGTCATAGACAGTGACGGAAGCTTCTCTTCAATTTTAGGATTTATAAGATAGAAAAAATAAAAGATGGCATTTTAAAGGTATATTTCACATTGTCACCCCAAACTTTGGCTCATTATGAGAAAACCCTTAAACTTATAGATGCCACTTAATCCCCTAGCCTTTGGATCCTGTCATTAAACCACCCACGTGTTTGCAATTTATTAAACATAGCTTCTCTAATGGCATAATAGGGGCCTTCTGAAGCTTTATTAAAAGTTCATTTGTGGGTGGGGGGTGTTGTATGAAAGCTAGGTTTAAAGTTTGAGTTTTCTAAAAATCATGTTGAAAATTTAGGATTTTTTGAAATTAGTTAGGGGTACATTAAAAAATAAGAGGTTACACAGTCAGGGGTATTCTTGAAAAAAAAATGAAACTTTTTAAGGGG
>NC_033798.1:106757450-106786374 GCF_001876935.1 Asparagus officinalis | reverse complement strand
CCAATTTTTCCTCGGACGGATTTTTAAAACCAACCTATTTCCAGATTTAATCCCAAAAAAGACCTGTTTTGAACTTATTTTCAAAAACCGACCTAGTTTCAGCTCTGGCGCTGAAACCATGTCGGTTTTTGAAAAAAAAAATCGAAAAGTTAAACTCCCGTGAAGTTTAGTAAATCTGCTAAACTTCACGGGAATTCAACTCCCGTGAAGTTTCGTAGTTCAAAAAAAAATTAAACTATGAAACTTACTCCCATGAAGTTTAGCAGCTTTACTAAACTTCATGGCAGTTCAACTCCCGTGAAGTTTCGGAAGTTTTTTCACAAAAACCGACCTGGTTTCAGCGCCAAGGCTGAAACCAGCGCTGAAACCAGGTCGGTTTTTGTAAATAAGTTCAAAATAGGTCGTTTTTTGGGATTAAATGTTCAAATAGGATGGTTTTGAAAATTTGTCCTAGTTAAGTGGCATTTATAACTTTTAGAGGGCTGGATGTGGACCAAAGGGGATTTCTATGAAATGTATTGTGTACCCGGCACTTTAATGTACTAAGTTAGTTATGTAATAAACTCTGCAATATCGAATTAATTTGATATTTTCACCCCAAAGCAATAAAAATGAAATTGTGGCCACCAATATCTCGACCATGGAGGAGAAGGGGGGACGGTTTGGACCATTGTCCACCACCATTAAGGTGGCAGTTATGAGGATTGGATTATTTGGGATTTGGGCCAACTGTCTTTCCAAGAAAAAGAAAAGCGTGGAAGCAAATAAATTAATAAATAAATAAAAGATAAAGCTTCGCCTCTCTGCTCTCTCTTCCTCTCGCAATTGATCCGCTCAATACTGAGGAGTCCCTATCTATCCTCAGCTTTATCTTTTGGCTGCTATTGTGCGCAATGCTTCAACTGGGGGTTTTATTCAGTGGCAGGTTACCATTGGTTCATCTAATCAATTGGGGGTCGTGCGATCAAGATAACCAAAACTAGAGGGCCTTGTTGTCTTTATGCAGCAAAAAGTGAGCAAAGGTAGAGCCATAATTAGAGATATTATAATAATCTTAATTTGTATAAGCTTTATCATTCGTAACTCACCTTGATCATATCAACCACCAGCCAGCAGGAGAGTAATAGTAGTCGAAGGGAAGAATTCGCGTGAAAAGTGTACAAAGCACCGACCTTCAGTCAAATTTACAACAGCAAGGAGGATTCCTAGCCCAGATACCAGGTTCAAACGAAATAAAATGGCAAGAGGAATGATGTCAAACAAAATCATACCAGTTCTCACTTTGGGCACAATCAAAATAACATTCAGCACAGATCAAAATAACTGAAACTTTACTGTAAATTCTTCAATCTTTTCCCAATAAAAGCATCATAAGATGAGCATTAAAACATGTGCTTGCCAAGAACTAGACGACATATACACAACAGGAGAAGACCAATATATGCAACTATATACCGTTAAACTTTGTATATGGTACTCCAGAACTTCGAGAATAATATGAATTTAAAAAGAATACAGCGCGAAAAGGATGTACACCAAGCTTCTTCAATTGTTTTGTATGTTGTCCTCCACCAAAGGTGTTGCTGCTGCAGCTCGCTCTGCTATTCTCCATGAGCTTTCTGTTATCGTAAAGAAGACGCCATTAAATATGATAAATAAGAAAGTATATACTAAGGGGAAAAAATCATACAGTTCACATAGCAAAAAAAAGGCATGTTCCAAATAAAAGAAAGCAGTAATATTGCCACATGCCATGACCACTACATTCCCCTAAAACAGGAACAAAGCGTTTCAATCAAAAGTTAGGAAGTTACCTTTAGCATCCTCATCTCGGTTATTGTGTATTATTCCCAAAGTTTGACATTTCAGCTAAGAGGTCAAGTTGCTTCCAACCAAAATATGTCAGATTGTGCTGTTTCAATCTTCTGCAGAAAAATGCCGGGTCCTGTTTCTGTGTTTTCAGAACTTGTGTTACGATAAAATAAAAATAGACAAATTCCAAAAATACGACATCAATACAAAAAAGAAAGGCCACAGAATTATACAAATAAACTATTAAATGAGGGAGTAATTCTTACAAGTTACAACCTTTCATCGATCATCTCATATGTGACTCACAACTACCTCAAATGTCTCTTTTAGCATCCAGTCTTGCTATGAATAAGTGGCTTTTATCATAATGCATTATCACTCCCGAGTTTAATTCTCGGAATGCCCCAATGTCAAAGAGGGGGGGAAATGCATTATCACCAAAATATTAATAGGAATATTGATTTTCTTATTCAAACGTGGGGATCGTATTGCTGCTACATGAATCTGTGTGTCATTGTGTGTGTGTGTGTGGGTGTGTCAGTGTGTGTCTCCAGGTTGAACGTAGTTCCATGTGTTACATATCAAAAGTATCTCCTTATACGATATTAATTACTATTCCTCCACGTCAAGACACCAAGTTTAAATTTTAGTCCATACTACTCTAAGGTCCTAATGAAGTATTAAAACACAACATTCTGCAGCACTGTCGAACTAATTAGTACTTTAATGAAAAAATGTATAACCAATTAACCATGTGCATTACTAGAAGATTAAACCACTCAACCACCAGTTGGTTTTCACCTGGATCTGCCAGTAAAGATGCTTGCAAGCACGTCCAAATCGTAGGTAAGAAAAATATCAAACAGTTCTTCATATAGAAGTGTCCAGGTTCATCCACAAAAATAGTAACTTAATACATCAAGTCAATGGTGTTTTGCAGTCTATCAGCATGAAGAATTTGGGCCAAGTTTGAATGTGAGTCTGTAAAGATCTATGAGGCCCAAGGTTACAGTTCCTATATGGATTTTAGGAAAAATCTAATTTTCAATGCTTAAAACTATTTTGCATTGCACTTTCCGAAAGGAAGTCATACCAAAATACTAGAGCTTGAGCAAGCTGGCATAACCCATTCAATTTAGTTTTGTAAGTTTCTTTGCATCTCCCCGTGTCAGTAATGAGTAGAGGACTTTTGAGCTTCTCCTCTATTTGTTTGTTATTTCCTATGATTGGAGGGGTGAGTCAAGCTATATAAATCTATATCAAACATGTATAAGTAATAAAAGTCCAAAGTTATAAATTTAAGAAGTTTACAAAATATTAAGAAGAATTTTGTGTCATTTCCTCAAAGATTTAGAAATTTTCATATCTCAAAAAAAATTAGATGTACTAACTACATATATACCCTTTGAAACATAAAAATCTGCGTGCTAACAACAATGTGCATATTTGTTCGTGAAATCTCAATTAACTCTGATTACTGTCAACAATCTACTATGCATTATTATTTATTTCTTCATAAATGTGATTATTCAGCGCTGTAGAAGCATGGATGTGCTAGTGAGTAGTGACAATCTCCACAAAAGTATTTTCTCGGTCCATTAAGCTTTCTATTTATCATATTTTAAATCAAATTAATACAAGACTATGTATATATTATAAACCGTGCGAAAAGGTAATCAATGTTTTGACACTTAGCGCCAATAATGATATTGTCTTCTTCTTATACATTATGTAAGTTTCTTTCTCAAAATACAAAGACTTTATGTTCACTATCTCTATTGTATAACTTGTGTTAACTTAAAAAAAAAAAGCTTCCAGTAATTTAGGATTTATACTGGTAATCGATGTCAATGTCAGGGACTTCAAGCATAGATGCACGTTTAATACTTTTTAAGGGTATTCATGCAATTTGTATCTTTTGAGGAGTAATAGAAAATTCCTAATTTTAAAAGGCATATAAGCAAAAGACCCTACTAAGAACTGACTCATATTTTCTTCTTTCACTTCGTATTATGGTGGATTGATTGAGCACTAAAATTTACAGCAATATCCATAAGTTAGGGTCAATAGAGTAATGAGTTTCTTGCTTGCATCTCCAGGGTGGTGATATCTCGTACCCTTAAGAGCGGTGGACTGAATTATCCCAAAAAAAATTCTATAAGCAAGTGCTTTCTCGATTAATCTTGTATTTTCCTCTCTTTTATCAGTTTTTGACCCGTAGGTTAGGTTAAAGATTGTCTGCTTTGAGTTATTATAAATATAATAATCATCAACTAAGCCTGTCTCCTAAACAATAACAATTTGAAGTCAGAAAATTTTAAACCAAGAATGCTGATTAAGGGTTTTTTTTTTTTTTTTTTTTTTTTGCAGCTGGATCACAAATTAAATCTGAAATAGGTTGATAACAAAGCAAGGGGATAATGGAGATATCAAATTAAGTTCAGCAGAAGTGTATTCCCTGACTTTCTTCCTAAGTCTTTCTTCTGAATCATATTAATTGAACATGTAAAATGACAAAAGATTTATAGGAGCAATCAATCATCAAAATGAACAAAAACAGCAAATTAGTTAGGCAATATGTGATACTCTAAAATATTCAATTTACAAAAACATCAACAAGAACTAACACGGAGAAAAGCAATGAAGCCCCTAACTTATCAGTTTCGGCTTTATTGTACTCAGGATGCACTCTAAATATGTAAAACAATATTACTTACATGGTGGAGCGTCTGAAATTATAACGTTTTTCTCCACTGGTTGGTGTTCCAGGAACAGAAGTTTGATGCTTTTTTCGGCTTCCTCCAACCGATAAATTCGCAGATAACACTTCATCACCCTTAGAAGCCAGCTGCCCAGTTGTCAGGCCAGCAGCAAGATAAATATTCTGCTTTTGATCCTTGCTTGTTTCCTTCTGATCAGCATGGACCAAACCTTGATGTCTTCCTTCATCAATATCCACCACATCTTTTGCTTTCTCGTTCCTTGTTCGTAGTTCTTTTTCTTCTGAAGTTTCCTCGAGGATAACTTTAGAATCCTCAACAACGGACTGGACAGAGTTGATATCTTTGATAGTGTCAGATTGATCTCTACTGTTCTGATGCCCACCTCTCTGTTTTGCTGATAAATTCTGATGTTTGGATTCATCCTCCTTATCTGGTAAATCATTGAACGAAACATTGAGTTCACCTTCCCTCTTTCTAATATAAGTACCTTCTGTCTCCAAAGAAGTTTCTGGTTCATCTTTAGACAATCTTTCTGATATTTTACTGTCCCTAGAACCAATTTCGGAACTGGCTTTATCATATTTAGGTTTCGACTTTGAAGTTTCTTCACCGAATGAGATGGGCTCTGAAGACATCCCTTCAATTCGACATCCAACTGTTTCTCTAGGAGATGAACTGAATTGCATTGAACATTTTCTAAGTGATGAGAAGTGGCCACTCAAATGAACAGACCGAGGACCTGCAATCATAAACTCAACTTAGGCCAAGGGAGTAGTAAGATGGGGAAAAATTTGAAGAACATCATAAAAGATGTGATTACGCATGAAACCGCAGAATAATGAGCATATGCAATAAATAAATAAAAATTAAAGTCTAAGGCTCACAATATTACAGTAAGAGTAACATGAAAAAGGCTTTAATAAGATGAGATGCAAAAGGATTAACAAATAACGTCATCAAGCAACATTACATATTTTCCATGGATAAGTTATGTTATATGTCAATACTCAGCAGTTAATAATTGAAATCGTAGAATTTTGTGGTTCGAAAATAACTTGATGTGAGGATAATTTTGGGAATTATTCACTTAATAAGAACTCACGAGTGTTTCAATAATTTTTAAGTAATGTTAAGAACTGCTAGTATCCATGTAGAGAACTTTTGCATTTCATACCATCCTTACGCTCCTCCAAACGGTTATTCTGCTCAGTCGTAGATCTGCTGGGAGTCTGGAGGTCTGTAGAATCTAATTCACTAGCTGTAACACCACAATTCCTGCAGACCTTACACTGTGCGGCCACAGCAAGGAAGTGATCTCTCTCTTTAGTAAGCCCTACATGAGCATCCACCAGATTGTTTTGCTCTCTGTCAGCATTTTGTACCTCAAATTGGTCAATCTCGAGCTTTCTTCTTTTAGTTTCTTCAGGAAAGTTTGATTCATCAAAGGAGTTTGGTGATCTTACAACACTCATCTTCATTTGATTTCCCCTTCTAAGCTTATTTTCTCTTTCACACAATTTATCTTCCTTTTCCTCCACCACCTGCATCATCCTCTCAAGCACGCGAGAATAATCAGAGTATTCCTTCTCCAAAGCCTCTTTCCTCAATCTGAGTTCTTCAGACTCCTGTTGGATATCAATCCTCATTTTCCTCAGTTTCTCCTCTTCAATACATCGCCAGTCATTGAATGACTTTCTATCATGATTGACCTGTTTCAACTCTGTTTCTAGGGCTCTCTTTCTCTCGTCTAACATCCTATCATATTTATGTTTCTCCTGAATCAGCTCTTCGGTTTCCTTCATAAGAGATTCTTTCATGATCCTACAACTACCAGCTTCCTCTTTAACTTTTAGTTGCAACGACTTGAGCTTCTCCTCTTCAAGGCATCGCCAGTCATTAAATGCTTCTTTGTCATGGTTGAGCTGCTTCCGCTCCGTTTCTAGAGCTCCCCTTCTCTCATCCAATACCTGTAGCTCTCTATCAAATTTGGTTTTCTCATGGATAAACACTTCAGTTTCTGTTGTAAGGGATTCTTTCATAACCCTGCAATTACCAATTTCCTGTTTTATTTCCAGTTGCATTGATTTGAGATTCTCCTTCTCTCCAACGACTTCCTGTTTGTCGATATAAATTGCAGCTCTTGAGCTCTCAAGTTCGGCCTTAGAAGCAACCAACTTTTGAATATCTACAGCTAGCTGCACTTCTCCAGCCTTCAGTTTCTGCTCTTCTCTATACAAAGATTCTTCCCTCTCCTTCAATAATCTAAAATTCGCATCACTCTCCTTTTCCTTATCCTGCAGCTGCTGCATTTTGCCCTCCAATAATTGCTCTCTCATCAAATTTTGCTCTTCTCTATAGCTAATCTCAATTTTCTTCTTCTCCAGATCATCCAGTTTCTCTTTAAGATCTTCCTCGAAGCTCTCTATAGCTAATCTCAATTTTCTTCTTCTCCAGATCATCCAGTTTCTCTTTAAGATCTTCCTCGAAGGAATTTCTTTTTTTATCCAACTCCAACTCTCTCCAGATCATCCAGTTTCTCTTTAAGATCTTCCTCGAAGGAATTTCTTTTTTTATCCAACTCCAACTCGAATTCTTGATTCTTGGAATCCAGAGACAACTTAAGATCACCAAGGAGCTTCTGAACCTTCAGCTTCATAGAAAAATATAAAGGGTCAAGCTTAGTTAAGGGAAGAAGATAAAGAAAAAATAGCTTAAAAAAAAGGCATTGGAAGTGTAATTAGAAATCAATGATGAGAAAATTCAAAATCAGAAAATACACATATCTTAGCTCCTTGACCTATTGCAGCTGACAGGTTTATGAAGTCTAAGAAATAATCCAAATCTTGACTCCAGCGGCATAGATGAAAAGTTGACATTTTAGAAGAATAAATGGAGGTAGAATATCAAACTAACTATGATGCAAGTGTAAACTCACACTGCAAGAACTATAAAATCTCGACCACATAAAAGCACGTATGTGCACATATAAACAAGCTACAAAGTAGCATGTGGTAAGTGTTACAGCATTTGTACTCTTTGGAGGCTAAACAAAAAGTCATGGTAGGAACTCAAATTGAAATAGACAGTCCCTAGTAAAAATTGAGGTGCAAATTAATAGAAGGGAGATAGAAGAGGTAGATGTGCTTACAAAAACTCCATGCTCAATCTAAGGTGTTAAAGGCACATTTCATTTGTAGACCATCATTTACAGCAAGGGTTAATCCCATGGCCATGGCTATCAAGGATTTATGTTTTAGAATCCATAATATCCACACACAAACTATGATTATGATTAACTTCCTTCTATCTGTATGTATAACCTTTTTCACTCGCTTCTTCTTTTCCACTTCATCTTATTCACTGATCACGTATGACTAACACCAATACCCAAAAGAGCTGGCTATGCAACTAGCATGTGCAGGTCAGCTAAGGCACAGTTAGCCTGATAGAAAACAATGGAAATTGTAAAAACAGAGGAAAAGGAATATGAAGCTATTGTCATCGATACTCAATGATGGGACAGACTTGCATCATTAGGCATGTAACCCTCCAAAATTTAACCTTCCGTCGTAATTTTAAAGGAAAAGCAGTGCCCATTATTTAACCCTCCATTTCAAAAATAAACAGGCTATCAGAATAAGCACCATAGTGAAAATGGAGTATATAACATACAACCAAATGACTTGAAATTAGGATTTTATTTGTATCGGACTAGAATTTGGATTTAAATTTAAGGTGTTATTACTTATTGGTTTAGGACTAGATTTCGAATTTGAATTTAAGGTGTTATTGGTTTAGGATTGGGATTTGGATTTTAATTCATCGTGTTATTGGTTTAGGATTAGGATTTGAATTTGAATTTAAGGTGTTATTGGTTGTGTAGATTTGTTATTAGGACCAGGATTTTAAAATCCACACTCCATTCCAACTCTATTGTTTTTAATGAGAAATTTTCTAGAGAAAGTCCAAGTTTAAAATTGGTGGATTGTGATCTCACTATGTGGATATTCTCTCTCCTCTTCTCTTTACTTATTTAAATATTTAATATATTTCAATTAAATATATTTAATTCTAAAATATTCTATATTCTTAAATTATTTATATATTAACATTGAATGTATTTAATTTTAAAATATTTGTAATCAACTTCTTTTTTATTTAATTCATTTAAAATGAAATATATTTAATACTATTTAATCACTTAATATATTTAATATTTAATATCAAATTAGATATGTTTATTATTTAACATTCCTTAAATATATAAGTATTTTCAATATTTAATATTATATTACATTCATTTCATTTTTATTTAAATGTTAGAAATGAAATATATTAAGTACATAAATATTAAATATATGCAATATTTAAAAAAATTTATGTATTAAATAATAAAAATACCTAATATGAAATGATTCGAAAAATTGATGTCAAATGTTTGATATAAAATTTTCTAATATATTTAACATTTACATATTTAAATACACATAATAGTTTTTATATAGTTGAACACTAATTATTTTCTTTTATGTATTTGAACAACTGAATGGTTTAAATGGATTACAAAATGTATTCAGTTTTGTTGTTGCCATTTGTTATAATTAAAATAAGGGTGATTTTCCAAGTAATGCTCATTTATTTGTAAATAATTATTATTTAACACAATAATTTATTTTGAAAATCCTAATCTAAATAATCTACGAATCTAAAATTTAGTCTAAGAATCTGACCCCCAATCTACAAATCCAAAGCAAAAGTTCAAGAATCCAAACCAAAAGTTCAAGAATTCTACTCAATAAATCGAAATCCAATCCGAAAGTCCGGGGCTCTAACCATAAAATCTGAATCCAGGGCCCAATCCAAGAATGTCGGATTCAGGAACAATTTTCCGAGTCCAAATCAACAATCTCGAACGAATAACACCCCCTAACTAGTATAAGAATGTACCATGCTTCAATAAAAAGTTTAGAGAAACATAAAATTGCCCTCCAGTTTCAGAATTATACCAACAAAGACTAGAAAACCAGTTCCATAAATGAAACAACTAATAAATAATATTTGATAAAAGAAGGAGAGAATTTATCTGTTAGATTGATACATCTTCAATGCATTGCTTCTCGGCCATCAAAGCTTTTTGGAAATTTTCCTCTCGCTTTTCAAATTCAGCTATAGCAATCATGTGTGTTGTTTGTTCCTTGTTAAAGATTCCATCAGCTTCTGCCAGCGCCTGCCTCATCTCCTCGTATTCTGAAGCCTGTTTCTCTTTCTCGATAAGAAGAAGGCCCATATGATATTGGTAATCATAAAGCTGGCACAATTCAAATGCTCAGTAAAAAGGGTCATATAATAACCAAGTGTAACTAAGAAGTAAAAATTAGATATCAATTAACCAAGTGAAACCTTATGTTACATAGTTGAACTTGAATTACGAGAAGATGTCCCGACAACAATACATAACCACCAACGTTGTAACTTAAGAATTGCATCAGAGAGGGATTTAAAATCTTGCGATGAGAAGGTAGAAAAAAACTACAATGTACAAGTACATAGCAAATGAAATCAAGAAAATAAACATGGAGATTTTTCCCTGCAACATCCATATCTCAAGATAAGATCGCTGTTGGAAATAGCGGTGGTTAGCGTCGCTATAGCGGTTTGGATAGCAGTAGCGGAACTACCCCACTACGATATTGGCAATAATGGCTGAGTTTAGCGGAGCTTGCGCTATTTGCTCACAATAGTGGCAAATTTAGCAGCAAATAGTGCTTTTAAGTGATTTTTTATTTTTATTTGGGTTCATTTTTGTACCCTCACCCTCTCCAATTTGAGTTAAGAGAAAATAACCCGAGATCATTATTCGCTGCCTCTTCCACTTCCTCCCTCCACCAACTATGATATCTGTTTTCCACAACCTTGGATAATATCTCAACTGATTAAACTACCAAAAATAACATCAATGGATGTTATGGTTACAGAAGCTAACATGAATAAACTTGGAAACCATATTGTGGTAGGTGGCCTTGTGTGCGCGCATTCGCACGCATTTGGGTTGGGGGTCTACCAGATATCAAGAATTATTTTGGTGCAGCTTTGCTATGCATGATGTAGATCTCTATGTACTATGTCATTCTAGATTTCTCATTGTTCAATCAACTGGTAATTATAGAAAGATCAACTTCTGTTTTTCTGTATATATCTGCCTATAAAGCCTTAAATTGGGTGGAAATTTGCAGCATTCCGAGCACAAATTGCAGAAGCAAAAGAGCAATGTGGTGGATGTTAGAAAACATTAAGTATGCAAACATAACACTAAATTTAAACACCATGAAGATGCGTCAAATATTACAGAGTAGTGATACTCAAACCATTTATCTCAAGACAAAAAGGAAGGTAGCACCCAACCTAAGAAATTCTAAAGGACAGTACACACGGTACTTTTCTATCTATACTTTTTTACGTCTTCACCACCAGAATCACACGGTTTATGGACCACTCGACGAAGTAGCATTAATCAATTTTGTATTCGAACATTCAGATTTTAGAACTACTGCATATACCTCTATACATAGATAAATCTAGGCATTCCAGGAAGGAGATATTATGGAATATTAGCTGAATAATATTCCAATTGTACAACTATACAAGACTATTGGGACAGAAGAAGAATGTGTGGAAGATATCCATTCAATAGAAAAGATAAAGAATGACCAAAATAGCAGAGTTTCATAAATTGCACCATGTCCGACAAATTGAAAGCTGGACAAAACTATATAGTATATAAACATATCCAACATGAGCAGAATAGGTTCTACTAAGTGTTTGATTTATGTTTGGGTCAAGAAACCAGGAAGAGTTCCTTAAGATTTCATCGCCGGAAGTTTTGAGAATATATATCTGAAAGCTTTTTCTATTAGGGCCAACGGATAAACTTTAACTAAATCCATAACACAGATTTTTATTTCCCTTTACTTTACAATTATATTATCCCATGTACAATTATCATTTATGATCTCTTTCTACCGGTAAAAACTAGCCAGTGATAGTACCATCTATATTTTTCCACAGTTCCACTCACAATCAATTGGCGGTTTTTCAAATCTGATGTAAAATCTTAGACCCTATTTGGATTGAGGGTAATGGGGGTGAGGGGAAGGGAGGGTAACTTTTAACCTTGTTTGGGAAGTAAATATAGCAAGTTAATAGGGGTGAGGCGAGGTGAAAGGAGGTGAGAAAATACCATGATTTCTTCCCTCCCAATTTGGGGTGTAATGGGGGTGAAGGTAAAGAGGGGGAATACAACAAATGTAGAGAGACATATTTACCTCTAGCTAAGATCAAAATCCAACGGCTAAAATTTGCTCACAGAAACCCCACAGTATACACTCTCGTTGCAAGCGCCTCCGCCATTACTTCTTCCTCCGCGTCTCATCTCGCCTTCGCGTCTTCTCTCCTCCGTGTCTTGTCTCGCCTCAATCTCTCGCCTAGTTTGAGCAAGGGTTTTGATTTTTCAAGGTAAGATTTTCTCTCCTGTTACTGAACCTACAGGACTTGGCCTTGGATAACTCAACGAAATTGAAGAAATGAGTGAAAGCGGTTGAAGATTTTGTTCTTCCTCCCTTCTTTGAAGGGGTCTTATGTCAACTGTGGAGAAAATATGAGCATAAATAGCTACTTTGTGGAAAAAAAGGTTTTATTTTATTTCTCCGTAATGCTTCATTGGAACATTTTTCACGGGGATGTTGGTTAATGAGGTTGATGCTGGATAGTATTAATAAACGCAATTTGTTTTTTAGTTTTTGTTGATGAATTTACCTTGTATCATCCAAACTGAGCTTATTTGATGGAGCAATAAAATTTGTAAAAGACCGTTCAAAATTGGGGATTTTTGCAGCTTGAATGACAAGTGTTATAGGAGTTTTGTGTTCGTGTAGGTATTTGAGTTTCATCATTTAGTTGGTCGTTGCTCTGCTAACTGGGTATATTTGCAAAAGAAGAGTGAAAATAAGCTTTGTATTGTTTTGTAGTCTCATCGATGAATATATTGGTTATTATTTTTCATTCCAACTATACTCCAAATTTTTTCATATTTATCTGATTTGTGTTGATTGTGGATATACAATGTGGAAGGAGATGATGACAATAATAATATATAGCAATAGATGCAAATTTGATATTTAATTTCTAACAACAATATAACTTAATAATATGTGAGGGTATTTATGTCAATTTATATACATTCTCTTCCCTTCCCTTCCCGTTATTACACTTTCCAAACGAGGTGAAATAACTTCCCCTTGATTCACCTTACTTGTTTCCCAAACAAGTTTTAGAAATTCCCTTCTCTTCCCTTAACTTAACTTCCCCTAGGTTCCCCTAACTTCCCTTCACCCCCTCCAAATCCAAACAAGCCCTTAATCTGAACTAAATGACGGAGACCAAAGATTGCACCTTTAATTTCGCTAGCTGTAATGTAGGTAATTTCCAGCATAATGCTCAACTTTGTATAATCAACGCCGATGAACTTAGAATTATGGGGGGAAACACACCCATTTACCATGAAAATGAAGAAATGAAGAAAGACAGTCTGATTTAGTCATGTGTCTCAACTTTAATTAAAAGGAAAAAAAATAAGAAATGTAACCAACCGCAAAAGTATCGCACATAAACATTATATTTCAACAAAAAGGAACAAAAAAATTTGATTTTTTTCCCACAACTCTAACCTCTTTTTCCAGTTCGTGGATCCTTTCGACGAGTGCCTCTCTATCTTTCCATCTCAACTTCGATTCATCCAGTAGCCCTGCCTCCTCAAATCTTTTCCAAACCTCCGCTTCATCCAAGTCAGCGCTGCCCTCTTCCAAAGACACCAACTTGCTTTTCCCCTTCTCGATACCCAAAACCCTAGAACTTCTTGGGTTTTGTGTCGTCAAGAACTTGCTCTTTCGGTCCATGGGCACCGGGAACGGGGACTTATTGGGAGTAAACGTTGATTCGATTGTCGTTATATTATCACGAAAATGTGAAGGAAGGTTTGAAGGCAAGAAGCCCTAAAAGTGACGGATTTGGGTACCGACGCCCCGATTTAGAAAGGGAAGGAGAGGAGACGAGGAGAGAAGCGGGGCGACATTATGGGGAGTGTTTTGTCTTGTTTTCGGCGGGTGGGGTCATGCGATCAAATAGATGCAAGAGTTGAAAATGGGTAGGATATTATTATTATAGGAAAAATGTGTCCAGACCCTAAAAATAAAAATTTTATGTGCTGCAATCGCTCTTAGTTTTCCCATGTGATTCAGCCCTTTGAAGTGTGACACTTTGTACTACAGCTTTTTTTAACAATTATTACATGTCAGCTAAGCTAAAATCCCCAAAATAACTTTATCCCCTTTCTTCAATCCCTCAAACCCAACTCTCTCTCTCTCTCTCTAAAACCAAGGGCTTTCTCAAGCTCGTCGCTCTGGCCCTCGCCCTCCTCGTCATCGCCGTCGCCACCTCCGCCCAGGCCCCTAAGCCTCGCCCTCGAGTTTGTCGCAACGGGCCTGTTATGTTTGCTGGATATGAGAGGAAAATCATGGAGTTTAATTAAGTATTCAGTTCATTTGTTTCTCATGTGTGACTTAGCCTTGTGTCAGAAAAGCAAGGGCTCACAGAAGTCTTGTGATTTACATAAATCAAAATTATATTTTTATGTTGAGGCTCGTGAACGTAATGACGGGTTTTGAAGTCAAAGAAGAAAGTGAATGACATGGCTAGTTTTGACTTCAATTCTAACGAGACTTTTAATGTCTTCTTTATTTTTTTACTTGTGACTCTCCTCTTTTGATGAACCAACAACACCCTCAAATTTTTTTCTAATCGGGAAAATAATCGTGTCTTGATCTTATATCCGAAATCTTAGTTCTTGAGCTCTTGGGCTCTCAAGTTAGTTCTAACTTGTCTCATGCTAGTTCTAACCCGCCCCATGTTAGTTTTAGGGCGCCACATGTTAGTTCTAGCTAGTTGAGGCAAGTTAGAACTAACAAAATTCGAAGCGATATAACGAGAGGTAGAAAATGAGCCCAAGTGAAAGGAAGATAGCGTGTGATAGACAATATAAAGGGCTACACACCGGCGAAGATGGTGGTGAAAAAGAAGACCGAAGGTGGCCGAAAACGCGTGAGAAGTCGGCACGGCGCTGCTGTTTTCTGCTCGCTACTGCCGTCGAGCGATGTTTCAGACATTACCGAGAGAGATAGAGAATGAGTTAGAGCGTGATACAAATTAGAGGTGATAGGCAACATGTAGGGCTACTCACCAAAGAAGAAATCGATGGAAACAGAGATTGGAGGTGATCGAAAAGTGCGTGCGAAATTGGCACAAAACTATAGTTTTCTGCAGTATAATTTATCGCCGTTCGGGTTTGTTTTTCGCTGTTCGGAGCTTTTTGCCGCTGTCCGGGCTTGCCAGAGGTGGGAGGAGGTTGTCGGGGTCATCGGGGTGTCTCGGTGGGTTCCGTCGGAGGTGGGAGGAGCTTTTCTCCGTTCCCAAGAGCTTAGAACTAAGATGAATTAGAGCTAGAACTAGCTAGAACTAACATGGAACGGGCTAGAACTAACATGGCGTGAGTTAGAACTAACATGGAGCAAGTTAGAACTAACTTAAGAGCCAAAGATCCTAGAACTAAGATGAATTAGAGGTAGAACTAGCTAGAACTAACATGGGGCGGACTAGAACTAATATGGCCTAAGTTAGAACTAACATGGCATAAGTTAGAACTAAAATGACACAAAGTGGTCATTTACTATCTGATACCGTTCGAATCTGTAAAAACTCAAAAGACCAAAGTTTTAGGTCTCTTCAACGGCTTTCCAACAAGTCTTAAATCACCTTATTCCGAGTTCGGACGGAGAAATTACAGCTAAAATAATAATGTAAACTAACATGACACAAACTGTACGTAAGATCTAGAAAAGTCTAAAAAAACAAAGTTGTAGTTCTCTTCAACATCTTTCCAACAAATCTTAAATCACATCATTTCGATTTCGGACAGAGAAATTACAGTGAAAACAACAATGTAAACTAACATGGTGTAGATTAAAACTAATATAACAGGGGCTAGAACTAACATGACATAAGTTAGAACTAACATGGCATAAGTTAGAACTAACATGGCACAAACTGGTCTTTTACTGATGCCGTTTGAATCTGGAAAAGCTCAAAAGACCAAAGTTGTAGGTCTCTTCAACGGCTTTCCAACAAGTCTTAAATCATCTTATTCAGAGTTTGGACGGAGAAATTACAGCGAAAATAATAATGTAAACTAACATGGCACAAACTGTATGTAAGATCTGAAAAAGTCTAAAAGACCAAAATTGTAGGTCTCTTCAACAACTTTTCAACAAATCTTAAATCACCTTATTCTGACTTCGGACGTAGAAATTACAGTGGGAACGACAATGTAAACTAACATGGTGTAGATTAGAACTAACATAACAGGGGCTAGGACTAACATGACATAAGTTAGAACTAACATGACATAAGTTAGGACTAACATGACACAAATTGGTCATTTACTATCTAATTTCATTCGAATCTGAAAAAGCTCAAAAGACCAAAGTTGTAGTCTCTTCAACGGATTTCCAACGAGTCTTAAATCACCTCATTCCAAGTTCGGATGGAGAAATTACATCGAAAACAACAATGTAAACTATAGGTGATTTAAGATCTTGTTGGAAAGCCGTAATTTATATTGTTATTTTCGCTGTAATTTCTCCGTCCGAACTCGGAATAAGGTGATTTAAGACTTGTTGGAAAGCCGTTGAAGAGACCTACAACTTTGATCTTTTGAGTTTTTCCAAATTCGAACGACATCAGATAGTAAATGACCAGTTTGTGCCATATTAGTTCTAACTTATACCATGTTACTTCTAACTTATGACATGTTAGTCCTTGCCCCTGTTATGTTAGTTCTAATCTACACCATGTTAGTTTACATTATCGTTTCGGTTATAATTTTTACGTCCGAAGTCGGAATGAGGTGATTTAAGATTTGTTGGAAAGTTGTTAAAGAAACCTACAACTTTGGTCTTTTAGATTTTTTAAGATCTTACATATAGTTTTTATCATGTTAGTTTACATTATTGTTTTCACTGTAATTTCTTCGCACGATCTCGGAATGAGGTGATGTAAGGCTTGTTGGAAATCTGTTGAAGAGACCTACAACTTTGGTATTTTGAGCTTTTCCAGATACGAACGACATCAGATAGTAAATGATTAGTTTGTGTCATGTTAGTTCTAACTTATGTCATGTAGTTCTAACTTATGTTATGTTAGTCCTAGCCCCTGTTATGTTAGTTCTAATCTACACCATGTTAGTTTATATTATTGTTTCCACTGTAATTTCTCTGTTCGAAATCAAAATGAGGTGATTTAAGATTTGTTGGAAAGCTATTGAAGAGAACTACTACTTTGGTCTTTTAGACTTTTCCAGATCTTACATACAGTTTGTGTCATATTAGTTTACATTATTGTTTTTACTGTAATTTCTCTGTCCGAACTCAGAATGAGGTAATTTAAGACTTGTTAGAAAGCCGTTGAAGAGACCTACAACTTTGGTGTTTTAAGTTTTTCTAGATTCGAACGGCATCAGATAGTAAATGACCAGTTTGTGCTATTTTAGTTCTAACTTATGCCATGTTAGTTCTAACTTATGTCATTGTTAGTTCTAGCCCGCCCCATGTTGGTTCTAGCTAATTCTACCTCTAATTCATTTTAGTTCTAGGATCTTTGGCTCTTAAGTTAGTTCTAACTCGCCCCATGTTAGTTCTAACCCGCCTCATGTTAGTTCTAGCTCGCTTCATGTTAGTTCTAGCTAGTTCTAGCTCTAATTTATCTTAGTTCTAGACTCTTAGGAACGGAGAAAAGCTCTTCCCACCTTCGGTGGAGCCCAACGAGACACCTCGACGACCCCGAAAATCTCCTCCTACCTCCGGCAAGCCCGAACAGTGGCGAAAAGCTCCAAACAGCAAAGAACAAACCCGAACGACGAGAGATTGCACTGCAGAAAACTACAGTTTTGTGCCGACTTCGCACGCACTTTTCGATCACCTCCAATCTCTGTTTCTGTCGATTTCTTCTTTTGTAACTAGCCTTACATGTTGCCTATCACCTCCAATTTGTATCATGCTCTAACTCATTCTCTATCTCTCTTGGTAACGTCCGAAACATTGCTCGATGGCAGCAGCGAGCAGAAAACAGCAGCGCCGTGCCGACTTCGCGCGTGTTTTCTAGCCACCTCCGGTCTCCGTTTTCATCATCGTTTTCGCTGGTGTATAGCCTTTTATATTGTCTATCACATGGTATCTTTCTTTTACTTGGGCTCATTTTTTAACTCTCGTTATATCGCTTCGAATATTATTAGTTCTAACTTGCCCCAACTTGCTAGAACTAACATGGGACGGGTTAGAACTAACATGTGGCAAGTTAGAACTAACTTGAGAGTCCAAGAGCCTAGAACTAAGATGAATTAGAGCTAAAATTAGCTAGAACTAATATGGAACGTGTTAGAACTAACATGGGGCGGGTTAGAACTAACATGGGGCAAATTAGAACTAACTTGAGAGCCCAAGAGCCTAGAACTAACTTGAGAAAAGCTCCTCCCACCTCCGGTGGAGCCCACCGAGACACCCCGACGACCCCGGTAACCTCCTCCCACCTTCGGCAAGCCCGGACAGCGGAGAAAAGCTCCAAACAGCGAAGAACAAACCCGAACTGCGAGAGATTGCACTGCAGAAAACTGCAGTTTTGTGCCGACTTCGCACGCACTTTCCGATCACCTCCAATCTCCGTTTCTGCTAATTTCTTCTTTGGTGACTAGCCCTACATGTTACCTATTACCTCTAATTTGTATCATGCTCTAACTCATTCTCTATCTCTCTTGGTAACGTCTGAAACATCGCTCGATGGCAGCAGCGAGCAGAAAACGGCAGCGCCGTGCTGACTTCGCGCGCGTTTACCGGCAACCTCCGATCTCCATTTTTACCATCGTCTTCGCCAGTATGTATCCCTTTATATTGTCTATCACACGGTATCTTCCTTTTACTTGGGCTCATTTTCTACCTCTCGTTATATCGCTTCGAATATTATTAGTTCTAACTTGCCCCAACTAGCTAGAACTAACATGGGACGTGCTAGAACTAACATGGGGCGGATTAGAACTAACATGTGGCAAGTTAGAACTAACGTGAGAGCCCAAGAGCTCAAGAACTAAGATTTTGGATATAAGATCAAGACACGATTATTTTTCCCGATTAGAAAAAAAGAAAAGAAATTAAGGGTGTTGTTGGTTCATCAAAAGAGGAGAGTCACAAGTAAAAAAAAAAGAAGACATTAAAAGTCTCGTTAGAATTGAAGTCAAAACTAGCTGTGTCATTCACTTTCTTCTTTGACTTTAAAACCCGCCATTACGTCCACGAGCCTTAACATAAAAATACAATTTTGATTTATGTAAATCACGAGACTTCTGTGAGCCCTTGCTTTTCTGACACAAGTCTAAGTCACACATGAGAAACAAATGAACTGAATACTTAATTAAACTCTATGATTTTCCTCTTATATCTGACAAACATAACAGGCTCGTTGTGGTAAACTCGAGGGCGAGGCTTAGGGACCTGGGCGGAGGCGAAGACGGCGATGACGAGGAGGGCGAGGGCCATGGCAACGAGCTTGAGAAAGCCCTTGGTTAGAGAGAGAGAGTTAGAGAGAGAGAGAGAGAGAGAGAGAGAGAGAGAGAGAGAGAGAGGATGAGAGAGCTGGGTTTGAGGGATTAAAGAGAGGGGATAATGTTATTTTGGGATTTTAGCTTAACTGGCATGTAATAATTACTAAAAAAGGGCTGCAGTACAAAGTGTCACACTTCAAGGGGATGAATCACATGGGGGAAACTAAGAGGGGTTGCAACACATAAAGTTTCTGTTTTTTAGGGCTAGACACATTTTTCCCAAAAACCGAAAATTGTTTTTTTTAAATAGAGTCAAACCAATCAATAAGAGCATGCCACCTAACCCTCCCTCTTTAATTCCAATGTGTTATCAAAAGGGTAAATTACATAGGCATACCCTAAGGTTTGCCAAAGTTACACAAGTCCTAACTTTAGTACCTATACAAATAAATACCCTACACTTCTCAGTAGTATCATATTGAGACCCTCTGTTATGACATTGGAATACGTTGGTAATATTTTATTTTGGCTGCCATGTGTTGGTTTGTTGATATTTTCTACCCTTAAAGTTTATCAAATTTATCTCTTCTACCATTTTCCTATATCAACCTATTTTTTGGGTAACTAGTATAGTGCACGTGCGTTGCTCTTTGTTGGATTGATTTTATGTTTATATTTTTTATAATAAGTTTGGTGTTAGATGTAATTTGAGAATTTGTGCTATCTTTTCATCATTAAAATCCTAGAGTAAATATAATCTTTTATGAGGTTTATTTGTGACATTTCAAGGTCTTTTCTGCAAAATTTATAGCATATCTATAAAATTATAAAGTTTCAGAGTTGTTTTGTAAATTTAAAGGTTTACTCTATAATTTTTCTAAATTTTTTAGTTTTATGAAACCAGAGCTTTCCAATAAAACTTATGGAATACCTGAAAGACATTATTCAATTTGTGAAACCAGAGCTTTCCAATAAAACTTATGGAATACCTGAAAGACATTATTCAATTTGTGAACCTAAAAAGCATAATTCTATTTTCCAATAAAACTTATGGAATACCTGAAAGACATTATTCAATTTGTGAACCTAAAAAGCATAATTCTATTTGTTTTATAATTTAACATGATGTCTGATGTTTATAATTTAGCACATGTTGGGGGTTTTTATTCACAAATTTGTAATATAGTTATACCATTAGGAAGGAAAAATAACATGCTGACTATAAAATAATAATTTAAATATTTTGTATTAATATGAAAATTTTTATGTTCTATGACAACTAAGAAAATACTCTATCAGAGCTAAAAAATTAACCAAAATCTATATAGTCCTCTGAAAAGACTTCATCAGAGCTTCTTCAATTGTTAAGAACAAACATCAACCAAAAAAAAGTTAGGTGGTCTTACAGTAATGTGCGTCATTATTTTGCTCTAACAATATTTTTAAGTTGAACCTACAAATTTCAATCAGACAAAACTTTTAGTGAAGGATGGATTTTGCAACTCAGTACATGATTTTTTTAAGGAACCATCATGATGGGTATGACCAAAGTATATACTCAGTTCAAAGTTAATTTCCACAATAACAGACTGAATATTATTTGATGTTAAAATTTTTAATCTTTTTTCTTCGTTACGTTGGAAAATATGGACTGCTATGTGCATATTATGCTAGTGCTAAAGATCTTTGCATATACATAGTAAGAGCAGAACCTAAAAATCTCAAACTCGTTTATATAAATACGGGAAACTACTCTTTGTTTCTTCTTTAATTATTCATCTTACTTGATCAGTTGGAAGTAAAGTAACTTCATGTGTCATTTTCAGAATTTAGTCTTAAGACATTGAGCTCTAGATAATACACACATGTCACGAAGCATCACTCTATATTTAACTTATTTCGAAATCTTACTTTATAAGTATTAATAATGAAGTAGGAAATTATACTTAAAAGAGAATTCATAGAAAAATTTAAACAAATTAGCTGTAATTTATAGTGGCTAGTATAAAGATAAACAGTTGAAACATTCTCTATGGTTATGGTAGTGATCATTAGTGAGAATTAAGAAAGAGAGAGTATGGGATTAATTTGTTATTGGGAGGTTATAAAAATTAAGTATATTTAGTTTCTGCTGAAATTAAAGGATAGTGTTTGTTGGGGGTGGGGGTGGGGTTTTATTATTATTAGTGATGGAGATTAATGGGTGAAATAAAAGATTAGGAGAGGTTATGAGTGAGAGATTAAATAAAAAATTTTATAGGTAATTAATGGAGAAGTTATGAATATGAAGAGGTTATAAGTGAGACATTATTATTATTATTATTATTATTATTATTATTATTATTATTATTATTATGTCCAACTCTTTTTACCCATTTGCATCATCTTAAGTTTTGATAGCACATTACAACTATAACTTTTAAAAAAAATCATGTATTTTATTACTTTAAATAAAATATTTTAAGTAAAACATATTTTGTTAAATCATGAATTTCATATTTGGTTGGGTTTTATGTTTCTCAAAACAAAAATTAAATACAAACTTCAAAATTCTTGATTGACCAATGAAGACATAAATTATAATAAGCCAAATCAAGCAAAGAGAAATTCTAATGGTAAAAAATCAGTTGAAACATTCTCTATAAAAGATAGAGAAAGAATCTTTCACTATAGATCATGATAATCTCATCATGTTATAATAAGAGATAGTAAGTAGTGGTTGGTTGTGCAGAGAATGAAATCCAAATAAGCAAAATTGGGACAAAGAGACGTTCAAGGATTTGAGGAGTTGCAATGGAGATGATGAGGGTTGCACATGATGTATTCATTTTTGTAAGAGATTTGTTATGATTTATAGTGGTTTAGTAAGAAGATGAATGGTTGTAACGTTTTTTTAATTATGATAGTGATAATTAGTGAGAATTATAAGAGACTAATATGTTAAATGGGAGGTTATAAAAATATAAACAACTTAGTCATGGTGAAATTATTTTAGGGGTTATGAATAATAATGCATTTAATTGGGGGTTATGTATGTATGAGATATGATTTATGTATGGATGCATGTGTTTTATGTATGCATGTAGGTGTTTTAAAGGGCATTTTCGGAAGAAATATTTTAACATATCAATACAATTTTATAATAATATTAGATTTGAGCGCAAAGCAATTGCTCGCATTGTTTCGTTCTAATCTCATTACAACCAAGCATGAAGTCAAGCTCAAATCCTTTATGCTCTCAGCCATAACCTCCTATAGTCCTATTCAACCAAATTTGTAAAAAAAAAAACCCCTCAGTCTCCAATGCACTATGTACCTAAAAAATTCAGAAAAAACTTCACTAAAAGCACCAAAATTTAGATTATTTTAACAATACGCAACATCACCGCTTTTAACAATACGCAACATCATCGAACACCACAAAACATCGTTTACAGTATTCAATCATTCAAATAAAAAAAAAAGCTTTCGACTCTATAAGTTGGAGTTTTCTCATAAATTTGCTAAAAGCTAGAGGGTTTGGTGACAAATGGTGCTCCTGGATCTACCATATTATTTCCTCCTCAAATTGTGTTGTTCTTGTCAATGGTTCTCCATCTAGATTCTTTAAATGCAAGAGAGGTCTTAAACAAGGAGATCCCCTTTCTCCTATGTTGTTTAACATATCAGTTGATGTCTTGAGTAAAATGATTATGTCCAATGTTAATGAAGGATCTTTATCTAACCTGCACATTAAGGATCCTCTTAACCATATCAGGAGTCTACAATTTGCTGACGACACTCTTATTTTTGGTAATAGTTCCTTCCATGATATATCTGTTCTCAAGACTATACTATACATCTTCGAAGACATCTCAGGACTGGGCATAAATTTTTCAAAATCAGCTATGATATATTTTGGAAATATTCACAACAGAGGAGCTTCTCTTGCCTCATCACTCAATTGCAAATTAGACACTCTTCCTATCAAGTATCTAGGCTTACCTTTGAAAGGGGGTAAATTATCTAAACCTGATTGGCAACCTTTATTAGATAATTTACATCGTAAGCTTGCTTCTTGGAAGAGTAATTGCCTATCTTTGGGAGGAAAAATTATCTTATTGAACTCGGTTCTTTCTTCAATCCCTGTTTATTTTATGTCTTTCTATAAGCTTCCAGAATGGTTGATTAAAGACATTGATAAGATTAGAAAGAACTTCCTATGGACAGGAAAAAATGAATCAAAACCTTTTAAATGTCTGGTTAATTGGAAAAAGGCATGTATGAGCAAATCAGAAGGAGGTTTAGGTGTCAAAGATCTCAAAAATTTTAATATAGCTCTTCTTTCCAAATGGCTATGGAAATGTTTCGACAATGATTCTTTCACAGGTGCTCTTCTTCATCATCTATACATCAGAAAAGCTTCTTCATTACAATTAGCTAATTGTAATGTCTCAAATTCACATTTCTGGAATAACATCATCTCCAACAAAGAAGTCTTTCTACATATTTTGTTATGGTCTCTTGGTTCTGGTGAAAAAATCAGGTTTTGGGAGGACAGATGGATTGGTGTTAATAGTCTATCAAGTTTATTTCCATCCTTATACAGTTTAATCTTTTCCAGCAATGTCTCCATTCGTAGTCAAGGACACTACCTCAATAATCTATGGCATTGGCATCCTCTATTGAAACGAAGCATTACAACCGATTCTCAATATGACAAATTTCATCTCTTGAATCTTATCAATCAGCAAAGTATCACTAATCAGCCTGATAACCCTAGAAGGTCTCTTACAACAAATGGTTCTTTTACTGTTAAATCATTTTATGATTTCCTGAACTCTAGAGGGATCAAATATGCTTTCTACAAAGTGGCGTGGAATCCCATTCTACCAAGCAAGATACAAATTTTCACTTGGCTTTTATCTTTGAACCGCTTACATACCAAAGATAATCTCATCAAGAAAGGGTGGCAAGGAGATTCAAACTGTATTTTTTGTGGTACACAGGCCGAAACTAAAAATCACATCTTCTTCTCATGCAATACAGCTAAGTCAATCTGGATTCATTTTGGTAACTATTTTCTACCATTCATTTGGCCATCATCTCTTGATGAACTTCTGATTTCTGTTACATCTCTACGTAAACTGGAAGGCATTATATGGCGCACTCTTTTCTCTGCAGTCTGCTGGTCTATATGGATTTCAAGAAATAAGTTTATCTTTGAACAAAAATCTTTATCTGCTGAATCAATTATTAACCTTTCAATTCTTGCTTTGCAAGACTGGGCAGGATCGGGAACAAGGAAGGAAGCTGTCCAGTTAGCAAAAATATTGGAAGACAAGCCAATCCCACGTTGCAGCGGCTAAATCTTTTGATCTGTTTTCAGATGTCTTGTAAATACTTTTGGTGGTGTATTTTTGGTTTTCCAATTGATCTATAGAAAATGTAATTTCTCTTTTCTACATGTATGGCCGGCTTTGGTTCTCTTTTATATCCATGTCAACGATGAATGACGGCAAGGCCCTCTCTTCATCTTCATGGATATTTGAGAGAAGAAGGTTATCCATCAATAGATAAGAGAAATTAAGTTTTCTATCTATCAATCAACGGATACAGTTCGTATCCATATTTTGTAAAGATACTCTTTTATTTTTAGTTAATAAACAGGGTATATCCCTTGTTTTCCATAAAAAAAAAGCATGTGCATAAAAAAATCTTAATAACAACCAATCTTTTCAAATACAAGCACCAATTTCTCTTATTCACATGAGAATCATAAATTAACACCAAATTTTACAAATGCTCATATTTTTAATTGTATGATTTTTTTTTGGGATTTAGTTAAATTAGGGCAACTCCTAACCCATCCATGCAACCTTGCAGAAAACAACCCCTACAAGTTCGAGATCTACAATACGGCTTCGAATTTCTTGATCGAGCTCTAAATTTACCCTACATCACGGTGAATTTGAGGGAGGTTGGTGAAAATGTAAGAAAGAGAAAGTTTTAACTGTCGAGGGGTTTTACTAAATGGGGCGGGTGATCTTTATTATTAGTATTATATTATTTGTTTTTTGGGGTAGGGGAGTAGGGTGGGGTTGGGGGCATTAATGTCACTGGAGATAATTAACACTGTTATCTGATTTTTAACTATAAAATTTTTTGAGAAGCTGAAGGCATTTATTTGTATGGGTGTGAAAGTTAATATATTTTTAAGCTGAGCTTTGTTACAGTGATCCAAAATATTAGACTAATAGGAGGAACATTTCACCTGTCACCCTTGTTGGTCCTATATTTTGGGTCCTTACAAATTTTTTTTATTAACTTTGGCCAATCTTAGAATATTTTCGTGTAATTTACCCTAGAGCTTTGCTACAATGACCCAAAATATGGGACCAATAGGGGGACAAGTGATGTGTCCTCTTCCTATTGTATAATGAGTTGGCCATCATTAATGATGACCAACTCATTATCCAATAGGAGTGGAACATCTCACCTGTCTCCCTATTGATCCCATATTTTGGGTCCTTGAAGAATTTTTCTTTACGCTAACCTATAATAAAGTAATTTTCCAGTTTTTTGCCAACTAAAAAGTCCTTAAAAAAAAACGCTTGAAAATTCACAGAGCAGAGTTCTTCCTGTCACCGGTCCAACGAATCACTGAGCTCACCGCTCCCAGGCATTTCGTTAGAATCAGTCAATTGAAGGAGGAGGAAGAAGAGAAACCCTAGAAAATCGAATCGAATGGCATCGATATCCTGTTGTTTCTCACGCTGTAGTCCTTCATTCTCTCTCCAACCTCTCAACTCCTCTGTTCATCCGAAGCTCAGAGAAGGAAGCAGTGGCCTGCTTTCTTCTAGAAGGTTCTCGAAGGTTCTGTCCCTCGTCGTTAGAGCTTCTTCTGCCGTTGAGTCCTCTGGGAGCTCGTCTGATTTCGTGAAGAGGATGGAGCAGGCTTGGCTGATCTCTCAGGTAAAGAGTCGATAGATAAATTTTGGGAATTTTTGTTGTTATTTTGTTTCTTGAAGTCCAATTTTGACAATAGGATAGATTTTGTTAGCCCTTGAGCTGTAGGAATTTAGGGCTTTAATTTTTCAGGTTTAATTTAGTTATTAAGAAACTCTTGTGGGATGCTGATACGGAAAAGGACACAACTTTATTAGGTTTAAACATGATTTACACCAAAACCAGTGCTCTCAGGGGATGAATATAAAAGATTGTAAGTAAATTTGTATATTTTCCTGATCGATTTAGCTGATATTAGTGCCCCCCCACCAAACAAAATATCCATGTTTGGGGAAAATAAAGCTTTTCCTTACTTTTCTGTCAGAGCAGCAACTTTCCCCAAACCAAACATGAGGACGCAAATATATTTGTATAATAGATGTTGGATTGTAGTTCGCATGACCGAGTCTAATTCTAATAAAATGATCTCTTGCAAACTAGCTCATGTCAGTAAGAGGTGTAGCATATTTCATCTTATGCTATTTTCTATTTCTATCTTATACATGTTTTCAATGCAAGTAACTATTTATGTATTTATAAGTATTGGACACAACTCCTCATGGGTATCATGTCTTGGATTATATTGAGGTAAGTGTCTTACATATTGTAACTTGGCTCGTTTTTATAAGAGTGGAAAGGTTAGATATCTGTAGTGTACTTACTTTATTATAAAATCTGATATATGAGTTTAGCTCGAGCTTTGGGTTTTTATCTAGTCAAAGAGGTGGTACTATTTTAGCTTCTCAACAATGTGAGCGATATTAGGAAGAGTAATATTCTGTTGTGGATTTACCCTCCACAAGCTTACAGTTCAGACAGGTGCAAATAGAATGGCATAGCAGTGCTAGTTGATGAACCATTTTCTTTTGTATGTGTAGTTAATCCCATCAAATTAGATTCCCTCTGTCAGTGTGATAGGGACTTGGGTAGTATGGGATGCCTAAAGTCACACATCGAGTAGTTTGGGATGCTTGATGGGGTATTTAAGTGGCTTGGTTCTTCCCCCTTAACAACTAGCTTTTAAGGGTGGGTTCCCCAAGTTGCTTGGGTGTCTATCAATTGATATCTGATACCAATTGATAGGCACCCAAGCAACTTGGGGAACCCACCCTTAAAAGCTAGCTGTTAAGGGGGAAGAACCAAGCCACTTAAATACCCCATCAAGCATCCCAAACTACTCGATGTGTGACTTTAGGCATCCCATACTACCCAAGCCCCTATCATAGCACCGTCCCTGAGAGCCGACGTCCCGGGGGCTGCACTCTAGACGCTTCCCTCGGCCTTTCCGGTCAGTCCCTCCGCCGGTCAGCCCCTCCACAGGTAGTCTTTTCCGTGACGCCGACAACCAGCTCTGATACCAATTGATAGGCACACATGCAACTTGGGGAACCCCCTTAAAAGCTAGCTGTTAAGGGGGAATAATCAAACCACTTAAATACCCCATCAAGCATCCCAAACTACTTGATGTGGGACTTTAGGCATCCCATACTATCCAAGTCCCTATCACAGTGCATGGAACCACTCCATAAAGCCCGTTAATCAAATACATGGATGGATAGACTTATGAGAAACATGACTTGACATAACTCTTGCATTTCCCCATTCAGTTTCTTTCAGATATCAAGTAAAAAGTACCGAGACAGGTTGAAATTATGGAGAACATAATCGTCTCCCGAAGGTTAGATTTCATGGATGCTTTTAAGATCCATTTCAAGCTGCATATGCATTAGCATGCAGTGAGTTGGTGTTTGGTGCATACTGAACGAGATGCATATGCGTCACACACTACAACAAAAGTTGTAAATTATGATACATTTTTTATATTTTTGTATCACACAAATGAAGCATGACATACTAAAAGTGTGGTTAGAGCATGTGTGGAGAGCGTCTTTCTATACGTGTGAAATTGTGTCGCAAAACTTGTGACACATACATGTATCATAAAACTCCCGACACATATATGCGTTGAGAGAGTTGACAGATACATGTACCATAAAATATGTGACACATATATGTGTCAAGAGTGGTGACACATAGTTGTGTCTAAACCATAAAAATATAAAGAGTATTACCATTCAATACTAGAACTTCCCAGCAGGTTAACCATCCTAGGATTACTCTCACCAAAGCACACGTAACCATATAGTTGTTTATCTTATACACTATCATATATGTTTAATCATTAATATACTTAACATCTAAGACTTATTATTTAAGCCCTTCAATATATCCTCACACAACCAATGTGTGATAATTAGCTTTTTTCAAATTTATTTTATTTTATATCTAACGATACAAATATGTGCCATGATTTGCCACACTTTTTATTTGTGTCACTATTATTTAGTCCTTTGTAAATTAAATAACACTTTTATATGTATCATAAAATTAGACACATGCGACTTTTGTTGTAGTGACATATAGGGCTGCATGTGCCATTGTATGGCTGCATATGCAGTTTGATTTTCTTGGGAAAAAGTAAAAATAAAACGTAGGACATTCAGAGGTCCAGAAACATAGAAAACTCAGGAATACTATGCAGAAGTATAGAATATTCAAGATGCTGATATTAACACATGAATCGACTAGTGTGGTAGTACTTTATTAACAAAGTATTGTCATTTAACAGCCTTTTGATAACAAGAGGACATATTATATTGAATCATACAAAGAAGGAGTGCTCCTGTCTTTCAATTGTTACCAACCC
>NC_033798.1:106751663-106757417 GCF_001876935.1 Asparagus officinalis | reverse complement strand
TTTATAAGTAGAAGAGGTTGTGCTGGACTCATGAAACTGGGAAAGAGAAGAGATTAAGAATTTTCCCCCCCCCAAAGGGGAGTTGGGGGAGGGGGAAATAGGTTGAGATTGGGTCTAAAACTGATACTGTCCCTGCTAAAAAACGGGTTGACATTTGTGGATGCATAATCAAATATGCCTCCACGTAAAAGTTATATGCAGATGCTGTACATTTTAATCTGCATATTAGCAAGTTGAGATTTATGAGCCAAGCTAGCAAATGCATATATGCAGCCAATATGGTACATGATTAATAATTGTATGACATTGTTTACAAGGATAAAATAAATTCCATTGGATATAAAGAAAGAAATGAGCTCTCAAGGAAAAATCATGGACAAATTTTTGAAACCAACCTTTTTTCAACTTTATTGAGCAAAATCGACCTCGTGGGAAAAAAATAGGCAAAACCGACCCTTTTCAAAAGAAAAGGGTCGGTTTTGCAATTGTGGAGGTTTTACGAAGTGCACGGGACTACTAGTCCCGTGCACTTCGTTGTCGAGAGAGCCTGCTGGAAACAACCATCTTCGGTCGACCGCGTCGGTCGACCGCCACCAATCCTGATGCCCAGAAACTCCTGTGCACGAACGCTCCCGGTCGACCGCCACCCTAACAACCTGAATCCTGAGCCTCGAACCTGATCTCCGCCAATTCTACAATAAAACCATAGTAATCAATGATGGGTCCCACTCATATTCTGATGGGATTTCTACTCGTATTAGTCTGCAAAATATAAATAATCCTGTCCAATTATAAGCCCTAAAACCCTTAAAAACCCCTCGAAGCCCTAGAAAACATCTCAATCCCTCTCTTTCTTCTTCAATTCTCCAATGGCGGTCGCCTGCTTGGACGAGAGCATGGCAGCCAAAGTGCTCCGTCAGGTGAACCACAATCATAAACCTTAATCCCTCTCTTTTTTATGGGAAAATTTCGATTTTTAAACTTTATTTTGGGTGATTTTTCGCAGGTGGAGTTCTATTTCAGCGACAGCAATCTTCCAAGAGACAAATTCTTGAGGGAAACTGTTAATAAGAGCGAAGATGGATGTATGCATACTTCAAGAAACGATATTTTTTTTCTTTTTTAGCGTCTTTTTTATTTCTAGTTCTAAGTTTGGTTGGTTTTTGTAGTGGTGAGCTTGGCTTTAATATGTTCATTTGCTCGGATGAGAAACCATCTCGGTTTGGGTGATGTGAAGGGGGAGGGGGTGCCGGAGGAGATGGTGTTGGCGGTGGCGGAGACATTGAGGAAGTCTACTTTGCTCAAAGTTTCTGAAGACGGTGAGAGTTTTTGTTCTTAAATTTGTAATTTTTATTGATGCTAGGTTTTCTTCAAACCATGTACACTCCCCCCACCCAAATCGACCATATTTGGAAGGACAAATTTTTGAAACCTACCTTTTTCAACTTTATTGAGCAAAATTGACCTCGTGGGAAAAAAATAGGCAAAACCGACCCTTTTCAAAAGAAAAGGGTCGGTTTTGCAATTGTAGAGGTTTTATGAAGTGCACGGGACTACTACTCCCGTGCACTCCGTAGTCGAGAGAGCTTGCTGGAAACAAAGTGCACGGGACTAGTAGTCCCGTGCACTTTGTTTCCAGGAGCCCTTCAATTCAAATGTCTAGCAGCCTTCCATTACCTTGGAAAGACCTCAACTATTCCCTTGTTTATAGAAGAAAAATGGGTGTTGGTTACCGTTTCCATTGGCTATGATGCACGCGAAAGTCATCATCTTAACCTTCCCCATTTTCTCAACTCTCTCACATCAATCTTGACAATTTATTATATAATGTTGGTTCGGTGGGGGGCAATGAGCTTTCCCTAGCTAGCAATTCACCAATTGATATTTGCGTATTGGACAACATAAGGGAAAATTCAGCACGAGTACATCTTCATCCCCATTTCTTTTAAGTTGGAAACAAAGTGCACGGGACTACTAGTCCCGTGCACTTTGTTTCCAGCAGGCTCTCTCGACAACGAAGTGCACGGGACTAGTAGTCCCGTGCACTTCGTAAAACCTTCACAATTGCAAAACCGACCCTTTTCTTTTAAAAAGGGTCGGTTTTGCCTATTTTTTTTCCACGAGGTCGATTTTGCCCAATAAAGTTGAAAAAGGGTCGGTTTCAAAAATTTGTCCAAAAATCATCTTCTACAGTGCTTTTGAAACACTCAGTAGCCTCTAGGAATCCCGGGGTACCTCATGATGGACATCAGATTCGAGCTGTCACAAAGACGTCAGTTCAAATATGAGGCTCTTTGTTCTACAACTTGCACCAAAAACTGGAAGAACATCTAGAGCTGATTCAGTGTTTACCTGTACTTCTCTTTTGTCCATTTTTCTCAAGTATTGCTCAACTTTGCATTTGCCTCTTAGTTGCATAAGAGATTAAGATATACTGACCCAAAACCTAAAGGCAGATCTCTAGTCAGCTAATTGTCTATCCACACTTGGAAGCAAAACCCTTTCTTGACTTGTGCTATGATTACCTTGGCCAAATTCTTACCATGAACTAAAAGCGGTTAGGTGTCAGTTGAATGATTGACTCGGTGTATTATGAATTACTTTAAGGAAAAAAATTGTTTTACTTTTTTGTTCTGTTGCATAATGTTCTCACGTATTTAAAAAACCTGCCTACATCCATTGCAGTTCTTTGTGTATGACTATGTACATTTAAAGTTCTTGTGCAAATCTGCGGTCATAAATCATGTTTGGGAGCAAAATCCTTTCTTGACTCATGCTGTAATTACCTTGGCCGAATTCCCACCATGAAAGTAAAGCGGTTATGTATCAGTTGAACGATTGAATGAGTATATTATGAACTACTTAAGTACAATAATGAATTGTTTTACTTTTTTGATTTTATTGCATACTTTTCTCATATATTAAAAACCTGCTTATATCCATCGCTGTTCTTTGTGCTAGTATATTTTAAGCTCTTGTGCATATCCATGGTGATAATCTGGCTTACGTAAAGAGATAAACTTGGCTCCTCTTAGAAGGATTTGGAACCTTGAATTCAATGATTAGCAATCTATATTGCAATTCCACCCTGTTTAAATACAAAGAGATAAACTTGGCTCCTCTTGTTTTACACCATTATTGTTTTATACATTTATTGTGCTTAAATACAAAGGGTGAAGTGATTGTTATATTTTCCCCCTATCCATCAAGTTGCATGGATGCCTTGTATCTATGCGCTTAAAGATATGGTTTGAAGCATGTAAACAAACAGTCCAGATCATTGATCAGGGGTTATATGCACCTTGAAACCCTTGCATGCACATACTGGTTGAATATGGAAACCCCCTGGACTCTACTGAGTAAGCAACTTTCTATGAGTGGTCATACTGTTTATTTCTGTTTGATGGCACTTTAATTGTGCAAATACACTGGAATTTGGATAGCTCCTTGGAATTTGATTTGGAAGGGTTTGGCTTTAATCCCTCGGAAAGGAGCCAAGCCCATCTCTTTATAGAATTTGTTATGAATTTCTCATTTATACATCTGAAATACTTTCCTTATTTGGTAGTTATAACTTGAAACCTTTCTCCTCTAACACAGAATTATTTTTTTCAACTCAGCCTTATCAACAGGACTATTCTTCTTTCAAACAATTTGCGTTCTAGGCTAATAATGTTAAATGTAACTTTTTCCCCATTCCATTTTAATGCCTTTATTAAGCAAAGCTGTTTTGGTAAGTACTAATTTATATCGTTTATTTCAATGAGCAGCAGCCAAGACCAATTGCATGTTCGTCTTGTGAATCAAATGGTTTTGTGGAGTGTAAGTGGTGTGGAGGAACAGGTTTCTTTATCATTGGCAACAACATGCTTTGTGAAGTGCCATCCAGAAACACTAGTTGTATTATCTGTGCTGGAAAGGTAATTTATACTAACAAGTTCCTGTAAACAATTCTTATATTCATGTTCTTATCATAATTTGTTTATTTACAAGTCCGTTTTTCCTCTCAAGCAAAGGCCACTGCCTGGTCGAACCTAGAACCTCTCATATTCCAGTCCCATTAATTGTTCTTGCACTAGGCCTCAAGAGATAGGCCTCAGGCCCCTTTGTTCAGTAATGCACTTATTAATTGTTACGATAATCCTACAAATTTATGGCAAAATTTCCTTCAGCCAACATTCATTTAAGCATTACTTAAAAAATTAAATGGCAGTTTATGCCTTGGCATCAATATTGTTTTCATCAAATAAATTCTCTACTGTGTACTTATGTGCACCTAGTTCCATGGACATTTCCATCATGAAGCTAATTGTTGGTGGACCTGTTTTTGATACATGTCTGAGACACTCATCTGACACTCATCTGACATGTGTTAACCCAGCTCAAGTATTTACTTGCTAATTTAATACATTTTAGAAGCTTATAGTATATTTCTCTTGCACTTCTGTGGTCACAATGGGGTAATTATTACTTTTAATATCTATCAAAGTCGATATGTACATGTCAAATTGACTTGTGTAGATCCACATTAAATTTGGATAACAGAGATACTCTGTATAAAAAATTGAAGAGAGGGTCTATTCATTTTGCTGAACTCATAAAATTTGTAAGGTTACTTTTTGGCATAAATGTAATCTGTATTTATATTATTAAAGATATATATGTAAAATTTTGGATGCATGCACACTAGAAAGCACATACACTTCCACTATAATGTTGTATTGAACGCGGCACTTTTTTGTGCCATGTCTTTGCTGTTTTGTGTGTATTTATAATAATGTCCCGTGTCAGGGTATTCTGTTTGCACCCATTGTGTTGTTGTCTGGGTGACACAGCACAAACTTGTACATGCATGTGTTTATGCATGCACTCTGTCTTTATAATACATGCATTCTCGGTTTATTGTATGCTTGTTTTCATAGCACATGCTAGTAACGTTGAGGAAAAGATGTGGAATTTATCCATATCATTCATAGAAAAACAGCTTGATACAAAGAGACCAGCCTCGAACGAGCTAATGGATTCTCATATGACGTGTCAAATAACAGCAAAAGGATCTTTGAGAGAACAAGCTCTTACAAATAAGAACGAAACACATCTTTAGATAATTTACAACTTCTTAGAAGGAATAAACTTACATCTCCGTTAGGTACTTTCTCTTTCAAGTTTCTAGGCTGTATTGCACATTCCACTTCTACCAAATGAGTATAAAGCACTAACTTTTATTTGTCACTAAAGAGCATATAATTTTAGAAAAGTGCATCAAAAGATGAAACTAAAATTGTGAACCCCCCCCCCCCAAAAAAAAAAAAAAAAAAAAAAAGAGGAAAAGAAAAAGAAAGAAAATTTCAAGGAAGAAGAGAACCATATGAACAAGAAATAATAATAATAATATATATACATTATACACGTAGTTTACAAGGTTTGAAGGATGGAAGAAGAGTGGGGTTGTTTGGGATTTGGTAAATAAAGAAAATATTGATACTTAAAACCCACAGATGGGGTATCCTTATTCTGGGTGAGTTATGGAGCTTGGGATTTGATAATTAGGTTAACTTACTCAGCAGATTTAATGCTACTAAAGCCAAAATCACAGGGTTGACAACCTATCGGCATCACGTCAAATGGTTTCCATTGATTAGTTTCTGTAGGTTCATATATGAAATATGAACCTAGCAGCCAGAATGAATCCTAGTGTGCAGTATAGACTGCAAGTAAGAATAAGGTGGGATGTAATCTGATTCAAAAAGTGCG
>NC_033798.1:106748195-106751645 GCF_001876935.1 Asparagus officinalis | reverse complement strand
TATAATAAAAAATAAAAAGAAAATGAAAATGAGAAAAAATATCATCGAGCACTACATTGCCAAAATCACGTGACTAGTGTTTTGTATTTGTGCAGGGTTCCTCGTGTTGTCCCGATTGCAAAGGTACAGGATTTCGTGCCAAGTGGTTGGGGAAGCCTCATGCACCCAGCTAGAAACACAGCTAAATCCTATCTAAGATTCTCGTGTACCCGATAATCTTCGATCAAGTGGCTCAGCTAAAATAATGTATGAATTGTGAATGCAGTTCCTGTATGTATAAAATCAAGTGGCTCAGCCAAGTAGCTGCAAAGGATCTTTTCTCTATCCTGTGTAATTTTACTGCAATTCCTTAATTTGTATTGATTTTTTTTTGCTCTATAATTGATGTAGATTGATCCAAGTTTTTCCAAATGTTGTTGATATATGATTCCAAACCTTATATGATGTGAAGTTCACTGTTATCTCATTAAATGGAACGTGGTGAAGATACCATTCATAACTCATTTTTGGTCCTCAAGTTTCAAAATGTGGTTTCAATCTTGAGTTTGTATTTTGTCACATATTTTGCTTTTAGTATGTGATGTGCTTTGTGTAAATTGTTTTTAGTCTTTTCTTATTATTAAGCATGGTTAAGGTTTCTTTCTTTTGCTTGAAAAAGAGTATCGACAGAGTTTTTTTTTTATGAAAGAGCGTGATAAGGGTCGAGGATATCATGCCAAACAACATCTTGCGATTCTTGCGCCCATATTGGCGATGGTTTAAGCCTAGCACCGAGCTTGCAGGCTTGAGGCGTGACATGTATGTTTACATGCTTGGTAATTTTGTAATGTAAACTAGCAAATATATAATTTCATTAGCAATTAAACAACTAACAGGACTGATATATAAACGTCCATATCTGTTCAAGTAAACTTTGGCAATAGAAATGCTTAGCCTTGGACTGATGTTGGCTTTGATCTCCTCGAGATAGAGATAGGTTCTACTCAATCGGTTGCAGGAGACCGAGAGTTCATGCTAAACACGCTAGAGGTGCCTTGGGTCATATATTAAAGATATTTTGGGATTCTTAGAAATGTTGAGCGGTTGGAGAATGAAGCATGTGAGGAGAACTGGAAACTCACTAGCTCAAGCACCAGTCAAGCAAGCTCTTGACGTGGGTGATTATGAAGTTTGGATGGTGGGAGTTACGTCTACATTTATTGATTTTGTAACGAATGATCGCCTATTGGCTGGTTTATATAAAATGTTCCAGTTCTTTGCCCAAAAGGAAAAATAAGCTAAAAATAAAAGTTCACGTCAGCTTCTAAGTACCAAAACCGGTTTAGAAAAATGCACACGTATCTAGTTTTTAAATCCACACCGTCCCCGTCAATAACCATCTCAAATGCGTGTTGGGTATAGATCCCTGTACTACATGTTTTGCCCGGCCTTGAGCTAAACTTAATTTGGAGGCCAACTAATTTCATTGTCATCTGTGTCAACTGTCAAAAAGATTTTCTCCTAAAAATAATAGGCAAAATATTTCAAGACATTAGGAATTCAGATCCTTTGGCTGTGGTTATTGTTGTGCGCGGCGGAAGCTTTCTAGGGCAACACGAACAATAACTCGAACTAAACCACAAACAATATGCAAACCACAATCACAGCAAGAACAAAGAATTTACGTGGTTCGGCAAGTTGCCTACGTCCACGGGGCAAGGAGGGGGGAGTTCTTACTACTAGAAATCAAGAGAATACAAATAGGATTACAAATCTCTCAGATCAAACCCTAAAACAAAGCTCTAGATCTTTCACAACTCTCCCACAATTGGATGCAACAATTCTCTCTCTTAGACTACTCAAATTCGTCCTTACATTAGCCCTAACAAATCTGGTTTTAGTTTATATATCAACTTAAAACCGAATCGGGTCAAAACCTGAAGCCCAGCCCAGATCATCGTCGGTCGACCGCGGCGATCGACCGCGCAGGTCTCGCGGTCGACCGTGCCGGTCGACCGAATCATCAAACCCGAGAGCAGAAAATTACTTTTTTATTATTATTACTAATTGCGGATAGACGCTCTGCAGTATCACTATTTTGAACTTACTACCGCTCTAGTTCAATTGTTGCAAAAAAGTCCAAAGCAATGATACTACAGGAGGCCGTATATCCACAAATAACGCTTTTCTTCAATCATAACCTGTTAGTTATTGTATATCTATCATTCGTATTGAATGACAGAGTGAGTTCATATATTAATTCACACAGTCGCACAATATCGGTTACGTTAAAAATTAATTATAATCGTCTATATATTATCCACGGTTGCATGCGATCGAGGAAAATTCTCTGCGCTGAGAGCTGGGGGATCGAGAGGACACAGCCCAAATTTGTGGGACATATTCACGTTCTTACTGATAGGGGTCAGAAATAAAAGAGAGGAGAGGAGAGGAGGCAGCAGAGACTAGAGAGAGAGAGAGGCAAATGAGATTTGGTGACGATGAGGCCAATTGGCCCCCAGTAGGAAATGAGAGGTCTCAATTCCCTCACCCAAAAACTCAATTTTCCTATCTCGCCCTCTCTCCCTCTTGTCTCTCTCTCCCTCAGTAAACTCAACTCATATAAGCTTCTAGCACCCGTAACACCTTATCCCCTATCTTCTCTCGTTCTCTCCCACCTCTTCATTATATCTCTACCTCACTCTCTTGCACTCTCGTCCAACATCCTCCCATCACACAGCACGCGCGCGCACTCTCTAGACACCTCTCTCCCTAGACTGGGGTACAACATCACGCGTTAATGCGCGATGGCGCCTAAGAATGGGAAGGCGAAGCCTCACAAGCCGAAGGGCGAGAAGAAGAAGAAGGAAGAAAAAGGTTGTTATTTGTTTATCTGCCTGTCTATCCACCTATCTATCTATGCTCGGATTTAATTTTCTTCTCCTCCGAATTACAATTTGTTACGTGGCTCAATTTGTAGTGTTGCCGACTGTTGTTGATATCACGGTTGAGACTCCCGACTACTCTCACCTCACTCTCAAGGTAACGCTTCTATGCATGGTGATAAAATCTATTCACATTGGTGTGGAGGAAAAAAAAAAAAAGACAAGAAGACGCAACTAACACATGCTTACTGAAAGGGAATATCGACGGACAGGATCCTAGACGTCCGGAAGCTTTTAGCCGTACGCGTGGAGGCATGCCACCTCACCAATTACTCCCTATCTCATGAAGTAAGTTCTAATAAAAGTATGTAGGCCATCTACTTTGTGAGCATGGTTGTCTTATTTCCTAGCGTCGAATAGAAAGGATTGATTAGTTTCTTAATTACTAATATTGCAATTAGGTCCGAGGAGCTCAACTGAAGGATAGTATAGAGGCTATCTCCCTCAAACCTTGCCATCTCACACTTGAAGAAGGTAAACATCCATTGTGGTCCTCTATTCATAGAACCTAAGTATACTAATGACA
>NC_033798.1:106747292-106748185 GCF_001876935.1 Asparagus officinalis | reverse complement strand
ATGAGTCGTGCATGAACTTGATTTTGTCTCATTAATTAATATTTGCTTATCTTGGCGTGAGATCGAGTTCTTGAAGATAGTGATTAATTCTAGTTGTCATTTGCGCGAAAAAAAAGAAAAAAAGAAAGAGTATGCAAGGTAAAAGAAAGGTTAGAACTAGAAACAAACTGTTATATATATAGAGATGAATAAGAAAAGTTACGTTGCAGATAAGCTTCTCATATGTAATTTTAGTTAAATTTATCACCTGCCAGCTTGTTTATTAGTTACAATATTTATTATCCCTTAATTCATGGATAGAGTAAGCTATGTACAGTTTATCCTTTACGGAAATATCAATTCGGACACGATAAGTGCTAATAAACAAGTTGAGATCGAGATGATAAAAACATTTAAATTTTTTATTTACATATTTATCTATAAGAATTTAAATGAAGTTAGAAGGGAGGTAACTAGTAATTGCAAGCTTGATATAAGAGCCTATTTGCCTCTACCTACGTAGTTATGAAAATTTTGCATGTTGAGAAGATGAACATTCTCATAATTTTGAAGGAAAAAAATTGAGCCTAAACAAGTTAAAGAAAAAAGAGGGAATTGATATCACTTAAGAACTTGGTTACCCACAACTTCCTGTTTTTTTCCTGCACGTCCCTTAGTTTATCTGCATGTAAATTCTAATATGTGAAAGTACTTAATTGCAAACGAAAACATCTTTAAACTTTTGTAGATTACTAAAATGTCCCTCCTCTCCCTCTCATTTTGCAATCAGAGGATTACACCGAAGAGCTCGCCGTCGCTCACATCCGCCGCCTCCTCGATATCGTCGCCTGCACCATCGCATTCGGTGGCCCTTCCACCAAAAATGCCGCCAAACCGTCCTCCAACTCGCGGTC
>NC_033798.1:106731517-106747268 GCF_001876935.1 Asparagus officinalis | reverse complement strand
AAAAGAGGAGCCGGCGATCTACCCGCCGCCGAAGCTCGGCCAGTTCTACGACTTCTTCTCCTTCTCTCATCTCCCCTCGCCTTTACAATGTCCGTGGTTTTTTTTTAATTCTTTTTTTAATGAATTTTTTCTTGAATTTAGTGTTTGGATTGATTGTCCGTTTGCAGATATAAGGAGGTCGTCGAGGCCGTTCGCGGAGGACAAGAGGGAGGATGACTTCTTCCAAGTCGACGTGAGTTTTGTTCAATTTTATCGTAAAAGTTTGAACTTTGCTTTATTTGATAAGGAATTGTTTTAAAGATAATTCTTTTTAAAATGAATTAGAATGCGATTTGCTTTGTATAATTCAACGGTGAAGTGTCAGTGACATAAGTTAGTCTGCACGTATTTTCATTTTCCTTTGTGAAGTTAATGGTGATGTGCGGATTCACTATCAGGTGAGAATTTGCAACGGAAAGCTAGTCACAGTTGTGTCTTCTCGGGCTGGGTTTTACCCAGCTGGGAAACGTGCTCTCCTCAGCCATTCCTTAGTGGGTTTATTGCAACAGATCAGTCGAGCCTTCGATGGAGTAAGTAGCATTGTAGAGCCGATGCTTAGATTGTTAACTTCTTCAATTTGTCCCGTGTAATGGTGTTTTTGAGTGAATAATTTATCGCACTTGCAGGCTTACAAGTCTCTCATGAAGGCTTTCACTGAACACAATAAGGTGAGCTTGTGTGTTATAATTTTAAGCTGTTTATTCATGTAATATTGTGTGATTCACCTTACAGAGAACTAGTGACTTATAGGATCTTAGGAGGAGCCGTTCTTGATCAATTAGAAATATAAATGTGAAATATGAAGCTGTATTTTTAAATCGCTAATTTTTAGCTACAACAAAACTGAGGCACACAATTTCATTTGATTGATGAATCCATGTGAACCACCAAAATCTTTACTATTGCATGTTAATGTGGTCATCTGTATGATTGTGTATTACTTTATGCAGATTTCCCATTCCTTAAAATTTCCCGTTTGATGGAAATGTGAAATGTCAATGGAGCACTTATAAAAGCAACACAAATAAAGTACCAAATCGAACTAGTATAAGCATATTGAACCTTCAATTGAACTGTTAAGTTCTTCAGTGAGAGAATTATTAGGCTAAAAATGGCCTTACTACGTTAAGCCGTCTTAGTAAATAAAATACTAATGCGCAAACAAGAATAATCATTATATTTTAGACAATTATCCTGTAATCAATGTATCTATGCATAGAATTGAGACACATTTACCTAAAAAGTTTTAATTGGCGCACTCTTGCCATGCTGTGGCCTATCGTTTGGGGTGTGCTTGTTTTCTCTGATGTATTATGCTTGTTTTAGCATGTTCATGTTCTTTCATAAACACCATAAAATTATCCATTGCATTAGATGCAACCATGTTGGAGCCACAATAATCAAATTCTAACTTTCATTAAATTTTTTTTAGGGAAAAGAAGGTGTTAAGCCCATATTACTATAAGAAAGAAAGCACAGAGTCTAACTTGCATTAGTTATAACACGATGAAGATTGTTATTCACTCTTAGTTTGTTTCTTTCAATGTTTAGTTTGGCAATCTTCCTTATGGATTCCGAGCAAACACATGGGTGGTCCCTCCCATTGTTGCAGATTCTCCATCTGTTTTTCCTCCTCTTCCTGCGGAGGATGAGACCTGGGGTGGAAATGGTGGTGGCCAGGGAAAAGATAGAAAGCATGATCAGAGGCAGTGGGCAAGGGAATTTTCAATACTTGCTGCCATGCCTTGCAGAACGGCTGAGGAGAGGCAAATCCGAGATAGGAAGGCATTTCTTCTTCACAGCTTATTTGTTGATGTCGCTGTCTTTAGAGCTGTCGAAGTTATTCAGAATCTTGCTGTTATACATAAAAGCCCAAGTCAAATGCCAAATGGGTCCTCTGATGATATTTTACACAAGGAGCAAGTCGGGGACTTAGTTATTAGTGTTAGAAGAGATGCACCTGATGCGAGTTCCAAGTTGAATATAAAGTTAGATGGTAGTCGGACTCCAGGAATGTCACCTAAGGATCTCGAGCAAAGAAATTTACTAAAAGGGATCACAGCTGATGAGAGTGCAACAGTTCATGTAAAGCGTTTTCTTCCATTGCTGATATATATCTGTTCTTTGGTAAACATTGGAGGGATTTTGTTTATTGAATGCTGAAGAAGCCTAGTGATTTTGCAGGATACTGCTACTCTAGGTGTAGTTGTTGTCAAACATTGCGGATTTACAGTGGTTGTCAAAGTTCCAATAGAAGCTTGCTTGTTGGCGGAGCCTGTAGAAAAGCAGGATTTTGATATTGAAGAACAGCCTGAGGGAGGTAGTAATGCTTTGAATGTTAATAGGTAAACTTGGAAAAACTTATTAACGTATGTCTTAAATCAAATTTGCTTAGTGTTTTCACATGCATCTTATGCATCTTCATGTTCTCCCGCACATACACCCACTGTTAATATTATAATTCTATATTATCTTCCTGTAATCCACTGATTCTCTTAATCCATCATACGATCCTAAAGACTAAAGCCACCAAAAACACTTTGATTCTGATTTCTCTTTTATGCTCCCGATCATACAAAATCTTAAGTTTTCAGATCAAATTTGTTAGGGCTGGTGGACAAAAGGATGGAAATTCAATGAAGGGGGTAGTAGGATTTATTGATTTAATTAGCGTTTTTGTATAGGCTTTAGCTTTTCTTTTGGCTTACATGGGAAGAACATGATGAGGATCAAAGGGTCATGGGTGGTAGTAGGTGTATGGGTTTTGTTTTTGATGGTTTAGAAAGCGGAAAAGAAAAGGTATCAGGGATTAGGGTTCAAAGTACAAGATTAAAGAACTTCAGGTGGAGATGAAGAAATGGGTATACAATCTGAAACACTGCATCCTAACTGGTTAACCTAGAAACTTATTAATATATACAGGGTAAAGTGGTAGTCGCATGCTTTCCATCAACACCTTTAGATTCTTACACGTTTATATCACCCATGTGGAAAATAAGTTTCAATGTTCACACTAGAATGAATAGAATAAGATATAATATGTGGGTATGAAAAATCCTAAAAATTCAGGACTCATACATTCTGGATAGGATAGATTGAAACAGAAATGGATACAATAATAAACTGGTGATACTAAAATAAAATGGTATAAGTAAACAATTTCAGACTTACAAGCTACATAGTATCTGATGCCTGAAGGTTATTATCCTTTCATCTTCGCATTTTATCATTCATGCAGTATATTAATGACATCTTAGTCACAAGTGCACATTTGGCCCCTCCAGATTAAATTGTGAATTTTCTGATATGTCTGATTGTTAAAGTATTAGCCACTAATACATATCTTATACTTCTAGGGTACAAGTGTCTGAATGTCAAGTACATATTGGATAGGTGTGCTCCTCTATGAATTATCCTTGCAGCATAGCTCGTGGGCTGCATATCAGATGTTTTTGGGTTTTTTTTTTGTTTTTTATTTTTTATTTTTTTATTTTTGGGGGGGGGGGACTTTTTTGTTTTTTATTTTTTATTTTTTTATTTTTGGGGGGGGGGGACTGGGGTGGTGTTGTGGGGACTGGAATTTGTCCTGTCTGCATTTTTATTTTAAAATATTTATTACAAGGAATCAAACTCGTGCCACATTCCTGAAATGTAGCGTATTTGTGTTGGATTTTATATTTTGCATGGATTTGTCTGAATCTGATCCCTATGCTTAACATCATAGTTGGAACTTTAAGTCTGATCTGTGGTTGACCTAGAGGTTCTTTGCTTTCCTTTGACATTGCAGCCTGAGAATGCTGCTCAACAAGTCATCAACTCAATCATGTGGTGGTGTATTGCACTCGCAAAGTATGGACTTTGAAGATGCAAAATCTTCTCGGATTACAATACATAATATAGTAGCAGGTAGTTTGCAAAAGTTACAAGGCGAAGCTATTAAGAGAAAGCCAATCAGATGGGAGCTTGGTGCATGTTGGGTGCAACATTTGCAAAACCCGGCATCCGGAAAAACTGAGCCGAAGAAAAAAGAAGAGACCAAAGTTGAACCAGCTGTAAAAGGTCTTGGCAAACAATTTGGTCTGTTAAAAGAGATAAAGAAAAACATAGATGGCAAGGTTGGAAAAAAGGATTCTGGAAAGGAGAACATTGCCTCTGGTGGCATAGACAAAACACATGCGGTAGATAGCACCAGTCAGATAGAAGACAATGAAAATATGTTGAGAAATTTGCTTTCTGAAGCGGCATATCTACGCCTTAAAGAATCCGAGACCGGTCTTCATGTTAAGGTCTGCTTTCCTTCTTCATTTCAACCACTTTCATGAACATAATTTGGCTTATGTGTCATGCTTTTACTGAAATGGCATGAAACTATAGACACATAGAAGTTGCAGTTGTGCTAGGATTCACTAGAAAAGAACTCAGGCAAGTCTTGTTTGTGTAAAAGCACAGGTGAGGCAATCTAAATTGAGAATCAATCAACACCATTATCTTTTGATTTACAAAATCATATGGAAGCCAAAATTACATTTACATGATATTATCTTGCCAAAACCATCAAGAACAATTAAATGATGTTGCAGACTTAAATATTTGGTATAAAGTATTCAATAATTATGAGTACGTGTATAAAAATTTTATGCATAAATCATAATTAACAGTTTAGGTTCTGGATTAATATGAACCTTTCTCGATTGATATGCCCCTACTTGGAGATTTATTTGACTGATGGTTACGCTTTTTGTTAGAATCAAAATTTGTTGCTAAGAAAATTTTCCTGTTTAGGCATTTTAAGTGTTTTAAATCATGATCGACTTTGCATTCTTAATGTTGGTCTTCCCTGTGTAGTTTCTGTTGTCAGAATTTTGGCAAAACTATCTTTAGAGTTACTCTAGATTTTTTCTCCTTATCCTCAAGCAGTCTATATGACATCATTTTCCTTGTGTTTTGGAATTTATTGGACAAATCCCAGTATGCATTCATGTTGAAAAGATTCATAATTCAGATGCAGGGAGGCTTACCTTAACAAGCGCTCTATGAATGATAATGTATAGATAGCAAAAAAATGATACTGTATTGCTGCATGACATGGTTTATCTAATCTAGTGCTCTTATGGCAGTCACCAGATGAATTGATTGAGATGGCACATAAATACTATGCTGATACTGCCTTGCCAAAGCTGGTAAGATTTGTTTATTGATCTTCTTAATTCTTTTTTCCTTGCTCATTTTTCTTTTTTTCAGGAATGATTTTCTGAGATCTAATTTCTGTAATATGATTTTGTATAATATTTTAGGTTGCAGATTTTGGTTCACTTGAACTCTCTCCTGTTGATGGGAGGACATTAACTGATTTCATGCATACTAGAGGTCTGCAGATGTATTCTCTGGGACGTGTGGTAAGTAGCTAGTGATTTGTAATTACATGTATAATGTATCTTATAAAATAACTTGAATGCTCACCTTTGAGTATCCTTTAACATATTAGCATTTTCTGCTCATCTTAACAGGTAGAATTGGCCGACAAGCTTCCTCATGTGCAGTCTCTTTGTATCCAGGAGATGATAATCCGAGCATTTAAACATATATTGCGGGCAGTTATCGCGGCAGCAGAGAACATAGTTGATTTGGCTTCATGGATAGCCTCATGTTTGAACGTTTTGCTGGGGTCCTTGCCACCAGAAAATTTGGACTTAAACCTATTAAATGACGATAATCTGAAGAAGCAGTGGTTAGAAACCTTCTTATATAAGAGATATGGGTGGAGATGGAAAGATGAAAGCTGTAAAGATCTAAGAAAGTTTGCCATTCTTCGTGGGCTTTGCCACAAGGTGACATGATCTCTTTTCCATATTGACTTGAGTTGTCTGTTGAGTTCCATTGTATAGCTGAACCTTCCAAACCCCATTTGTCACATGGCTAAGGTCCTAATGGAACTTTCCTCTTGTAGGTCGGACTTGAGCTGGTTCCCAGAGATTATGATATGGACAGTCCTTTTCCATTTAGGAAGTCTGATATTATCAGTATGGTTCCTATATACAAAGTAAGGGCGCGCTTCATTCCGAATCAAATATGACTTAGGTTTCTTGATTTATGACACCAGCTTTATATGGCAGCATGTTGCATGCTCATCTGCAGATGGACGCACTCTGTTGGAATCATCCAAAACTTCCTTGGATAAGGGCAAGCTGGAGGATGCTGTTAATTATGGCACGAAGGTATTAAAACACTGTTTTCCTGATATTTCCATTGTTATTCAACTTGCCTTTTGGATTCCTGGATGTTCTTTGATATATATAATTTTTAAATTCTAAAGGCGCTTGCAAAACTTGTGGCGGTCTGTGGTCCTTACCATAGAATGACAGCAGGAGCATATAGTCTGTTGGCTGTAGTACTTTACCATACTGGGGATTTCAACCAGGTATCTGTTCTGAAGTTGATTTTCCTTAACGTTTGATCTGCGGTTTGTTAGTTATACCTCCATAATAGTTGCATATCTCATAACTGGGACTGATTTCGAAACTTACTTTTACTTATAGGTACTTCAATTAGTTGTCATTTAATATATCTTTACAATTTGTAATAACATGTTACCTTGATTGAACCTTGTGTAAATACCTAAAAGTCTATGAATTGGTAAAAATTATGTGATCTTTCTGTGGATCCATGCTACATTTTATAGTCTTTTCTACTAGAATACTCACCTTGTACATCATTCTTCACTTTGCAATTCTAGTCTATATGACCATTGTAACCCAAACCATTTCACCTTTTTGAATTTTACCATTGTAACATGTTGACTATGCATAGTTACAGATCTACAATCGTTGCTTTCTGTCTTTTGCTCTGTCTTGGTCAATAGCATAAGGACTTCATTCCTCAACAAAGAAAGTAAGATTCCTTTTACAATGGAAAACATAGGGAGATTACTTGCTTATTTGCTTCCATGAAATCTAGTAGTTTGAAATAAGTAAGTATATTTTCGTTTGTAATTCAAACCATATGATGTTCTAGATTCAGAATTTAGTCATGATTCGTATTCTTCACATAATATTTGGGGAGTTTTCTTGAGTTCCTATTACCATACCAAATTTTGCTGAAGCTAAGGGGGTTAAGTGACTCACTCTTTCGTCTCTGGATTTGCTTTCTTTTGATGACCATAAGAGGTTTTTATTGGATGGTTAAGGGAGAAAATCATTGGTTCCTCTGAACTCCTATGTGCTGGAAGCACAAATAACTGTAATATTGTAGAGACGACCTATGTTGGCTTGACTATCAATGATAAAAAGTCTTTAGGGAGAAGTAGAGATGATTATTTGTGTGTGTTGAAGGAAAAGTCATATTGCTTGTAGCCACTTTGAAGACAATGTCGTCTTTCAGATATAATGATAAAGAATGATGGGAAATTACGACTTGGAAGCTGCATTTAAATTTTAGTTAAAACTTAAAACCAACAGTACGACATCTTTTTTAGGGAACTAACATACTGGCACACTCAATGTTATGGAACTTTTTTTTGTTGAGGTGTTTTTGTTTGAGATTGAGTGGACGTTTGAAAGAGATCGAGCTTGACTTATGAGCATTTAGCTAAGCTTATTACTTTTCCATGATTGATGTTTCATCAGGCAACCATCTATCAGCAAAAGGCTTTGGACATCAACGAGAGGGAACTTGGTCTTGACCATCCAGATACAATGAAAAGCTACGGAGATCTTGCTGTTTTCTATTACCGTCTCCAACATACAGAATTGGCTTTGAAGTAAGTTAAGCCACACAAACTCACCATGCTTATGACATTGTTTTAGTTGTGTTAGGACAAATGCTAGTGATGATATATTATCAATAAGTGACTGACACGCAGGTATCAGAAAGGTGCCAACACAGCTAGTAATACCATTGTCATAAACTATTAGCCTTTTGTTCTTATGCTAAGACTCATTGAAAAACATAACTATATATCGGAAAACACCACTAGCATGATTTCCAGCTGTAGATAGATAGCGCAAATCACATTTTAGGTGGGGACAACTCCCTCCATTTAGTATCCTACTTACCACCACCCTCTCAATCCTATTGCAGTTTCTTTAATTTAAATTGTTTTTAGTGAATTGAAGAAGCATCCCTATAACCACATTACATTATAAAACAATCTTTCCAGATACGTGAATCGTGCTTTGTATCTTTTGCACCTTACATGTGGTCCCTCACATCCTAATACTGCTGCAACATACATCAATGTGGCGATGATGGAAGAAGGCCTTGGAAATGTTCATGTTGCGCTTAGGTACCTCCATGAAGCTCTTAAATGCAACCAAAGATTACTTGGAGCTGATCATATACAGGTCTCTCTCTCTCTCTCTCTCTCTCTATATATTACTATATGCATATGACAATATATATATATATATATTATATATATATATATATATATATTATATATATATATATATATATATTATATATATAATATGTAGAGATTAATGGGTATCCTTGTCATAGGAGGGGATTTCCTCCTATGACGCCTCTAAAATCACATGATTGAGCGACATTATGGATGATCCGCTCCGTTGAACTTGATCTACATATTCTAAAACCCCAACACACCAAGTTTGGGGTGAACCCGTCGTCGTTGACCATTCATCCACTCGTATCAATTTTAACGGTTTTGAATAAATAGAACTTTTCACATGGCTCGATGGAGGGTCAAACGACGACGTTCACCCCAAACTTGGCTGTGTTGGGTTTTAGAATATGTAGATCAAGTTCAACGGAGCGGATCATCCATAATGTCGCTCAATCATGTGATTTTAGAGCGTCAAGGAGGAAATCCCCCTCCTATGACCAAGATACCCATTAATCTCTCTCTCTCTCTCTCTCTCTATATTATATATATTATATACTATATATATATATATATATATATCTATATACGCCCTCCCTCCCTCCCTCCACACACACACATGTGCGCGCATGCACATACACACACGATGCAACAGCAGCAAAATAAAAGAAACCCAGGCATCATTCATTCTAATCTCTATTTCACAGACTGCAGCCAGTTATCATGCGATTGCCATTGCTCTATCATTGATGGAAGCCTACTCTTTAAGTGTCCAACATGAGCAAACAACTCTACGCATACTTCAAGCAAAGCTTGGAGCAGAAGATCTCCGTACACAGGTTGTTGCAGCATTCAATAATATGATTCCTCGAGAATTGAAGATCCATATTGTTAATTTGAATTTTAATTGCTTATTGCTGAAAAATGAAGTTACCTATTACTGAAGGATGCTGCTGCATGGCTCGAGTATTTTGAGTCCAAGGTACAAGAACAGCTAGAAGCTGCACGGAATGGTACTCCAAAGCCTGATGCCTCAATTGCCAGCAAAGGCCATCTAAGGTAACAGCTCTATCGTAGTGAAATATTGCAGAAGCATGAAGAACTGCAAAAGAAGAGTTTAACAAAAGAACTACGAGGTCAAGGTTTTCTGCCAACTCTTCAGTTGGAAGATTTATGAAATGAGTTAGGAAATATTTTTCAATTATAAGAAATTAAACATGAAATTTCATGTTCCAATATATATTATTGGTTGATTACATATAGTATTTTATGTTTTACCAATCCATCCACAAACTTGCCTTTGATTATAGGTTTTCTTCCCTCATATGCAAACTAAAACTGAGAATTACACGTTCCTGCTTTGCTGACATGCACTTTTATAGAAACAACATATAATGTACTTATAATGGCTTTTTTCTTTTCACTTTTATGTCAGTGTATCAGATCTTCTAGATTACATAAACCCGGATGCAGAGTTGAGAATAAGAGAACTTCAAAAGAAACAAGCCCGGGCAAAGGTTTGTTCTTCTTGTCTTTTTTTCTATAAAAAATTTCTTGAAGACTTATATTGTTCTAAAATGTCCACTATGAACGATCCTAGAATGAAAACATACTCTATTTCCCGTGTATCACAGATCAAAGTCAGATCTGGCCAGAACCAGTGGGAAACAATTGAAGATGAAGACGCAAAGGAGGAACCTCTAAAACTGGACCACTCACAGGTCTCTAATGATAAGGAGAACAGCACCCATGTCGAGCCGGAAGAACCTAAGGCTGAGAAACCTAATGTTACAGAAGCTAACATACCTGCTTTTAGCAGTCTACAGGATGAAGTGTCGCAGGAGGACATCTCAGATGAAGGATGGCAAGAAGCTGTCCCTAAGGGACGGTCCCTAACAAGTCGCAAGCCTTCTGGTTCAAAGAGGCCAAGTCTTGCAAAACTCAACACAAATGCTCTCAGTAGTGCTGATAATTCTCGACAAAGAGCAAGATACACCTCCGGCTTCTCATCTCCAAGGACTTCCCCAAATGAGGCTGCGCAGTTACCGGCTTCTAGTCCAGTTTCAAAGAAGTTGGTGAAAAGCTCGAGCTTTAGTCCCAAGCCAACCACACCAATTGAAAAATCTTCAAATGGCAAATCGACAGCAACAACTCCTGCAGCCAACTCTGCAGCTGCTAAATCTGCTCCATTGACAAGCCCAATAACAACAAGAAAATCTTTGTCTTACAAAGAAGTAGCATTGGCTCAGCCAGGAACTATAGCGAAGGCAGTTGAAGAGCAGCAACCAAAGGAAAAGGAGTCCAATAACCAAGACTCCACTGTGATTGCTGAAGGCAAGAAGAAGGATGGAGGAACCACAACTGAAAAGGCAAAATCACCTTCTTCATATGAGGTTGAAGGGGAATCCATTAAGGGGAAAAATTCAGAAACAAGTTTCACTGTTGTGCCTGAGTCATCTTCAGAAGTTGGACCCACCATTGCAGAGGAGAAAAAGGAGCCTCAGTGCACTGAAGCTCTGGGTTTAGATTCTGACAAGTTGAGCACTTCAGTAGATTCAAAAGATGTCCCACCTGCCTTGGCAGAAGGGTCAAAATTGAATTCCCCGGGAGATTCAGAAGATGCTCCTTCATATATAGCTGCCACAGAATCAGAAGTAGCAGAACAAGTATCTACTGAGAAAGAACAAGAAGGAGCATCATCCACGGAAGAGACACGAGAAAAGGGTAGCTTAACTTCTACAGAGAAAGATATGCAAAGAGATGGTTCTTCTTTCGAGAAGACTTCAAAAGAAGAAACAGTTGATGATGCTAAAGAGACAAGCAAAAAACTCTCTGCAGCTGCTCCTCCATTTAACCCGTCGACTATTCCGGTGTTTGGTTCAGTTGTGATGCCGGGCTTCAAAGAACATGGCGGGATCTTACCACCACCCGTGAGTATACCTCCTATTATGAGCATGGCTCCAGTTAGGAAGCATCCTCACCAGTCGGCCACTGCAAGGGTACCTTATGGACCGCGGCTAGCTGGTGGATATGGACGGTCTGGCCACCGGGGCCCACGGAACAAGACTGGCCCCCACAATGGAGAGATAGTAGTGGTAGATGGAGGATGGTCTGGTCCTAGAATCATGAACCCAAATGCTGCTGAATTTGTACCTGGTCAGCCTTGGACACCTAATGGGAATCCAATAGGTTCACCTACGCTGGTTAAAGACGGAACGTCTGAAGAGAGTGAAGTTCTAACAGAAGCGGACAGCACCAAGAAGGATGGAATGGATAATGAAGAGGAGATGGAGATTCAAAATGTGGAGGTGCAGGAGGCTAATGATGGCAAAAATGATGAGATTGAGACTGACCTGAATTCGAATGCTAAGGGCAGTACCTCTGAAGCTCCCATTATAATGAAAGAAAATTTGGAGGCAGCACCGTTAGTTGAAAAGGCTGGCAAATGCTGGGCTGATTACAGTGATGGTGAAGCTGAGGTTGTTGAGGCTTTAAGTTAATATGAAAAGAAAGGAATATCTGAGAGATAAACTGATATTTTTGAAGGACTTGGGGTTCTTGATGGCAGTTGCATGAGTACTACAAGGTTTTGAGCAGCTCAGAGAAACTCAGCGAAAGTCCAGCCAAGCCGGTTGCATTTTTTTTTTTCTTCTCACTTTTATGCTATGGCCTAATTGATAGTGCCAGGGAGCTGCTTGCTGTTATAACAACGGTTAAGATTTTTCATTATCTGAACTTCCCAATTTTCCCCTTTCTTCATTTGTTTAGTGTTGTAATTTAAGACTGATATTTGAGTTTTTTTTCCCTTTACGATTTAACCATTTGATGGAAAATCTTGGGAGAACTTGTTGGGATGGAGTGTGGATTCATTTCTGTGAGCAGGTATCTGACCTGAACAAGAGCATCTGTTAGTTTATAGCAGGTTGTCTCTGGATACTTTCTGCAAATGGATATTTTAAATACGTTGTACTATCCGATAGCTTTCGTTCCATATGAATAGTTGTTTCCGTTATTCTGATTCTTTGCTCTTAAGTGTTCTATATTTCACAAAGTACCGTTATTCTGATTCCTTGCTCTTAAGCGTGCTATATTTCACAAAGCACCATATCTGCTATGAAATTGCTATCCGTTACTGCAATTTTTCTGCTAATTGCAGTTCCATATTATTTGGTCCCAGTTACTTATTCCTATTTCTTTCACAGAATCCGCCTTAATTTCTTGAGTTGTCATATGAATCTACTTTTTACAAGAGAAATCTAGTGAGACTTGAATGTGGAAAGCACAAGGAGAAGACCGCATTATCAGGAACCAGCAGAGAAACTTCTTTTGTTTAATGTCAAACTGTAGCTTGCACATATTGGTTGACGACTAAATCTGCAAGTTATGAAGGCTTGAAGTTGAAATGGAAAATGTTATCAAAGAAAGTTGCATATCATGATGCTCATGGAGGTTCTGATTGTTCTTATCAAGAGTCAACTTCCATTTCAGATCAAGGATTACTTAAATCATGACTTTTGCTAGTTTGTCTTGGTTGCAGATTCTAATATGGATCTATACATGCGGCTTTCCTTCATTCCAAGTGCCCCCAAGCGAGATCCGCAATGGATTGATCCCAGGCTTTGTTGCATTACAAGACACACATTCTTTCCCAGCAGAGGTGCTTTATTTTTCCTGGTTTAAGTCTGAATCTTATTCTTGCATATAAGTATCCTGATACTGAGGCGTTGTGTAAAGCTTTAGGTATGAACTTGTCAGATCTGCCCCCATATTAAAGAACATATGACAGAAAGTGACCAAGCAATGACCTGATGATTTTATTTTCTTTATTTCTCAGCAAAGGACGTCTAATTTGATTAATGTTTGCGTGCATGTTCTGATCACTAATCATAAAGGTCTCTTACTTCATTGGTACTTTTGCGTATACTATTAACTTGATTTGTTTGCATATATGAAGCCAAGCCTCAGATGTGATAAATTAAAATTTGTTTAATTAGGGTTTGACACATCCAATAGGTTTTAACATTTCACTCATGGGTCATCACATAAATCTATTACTGGAAATTTTCTGTCATTCTACAGAATTTGGTTGCCTCGCTTCTTGTTGGAGTTGAGCATTACAGAGGAACACTTCAGGGAAAAAATTGTTATAATTGAAGAAGATTGTATCTGGTAATTAATCTAATCCAACAAAGCAACAATCTGAAAGCTTTTTAGTTGACACCCATGATATGCTAGGCAAACTGTACAAATCTCTAGATATGAACTGATAGAATCTCCCCAATATTAAAGAACTTGAAAGTAATGGTTTCTTAAGAATGTGACCTGATAATCTTATTCTCTTTATCTTATTCCTCCAAATAGCTATCATATTGATTAATGACCGCTTACAAAATCTTGTTAAACATGAATACCCCTTCAATAATTACTAAAAGTTCAAGTTGTCTGCCCCGTATATACCAAGCAATAGATTTCAGGTTCAATAAGTTAACTTTGTCACCTAGAGCTTTGATGCATCCACAAAGTTTTAACATTTTCGAGGTTTGTCATTACATTAACCTGTAACTTCTCAATCATGCTGTAACAACCCTGTTGCCTTATAGGACTCTTGTTGGTGTGGACGGCGTGGTAGCATCACAATTGAACACCTGCAATTTAATACGACAAGGAGGGGGGATAGATGTGAAAGGTTAAACCTAGTAATTAATCTAATCCATGACAGGAACAACCTGAACGCTTCTTTAATTGACAGCCATGATATGCTTAGCAAAGTTAATAAAGTTTATCAAAGATTTTAGCACAAAACACCAAGAAGATGCATTCAAATAAGTTTATCTCATTTGAGATATCTTTTTCTAAAAGAATATATACTAACCTATTTAGTCATCTTCATGATCTTTTCTTTGATATCTTTTCATGCATGAAGATTGTGTGATTAAAAGTAGGACAAATTTTTAAAAACGCCCGTTTTGCAATATTAATAAGCAAAATCGACCGTTTACAAAAATATTCAGCAAAATCGATTATTTTTAGTGAAAAAGGGTTGATTTTACAGTTTTCCAACTGCACGGGACTACTAGTCCCGTGCAATTCTCCCAAAATCACCCATCACCACTTCGTGCTCTCTCCAACTTCACCGATGCCCAACTCCTCCCTCTCCAAACTTCGCCTCCCTCAACTCCTCCCTCTACTCCTCTCTCCTCTCCAAACTTCGCCTCCCCCATGCCCCAACCTCACCTCCCCCTATTCTCATTTCATTTCTTTGAAAAACTAATCAAATAAAAAAAAGAATAATTACAATAATAAACGGCCGTCGTGGCTGATTTCTCGGTCGCACCGCCACCGATCGCCGCCGAGAACAAGTCTCCTCCGCCTCCGGCGGATATGACGGAGCCCGACGAGACCGAGTACCAGAGAAATGTTCAGAATCTAGTTGATCTCTTATCGAAGCTCAATCCCTCAAGAAGGAGTTCTCCCCTTCGTCTTATCTTGCTCCAGCAGTGGTCCCCACCGCTGCGCGATGGCGGCCAGATGAAGCCTAGCGCCGGCTCTTTGCTGATGGCCCCGTGTTCGTGGCATGTTCTAATTTGATGGATTAGTGTTGAATTGGGGGAAAAGGAGTGATCTTTGAGAAAGTCTTTGATGATGGCTTGTTCTAATTTGATGAAGTATTGCTGGGAATGTTGCAGAGGAGGAATGGGTGACGCAGCGCGGAAGTTGTAACCTCGGAATCCACCAAGGGTGTTCTCTGAATCCACAAAGAACGATCGTCGAATCCACGAAGAGCTTCGAATCCACGAAGAAATATTGAGGAAAAAACGAAATTTTATTAATCAAAAGTTATGCCTCTAGGGCTTACAAGACTCTTCTTAAATAGAAAAAGAAACAAGACTCCTACAAGGACTCTAATTCCTACAAGGACTCTCAACTTACCAAAAATGGTAAAGAATTCCTAAAACATTAAAACTCATAAAAAGACTCCTTATGAATAGGAAAGTCCACCGGTCAAATCTGAGATCAAATCGGATTTGTTTCCTAAACAAAGCAGACTCCTAAATTATTACTAAAAATAGTAAAAACGGACAAAATTGTAATTATCTCTCAAACCGTAAGGAATTTGACGAATCTGAGAACGCAAACCGAATCCTAAGGGGTCGGTTTGGATGGCTCCGTCTCGTCGAGATAGTCGATTTTCATATATAATTCATCCAATTCCGACATACGGTTTGAAAGTTACGGCCGTTTCTTCGAAACATGTTATTTTCTTCGACCAGGCCCGCATTTGGGCTTGCGACTGTCCCACTTTGACATAAACATGTCTGCTGCGTGTTCTACATCAGATGCTCTCAGAAAGAAAGAAAGAAAGAAAGAATATTT
>NC_033798.1:106709437-106731495 GCF_001876935.1 Asparagus officinalis | reverse complement strand
CTGTGTCGATCAGCATCATTCTTATATTTAGCATTAGACTGTTCTATCTTCTCCTTTACTTCCTGTTGGATAGCCCGTATCTTTTCAACCATATGATCTGCAGGAACACTCTGTCCAGGAAGTTTAGGCAGCGGGGCTAGATCAAGATAGTGATTCGGAAGCCTTCCATACACAATTGTAAAGGGTGCCTTGCATGTAGTCCGACTCTCCATACAGTTGTAGGCAAATTCAGCATGTGCCAAAGCAAGATCCCATTGTTTTGGTCGATCGCCAGAAATAGATCTAAGAAGATTGCTGAGGGTGCGATTGACCACTTCAATTTGGCCATCCGTTTGGGGGTGATAGGCAGTACTGAACTTGAGAGAAGTGTTGAATCTCTGCCACAAAGTCTTCCAAAAGTGTGATAAGAACTTGGAATCTCTATCGGATGTGATGGACTTTGGCACTCCATGAAGACGAACTATCTCCCGAAAGAAAAGATTGGCAATGTTGCTCGCATCCGCAGTCTTCTTGCATGGAATAAAGTACGCCATCTTTGAAAACCTATCAACCACAACAAAAATAGAATCCATACCTCGTTGGGTTCTAGGCAGCCCCAACACAAAGTCCATGGAAATATCATGCCACAGCGCATCAGGAACTGGTAAGGGTGTATACAATCCTGTATTCTGAGACTGTCCCTTAGCAACTTGACAAATTGGACAACGCCGCACATATCTTTCTGCTCCCTTCTTCAACTGAGGCCAATAATATCGTTCTTCAATGGCTGCAATTGTCTTATCACGTCCCAAATGTCCTCCTAGTCCGCCAGCATGAAGGTCTCGAATTATCTGCTCTCTTAGCGAACTCTGGGGTATGCACAATTGATCGCCATGAAATAGATAACCATCCTGAATATGAAAGCCTTTAACTGATCTATTTTGAAGACAGTCATCCCAAATCTTCTTAAAATCGTCATCCTCCGCATACAGCTCCTTAAGATACTCAAACGCAATCACTTCAACCTTCAAAGTTACAACAATCCAGCCCTCCTACTGAGTGCATCTGCAACCTTATTCTGCTGCCCGGATTTATGCTTCAAAACGAAGGTGAAACGCTACAGATATGCAATCCAATGAGCATGCATACGGTTGATGGTAGTTTGACTATTAAGGGTCTTCAAGGCCTGATGATCAGTGTGAAGCAAAAACTCTCTCGAGATCAAATAGTGCTCCCAATGCTTCAAAGACTGAACTATGGCATATAATTCTAGCTCATATGTGGTCCACTTCTGTCGAGCTTCGCTTAGTTTCTCACTGTAAAAGGCAACTGGACGCCCTTCCTGAGATAAAACACCACCAATTCCTATGATGGACGCATCACAATCAACTTCAAAGACTTTTTGAAAATCTGGAAGTGCAAGCACAGGTGCGGTGGACAACTTCTCCTTGATCAGTGAAAAGCTACGATCTGCTTCTTCCCCCCAATTGAACTTTCCTTTCTTCATGCATTCAGTTATAGGTGCTACAATGCTGCTGAAATTTCTTACAAATCTCCTATAGAATGTTGCTAGGCCATGAAAACTACGAACTTCGCTGACAGTCTTCGGGGTAGGCCAATCTCTAATAGCACGAACCTTCTCTTCATCAACATGAATACCCTCTGCACTAACAACAAAGCCCAGAAACACGAGGGTACTGGTCATGAAGTTGCACTTCTTCAGATTAATGTACAACTTATTCTCCTGCAAAACTGTTAGTACCTCCCTCAAGTGGTCCAGATGTGCAGCCCCACTCTGGCTATAAATCAGGATATCATCAAAGTAAACTACGACGAACTTGCCGATAAAGGGTTTTAATACCTGATTCATCAATCGCATGAAAGTGCTAGGGGCATTAGAAAGACCAAAAGTCATGACTAACCACTCGTACAGGCCTTCTTTTGTCTTGAAAGCAGTCTTCCACTCATCTCCTACCCTAATCCGAATCTGATGATAGCCACTCTTGAGATCTATCTTGGAGAACACCTTTGAACCAGATAACATGTCTAGCATGTCTTCCAAGCGTGGAATAGGAAATCTGTACTTCACCGTAATCTTGTTGATAGCCCTACTGTCCACACACATACGCCACTCTCCGTTCTTCTTTGGGACTAGTAGTGCTGGCACTGCACACGGACTCATGCTAGGTCGTATAAGGCCCTTCTGGATGAGATCATCCACCTGCTTCTGCAAAATCTCTCCTTCCTTCGGACTCATCCTATAGTGTGGCAGATTTGGTAGTCGGGATCCAGGGATAAGGTCGATCTGATGTTGAACGTCCCTAAGCATGGGTAATTCAGAAGGAAGATCATCAGGCATAACTGCATCAAACTGTTGTAAGAGGGTCTGTACTTCATGTGGAGTTTCGACAGTGGCAGACTCCTCTTTTCCCGAAACTACAAGGGCATAAATCTCATCAGATTGCTTCACATCTTTCATAAAGTCTTCATTGTCAACGACCAAGAAATTCTTCTTTTCAGCCACAATGGTTTTGACAGGTCCCTTCTCGGTTAGAGGCTTGAGCACAATTCGGCGACCATCCTTCTTAAAGATGTAGACGTTATCTTTCCCTCTATGCGTGGCATCAACATCAAACTGCCAAGGTCTGCCTAACAACATGTGACATGCATCCATCTCTACTACATCGCACATTGCCTCATCCACATAAGTTCGGCCAATGGAAAAGGATACCCGACACACTTCATCAACCTGTACGTCATTACCCTTGCGAATCCAGCCGATCTTGTAAGGAGCGGGATGCTTTTCCGTCTTCAGCCCTAACTTCTCCACCATGCGCCGAGATACAATATTTTCGCTGCTCCCACTATCAATGATGACATCGCAGATCTTCTGTTGCACCGTACATCTCGTTCGAAAGATATTATGCCTCTGTGGTGGTTCTTCTGCCTTTGGAGCCAACAATAGTCGCCGCACAACACATGAGAGTTGTTCCCCATCATCAGCATCCAACCCATCATCATAGTCTTCAACATTGTCTCGGTCTGTATCCTCATCTTCATGATCCACCATGTTCACAGTACCTCTTTTAGGGCACTGATTGGAACGATGACCAGGCTGTCCGCATCTATAACACTTGATCGGGTCAGGTTTGGCATAAGGGTTCGTTGGAGTAGGCTTCTTCGCTGCAGTCGTCGCTGGCCCCTTGCCCTTTTCTGTCGTAGAATCTTGATCAGGAACAGTTTGAGACTGTTTATTCCCACCACGATTAAAGTTCGTGCGCGAACCGTCAGAAGCTGCCCACGATCCTTTAATATTTCGTCCAAGCTGTCCTTCCACCTTCTCGGCTAGGCTAACCGTGTCTGCCAATGTATAGGTCTGCTGCAAAGATACACGATCCTGAATCGCTATCCTTAATCCCCCAATGTATCGAGACATCTGCTGCGCCTCGCTCTCGTGTAAATTATTGCGGGATGACAGTCGATAGAACTTCTGCGTATACTCATCCACGGTTCTTCCACCTTGCCTACAATTCTGATACTGCCCAAATAAAACTTGTTCATAATCACTTGGTAAGAAACGGGCTCTCAGTAGCTTCTTCATCTTTTCCCACCTATCGACCTTCGGCTTTCCTTGACGAGATCGATTCAGACAAACAGACTCCCACCAAGCCGAAGCTCCACCTTTGAGTCTGTAGGCCACCAATTTAACCTTACGTTCTTCAGGGATCTCCATATACTCAAAGAACCTCTCTACTTCTGCAATCCAGTCGAGAAACTCTTCAATATGAAGTTGCCCGTTGAAAGATGGCAGATCCATCTTCATCTTGAAACCTCCAGCGTCATAATTATCCCTTTGTCGTCGGTCTCTGCGATAAACACCGCGGCGTGGGGGTGCATAGTGATCTTCCTCGCTGTCGGAATCTTCATACGGAGTCGGTTCACGTCGTTGGCGACCATCAACGCGATTTCGATCTCCTGTAATCTCCAGACGCTCTACTGCCGCTGCTATTCGCTCCACGACAGTCTTTATCTGATTGACATCGGCCTTTAGCACATCGAACTCAGTTCGAGAGATAGGGGCTTCATCACCTGCCATCGGATCGGAGGAACAAGGCTCTGATACCAATTGACGCAGCGCAGAAGTTGTAACCTCGGAATCCACCAAGGGTGTTCTCTGAATCCACAAAGAACGATCTTCGAATCCACGAAGAAATATTGAGGAAAAAACAAAATTTTATTAATCAAAAGTTATGCCTTTAGGGCTTACAAGACTCTTCTTAAATAGAAAAAGAAACAAGACTCCTACAAGGACTCTAATTCCTACAAGGACTCTCAACTTACCAAAAATGGTAAAGAATTCCTAAAACATTAAAACTCCTAAAAAGACTCCTTATGAATAGGAAAGTCCACCGGTCAAATCTGAGATCAAATCGGATTTGTTTCCTAAACAAAACAGACTCCTAAATTATTACTAAAAATAGTAAAAACGGACAAAATTGTAATTATCTCTCAAACCGTAAGGAATTTGGCGAATCTGAGAACGCAAACCGAACCCGATGGGGTCGGTTTGGATGGCTCCGTCTCGTCGAGATAGTCGATTTTCATATATAATTCGTCCAATTCCGACATACGGTTTGAAAGTTACGGCCGTTTCTTCGAAACATGTTATTTTCTTCGACCAGGCCCGCATTTGGGCTAGCGACTGTCTCACTTTGACAAAAACATGTCTGCTGTGTGTTCTACATCAATGGGTCCAATCAAGGGAGACGGAGGATTAATGAGAGAGCCAGGAGAGCTGAGAGAGAGGGCGGAGATTTTTTGAGACAACTGCACGGGACTAGTAGTCCCGTGCAGTTGGAAAACTGTAAAATCAACCATTTTTCACTAAAAATGGTCGATTTTGCTGAATATTTTTGTAAACGGTCGATTTTGCTTATTAATATTGAAAAACGGTCGTTTTTAAAAAGTTGTCCTTAAAAGTACTGAACTCGATATTTACACCAAGAACTGAACTTGAGTACCAGCCTGCCAATCTATCATCATTGAACTCCACACGCAATTTGTTGAATCTTGCAGAATCCTTTAAATAGTACTTCAATATTTTTCTTTTCTGTTTTTTCCCTGAATATTTTGGAATCTCTTTCCTGGATCAATCCCACATAATTTTCCTGCATGTTTATCCATTTTTTTAAAGCTGTCTGCCATCGACTCTCAAAAATTGTATATTAAGGTGATGCATCTTGATGGATTTGATGTACAATTTATCTGTAATTTTCATGTCTGACGAATAGAATTCACATCCAATGCATAACTTGATGCAGTTGCAATCTCACACAATTTATATGTTTGTAGTTTGTACAAATTCTTGCACCCTAAGTATCTTTGGCCTCGGACAACATCGCACATACGTGTTTGAGTAAGTGAGCGTGCTAATGTTAGAAAATTTCGCTCTCTCAAAATGTGACAAGCTTTATGATTGTAGGAAAAATGAGTTGTGAGGTTAAATGATGAGAAGCTTACTGAGCTTCTTTCAACTGCCACCCTAAAATTTAGGCTTGGGTTTAGCATTCACTCAAATGTTTCTCCTGTACTAAAACCAGCGGCTATTGAAAGCTTGAGGTCCAATAACATCTGTCGATAATGATCAATGGCTGAGAGAACATGTAACAAGCTCATTAAAAATTCCATGAACCGCCAACAACTAAAGTAGGCTTGATAATAGTCGAGAGAATTTTCAATTCTATTAATGTTTGACTAATAGAGGGAGAACTGCTGGGTCAGTACTTTGGACCATCATGTGGACCCTGGATAGGATCCATCACATACTTTATCTAACAGTTGAGGCTAGTTTATTAGAGATTAAATTTTCATTACTAAGCAAATATCATAGTGATTTCCAAATTTGTTATTTGTTTTGCTGTCTAGGTGCAAAACCTGCAAACCTGCAGCTAGTGAATATTGGGGTTACGGCTCGAAACAAAAGAATTGTGTGAGAGGTTGTGGCTCGAATGCCACCCAAGTACTGGCTGGCTTTTGGACTGTCCTTTATCCAATATGAATAAATTAAATAAAAATGGGGTCCTGTAAACTAATAATTTAAATAATCTGATCTTCTAGACAAAATCTCAATAGCACTGAGGTAGTATCGTATATGTAAAAAGGAAAGCGCATTTGAACTGTCTGGATAACCTTAGCTGCATTAGGAGACAAGAAGGAAGGCCAAGCATTAACTCATTGTTCCAATGCTCATGACCTTCATTTGAGACAAAGAAGGAGAAAAAACTGTAATTATTAATCTGTTAAATATCTATCATTGAGGCCCGAAACAAAAGACTTGGTTTTGGATTGTCATCACAGATTATGTACATGGACACAAAAACACACATTTGACATGCATACACAAACATGTACATGCACAAGCAGATGCATGCAAGCATGATGGATGCACCACATCCATTCATGTATACACTCATGTGCGCACAAAAAATATATTTGTGCATATTGGGTTCATGTGTTGTGCGCAGCGGAAAATTTCGGCAGCACCTCCGGTGCACAAGGTGCACAACAAGAGATTAGATCACAATGAAATTCTCGTTTCTCAAAGGAAACAAGAACCAAAAGCCAGATATCTCATCAAAGTGAGATATCAGCTCTTCCTCTCGTCAGCTCTAGGACTGCGCGTCGAGGGAACCTACAAGCTATTACAAATCACGACAAGAACACAACTTTTACGTGGTTCGGCAAACTGCCTACGTCCACGGGGCAAGGAGGGGGAGATCTACTATTAGAGGGAGAGATACAATTGGGGTTTACAATCACTCAATCTAAACCCTCACACAAACTCTCAAATCCCTCACACAAATAATCTCTCAAAGGGGATACACAAAAGGACTTCTGTAGCTGCAAACAAATCTCCTGCGCTCTTTTCTTTCTTCTGCTTTTGCAACCCTGCAGCCGCCAAAAGCAATCCCCGGCCTTTTGCACTGTAGCCGCTCCTTTTTAATTGCACGCCTCCTTCGCACAAAATCACACAAAAACCCTAGGAAGCTATTTATATAGCTTCGGGTTCATGAAATCAGGTTCGTGGGCTTTGGGCTTCTTAATCACGCGGAAACAAAAAACAGCCGGCTTCTTAATCACGCGGAAACAAAAGCAGCAGCACGTGGGTGGGGCCACGTCCGCTCACAATTCTCCACCTCGGTGAAGTTTTCCCAAAACTGAGCCGACACCAACCAAAACAAATGTCTCACTTGTTGCATCCAGTATGCCATGGCAACGGACTCATGACAACGGTCTCCATCCACAACAGGTCGAGACCCAAACGGGAGTGCGAACACTCAACCCAAACCAAATAGTATCTACTCACCAAATCAAACTGAGCCTACACCGACTACACCAAATGCCTCACTTGCTGAGACTCAAATGGGAGCGCAAACACTCACCCAAAATGTAGATGTCGCTCACCAAATCGATCTCACCCCCAACTAATCCAAACCGACTGCATCATAAAGACTGCCTACGTATCCTCTTGCCCAAGGAATCAAGCCGAACGTAGTTCACCCAAATGGTCTCCAAAGGCCCTCAAACAAATAGAAAAGTCTGCAACTCTTCTTCAATATCACCAAACGATCTACAACTGATAGCACTCCCAATAGCTCCAAATTGAGATAAATCAAACACCTCCATCTGAGGTGAACCAATGGCCGTATCCAAATTAAGTCCATCAGCTGCAATCGAATCCAACCCATCATCTGCATCCAAATCCAAATGATCCCCAATCTGTGTCACCTCAGCTGGAATCCCAAATGATACAGTATGATCTGGAGTCTCCACCCAACGTGGAGTAGCATCACTCTCCACCCGCTGTGATATCCTAATGATCTGATCACCACTCTCCACCTGCCGAGAGTTAAACGTGACATACCTGCTCAGAACAAAATCAGAAGCCAATACCTGATAATCAAACACGCCTCTGAATCCCAAATGTGCTATCGGATCAAATCTCACATCCACGATGTGACCAAGTGCTGGGTAGCCTAACATCCGACGCAACCCAAAAACTGAAGCAGCTCCATCAGATCCCATATCTATACATGCAGTAGTCGGCAACCTATACATAAGATGGCTCAAACATGTCATAGCCTGCACACCAACGCCAATGCTCGACATCAAACGCCGATCCTCCTCCAGAAAGGAACAGCTCCCCAAATCTGCCATCTCATCTCGTCGCCTTAAAGTTTTCATACCAATGAAGTGTCTCCTATTGCCGTGAGCTCGGCACAAATGCAGATATAGGTCCCTCTTGTACCTCCCACAACGAGTTACCTTTCTGCCAATACACTTCTTCCAATTGTTGTTGACTTCTAGGACTTTACACCAACGAAAACTGGTCGCCCTAATATTGTACCTAGAACAATCACCAACTACGGAAACTACAAAATGATTACCTCCCAATGATGCCTTTCTCTTTGTCTTGAGTGGTATTTGGATGTCTGTAAGTATTTTTTGACGCCTACACCAATGGGTTCACAGGACTTCAAACTGTAGGTCAAAGCACTCCTCAATAACCTATGCACGGTATTACCAATCAAATAACCCAGCATCAAACAACGCCATAGTCTAGCCGAATCTGATAAAGTCGTCATCTCGCTATCAATCGCCGTGCTTCCAAGTAAATAATACAAATTGCTCCTTTTGACGCCCTTCATCACAATCATGGACCCCAATGTGACCTTCAAACGTGCATCCACCAAGGTCACTTTATAGCCAGATGCCACCAAAGCTCCTAGTGAAATGATGTTCTTCGACAACTGCGGAACGAACCTCACTTCTTCCAACTCCCACACCATCCTGTCACTCATCTTAATCCGAACAGTACCAATACCACCAATAGAGCATGCTCTCTTTCCAACTTCTGAAAGCTAGAGAACCAATCCCTCCTAGGGCAAATGTGGTATGAAGCACCTGAATCCAACATCCACTCTGTAGAGTTGGCAACACAAACTGACGGTAGTGCAGACAACGAATAGCCTGAAGAATCCGAATCTGAATTGTTGCCACTAGTCTTGACAACATTCACCTCTGGAGCTTGTACAGCTTTCCCCTTATTCTTCTCGGCTCGATCTAACTTTGGGCATTCGGCTTTCCAATGTCCATCCTTTTTACAAAAGGCACACTGATTCCTACGAATCCCACGATGTGCACCTCTAGACTGCGACCTCCTGCTTCGGTTTGAACCACGGCCATGAACTACTAATGCATCTCCCGATGCCTTCTCGGAGGACTCATCAACACTCTTCCTCAACTCATAATTCACCAACGCTGAGGTCACCTCCTTATAACTAACAGTAGTTCTTCCATTAATCATAGTTAGGACAAACGTACCAAAATCATCATCTGGCAACGAACACAAAAGTAGCATCGCCTTGTCTTCATCCTCAACCATGATATCCACATTAGCCATGTCTGAAAGTAGCTTTGTGAAGTTATTAACATGCTCCCTAATGGAAACTCCCCTCTTCATCTTGAACTGGTAAAACCTCTTCTTCAAGTGAAGCCGATTCTCAATGCTCTTAGTAAGATACTTTTCATTGAGTGTTTCCCACATCTTCTTCGCCGAAGTCTCGTTCATCACGTCATAAATAAGATCCGGCGTCAAGCATGACCGAATAACTCCACACGCCCTACTATTCATCTTCTTCCAAACCTTAGCTTCCATCTCGGCAGGTTTCTCTTGTAACTCAAGAGTCTCCTCCAAATTCTGAGCGTCCAAGGCGTCCATCACCTGACACCTCCACAATCCGAAATTAATCTTGCCGTCGAACTTCGGAACATCAATCTTCATGTTATTGATGCTCAAACTATGTATCGTCTTCGTAAGAGACGATCCCGATGTGCTTGTTTCACCCATATTGTCGATCTAATCTTCAAATAAGAATCCTTCAGCGAATCCTTCAAACAAGCTCCCAAGTCCAACCCGGAGCTCTGATACCACTTGTTGTGCGCAGTCGAGGGATCCTACAAGCTATTACAAATCACGACAAGAACACAACTTTTACGTGGTTCGGCAAACTGCCTACGTCCACGGGGCAAGGAGGGGGAGATCTACTATTAGAGGGAGAGATACAATTGGGGTTTACAATCACTCAATCTAAACCCTCACACAAACTCTCAAATCCCTCACACAAATAATCTCTCAAAGGGGATACACAAAAGGACTTCTGTAGCTGCAAACAAATCTCCTGCGCTCTTTTCTTTCTTCTGCTTTTGCAAACCTGCAGCCGCCAAAAGCAATCCCCGGCCTTTTGCACTGTAGCCGCTCCTTTTTAATTGCACGCCTCCTTCGCACAAAATCACACAAAAACCCTAGGAAGCTATTTATATAGCTTCGGGTTCATGAAATCAGGTTCGTGGGCTTTGGGCTTCTTAATCACGCGGAAACAAAAAACAGCCGGCTTCTTAATCACGCGGAAACAAAAGCAGCAGCACGTGGGTGGGGCCACGTCCGCTCACATCATGCACATACATATATATGCTAAAACATGCATGCATGCATGAACTTGTACTTTACATGTACACATACACGCACAAGCACATGCACATTGCACACGTATAGGAGTGCGCCTGTAGGGATTTTTAGATCTCGCAAAAATCCCAAAAAAGCCATCAAACGCAGCAAATAAAATCACAAAAGATTTAACGTGGAAAACCCTCAATAGGGAAAAACCACGGGATCAAAATCAATCCACTATCACCTCCAAATTATAATCTTTTGTACGGACAAAGACTGCCAAACCCTCTCTCTCTCTCTCATTCTCTCTACACTTCTTCTCATTCTTCTTAGTTTTTCCTCTAACAATAGAATGACATATATAGGGAAACCAAAACTCTATCTCTAACCTAACTTCCTAATTAGAATAAGATTCAAACTCCTAATCATGATGGAACCCAAACTCCTAATCATGATAGATCTCTAATCCTATCTAATTCTCATGAAGTTATACAAAGAATTAAAAATACTATACTAACTTGGAGTTTGAGTTGATACTCAACATATCCTCCCTCAACGAAAAATCTCCAAGTGTCTTAACGGCTTCAAAAAACTCACTCTCTTCATCTTGTTCTTCACCTCTCCATTGTGGACAAGAGTCTGAGAAGAGTAACCTACACTATTAACGGATCGCCCATCTAAATAGCAAATATGGTTGATATTCTTCCTCCCTGGCAAAATCAAATCATCATCTCTATACACATTGCACCACTCTCCTTCACCCACATACTTGTACCCACGTGATGCCATCTCACCCAACAAAATTAAATTAGCACCACATGACGACACATATCTCACATGATGAAGAATTCCGACCTTTCCAGTGTGAAGTTTGAGGCGAACACTTCCAACACCTTCAACCTTCATCTTCTTGTTGTTTCCAACAACCACGTCGTCAAATTCTTTATCTGTCTTCAATGTGTTAAAATATTTTTTGTTGTTACAAACGTGCATAGAGGCTGCAGAATCTAACACTCAAGTGTTACTCACATCAGTACATGTACTCTGAATCAATAAAACCACATCTTCATCACACACAACCACCGAGGAGTCCGTCTTCTTCCCATTTTCTTAAAGTTTTATCTGTCTAATATTTTTTAAATCATCACGCATCTAGGAACATCTGAACTTAATCTGATCTTTCTCTCCGTAATAATAGCACTCCTTTTCGCTGTCATCTCGGGCCCGAGATTTTGACCTTTCTCGATAATTATCACATCTCCCCTTACTTCTCTCTCGAATAGAACATTCAAAAGCTAGTGCATTCTCATCATCATTAGATGCGCTCTCCTTTCTCATCATTCTTTCATTCTCACGTAGGAGTGCTGTCACATCGTCGAATTTTAAAGTCTGTTTCCCTATAATTATCGTCTGAACTAACGGCTTGTACGACTTCAGCAAGGAAGACAATAGGAGTAGCGCATGTTCTTCTTCTTTAATCTCCTCATCAATATTCATAAGTTGGCAAACTAGCTGATTAAAGGCATTGATATGGTCTTGAATTATCATACATTCTTTCATCTTCAACGAATAAAGCTCTATCCTCAAACACAATCGATTGGTCATCAACTTCGATGCATAAATCCCCTCGAGCCTTTCCCACGACCCTCTTGGTCTCTTGCATAATATTATACTTGATCTCGGGGGCGAGTGTCGAACAAATTGTGCTAACCGTCCTCTTTTACATAGAACTCCATTCAGCATCCTTCAATCCTTTATGTTTCTTATCCTCTAAAGCTTGATCAACACCCTGCTGCATAAGAATATCTTGAACCGTGCACTGTCATACTGTAAAATTTATCTTGTCATTGAATAGCGGAATATCAAACTTCAGACCCGAAGAAGTCATCATCCTCTAACTGCAATCAAAATTCAAATTAGACACTGTAGAGATTAAATTTGATAAAACCGACGTAAAAAACGAACTCAGCACGTCGAAAAACCTAGGAACGACTCGTGGATCACCAAAATCCGTCTCCAAATCCTCGATCAAAAGACAAATCAACCCCAACCGTCGGATCTGTGTGAACAGTACCCACTACCGATATACAAGACACTTGCACACACTGTATTAATGTATGCGTGTACACAGTAATTCACACACCCACAAGAATACTTAACTATGCACATAGTATTATGAATGTAGATAGCACGCATCGCTACTGCTGCATCCCCACTTCTACTTATCTATGCACACACATATGGATTCACGCGCACAAGAATTAAAGAAGAGGGGAAAAAAAATCACCCTTATGTACTTGGTCATCTAATTGTATTAAATATAAAATCTTAATTTGGTCTGGTGAAGTACTGTTAGACTAAAAGGATTATATTTAATTAATTTGGATCTGGAGAAGTAGTGTTAGATTTGCTGGTTTAATTAGGTGACAAATATATTGGAATTTTTGGCTTTTTACTAGAGAGAAGATCACACATTTACATAGGGAAATGTGCTGATTAATCTGGTTCAAATTAAAGAAGGCTACTAAAATTTTCCTTGATGGCAACTTGATTTCAGCCTAATATTTTCTAATAAAAGTTGATCCCAATGGGGATAGTGTTCTATTGAGTAATTGACATCTTGTATTTATTATTATTTATTATAAACGAAAAGTAAAAAATATACATTAATTTGTTAGAGGTTAAACGTGCTCCCAGTAATCAGTTGACCTGACCTGTACATGTGATAAATCACTTTACTATGATTTTAGTTCATGGCGCAAATTATTTACATAACAATAACAACATCCACTCCTTTTTCACCTAGGGAATCAATCTTCTTCTGAGAACTGTTGCCCATCATTTATCAAGCAAAATATAGCGGAGATTTTGAATCTAGTAATCTCTCATTAATACCTCACTCCTGGTTTTATAATTTCTGTGACTGATGCAGCTTTAACCAAACCGGTAAGATTAAGATACGATTGAGTAGGAAATATATTGAGAGGACGTCAAATGAAGCGAGTCGCCAGTTGGAGAAAAATCTAAACGGAGAGTTCAAGTCTAGTTAATATAATCCCATTTGACTTGATATTCTAACGTAGGCAACATACTAATGCCGAATGTTCAACTTTTTTTTTACCTACCTCAGCACACAACATTAGACACAGCCTAATTAACACAATCACTGTAGCGCCCCTTGAGTACTCCTATCAAATAGAAGCTCACGTATTTCTCACGAGTCAAAACCTTCATGTTTCATAGCCTTAATCAAATAGAGGGACTGGGAGAGATCTCCCACAAAAGATCGATGGGTCACATCCAAAAAGTTGAAAAGGAAACACACCCAATGGTAAAAGGATCAAATTTAATGGAAAAAATTCCCTTGCATCCAAAAGTCACTACACCAATCAATCCATGCACCTAACTAAAACTCCAATTGACTAAGGCCATGTTAGGTTGCATAATAACAATGCTGAAAGCGTGATAAAAGCCTGACTTTTGCCAGGCTTTAAGCCAAAATCGTCTTTTTAAGAGGCGATTTTGGCTTAATTGTCAGGCTTTCAGGCTTTTTCTTTTACAACCAAACGGGGCCTAAACTCATTTTAGAGGTAAGCCCACATTAGGTGACCCGATCCCAAGTTCCCCAAGAGTAGCATACAACAACGATACCAACAAATAACCTATAACTTTATTAATATATATTTGCTTCTCCAAATTAATTACATTCCCACGCAAAATACACCGTATCGTGGCAATACCAATAACATAGCTAGAGCCAATGCATAGATAGGACGAGAGGCCGTTTAAAGACGGCCATCCATCTAGAGAGAGAAATTAGAGAGAGAGAGATTTAGAGGCTCATTGCTCGATCTCTAATGACTCTAATTGAGAGCCGGCCAAGATAAAATTAGCCAATTGGCTAAAGTTCCAAAAAAGTGCCCTCTGCCGCCCCCACACCCTTCTATTGTTTCCCCTTTAAAGCTCTACGCTCTTCAGGACTTAGTCATCTCTCTCCCCCCCTAGCCTCTCTCTAAAACAAATCTCTTTTCTTCTCTCTCTCTCTCTCTCTCTAATATCTTAATTTGGTTAATTAAGAGCTAGCTAATGGCAAAGAGCAAGGGCACCAACAATGAGAACAGCAACGGTGACAACACCGTTAACAACAATGGCGCTAAAGTGAAGAGAAAGAGGAAGAGTGTACCAAGAGAATCTCCTTCACAACGCAGCTCCATTTATAGAGGAGTCACAAGGTTTATATATATATATATATGATTTCTCTTTTCGATTTTTTTTATTTTATTTTATTACTTCACTGTTTTTATTTTTTTGAATTGCGTACTGACCGCTATCGATATAGGCATCGATGGACGGGGCGATATGAGGCTCATTTATGGGATAAGAATTGTTGGAACGAATCTCAAAACAAAAAAGGGAGACAAGGTTCTATAAAATTTTTTTTTCTTATTTTCCGGTGTTTTGTTTTCTACATAATCAAATTTTGGTTTAATCAAGTTCTAATTATATATGTTTGTTTTTTTTCTTTTCCATTTGGTTGGCGAAATCCAATCTATACAATGCAGTTTATCTGGGTAGGTTTGATTCATTGCTTATATATATTATCTCACTAGATAATTTCCAATTTTGTTAATATTAGTTTTTTTTTAATTTTGAAAAAAATAAATTAATTTACAGGTGCGTATGATGATGAAGAAGCTGCAGCTCATGCCTATGACTTAGCTGCATTGAAGTACTGGGGCCATGACACCATACTCAACTTCCCGGTACCATTAATTTTTTCTTTTACGTGTTTTTCCACCTTTTTTGCATTAAATGATTCACATGTTCCTTTATTATTGTTGCCTAAAAATTTACTACTATCTTAAACATTTTTGTTTAATGAAGATATATAAAATCAAGTAATTTGTTAACTAATTTTCAGTTATCTACGTACCAAGAGGAGCTCAAGGAAATGGAAGGGCAGTCGAAAGAAGAATATATTGGGTCCTTAAGGAGGTAATTAAGGGAAAATTAACTTAAACTGCTCATACTATATCTCAATTAGTATGATCATATGTTTAGTAACCATATGTTTAATATTGCAGGAAGAGCAGCGGATTCTCAAGAGGAGTATCAAAGTATAGAGGAGTGGCAAGGTATTAATTTTCAACTTTTTTTTTTGATGAAATAAAAAATATATAAAGTTCAATGAAAATTAAGTTAGAATAGAAATGTTGTTTTTTGGGCTTTAGTTAGGTATGATTTGGTAAACGGTAGTGGAATCTTTGGAATTATTCCTAATCATCCATAGTAATCAAATTATAGTGGATAAGTTTTGACTATTAGTGCTTAGGAGTACTAGGGTTTGTTGAGATTTTAAGGTGCGAGCTTTGACAAATTCTTCCTTTATTGTAGGTTTCGGTTCTTCATAGTTGGTTACCTTACCTACAAATGTTCTTGTTTGTTAGGAATACGAATTATATCTCATCCTCACTTTTGTTGTGTACCCTCTTTGATTAGTTGATCTTTTCTAGTAAGGAATCTAACAAAAAATCTCATATAATATCGGATAAAATGATATGACCTATACCATACATGGGTGGTTAGAGTAGTGACTATTCAATAAATAGTGTAAATCACCTCCTTTCTCTGGGGATGGTTCTGATGAGATCCTTACTGGATCTTTTCTAGTTCTCGTTTGATGAAATAAACTAATAACTTGTCATGTAAGAGCTATGGAACTCAAATCTCATTTAATTCTTTTAGGGACATTTTTATGGTGACAAAAAAATATGAATAAAACAACAATATTACTATAAGTAACAAAATTCGAAATAAGTACATATACATAAATCATAGTTTAATATTTTGAATAACATAATTTATTTTAAAATCTTTTGTAATTTTTTCAGATTAACTTTTTATTGTTTAATTTTGACAAGAAGTTTTTTATATTTTTTTATTTTAACTATGTGCAGACATCACCACAATGGAAGATGGGAAGCAAGAATTGGTCGTGTATTCGGCAACAAGTACCTATACCTTGGAACATACGGTATATAAAAAATATATATATATCTTTATGAGCATTTCCTATATCCTTTTATAATTTTCAATAACAAATATATTAAAATTTTATACTCGTTGACATGAAAAATTCTATTCGGAATATTTCGGAGTCTGTAGTTCCACAAGAAAACAAATAATTATAATTGGAGGATCTATATATGCATGAAAAGCTACGTGTGAGAGAATTCAATTATATGTATCTAAATAGCCAAGTCCCTGAATTTGGATGACTTATGGAAGCCATGGATTTGATTCTCCCTTAAGCTTATTGCTAGACGGTAGGAGAATCCCATATCCAAAAAAAATTGAAGTTAGAAAGAACCCTTGGAATCAAAATAGAATTTTCACCCCTTTTACTGAAAAACAGCTCTTAAATGCAACTACATATGGAAAATGAAAGATATGTAAGCCAACTATTATGACCTCTTAAATGGGCTATAAAAACAATTCTAAACTACTACAATATTGTTGCTCTACATTGTCTCTTGCACTGTTGTCCATCTACTTAATTATATTTGGTAGCTTCATATGCAAAAAAAGAAAATAAAATAATACCACGTTGATTTAATTAGGTTGGGCAATTAGGGCCCCATTAACCTCCTCACTTTAAATCTTCCATCGAACTATTTCAAGTAGTACCGGCCCATCGGGGATCTATCGATCAGGATAGTCGGGTGGATTTGCTTCCTGATCAACGGTCTCAAGTTCGAATATCTTGTCTGCTTTCTTGGAATTGGAATTAATGAATTTGAGATGTTCACGTACAATTTTCAAAGATTTTCTTGAAAGAATTGAGTCCTCCTGATCATGATGAGGGATTTTCTTAGTTCGGTTTTTCTATAGAGTGCCCATGGGTACTCTATAAGAGAGGAGAGAGATAGAGAGAAATGAATAACTCATGCCCCCTGATTTGTATTAATTTCTGTGCATAATTCATTTCTCTTTTTCTCTCTCCTCTCTTATAGAGTGCCAAAAACCGTTAAGCAATAGGAACTATTTCAAAGATATTTATCAGTGAGCTATAGGAGAATCCAAGTCAATAAAATCTAGTTAGTTAGAAGTAGGAAGCAATAAAAACCTACCAACCTCTCAACTGTTCTTTGCACCATAGTTTTATGGTAACCTACTGGCATCCCATCAAAACCCAGTCTTACGGTAAGCTACTAACAACCAGCGAGTGCTTGACATTATTGAATTCGTGCCTTTTGTTAAGTTCTTTTTTGTTTTAATTGACATCAACCATAGCAGCTCATTATTGCTCAATTACTTCCAAGAGTCCAGAGAAACAATCAGGTGGTTCGCATCTAGTACTCAGTTAATGATGTTCCAAAGTACACACACACACAGAGGGGGAGAGAGAGAGAGAGAGAGAGAGAGAGAGAGAGAGATTACTCAAATTGTGTAATTAGAACCTGTTACAATATAAAATTATAACTCTCAATCCTTATTACAACTTCAGGGATTTGGTACAGTGGTATTATCCTTTGATCCTTTGACGGGACATAAAAAGATAGAAAACTCAAACTTTGATTAGTAAACTGATCCAAGCATTTATCCCCTTGACAGTAATTTACTAGATAGTTTCTCCCGGCTTTTACTTATATATATAATGTGGCCTATAATTGAACAGGTTTAGAGTACAGGTTTTAAGGGGGGGCATATCATGTGGTGCTCAAAAACCATTCTAAAGTTTTTCATGTATTCTTGCTAGGTGACCAAAAACTCCCCTAAATTAAGTTCCATCTTGAAATATGCAATATGTGTGCTCAAATACTTTAAGCATTTCGATAATTGCAGTCAATAAAACTCCTTAATTAGCATCTAATAATTGATCCGTTTGATATCGGCTGCAGCAACTCAGAAAGCAGGCCGGCACGCCTACGACCATGGCGGCAATCGAATTACCGCGGCCTCAATGCAGTCACAAACTTCGATCTTAGCCGATACATAAAATGGCTCCGCCCTAACCCCGAAAACCCTAGCCCTACTCTCAACTCTATTCCTAACGTTAACCCCGTTGACGATCACGATTTCACGTTCCAACCTCGACAACAACAACAACAACAACAAAACAAACAGCTGCAACTGCATTCACAACAACAGAATACTGCAGATATCCCCTCATCACTCCCACAGCCTCGTCCGACCCCAAATGCGTCATCTGCCCTCGGCCTCCTCCTCCAATCACCGAAATTCAAGGAGATGCTCGAGAGGACTTCGGCCATTGGTGGGCCATCGTCACCGCCAGAGTCAGAAAATAGACCGTCCAGGTGCAGTTTTCCCGATGATATACAGACTTACTTCGAGTGTCATGATGTTGGCAGCTCCGCTGACGGAGATGAAGATGCCATATTTGGAGATCTTAACACTTTTGTGTCTCCGATATTTCAATGCGAGCTTGATGCATGAAAGCTGCGTTATTGCAGACGTATCAATATTTCTTTCCTATAAAGAATTATATTCATTGATCTCTTCCTCCTCTTTGTAGGTTTTGTGAATAGGAGGCAATGGGGGAGAGAGAGAGAGAGAGAGAGTTGATATATATGTTTAGGACAAAGTTGCTGATGATTGGTTTATTTGTTTTTCACAAATAATGTAGATAGATATTTGTTATGGCGAATTCTTCAAATGAGGAATTATATATGGGAGATTGATTAATAAGTTATTTTGGATTTTTATAACAATATATGTAGAGCATTGTTATGATCATTTAAATGTTAGTTTTCCTCGCTTTACATGGGCTGTTTAGTAAATTTTATCAAATAATGGAAGGTTTCAAGAAAAAGAAATGCGTCGCTAAACAGAGTACTGGAAAATACAAACTATATGTACATCTTATTGAGCGACAGTTCATTAAACAATTAATGTCGTAAATCGAAAGTAATTAAGCGTCTAGTTTTCGATAGTGAAGAGAGTCCAACTCTTCATTTAATTTCTCTCCTGTGCATTTATAAATCTTGTCTGCATATGCATGCCCTTTTCTTTGTCATCAATAACAAAGCAAAAATACATAGAACATTCAATTATCATTTACAATGACTTTTCCTTATATTTTCTTTGCAAATGAAAAAAAGTTAGAAGCTAATATAGAATCGCCTTAAAAGGGAAAATTGTAAGATTCAACTTAACAAAATCTTAATCACACATTTTATGGTAAAAGTATAAAATTATAACTCTGAAAGGAGGGATCTAAAGATGCACAAACGACTACTCTAAGGTTAGACTCATGTACGTATACCTGAATAGAATAATGTGTATCATATGACATGAGAGTACCCATGTACAAAAACGTGATGAAGTAGATTAAGAGATTATTTTTTCTTTTACTACTTTTTTTTTTGAAGAAAAAAACAGGGCCATAAGCCCTATTCATGTATATATATGCAAAATATAAGGAGGGTAAGAATTTACATAAACAAATCTATGGAAGGTGAAGGTAGGAGGGACAAATGGAAGATGTGAACTACCGAGAGAGGGCCTTGTCGTCACCAATAAGGAAACATCTTCATTGTTCCGACCCACTTACCAAAAGGAAGAACAAATAAGACAACAAAATGGATAGTCTCAGGGGAATGAAACAGACAACAACAGAAAGGTTCATTATAGAACAAAAGGAACCCTAGAAGTGGGTTTCGGCCTGCTAGCTGCAGGAAGAACCTGCTGAGAAACTGAGAGGTCAGGGGGGCTGTTGCTATCTTCACTTGATTCCAGAATGTCTGGGATGCCCGAGGAGTGGAGGATATGCTTCAGTTTGATGGACTTCTTGGAGGCTGATGCACCTGTCCAGAAAATAAGAAAATTAACCGATTTGTTGATAATTTGCTGGGGAGTGCTGAACAAGTTGGAGAAGATGCGGTCATTCCTAGCTTGCCAAATGACACAACAGATGGTTGGAAAACATATTCTCCAAAGATGACGAGCTGAAGATCGGATGGATGAGTCATAGCAGATAGCTAAACACTGCCTGATGCTTGCTGGGAGAGGGCCTATATTTAACCTAGAGAGGAATGGAGCCCAAATCTGATTGGTGAATGCACATTCAAGGAATAAGTGATCATAGGATTCCTGGGAATTGCAGAAGGTGCAAGAGGAGTCCCCTAACCATCCTTGATTAGCTAATATGTCCTTGGTCTTTAGTCTGAATAAACTCAAGAGCTAGAAGAAAATTTGAACTTTACTTGGAAGCAAATTGTTCCAAATGATAGCATTGAATTGGTGGCGCAATCCTCCGTCTGCAAGAATTGAGTATAGAGACTTGACAGAAAATATGTTAGAGGAGGATATAGACCAAGATGGATTGTCCGCTGCAGTGGAGGGCTACAAATTGCAAGCTGCCAGAAATTGCAAGAGATGAAGCACCTGACTTCTATCACATTCGTTAATAGGGCGCCTGATGATGGGTTTCCAAGTCCAAATATCCCCCTGATATCTACCATGGGAACAAGTGGGGACATGTTTGGAGAAGGCAAGAAGGTAAGCCTTCGGAAAGAGGCTGGCAAGGGAGTTAGGCCTCGTCCATTAGTCTTCCCAGAAGAGGATCTTCGAACCATTTCCAAGAGTCCAATTAACGAATCCAGAGAAGAATTGATAGCAAGAAAGGACATCTCTCCAGAATTTGGAATAATGAACAGGATTTGGATTGTGGAGGTTGGATGGATATAAGGATTGGAGAACCCTTCCAATATGATTGTTGTTGTCGAAGAATTTCCAAATCCATTTAGAGAGGAGGGAAATATTGAAGAGATGAAGGTTGAGAACTCCCAGTCCTCCACAAACCTTAGGAGAGCAAACAGCCCCCCATCTGACTGGATTATTGCTAGCAATGTGATCAGCAGATCCTCCCCACAGGAAGTTACGTCTAATTTTGTCAATATTTTTGATGAGCCATGAGGGGAGCTTGAAGAAGGACATGTAGTAGAGCGGAACGGAGGAGAGGACTGATTTAAGAAGCACCAATCTGCCACCAATCGACATATGTTTGCTTTTCCATTGGAAGAGTTTACGGTTGAGAGAGTCTAGAAGAGGTTACCAATCGGCTCTAGATAAAGAGCCTCTTATCAAAGGGAGACCGAGATATATAAAAGGAAGAGTTGCAAATGAGCAGTTGAGGATGTTGGCCAATAGTGTCCCCTTAGGAGAAGATTTGCCACTATAGTAGAGGTTGGATTTAGAGAAGTTGATGGCAAGACCAGAGACTTCTTCAAATAGGTAAAGGATAGACTTGAGGTTGGAGATGTCAGAGGAGGTAGCTTTACAGAAAATAAGAGTGTCATCTGCGAATTGTAATGATTTGATGTCATTGAGCATACCCTTTGTTGGCCTTCTTGCTTTGATGATGATTTACAAACAATTTATTACTAATGTTGTTTGTCTAGTGTTTGTGCATTCCTATGTATTGTAGACAAACAACGTAGTTGGAGGATGGAAGGAATAGAGCTTCAACGATCATATCCAAAGGAGGTTGGCGGAATGTCGGTGAAGCCTTGCTATTCAAAGTTCAAGATCCAAGTTCAAGCTTCAT
>NC_033798.1:106616997-106708957 GCF_001876935.1 Asparagus officinalis | reverse complement strand
CGACAGAGAGTTGGTCGGTCGACCGGTCCGGTCGACCGAAAGCTCCATCGGTCGACCGCACCGGTCGACCGACGAAGTCTCTGCTTGTTTTTTGTTTTTCAGACCTGCTCGCGGTCGACCGGATGTTTTCGTCGGTCGACCGAATTCTTTTTTCGGTCGACCGAACGATCTGTCGGTCGACCGACAATAGATCCGTTAGACACTAACGACTATTTTTCTGAGCTGTCTTCTGGGGACTTTTCTGTCTTTTTGCTTGGGGTTTTTGGCTGAGTTGTGAGAGGGTATAAATACCCAATTGCTGATCTCTTCTCAAGAATCCTAGAATGTTTTGAAAGAAGTTTTTTAAACAAGGGTTTTAAAAAGAGTTTAAGCTTGTTTAAGCTTGTTTAAGGGTTTGGTTTAAGCTGTTTTGGTTTTCACAAGTGGAGGAGACTATCTTCTTGTTTGGGCTCATATCTCCATCTCTCCATCTTGTTATTCAGAGAAGAATCTCTAAACTTATTTCTAGCTATTTATTATTTTGTTTATAATTTCTATATGCTAGATTTTAATTGAGTTTAGTTTTAATTTATTGAATCTCATTGTTACACACACCCACTTGAGCTTATTGTATTTGCATACATAGTATATTAGGGTTGTGAGAGATTGTAACATTGAGTTGTGCTTTATTGTGTTCTCATCTATTGTAGAGAACAAATTTATATTTGTTACATTGTGAGTGTTGTAAGGTTTTCGGTGAGCTAGAAACCGAGTGTGTAGTGAGGTTTTCGGTGAGCTAGAAACCGAGTGTGAGGAGTGACGTTGATCGGTGAGCGTTGAAAACCGATACTGTGAGGTATAAACGTTATTCGGGTGAGCGTAGAAAACCCGGTTGTGATAGTGGAGTATCTCCTCGAGGTGAGGAGCGGGGACGTAGGTCATAGGGACCAAACCTCGTAAACATATTCTTTGTTTGTGATTGCATTGGCGCACTTGTTTTCATGTTCATATCTTATATCGCCTTTGTATATTACTTGTTGTTTATATGGCCCACTATCTAGTTTAGATTGTTTTCCCTTGTGTTAGTTTATATATCCTTGCATATATCATATAGTATACCTCTTTGCTAGGATATATCACCTTGTGTATATTGCATATTCTTACACTTAACTCTTTGTATATCTATCTGATATATCACCTTGTGTATATTGCATATTCTTACACTTAACTCTTTGTATATCTATCTTGCAAGAATATAACTTGTTAATATTTTAATTGGTATTTAATCGGATTAGATTAGCATAAGACCCTAATCACCCCCCTCTAGGGTCTAACACTTGGTATCAGAGCTTGGTGCTCTTTGATTTAAGGTCTAATCACCTTGAGTTAAAGATCCAAGTTATCTTTTTGTGCTAATCTTGTTTTGATTGCATTTGTCTTGCTTGCACACATATATTTATCATGAACATGAATTGTGCACCTTTGTTAGGCTATGAATCCAATGTTGCTCCTAAATTCATTAACTTTCCCTATGCACAATGGGCTTCTAGATTTAAACTTTTTGTACAATCTAAAAATATTAATCTATGGGAAATTATTGATAATGCTTATATTGTACACACTATGGAGAAATCCAAGTGGAGTAAAAATGACAAAAGATTGTTTACCATGAATAAGATTGTGTTAGAATATATACATAATGCACTTGATTCTTCTATTTCTAACAAGCTTGTTTCTTTTGATAGTGCTTACAAATTGTGGACATTCATAGAAGCACATCATGGTAACTTGGAGGAGATCCAAAGGATTCCGGCGGACTCTTCCTCAAGTAATATTGGAGCTTCATCATGCACACGGCCACCTGGCGATAGCCCTAGTGAGGTTTGCGAGTTCCTAGTGAGGTTTGCAAGTTCGAACCCGATAATGAATTATCTAGTGATGAACTTGTTTGTGCATCTAAGAAATTATTGCATGCCTACAACAAATTACATAAAGATTTTAATGATTTAAAATGCAAGCATGATAATTTAGAATCCGATCATGAGAAGCTAGTATCCAAGTTTGATATCATTGCTAAAGAAAATGAAAATCTTAAAGAAAACAATGATATGTTAAACTTGGAAAATGAAAAATTAACATCATCCATTTCTAGCTTAACTCATGAAAGAGATAATGCCATGTTAGAAGTAAAAAACATACAAAATGATACGGCTTCTTTTATAAATAACTATTTATGTTCTACTTCTAAAAATGCATATGTACCTAAAAATGAAGATTTGAATCTTATGAAAAATAGTATTTCATCTTTAGATCTATTTACGGTCGTCAAGGTCATTTAGCTAAGTTTTGTTATGATGCACACAAACTTAAGAATTCTAATGCTCCTTGTGCATCTCATGTAGCTTCTTCATCACATACACATGCATATGCTTATCATGCACATCATAAACATGCTAATGTGTTCAAATGTGATCTTTGTGGACGTTTTGGCCATTTGGCAAAATTTTGCTATGATTTGAAAAAGAAATTTTCTTTGCCAAATGATTTTATTAAGCCACAAAAGTTTAAATGTGATGTTTGTGGTAGATATGGCCACTTAGGAAAGTTTTGTTTTGATAAGGTTTCGCATTTGCAAAATAATTTTAAAAGACCATCCATGTTTGCAAATGTTTCTAATGTTTTCCGTGCACAACCATTCGGTCAACGCAAATTATTTCAACCTTTTCATTGCACAAATTGCAATCGGAAGGGTCATTTGAATGAATATTGTTTTGACCATGTTAGTGCACCATATGTGCCTAAGAGGGTTCATAACCCTAAGGCTTTGAGCTTTAATGATAGGGGTCATGTCCCTAAATCTTTTGGTACCAAGAGTTCTTGGGTACCAAAACAAATTTAAATTTTAAACCAAGAATTTTAGTATTCTTATTTTTCCTTTTTCTTGGTTATTTGAAAATTATGCTTTGAAACCTTTTATGAAAACAAATTTTCTTTGGTCAAATTCTTTTGTTTTCATAATTCCTAGTTTTGTTTTGAGGTTTGTACTTATATAACCCTCCGGATTTATTGGGTGTTTATTCCCAAATCATGTTTACCGGATGCTAAAATGTTCATATGGGTTAATACTAGCTCAAGAGCTAGATAGAGTTGCCTCTCTTGATTTTTAAAAATCAATGATGATTTGGTTTTATGATTTAAACTTTGATTTATGATTTCAATTAGTTGATTTATTTTCATTTGAAAACTTTTTACATGATTCTCATGTTTCTCTTCTTTTGATTTCATAAATCTATTTTATACATTGGCTTTTATGATATGAGACAATATGTTCATCTTGATATATTTATATGTGTTCTCATTATCTCTTGAATGTGAGTGATTTTTGGCATATTATTTATGCTTGCTCACATGTTTGCCATGATCTTTTATTGCTTATATTTCATATGACTTTTTGATAGGGGGAGCTATTCCCTATAGTTGCTTTGTACTCACCTATGCTTATTGATAGGGGGAGCTTTCGCTCTCTTATTCTTTTTGTCCCCTTTTTGATGTTGTCAAAGGGGGGAAAATATTATGAGTATATGTATATCCTTTCTTGTTTATATGCATGTGAATTGTAATTTATATATTCATTTCTTTTCATGCATATATCCTTTTTATAAATTGTTTATCATCATCAAAAAGGGGAAGATTGTTGGCCTTCTTGTTTTGATGATGATTTATAAACAATTTACTACTAATATTGTTTGTCTAGTGTTTGTGCATTCCTATGTATTGTAGACAAACAACGTAGTTGGAGGATGGAAGGAATAGAGCTTCAACGATCATATCCAAAGGAGGTTGGCGGAATATCGGTGAAGCCTTACAATTCAAGTTAAAGATCAAGTTCAAGCTTCATCCGCAACGTGTGCCAAGTTGAGCTACAATGAAGATCAAGATCATTGCTTGGGTAACTTTAGTTTAGGTGTTATATTATGTGTGTTAAGTACTCTAAGCTCAATTATCTATACACACACTTTATTAGTTTCCTTGTATATATATGTAATCACATATATATACAACACAAGTTTTGGTTTTCATGTTTATAAATATGAAATTACATGTTTCATATTTATTATTGTGATTTGGTTTATTTACATAGATATGAAACAAATATATTTTCATATACATACTCATAGGTTTCATTTTCTATTATATTTATGAAAATATTGTATTCTTAGTTTGTAGACTTCAATATCAGTTTATACATGTTTTACTAAGTCTATAAAAACATTTTACAAAGTTTCAAAAGTTGGTTTATGTCAAAACATCAAAATTCAAGTATCTCATATTTTCATGTTTTGGACTATTTTGCAAAATGATGATATTTTTTATTTGGGAGGTCCTTTCTGATAACGAGTCGCTGTAGCATGTTTATTATCATGTCTACAATCATTCCCCAAAGTTTTACATTTTTTGGATGCTCGCGGTCGACCGGATTTTTTCGTCGGTCGACCGAATTCTTTTTTCGGTCGACCGAACGATCTGTCGGTCGACCGACAATAGATCCGTTAGACACTAACGGCTATTTTTCTGAGCTGTCTTCTGGGGACTTTTCTGTCTTTTTGCTTAGGGTTTTTGGCTGAGTTGTGAGAGGGTATAAATACCCAATTGCTGATCTCTTCTCAAGAATCCTAGAATGTTTTGAAAGAAGTTTTTTAAACAAGGGTTTTAAAAAGAGTTTAAGCTTGTCTAAGCTTGTTTAAGGGTTTGGTTTAAGCTGTTTTGGTTTACACAAGTGGAGGAGATTATCTTCTTGTTTGGGCTCATATCTCCATATCTCCATCTTGTTATTCAGAGAAGAATCTCTAAACTCATTTCTAGCTATTTATTATTTTGTTTATAATTTCTATATGCTAGATTTTAATTGAGTTTAGTTTTGATTTATTGAATCTCATTGTTACACACACCCACTTGAGCTTATTGTATTTGCATACATAGTATATTAGGGTTGTGAGAGATTGTAACATTGAGTTGTGCTTTATTGTGTTCTCATCTATTGTAGAGAACAAATTTATATTTGTTACATTGTGAGTGTTGTAAGGTTTTCGGTGAGCTAGAAAACCGAGAGTGTGTTGTGAAGTTTTCGGTGAACTAGAAAACCGATTGTGAGGAGTGACGTTGATCGGTGAGCGTTGAAAACCGATACTGTGAGGTGTAAACGTTATTCGGGTGAGCATAGAAAACCCGGTTGTGATAGTGGAGTATCTCCTCGAGGTGAGGAGCGGGGACGTAGGTCGTGGGGACCGAACCTCGTAAACATATTCTTTGTTTGTGATTGCATTGGCGCACTTGTTTTCATATTCATATCTTATATCGCCTTTGTATATTACTTGTTGTTTATATGGCCCACTATCTAGTTTAGATTGTTTCCCCTTGTGTTAGTTTATATATCCTTGCATATATCATATAGTATACCTCTTTGCTAGGATATATCACCTTGTGTATATTGTATATTCTTGCACTTAACTCTTTGTATATCTATCTTGCAAGAATATAACTTGTTAATATTTTAATTGGCATTTAATCGGATTAGATTAGCATAAGACCCTAATCAAATCCCCCCCCCCCCCTCTAGGGTCTAACACCCTTGAGGTGTAGCTCTGAAAGGTCTCCATGGTTGCAGCTATTATGAAGCATTCTACAAAGGACATCGGCAACAAGGAGGAAAAGCATGGGTGACAGCGGATCTCCTTGCTTGAGACCTCTATGACAGGTGAAAGGGTTTGTGGGAGTGTCATTAACTAGCACTGATGATGAGGAAGAGAACAGAATGGATTTTATCCATGATAACCATTTGCTATCAAAACCCCTAGCCTTGAGGAGGGAGATAAGGAAATCCTAGCTGACACTGTCAAAAGCTTTGCAGAAATCAATTTTGATGATACATGTTTCTATTTTCCTAGAGAAGCACTGGTGAATCATCTCATGACCCAGAACAATGGAATCAATAGTGGATTTATCCCTCTGGAAGGCCGATTGGGTGGGGTGAACCAGGGAAGACATGAAAGGGCTTAACCTGTTGGCTATGACCTTAATGAAAATTTTGAACAAGCCATTGAGGAGACTGATGGGTCTGAAAGCTGAGGGGTGATCAGGGAGAGTGTTTTGGGGACGAGGGATATATAAGAGAGGTTGATAAGGTTGAGGTTGGAGAGGTCAATGAAGATATGAGAGAAAAAGGATAAGATGTTTGGCTGGAGGACATCCCAAAGGTCTGGTAAAAAAAGATGGGGAAGCCATCTGGCCCTGGAGCTTTGTCTGGATGAAGTCCAAAAATTGCTGTCTTGATCTCTTGAACTGAGAAGGGGTTGTCCAGAGAGGAGATGTCAGAGCAAGGATGAGGGTATAGGTGGTCCCAGTCTAACTGAAATGAGGAAGAGGATAGAGATTTGAAATGATTGAAAAAGTGATGGAAGAAAGTAAATTGTTTATCATGCTCTGAGAAGAGAACAGAGTTGTCGATAGAAAGGAGGGGAATGAAATTCTTTCTTCTGTGGTGGGATGTTATTTTGTGGAAGAAAGAAGTGTTGGAGTCTCCTGCACGAAGCCATTGAAGCCTAGATCTTTGCTTCCAATAGATTTCTTCTTGATTAGCCAGGGAGGAAAGGGATTCCCAATAGATTTCTTCTTGATTAGCCAGGGAGGAAAGGGATTCAATGAGGGAGGTCCTCAGGGAGATTTCTGAGGGAACCAGGGGTCTGGATTCTTAGGGAGGAAAGGGATTCAATGAGGGAGGTCCTCAGGGAGATTTCTGAGGGAACCAGGGGTCTGGATTCTTTAATGGATTTTAGGTTCTGGATGGCGAGAAGAGTTATAGATTTGTTTCTGTTGATAGATCCATAGTTATGCTTTTTCCACCTTTTGAGCCTGCGTTTGAGAATTTTGAGCTTGTTGTGAAGTTGTTGAATAGGGTCACCCTTACATGTAAGGTTGAGCCAAGAGGAGGAGATAAAGGAAGAAAAGAATGGGTGGGCCAGCCAAGATTTTTCCATCGTGAAAGGAGGCTTAGGTTGGGGGCTAGTGGTATCCAAGATCAGAAATTCATGGTCTGAACAAGATGATGGTTGACAGTATTGGACCAAGGATGGGAATTGTGATTCGAAGTCTGATGAAACCATGAACCTGTCTAGCCTAGCTAGGGTAATAGGGGTTCTTTTACTACTTAACAACAACATTTGTTTGACTTTACTTTAAGAGAATCGCCTCATATGTCAGTGATAACCATTATTCTCGTTATTACATCATCTTTTGATATAAACTAATTCTACCCATCATGGATCCTAATTGACTCGATTTGTTAGGGGTAAATTACACTTAAATACCCTTTTTTTAACCCAAAGTTGCATATAAATACTCTCAGTTATAGATGGCTTCACTTAAATACCATAAAGTTTCTAAAAGTTGAACTTTAGTACCTTCGGTCATGCGACACTCACATGCTATTTTAAGGATATTTTAACCTTTATTTTTTGTTAAACTATTTGTTAAGCCTACCAAATTTCTATTTTAAATCTACTATAATTAGGATTTTGATATAGGTTTAACTAGTCTTTTAGCGCGTGTTAAGCATGGTCTTATCACAATTCACATACATTTCAATGTGTTCCAGTCACTTGCATTCCAATAGAATTTAAAATTTTAACCGAAGTCAGCTCCTCCTTCGAAGGCAACGGGAAGCGCCCCCCCCCCACCCCCTCGATTAGGTAGAATATGTGACTACCTAGAAAACATGATAATGAACAAATTATATAATGCTATAATTAAAATTAAGATCATTTAAACTAAGTTTCATATGAAATGAATAAACCGAAGAAAATCAAAATGTATCTAAATGCAACTTGAAAATAATTAAGATATAAGATAATTTAATATTCAAAAATATTATTCGCAATTGATGCATCCCAAAATAAAAAAATAATTCTCAATCAATTAATCAATCATAGGATATAATAAGAAAAATATTAAGAAAAGTTCCTATAATTTCAATCATTTTTTCTCCGTCTTAATCCTCTTCTTCAAAGTTGAAAGAACTAGTTCTTTATTCATCTCTGCAAAATATAAAACATCATAATAAGTAATAAATTTAACGTAAAAATATTATATATTAAAAGAGTTAATGTATAAATAATTTCAAGACGATGCATACATCGGCCCTTGGCTAAAAGCATACTGGCTTCTCTATCTTCCATTATCTAGTAGAGACCTAGGTTAATCATGAAAGCAAAAGTTTAAGATCTATATTTAACATAACTAGAGGAATTATAACCATGAATCATATTTACGAATTGCTAAATTTACATGCACACATTGTCGAACCATTACATGGACATCCGATAATTTAAGTAACCTACAATAATAATTCCAAATAATTATTTTTGGAATTCAAGGAATTCAAGGAATTCAAGTAAATCATGATATATTCCTTATAAATAGTGCTTAGTATCAGCTTTTGAATATGTGTAGCCAAATATAACGCTTTGATATATGAAAGTTATAATAATTATTTGTTGTTTGTTGTTGTGCAAAAATTCAAAAATTAATAATTAATTATTACTATTTCAATACACGAAATTTTCAAATATATTAAACCAAAATTTAAAATAATAAATTCTAATATTAAAAAATAACAAAATTTACCAATATCCGAGCTAAGTTATTGAAGTTATCTTTGATATTCAATCCAACCGTTTTCAATCAAGGCTTGCAATATTAAACACAATATTAATAATAGAAATAAGCTATAGTCATAAATCAGAATAAATATTTTTGAAAATATTAATTAGTCTTAGATTTATAATCCAAAGAATTATATTTTGAAAAACTAAAAATAAAAGTTACTTTGCAGAATAACTAAAAATTACTAAATTTTGAATTTTCAAAACCACAAATAATATTTCGAATCGTGAAAGTTATAAATTAATAATTGAATTTTTGAATCTATTATACTTTGAAAAAGTAAATTCTAATATTAAACTAAAAGGAAATTCAAGAATATCTAAACCCAGTTATTAAAATTATCCTTGAAATTCAATCCGAATATTTTTCGATCATAGCTTGCAATATTAAACAGAATATTCAAAATTAAAAATAAGCTATAGTCACAAATCAAAATAAATATTTGGTGGAAATATTATATCAGAATTACCATGGATAGAAATTATTGTAATTGTGAAATTCGAATAAAACTACATTTTAAGAGATTTCTAAAATTCACCATAAAATAAAATTATAATCTTAAGAACTAAAAATTAAAAATGCTTCCGAGAATAACTAATAATTGATAAATTTTGAATTTTAATGACCACAAATAATGTTTCGGATCATGAAAGTTATAACATAACCACGAATTTATGAATCTTTATACATAAATTTCTGAAATAAATTTTAATATTTAATTAATAGGAAACATAATGGTGTCTCATTTGGTGCATTTGGCAAGAACGTAATGATAGATTGTTTTCTAACAAGAGAAGGAGTTATATTATGATACTTCACAAAGTCATGATTTTTTCAACCTTTTGGCTAGGTTCGAAAAAGGTATCTGCCAGAACCACAAGACTGCAGGAAAGGAGGAAGAAGAAAATGGCTGGTCTGAGGCTAGATGCAGGGCTCAAGATTGCTGCTGGAAATGATAACAGAAGCTCAGGGGTAGTCATTCAGTTGGAATGATTGCTGTTTGTGAAATATTTTGTGATAGCTGTTTCTTAAGCTCAAAAACAATAGCAGCTTTTATATTTTCTTTTTGCGCCAATCTTGTTAGTTTTGGGTTGTTCTCTAACTTGTGGTTAGAGTATGGGACTTGTATATCCTTGGTATGTAGTTGGTCTTGAACTAAGGTACATATCCTAGGTTGGGGATGTGTACTCATTATGTAACAACCTCTTTTGTTATTTAGCTGGCTGGGGTATCTTTATGGTATCTCATCCTTTTTCTAAAAATAAAATAAAATAATAGGAAACATACCAAGAGCCTAGTTACTGAAATTATCAATGAAATTAAAACCAACCATTCCGATCACGACTTGCGATATTAAATAGAATATTTAAAAATAGAAATAAGGTATATTCATAACTCTGAATAATTATTTTTCTAAATCAATCATATTTGTCATAACTTGTTTGTGCCTATATTATGATCATGCATTCAAATTTCGATTCTTATCAATCTCTCAGGTTTGCAAGTACAATTATTTGAAGGGATACTGCATCTCAATTGGTTGATTCTAATTTATAAGTGGGGATCTTTGAAAGTAAATAATCTCTTTACTTCTTCTCACACTGCATACTTTCAATTCATCATCCAGGCCCTAATATTAAATGTTTGTACATTTTTCAGGTTCGATGGGATGAACATGCCAATATCGAAAGACCAAAGAGTCAGGTAAAGGTTTGATGGTTTTATATATATTTGTTCCGTTTTTTATTTTGATCCGAACTAAACGAACCGAACCATACCGAAACGACTTATAAGAGCATCTCCAACAGTTTCCCAAAAATTTCTTCAAAATGGGGAAACAAAAGTCATATTCTCCAAATTATTTTTGCTTCAACTCCAACAGCTTCCCCATTTTGAAGAATCCTGCATTTATTACAATAATAAAAATATTCTACATCCCTATTTTGGGATGCTCTTTATGCATTGGAACTTCCCCTATGGCTTTTTTTGTAATTACGGATTTTGTTTTATATTTATTTTCTCCTCCAACCCATTTTGAAAAACGTGCTGTATTTATGACAAAGTTCTCCCTAAATATTTGAAGAATGCCCCAGATTTGGGGAAAACTCCTCTTTTTTTCTCCTCCATCCCTATTTTGGGGAATGAGATGGGGAATCTGTTGGACCAAAAAAAGCTTAAAATTTTTTAAAAGTGAGAATACCAGTAAAATGAAGAAGCAGATGCTCTAACAGTTCGGATAGGGACCGCACATCTTCAGATTCGGCACAAAATTCTCCACATCCTTTCTATTTGTAACAGAAAAAAAGAGCGGCAAAAAAGTTGAAAATTTTAGCAAAAAGCAAAAGGAAATGGACGATCGCCGGCGGCGACAGAAGCAGCAGCAGCACTCGGCGGTGGACGAAGTGATGAATCTGATGATCAAAGCGAACCGCGATCTCTCGATCGTCCAGCGCCGCCTCGATCAGGAGTTCCAAGCCACTTATCCTGAACATGTACTCAGTCCTTCTCTCTCTCAAACCCTAGATCCCCAGTTGTTTGAACTTAGGGTTTGTAATTGAGGTCAATTTATGAGATTGATTTCGTTTTGTTAGGCGAATCCCTGCAAGCTTGTTGCCCGGATTAAGAAGATCCAAGAGGATTTGGTGTCGCTCAAGGAGTTGTGCCGAGATCTCCTCAAAGAGAAGCAGGTGCTTTGATTTTTTATTTTTTTTCTCCTTTTGTTTTTCCGTAGATGAGCTACGTATCTCGATTCTTAGATCAAATCCAACATGTAATTCTGTCATCAATTTTCTCAAGAAATCAGGAAACCGTAAGTTTAAATCATTTTCATTCTCAGAGTTGGAATTTTTTGCACTATGAAACTAATCCAGTGAAGTGTAGGTTAAGGCTAATGAATATTTGAACTTATTATTTCCTTTAGATGATGAGATATTTGCTTATTCAAAAAAAAAAATCAGAATGATGATATGTAAATTTTTTACTAGTAGATGACTAATAGTCTAATAGTTTACCATGATTTTCAGGATTTGATCGACAAAGCAACAACTCTGGTTGCACAAAGAAACTCTCTACAACGTCTGCTAGCGTCCTCGGGTCTTCCACTTATAGACGATTCTGATGAGATGGCATATACACATTTAAATCAGGTGCTAATCTTTTCAACTCATTATTGTTACTCTCTCCCTGATTACTTTACCTTGTCCTTCTCTATGTCACAGAAAATGAGAATCAAAGCCCACTATTGTTATCATACTTCAGCACACTTGATGAAAATGTAATTACTGTATAATTAACCTTATCTGCATGCAAATAATTTCAAGTGGAATACTTATTGATGATATTCACGAAAACTGTTTGTCTCTGAATCTGTTTTGCTGAGATTTCTGGTTCAAGTCACCATGTACATTTCATTTAGTGATGGTTTAACCATTTCATCGATGGACAATGGAGGTTTTATGAGTGCAATTATTAATTTAACATATTAGAGAAACATAGAAAACTGTACATTCATACACATCTGGGATATAGAATAATGTTTATGAGGTGACAATTTATTTACTGGAAGGAGCTATCAAGAGATAGTAAAAGACAAGAACAACCTACTTTTTTCCGTTATATTTGACTAGTAGGATGAGCCTCTTCTCATCTCTGAGTTTCTTATTTGCTAAATGAGTGTCCGCCCCATTAACATGTGTAAATTTTCAAATAAGAATCCTTGATGAGAACTCTCGTAATAGTTTTATGACAGACCATCTTATGGAGGATCCACATTGGTAACATTGTTTAATGCATCCTATTAGTTTATGAAGGGAGGATGAAGGTCTGAGAATTTATCTTCAAAGTTAATTGAGAAAAGCACACAATTTCAACCGCAAAAAGATAGTGATTGATGCATGGACAAAAAGTTGGAAATATCTCAGTATATGTTTCTTAGATTATTTAGATTATATACGTCAAAGTGAATGGCACCTATTGCTGAAAAAATAGTCCACCATGGAGTTCCTACAAAGTTTGGAGAATTCTTCTATTTGCTTGGTACTTTTATTATCATGTACCCTAACTGCATGTCATTTTTAATTTAGAATATTGGGATCTTAGTCAATTTATACTAGAATTTAGGACTGAAATGCAAGACTTAATTAGCAAATTATAAGGACTTAGTTATCTCAGGCTTATATTTTAATAGGCTATAAGTAATAGGATATTTATTGTGAATATGTCACACTTACTGTGGATGTTGGGTTATTCGTTGGTCATGTCATGTTACTTTCTTTGTTGTTCTACTATTGAGTATTAATTATATCATTTAAAATGTTTTTCTTCTTTTCTATTTATTTTTTAGTTTTCTGTATTTTTCGACTTCCATTTCACACTAAATATATAAAGGAAGATCCATCTGGTGCCAGGTGTTGGAGATGAAATCAAGGCTTCTAGCATTTTATAACATTGTTAGGTAGCACATTGAAGGTTCATATAATTTATAGGCTGTGGTTGGGCTTACTTTACCCAGCATGGTACTGATCATGGAACGACCTAAACTGAGCTTGAATATGAGCTAGGATATAACAAGAATGGAGCATAAGGTAAGTCCATGTGCATCCAGTTATGTACTCTTTAAGGCCTATCATGATTCACGTGCACATGAAGGCAGGAACAAAACCAAAGCTCACGCAATTAATATATTTCTTGAGGTCTAGTGTACAAGTGTAAAAACGAAGAAAAGAATTGTTAAAAAGTATTATTCCCTAATCTTTGTGCTTGACAATACAGCATAAGATTTGTCATAATATGTTTTATTTATTTGTTTTTCAGTACAAAGTTTCTTTAAAGCATTAAACTGGATTAATTCACAAAACGGAACCAATTTTAGCATGTTCAAGCCAACCCAATGTAAGCACAATTTTGAGCATAAAAAGCAACCCGTAAGAAACGTAGGTTGGTCCTTTAACAATGTGTTGAGACATGACCCTAGAGATCAGTCCATCTATACTATTGCTGTGCCTGCGCCTTGAAAAGCATGTGTGGGCCTGGTAATGGCCAATGTTATACTAAGCTCGTTAAACTCTGCTTAAGCCCCTCTTTCACTATACTGCTTTTGGAATGTCTTAGCCTGCTTCAAGATTTTAAAAACATTTTATATTGTATATATCATCTTCTTTTCATAGATGTTTGTTTTAAAAACATTTTATATTGTATGTATCATCTTCTTTTCATAGATGTTTGTTTTACTCATTAAGACATCATCATCAACAGGGATTTGATTTTTCCAACCTTATGAAACTTACATTAGGCTTGTGCTAACAGATGCAAGTTTTTGCTTTTGAAATATTGCTTCCGATAATTAACCACAATCGCACACAACAAATTAAAAAGATATTCTTATTAAGGCCGTGGAAAGCATGCAAGGTAGTTATGACAAGATCTGTTGCATATGTCTCTTGGACTCTATGAAACTTAAACGAATGCTCTTTATAGTAACAATGAAATATTTTATTAGTACATGGGTACTTGTGTATAGCTGTAGTTAGCATACGTAACTGGTGTGATTAGAGATCCGCATGCATATGCTACCTTCCCTGTGAGTTTTGTAAATTTTTTAGAAATTTTCAAAGGATTATTTATACTCCTCAGCGTTTTGTTAAGCTCAATTTGCAGAAGATATCTGGATTTTTGAATGCTTGAATAGTGGAGACGTGTACTTGTTAAACTAGATATCTCACATCCATTTGCCTCATATATGTATGCTTTTTCTCAAAACTTTTTTTTCTTGAATCAGGATACACTTGCAATAGGAAAATAATGATCTCACTGCATTCTGTTACTAGAATATTTATCATGTTTACGTTTTGTACTTGCATGATGCAGGTTATTAACGAATGGGCAGATCACGTTAGAGGAAAAAAAGGTAAGAGTGTCATTATAGTTCCTTACCTATTAAAATGAGCCATTGCTTGTTGGTCTGAATAAAGTTGATACTAAGGAGAGATACTATGTGCACTCGTTTAGGGGATGAGAAGGAGAGTGAAGAGGATATCAATCAAATACTTTTCTCGGCAATAGTGCGGAACAATTAAGGTTTAGCAGCACCCGTTGGCAAGTGTTTTTCTCATATTACATTGAGCTTAATTATTTGATCGGATTAATCCCAATGTGAATATCCAAAACTTATGTGTTTTAAAGGTTGTATTGCCTTCGGCTCTATGGTGGAAGACCCACATATTTAACGTTTTGTGTAAAGTTTTCTAAAGTTACATAATGTTGTGTATCTTTTCCGGTAAGTTCAATTTTATGCTCTGAGAAAGAGAATTAACATTTGCATGCTTGGAATGTTTTTACTTGTTTCTCTGATTCCTATATCACTTGCCATCTTATTTAATTGTTTATATTTTTCGGCCAGGATAACTTTTTGGCAGAAAAAAATTGTTGGGGAAAAAAGTTTCAAACTCCTCTGTTCCTATATTTCAGTTGAACTGCTTACTTGCTGCTTTTTATTCTTCTTTCCTTTTTCTGTAAAGAGTATTTGCTCTAATTTTTTCCTTACATGCCCTGAGCTATGTTCATCCATTTTCACATGAAAAAGAATTTGATGCGTGTAATACCCCAACCCTTGAGAGGGTGATGTGATTAGTATTGATAGATTTGATTGGAATACTCATACCACCAAGATGCATCTTCTTTTCGGGAACCCAACTCTTAGAAACTCCAAAGTTAAGCGTGCTTGGCTTGGAGAAATTCTAGGATGGGTGACCCCCTGGGAAGTTTTTCAGGGAGCACGTAAGTGAGGATAAAACGTGCTGAAAATACATGTGGTGGTTTGTGAGGCCAGTCCATCAGATCTAATAGCGTACCGACTCCGGGATTCCGGGGCGGGGCGTTACAAATGGTATCAGAGCCAAGCCAACCGGAATTGTGAGAGCTAAGTGCTATGCGGCGCAAAGTGCTACGTCGAAAGGACAGGAGCCACCTCTTGAGGCCGTAGGAGCCACCTCTAGAATCTCACACGGATGGTACGGTCTTGGATGACATGGTTTGGCACAACGAGGACTTTGTGACTTTAAGTAGGGGAGTATGTAATACCCCAACCCTTGAGAGGGTGATGTGATTAGTATTGATAGATTTGATTGGAATACTCATACCACCAAGATGCATCTTCTTTTCGGGAACCCAACTCTTAGAAACTCCAAAGTTAAGCGTGCTTGGCTTGGAGAAATTCTAGGATGGGTGACCCCCTGGGAAGTTTTTCAGGGAGCACGTAAGTGAGGACAAAACGTGCTGAAAATACATGTGGTGGTTTGTGAGGCCAGTCCATCAGATCTAATAGCGTACCGACTCCGGGATTCCGGGGCGGGGCGTTACAATGCGTCTTTTTATAATCTCAATTGTTATAGATAATTTATAATCTCAATAATCTAAAAAAAACTACTTGGATGAATAGCGTAAGTTAAAAAAAAATCACCATTTCATTTCTGCTCATTCAGTACTTTGTAATTCTTAAGGGCTCAATGAGCACCAATGTGGCATATAACACCCCACAGGAGTAGACAATGCGGCACAATCCACTTGCAAATAAGAATGTGATGAAATTAAATGATTTTCTTTTGCTACACATCTTCATCCTATTGGTGTGGTGTATGCCACTTGGCGCTCATGGAGCACCTAAATTTTTTTTGTGATTAATCATATTTGAGCAGAATTACTAAAATAGCACTGCATGCCCCTTTTTCGACTCTGGAATTTGTCATGTGTTTATATTCAGCAAACCGCCCTATAACTAACCTAGATTCAAAAAATATCCCCCAAGTTTGTAATTCATCATTGCACTTCCTCTAATGTTTTATTTCTATATTTGAGCGGACTGTTGCTTAAAGGTGTTAATTATTAATTTTTAAGGACTACCATGCCCTTAGTAATTTATGAAGACGTGTTTAAAGATAAAATATCACAAACCCTGATTCTTATTCCCTTCTTGCTTCTCGTCACCAGCTCACAAGTTTATGAAAGATGGCAAAGCTCATACCCTCTCCTTTTATGGTAGTTTCGATTCATAAGTCTTGCTTCTTTTAAAATCTAAATTTTTTATAGAAGGTTAATCTCTGGACGCTGGCAGGGAATAATTGTTTGGTTATGACTTTGTTATTGTATTGTAAAGAGAATAAAGGGGTATATTGTTCTATGAAATTATATACATATTTTCCCCATCCAAACTAACAGAAGAATGGAAGAATGGATGTGAAGAAAAGTTGAAACTGTAAATGATTCATTAGAAAACTGGCAGAGGTCGTTCGATTCTGGTAATTAGTTGAGGGGACTTTTTTGAAATTAATCGTTTTTCTACTAATATCTATATGCGGGGGAATAATCTTGTCAATTAAAGATTTATGTTTCAAGTGGTCATGGATCTCGATTAGGATTGAGCATTTTCACATGTTAGGTTATTGATAACGTGTAGTCCTGGTCATATTGGGGCTCTTCATCCGCTCCTATTATAAACCACGCATACATGTTATTGGTCGCTGATACTTAAGGGAATCAGATTCCATGGCTACCTCCAACTGGGCATGGCTTCCACCTGAACTCTTCTCAAATATCATCGACAGATTGTCCGTCTTCGACCGAGTCAGTTGCCATTACGTCTGCAAATCCTGGAGAAAGGCTGCTCAAGAGAAACCAGTTCGACAACCACCACCAGAGTCACCGTGGCTCATGTTTGCCGACCCAAACAAAGGTTGCAATTTCTACAGCGTAGCCGATAACAAGTTGTATCGCATGAACATGGATCCGCTTCCTGATATCCGCAACTACATGTGGATCGGATCTTCTGGTGGATGGCTGGTCATTGCAGACGAATGTTCGGACCTTTACCTCCTGAATCCGATAACCCGTACGCAAATCCCTCTCCCCTCCATACTTCCCCTCCCTTCGATCACCGCTGGATCGCGTGATCATGAAGGTAATCTTAATAGCTACCTCATACCTTTTCATTCTGATGGAAGATACTCGTTGGAGTACAATATAGAGGAAATAAGACACTATCTCTTTTCTAAGTGTAAGGCCGCAGTTTCCTTGTCCGAAGAGAACTCATGGACCGTGATGCTCTTGTTCATGCGCGGTCAACGGCTTGCATATGCCAGGGCTGGAGATGATGCCTGGACCGCTGTGGATCATGGTGTCTGTAAAGATCTTATCCTGCACGACGGACTCTTCTATGCTCTGATGCCGAGTCACACGCATTATATTGTTGAGACTTGGGATCTCACAGCCGCTCGTCCTACTCCTATTCGGATTAAAGTAGCGAAGAGCAGAACTGACCTTGGCCGGTCATATCCATACCTGGCCATGTCCCCTTCCTCTCCCGGGAAACAATTGTTGCTGGTCAAGAGGGTACGAGATCACGAGAATCAGTTCGAGTACCGCACAGCTGGTTTCGAAGTTTATAGGCTGGACAAAAGTGGCAGAAGTGCGAGGTGGATGAGGATGCAGAGCCTAGGGGATCAGACCTTGTTCATTGGAAGCAATAGCTGCAGGTCTTTGTCCACTCGAGCTTTTCCCAAGCTGAAAAGGAATTGCATCTACTCCACTGATGATATCTGGAAGAAGGCCGTACATTTTCCCGTAGAAACGAGAGATATCGGAGTATGCAACTTGGAAGATGGGACCATGGCACCTTGTTGTCCTGAAGATATCCCCAGGTTGAATTGGCCTCCTCCGGTTTGGATTACACCGAGTCTACGCTGAGGAAACGATTATACTTAAACGTCACGGCTTTCCTAGTTGATTTGGAGACTGTTGCCCTTTAAAGTTTCATCTATATGCACAATTTCATGGCTAGATTTTTATTTTATTAGATCACAGGATGAGACGCAGAATTTTTTTTTTTTTTTCCGGTTTAAGTTGGAAGGTTTTTTACGAGTTGAAAAAGAACCTGCTTATTTAATTTTCCCAAGTCAAATTAGCAACTACATCCAGTTTCAAATGCACCGCACTTCATTATATTATATACACGGAGGGAAAAACCCTACACCAAGGGTGATTTTGATGGGGAGAGGTGGCGCCTTTGAAGGTGGAAATAGAAAGGGGAAGGAGAGGGTAAGAATGGCGGGAGCCATCAATGGGTTAGGGCAAGGAGGGAGGAGATGGGTGGATGATGGAGAGGTCAGTTTCACATAAACCCCCTCTCTCTTACCAAAATTATGGTGGGTTTGTAGGCACTAAAAATGCCAAGAGACAAAGGAGGGTCGAAGCTCACTACAACCATGACGAGAATCGTAACAACGACGAACATCGTCTCAGTCAATGACGCTCGTCTTAGCCAATATGAGACTCATAATACCTGATCACTCAAAAGATGAAATTTGTCACTGAAGCTCATTCAAAAAACGAAGTTCATCTGACGAAGGTCATCAAAGACGAACCTCGCCAAGCAACACCTCACCCCTCAGAAGACAAACTTCGTCATTGAAGACGAAGCTCGCCTAGAAACGAGGCTCGTCATTGAAGACGAAACTCCTTCAGAAGATGAAATTCATTCAAGGATGAGACTCACCACGCAACAAGACTCGTCTCGCCAGATGAACCTCACCACGCAGTGAGGCTCATCTCATCAGACGAACCTCGCCACCCAGCGAGGCTTGTCTCATCAAGCGAAGCTCAAAGCCAGAAGGCTAACGGCCATGAAGGCGCAATGGGCTAAATCTAAGGAGTCAGTTATGCTTCTGATCCCACGATCAGCGCGTCAGTTACGTGCTAAAAGCCTATAAATAACCATGAGCAACTAGGAAAAGGCCAACTGGGGCACACGCGGAGGAACGCACTTAGAGAGCGTTTAGAGAGCACTTAGACGCACTCAAGCACCACCAGCAATCACAAGCAGCGGCTCAAGCACTCGAAAGAGGCTATTTTCTCCTCGAGTTAAAGCAATCTTGCTTTGATCGTCAACGAGAAGTAAGCTCGACACGAATATCGAGCAAGATATTTCATCGTCACATCGAGCCAACGTTAAACAAAAGATAAGTCGAATCAATCTTCTCCTCTTCTGTACTTGAAATTCTGTACTTGAAAAAAAAACGATTGTAAAAAGATTCTTATCGGGCGGTAAAATCTCTTCTCACAACTAAAACAGTTAGAGAATCAGTTGTTTCGTCTTTTTCGGGACACTACAGGGTTGAAAATAGATTCAATAACTTTGAGAGCTCAGGAGGGTTGAAGAAATTTATCTAATAAAAAATTACATCACCTGTTGGAATTATTGCAGTCAGCGACAAAGAAAAAAAAAGTCTCATTGGTAAAAAGGAGAAATAGAACACTTTAATGTCGCCACAAAGCATTTTAAAATACCCTATTGATAAAGGGATCAAAATAAAATACTAATCTAATAATTTAGCCATTATTTAACTGTTTATATTTTTTGGCCAGAAAATTGCCAAAAAGATAATGTCATCATCTACTTTGACAAGAAGATCATAACAAGAATATGATGAGTACATCAATACTATTTATCCCCGACATGAATGGATAATAATAAAGTACAATTCAAGGCAAGCCAAAGCGAAAGAACGTTGTTCCCCTCTTTGTAGTTGAGTTGCCATGTTTTATTCGTCTCATTTTGGAACAGAGGTCATAACTTGCTCTTGAATCCGGAACTCTCCACAATCCAATTCCCCACTTTGTAGTGGCGAGCTCCACTGTTCGTTTGCAGTACAATAGCAATTTATTTGAATTTTAAACCATCAACACAATAAATTATGTATGTTGCATTTCTCTCAGTTCTTATTTCCTTGGTCAAAGTATCCTTCCCTGAATGTTTTTGTCCATCTTACACCAAAGATAACTTACCAGTGAATATGGGAGTAATATCAACAGGTACCTGGAGAAAATAGCAAAATTATACATGTGATGCTTCTCAACATACATGACATCAAACAATACCAAAGAACCAAGAAAATAGAATAATCACCCAAGAAAATGAAATAATATATTTTGTTCAAAGGGTTAATCACAAATAAACCCCCTTTTCCTCCTCCGCCTCCTCTTTCTATTGTTGCAGATAGATCCCGTGGATTTTCAAATCTGTTAGTTCTTCATTTAAGTTATATATAGTGATCATTATGCAAGTTTATCATAAATACATCAATATATGAAGCTCATATGTTTCAGTTTATAAAGCCCAATCCTAATATGAATTTAACGAAGTTGAGAATCCAGGGGGGTCTATTGGCAACAAAAGAAGCTCAGGAAGTCTTATTTGCAATTAGGGGATAGTAAAAAGGGGTCTATCCGAAATTAACCTTTTTTTTCAATTATACCATATATTTGAATTATCCTAACATACCAAGAGTTAGTTTATAATGCTAAGTTGCTAACACTTGTCGGCAGGTGAAGGTTGATTATGCTGCAAGAGTTTTTAAAAAATATTATTTCCATCAAATTTTCATGACAACCTAGAAGTACAGTTCCTAGTTGAAGATCCACTCCATTCAAGTTGATTTCGAGTGTTTCAAAACTTTTTCTTGCCTATTCGTGAATTGGTCACAAATGAATGATATAAAGAGAGAGTCACCAAGTTAACGATCTATGGTATTTGAGTCCTCTAAAAAATTGATATCTGAGGGTGTTTAGTATGTAGATCATGATGTAAGTTTTGGATCTAGAATTTGTAAGTCCAAAATCGCAGTTTTAACAAAAACGCTACTTTGACCATTCTTTGTGCCGAGTTGATGCATGGTCAAAACAGAAGCTAATATTGTATTTTTGGGTTGTAGACAATTTTAATGATGTCAATTAACTTTGACAATGCGAATCTAATTCGGCTCTATCCTATTTGACTAGATACTATTTTGCTCTATCTTTCCAGAAGTAAGCCAATCTGAGAAATAAACCTAGAGACAGAAGATAGTGCTTATTCAAAGTAAACGGCAAATTATTCAGAAATGGAAATGTGTTCTGTTTAAGATGATTTAAATCACTTTTTGCTCATGAACAAAAGGAAAGTAGATTTGAATTATCTTACCCACATCAAGTTAGCAGATAAATAGACCACTGAAAATGGCCAGCAGCCATTAAGATCTATGCCTGGACTTTTTGCGGCACTTGAATTGTTAATTTCAAATATTTGGACATGATTTAAACATTGTAAAGCCCTTATGGACCTTGTTTATTTTGGATTTAGATGTTTTAGATTATAGATCTGAAATTAATAACTCACAAAATTCCTTTTGTGATCACTTTTTCCATAAGCAAAAAAGAAAATAAAAAACATAACCGATTTTTAGGTCTTAAGCACTCTAATTGATTATTTTTATGGAGGGGGCTTTATATTTGAGCATTATATCACGTAATTAAAAGGGAAAGGAATTGGCACTTTTTGCATGTACAAATACCCATTTAAATTCAAACATACATCTTTAAATTGACAAAGAGAAAGGGTTTCAGACCTGAAATCTTTCTAGTTTCTCCAAGGCAGTGCACAATGGTTGTGACATTTTTGCATACTCCTGAAGAAGAGACTTTGCAGCAGATTTATCACCTTTTGCCTGTATTGTTAGAATCTCCCTGCTAAGGCTCTCAGTAGCTCCATCAACCTTTTAACAAGAAAGCATACACATGTCTTAATGAGTTTCCCTTTTCATGCAAAAGAAGAAGAAAGAAAGAAAGAATGAATGAATCCACAAATAGAAAATCTTGGAGCAATATTACCTTGGTAAAATCAACAGAAAATGTTTCATCAGAGTGCAAAATAAAGGCTCCCTTATCATATAACCAGTTAAATTGCAATGCTTGCCCTTTTCTGTATGGGAGTTAAATATGTACCAAGTTGTCAGTGCATACTCTATCAAGAATAAGTCCTGAAAAAGTGCAGGATAATACAGTACCCATGAGCTTCTTCTAGTCCAAACCGTACTGAGCGAAAACACCCAGCAAGAAAAGAGACATACATAGGCTTCAATAAGTACTTTGGGAGCAATCCCTGATCAAAATTGGAGAAAGTAAGATAATTAAAAAAGTCCATATATAGAATGCATACAGAAGGAAGCAGGCATAGAATGAGGAAAGTGAAAACCTATTAAGAGTAAAAAAATACATGGAAATAAAAGGCTTACACGAGACTCGACTCATGTTATGTCTAAAGTAGCGCTCACCAGTGGTTTTTGCGAGTCATGTCTAAAGTAGCACCCACCAGGGGCTTTTGCGAGTCATGTCTAAAGTAGCGCTCACCAGGGGCTTTTGTGAGAGACTAAGCATCATGATACATTTAAATCACAAAAACAGGCTGACACATCATCTATCATCTAGTAGCATAGGATGATGTAACACAAATTTATTTGATGATACCTGAACTCGAATTACTCGGATATAGCGGTGTATATTATAGCACAAGATCTACCAACTGTATAATGTGGTAATACAAAACCAAATAAAAACAATTCCTATAAATTGAGGTCAATGACTCAACATACTTTAATACCCTAAAAATTTTACTCATTTTTAACTTTCATACCCTGAAATTAAATATGCCTCCATGAATCCCAAAGTTTCACGCATTTTACACTTTAATACTTCCGTTACATGACCATTAAGAATTTTTTTTAAAGGCATCATCTGATTCCAAAGCTATTTCTATTTGCCTTTTAAGATCTTATTGCAGTAAGTCAGCTTCTTCCAAAATTTTAATTAATATATCACGACATGTCTTGCAGCAAAATAAATTATAGCTTGACACCTTACACAAGAAAATTCGATATTTCTATTAGTTTATAAATCACTTCTAATAGATATCACTGATACTAGTTAACCTGCTTTCTTGATCTGATAAGTCAGTTGTATTATGAAAATACTTACTATAACTTCTACGATCTTAGTAAAGAACCCTAATCATACTAATAATCCTACATAATAAATTCATTGTTAGCAGGAAAACATGGACCATAAGCCACTACATAGATGTCCTTTAGGTTAAACTATCAAGTTTTCCCAATTAACCACCTACTTAAAATATGCAAGTTTAATGTTTTCCCCTCCATCTATGCTCCAATAATGCAACAGCCATGCATTAATGATCAGAAATCACCAAATACATGACTCGTTGATTCTAGAGTTAACTCTCAAGTAGATATCTCAACAAGGAAGATATTAAAGAAGAAAAAAAATGAAAACCTTTTCTAGGTGGCTCTTTATGCCACTGGCCAAAGAGGTGAAGGATACAAAGCAAAATTAAGATGCATAAGGAGCTATCCACCTGATTGATTAGGAACCTTAGAGCCCAAAGACCAACAATATCTGCTTTAGCTTCTTCTAAAGCTGAATGCACCTCTTGTAGTTCCTTAACACCAAAAAGAAAATTCGCCAGATATCAGATAAAATTAGAAGGCCTTATGCATAAGAAGTTTCACCACTATCAATGAATATATATTTGAATATATGACACTGCATGAATAGCGAAACCAAATGATACTCAGGCAAGATAAAATGATATGGAATTCTTTTAATCAGAACTGAAAGAAATTTTACAGAAAAGAACTGTCTGCGTATTTTCTTTCTTTTATCCAAAATTCTGGCAGTGAAAGCTTATCGCAAAATAGCTTTCAAAAGTAGGGCTTCACTGCTTTAAATCCTGCAAGATGTTACATTAGGCGATCCTCACAAAAGGAAAAGGGAAAACAGTTGTACAAGCTGAGATCCATGGCATTTACTTACAGTAGAAATTAACAATGTAACATGGGTACTTGTACCGTGAAGCCATGTCACACAAGACATGTATCATATATGTATTTAAGAATTTGGTGTTTGCTAGTGTATTTGCGTGTAAGATTTTAATAATTCTTGCTTTTTTTTCCTTTTTTTCATGAGAAGGAACACACACGCATTTTCTGTACATGAACAAAAGAATAGAAGAAATAATAGCCACAACTGACCAAATAAATCTAGAAGCAAATACAAAATGGGATTCTAATTAGTATGGATAAAACACACGGGACTTTTTCATGATTTTCAAATATGTGCTCTTTCTATTCTCAAATGTACACAAGCAACCTTTCACAGAAACTCCAGATGTTAATCACAAACTTTGAAAATAGACACTAGAATTATGAGAGTTGAATAAAATGAACTGTAACTGACAGATAATTTGCTACACACAATTAACATAGGCTAAAAGAGATGAAAGTTGTATACACACCAATCTAACTGTTGATTTTTGACCACTTGGAAGTATTATTGAATGAGGACCAATCCCATGGCAACACTCATGGCAAACTGTATGCGTGTAGAAAGATTCAAAGTCGATGTACTCCTTTTGCTCCATGTTGATGCATACATCAGCTATTGGTTGGAGAATATGCTTAAACCTGACAAGTACAGAGTTGAAGCTTAATAATTTCATGAAATTTTAATATATAGTAATAAGAATTAAGGTTTTAGGATTTTAATGCCTAAAGAAGAGAAAAGAATAACAGAAATAACAAAAGCGACACATACTTGGCCTCTGAGATATTCTTCAGCATGACCATTGATGTTCCACGCTCATTTACTATAAGTTCATCATTTGGCAAGTTAAAAGCAACAGTTTGGGGACCTTTTACATCCTGAAATGTAACAGAAAAACAACTCAAATTCTTTGTGATCAATAGAACCATAAGAGAAGTCGGTATGTTTACCAAGTAAGATGAGATGAAGCTCTCAACGTAAACCCCAAATTTAAGCTAGTACGGAACTTGTTAACAATTGCAGTTTTATGTATATATTTCTGTTTCAAAACTAAGAGAACAAGAAAAAACAAAATTTACTTTCCAATAATCAAATAAATATGTAGGGTTCTCTTATATATTTTGTAATATTTTGAATTGACAACGACGTAGCATGTTTTTTAAGTAACACTAGCATTTTGTTTTGTTTTTTTCCCTAGCCTGTTTTCTTGCATAGATCATAATATAATATAATGTAGATAACACTCTTTTGTTATCCCATGACTGGATACAGTGGTTACTTTTGTAAGTTAACTTTAAAGCTTAAATGTTAAGTCTAAATGTTAAGTGATAACTTCGGCGTGCCTTTGACAGAGGCGGGATCAATGAAGGGGGAAGGCAGTGGCAGAAACGGCTGTGGAGAAGGAAGGGTTCATAGGTTCATGAAGGAGAGATGAAATGTGGTTGTGAGGAAGTGGAGCGAGGAAGAGGGTGAAGGTACGAGGTGGAGAAAGGGGGGAGGAGAAGGAGAAAGGAGGAAGATGGGGAGGAGAGGAAGGAGGGAGGACGAGAAAGGAGGAAGATGGGGATGAAGGGAAGAAGGAAGGAGGGAGTGTTAGATATAGGTGCCCTACAGGCAATTATTGTATATTGTAACAGGACCTATATGTATATAACATCCTTGTTCAAAATGATAGTATGCTATTTTGGTCAGATTTATCTGATGTTCTAAAAATACAGATAATGTCCTTAGAATAAATACTAGACTATCAGACATTTCGGATAGTGATCGTAATGAAGAGATCTGATTAGTCGGTAACGTATATTCTAAAATGTTCCTAGTTGATGAAGTATTGAGATAGGACATCATCACTTTGGTTTAGACTAGTGTATGCTTTATTTCTCCTTTTGAATGAGATGATCAATCTCTTAGATCATTGATGTGAGACATCAAGATACAGTATACAGGTGACTCATTAGTGAATGAGTTGACTGAACGACTCACCGAGAATATCTAGTTGGTAATATACTTAACTGTCAAATAGAAGTTCTCATGTGATATAGTACATAGTAGTCTCTTGACCTGAGGCATGAGTGCAATATCTTATATGTCAGTAAAGATGTATTTAGACTTTTACCTAATCACAGTTCTTATTGAATTGTGCATAACGGTTCTTGTTGGGTACATCCCGAGACATAAGTAGATATTGAGATGCCAAGAAGGGATTCGTCTCTCACAGTATAGAGATTGATGTCATAAGATTGTTTGATATAACTATAACCTGAAAATCCTTGGCCAAGATGAATAAGATAACTGAGTGTCAATTTGATCTTATAGGTTATGAGTTTAATATCAATAAACACTAATCAAGCTATTAGGGTTTGACAGTTTGTCATACCCTAGGCTCAATAGTTTAACATTATTTGATGAAGAGACCGGACTGTACGGTATTATCATTGAGTGGTCCTGATAAAATTGGATAAGCATCTTGCAGACCTTTATCACAACTTATACCCGGGTGGTCTTCATGTGTAGCTAGCACCTCTGTTGTACTTATGGATATGATCCACTACCGAGTTTTTTAAGTTGGGCTCTAGAGTCACACCAAGCGCGTACTTGAATCCTATGAAACACAATTTATGGAGTGATGCGTATGATTGATACGCATATATGATTTTTTCGGATACACATAAACGCTTATGTATATCGGTAAAATCGGAATGCTATGCGCTTAGGAAATGAATTCCAGTATTTTTCCCATAAAGTTAACTTTTTGATCAACAGTTGACTTTTTGGTCAACAGTTGACTTTTGGTTAATTCTTGATTTATTTGATCATATAGTGACTAATTAGTTAAAAATTAGAATAATACTATATACCGTACTATATGAAATACTGTATTAGTAATATTGATTTGATATTTTTATTTATGAAATACACATGCCATGTAATAATGAGTCATGAGATGAGTCATTTAGTGGTATGGTTTGAGCACATGGTTTATTAGCACATGGTTTTAAAATGTAATGATTCATAAGATGATTCATTGCATGACTCATTAGCTTAATCATTGATATTTGATGATTCATTGCATGCCTCATAGGATGAGTCATTCATGTCATGAACACATTTCACTCTATAAATATGAGCTCTCTCTTCATGAAAGGCTAATGAAAATTAAATTTTCATAAGAGAAAGAAAGAGAGCTATACCTCTTACTAAACTTTAGCAATCTTTGAGTAAGAGGAAGTAGTAGGATTTTAAGAACCCCGGGGTGGATATCTTGCCTCGCGTCTCAAGCAGCATCCAATAGCTTTCGGGTTTACTTGAAGAGTTGGAGATCCACTACGAGGAGCTTTCTGCATCAAAGAGAGCAACCTAAGGGTTGTTCGATTCACTATCGAATCACACTACAAAAGTATGACTTTCAAACCTTGTATGCTCACTTAATAATAAGGATCATGTTAGATTTAATTAGACGATCCATATGAATATTACATGCTCTCTACATGCTTAGTATTTTTTGTACATACATGTCTTTCGCTGTGTATTATGCATGTAGACATAGCACGATTTCCTTCAGGGAGGAGGAGAAGAGAGGAGGGAGGAAGAAAAAAAATCAAAGATGAACATGAGGATGAAGATGAGGGCAATTTGGGGATACATGCTACCTTAAAAGGAGAGATGTAGAAGGTAGAAAACTTTGGTCAAGGGGTTTTTAACCCTTGACTTTTTTAAATGGGGCTGGACGAACAAAAATTTAGCCCTGAACTTTTTATGCATGAATTCAGAGTGGAGTAGGGAAGATCTTTTATAAGTTGTTTCTATAATCTACTTATTTAATTCTACTCTCCAAAGAAACAGTATCAATACTTTCCATTAAAAAAGTCCCGCAACAGGCAAGCTTGTATGGTGGTCTTTCCATGCAATATATCACATTCTTAGTTTCTTATTGGTTTCAAAGGAATATGCAGTTGGTGATCAAGAAAAACACATACTAACAGGTAGCAAGTGGTAAAGCAGTCGTAATATAGGACAAGACTCAAAAGCTGACAACGATCACGATAATAAAATCAAATTATGATCCCAGTATTTTGACAAAGAAGAAAGAAACAGCAAATCGGACAGATAAGAAATCTCATATGCACACGCTAGTATGTGAATACACAAATTTAAGTCGTATACAGCAATGACGAGTAATATCTAGGTCAGGTGTATGCAGGATTTATCTAGGAAATGTGATATGGGTTTCCACATTCATGCTTTTATGAAAAATAATTGATACGCTAAATACTTAAAATAGACACAGCACAACATATCTTCATCGAACATAGTCAGGTATGGAAGATTGCGGCACCCACTATCATAAATGGTTTTCTAAAAACCACTAACTATTTGAAGGAAATGCTACACCCTTGCTCCTTTCAGAATATCTTCCAGACCTTTGCTCTTTGCTGTAACTTGCTATTTCAATCTAAAACTCGCTACTTCTTCAGGGTTGTAAAAGTAGTGTGTTTCTGAGTTGAAACAGCAAGTATTATATAGAAAAAAAAAACTCAGGGCTCCAAAAGAAATTCCTAAAACCAAGGGTGTAACAGTTCTTTTGAGAAGTTGGCTGATAAAAGGAAATTGTGTAAAACTCGAGGGATGGAAACATGTGAGCTTCATTAATATTTTATATAGAGACACGGTTCTATCATAAATTGGTGATCTTCCCCAATGGCAATAAAGACAACTCACAACACTATGAGATAATGGTACAGCAGAAATGCATCAAAACATTGAGGCTATTTATCTGCTACCTCACCAAACAGAATTCACAGTTGTTCATATTTTCATTGCACACTTGTTCATATTTTCATTGCCACTTAGTAAAAACTGACCAAGAGTCTACAACAAATCTTATAAAACTTCATATTAATTTTCTATGAAGATTTCTCAAATTTTAGTGACACTCTTTGGACAAGTAAGGTGGGAAAAGGCTTAGATAATGAGAATGATATGATAAATGTGACTAGACATGGATGATATGATAATGATGTGAATAACATGAAGGAAGATGGAGAATCCTCCAATTGACTGGTCTGCAAGTTAGTAATGACATCTTCTACTGGATGTTTTCAGCTAAATTTCAACATAAGTTGTGAATTCCAAAGTTGTTGCAATTTGTTGTCAATGAAGTATGAAGGAACACCGAAACAAAATCTAAAAGGTTTATACTTAACGAAGTCATTTCAAAGATTAAGAGTTAAATTTTAAGAAAAGAACCATAACATGAACATCGAACTTGGTTATAAAGTAACAGATGGAGAGTGCAGCACACATACATCAAAGCAACTGCAGATCTCAACCCCTTGATAGGATGCATAGCTATAAATGGCAAATACATTTAACAACCATAACTAAATTAATGTTTCAAAAACTCAGGCAAATAGCTACTGGTTAGTCTAAAATAATCAACAGGAATTGGTTAGTCTAAGATAACAGATGGAGAGTGCAACACAGATAAATCAAAGCAACTGCAGATCTCAACCCCTTGATAGGATGCATATCTATAAATGGCAAATACATTTAACAACCATAACTAAATTAATGTTTCAAAAACTCAGGAAAATAGCTACTGGTTAGTCTAAAATAATCAACAGGAATTGGCTGTAAAAACTCACCCCTGCATTGTAAATGAGCTGAATTACACGGATTGGAGCAGCAACAACATCTTTTGACTTGTAGACATTGTCCAATGGAAGATTTTGTTCCAAATCCTGGTTTAGAATATCAATTGTTAAAATTACTATGAGTCTATGACGATAATCCATACAACAATATTAGGTTTAAAATATACCTCTAAATGGTCCCCGAAGAGTTTAACTTGAGAAGTTGCAGTATCATCTCGTATTCCCACAAATGCCTCAAAAGTAGCCTTCATTAGGAGAAGCAACATCCATTTCAAATGCACATTACAAGAATATTAGAATAGATTTACTTCAACAAGTGCACTATTGCTTTAAAAAAAAGTGCTCTATTGCTTATTCATTTTCATTTCTTTTTATTATAATTCTTTAATAAATGTGGGCATTACCGAAACAAGTGGCATTTATTGTATGACTTTCCCGTAGAAGAACTACAACCAAAACCTAGTTTTCTTGAGTGGAGATTGTTCGACTGCTAATGCTTAAGGAGTACTTGGTAAATAACAGCATTGTGCTTGTAAATGACTAGCTCAGTGGAAAGCAAAAAAATGTCGAAGACACCTAGTAAGAGAGAACTTCTCTCAACTTCTTTTCATATTTCACCTTACTTGTCTGACTCAAGGTTTCAGTTCTTTTCCCAAGAGTTTTCTAGACTGACTAACTTGTTTTACTCTCTTCTCAATCAACTAAGAAAAAAGTACTTCTTTGTATGAGAACATTACTAATAGAGGAAGAATTAGAGTGTACATGCACCTCGGGAATAACTTATCCACCGGAGATAGCGAATTGTGGCATAACTTGATAGTTGGTCCTAAAAAAAATTAAGTTCCTTTTCACTTTTGCCAAGTTACTAAATTACTAATTATAAGTCTGATACTTGCGCTGAATTACTGCCTTTCCATATAAACATTGAAGAGAAGATGCATTGAGATTTTTAAAAGCTGAACCTGGTAAACACAGAAGAAGAAAAAAGATGAAGGGTTAACAATTGGGTAACATGTTGTCCTGAGCAGATAGTCAATTATGGAACTGGAGATTTATGTGATCCTAAAGAAATTCTTTTCGTTTATGCGAAATACTGAATAACTACTTAAAGTTTGATGCTTGTGCTACATACTGCAAAAGTTCTTGATATCAAAAGTGGAGAGGAGATGAAGTGATTTTTTAAAAGTAAGATATCTATAGCCATTCAGAACAGTGATGAGGAACTAACAAACCGCAAAATTTTCCATTTATGTACATGACAAATGAAGATAAACAAAGCAACTACTGGAAAGAAAGAACATTCAGGTCCAACCTAAAGGATAATGGCTCTTAATCATACTTCTCTAATATATGAAATAAACAGCAAGAAATGAAAATAGACCACACTAAAGCTACAAGTACCTTGTATCCAAAGAGTCCATCTTCATATGTTTCATATGGGCCAATAGTAACATCAAGTTTCGAATCCTACAATAATACAACTGAAAAGTCATGTAGAGTAGTACTACAGTATTTAATATCAAGTTAAAGGAAGGAAAATTAAATGATTAAGCTTTGCAGCTTAGGCACAATAAGCAATCAAAAACTCTAGCATCCATTATTAAAAATAATTTCCTACATTATATTCCAAAACACTGATTTTAAGACTCAAATTTCTAGTAGCTAAATTTAGCTAAAATTTTGACGCCTCTTTTTCATTTACATCTTCCATGAGTTCATGTTCTTAAAATTTTCTAAGAAAATGTAGGATTTGATAAATCAGCACTAAAGCTAACAGATTATGACTACAAGGTTCCCAGAATATTGCTAAAAGAACTGAAGTCTAGTTCGAACCTAGGACTATTTATAAGGAGCTCTCTGCACAGATAATTTTTCATGTTTATTGTCCGTGGAGATTTGAAACAAGATCCAAATTTGACCTATAAATCATGGACAATTGAGAAAGAGCATGAGGCGCTCTTTCCCCTCAGTATTTTCAAGAAATGCTCATATAATGTGCCACTTCAACAAAGAAGGGGGTAGGGACTAATTTAATTCCCCTCATAAGCTATATTCTCTAGCAGTCATCCTTAGGCAAGAGTTCATTACAGAGATAGCATGCTTAAGGTAGGAGACAAGATATATGAATATGATAAATGGGAACAGATATACATAGATCAAGAAATTTTATCAGGTAAATTTAACTATATAATTATGAAACTTTACTAAGAAGATATTGAGGTGGAAGCATGCTCACCAACTCCATCCAAGCTACGTCGGAATCATAGTAGTTATTTGACAGGAAGGCATCTGCTTTGGTTTTTAACAACTTCTTCAGGCTTCAAAAGAAAAAGGAAATATTTTTCGTATCAATTTAAGATCAATAACTACCAAGAGGGGATTTTAAGTCTGGAATGACATAAACATGTCCTGTAATGCATCGTACCTGGGTGAGTCAGTTAATTGTGATGCTTCTCTCAGAAACTCAGCAGCTTTTAAAAGACGATCTCCATATTCTTGAGAAAATGGAACCACAAATAGATCATCTGAATTCGCATGCTGGTCTTGCCTAGCTTGACTGCTAGTACCAGATTCTAAAGGGGATAATACACTATCCAGTTCAACCTCACCATGCCTTTTGATGACATTGAAAAACCCTGTTGCAGCTTCTTTTTCATTATCGCCTAGACTACCCTTCCACAGTTCAAACTCCTACATAGAAATAGATATATTTCAAGAATGCTTATAGAGTAAATCTGTAAGAGCCTACAAGTTCTGTAAAAGACTCCAACTATAGTACCACCACCACTATCATCCTGCCCACTCCCATCAAATGTAATCAACCATGAACAAAACTCAACATAAATAAGCTCAACAAAAAATTGACCAAGAGTTTACAGCCGGCTATCGACCTAATACTACGAGTTCATGGTGAATTACAGCCACTGATAAGGAATCCATGCACAAGAGATGACCTTGTTAGGTCTCATGTTTATGAGTCTACTATCTAATCAAGTTTTAATGATTAACAAACAAATCCTAACAACGATTGTCGAGTGTTTATATTTGCCTGTTAGGAATCCTACACAAAGATCCTAGTCACAGGTTGGTTGGATTGCGCCTTCATGATGATATCTAAAGGAGGTCGGCAAATATAGGAATGAAGTCATTCGCATTTCCAGTCAAAAACAATATCGTGCTTCATCCTCACTACCAAGATCGAGCTTAAATGAAGATTTTTTAGCTTGGGTATATAGTGTCTAGTTTAGTTGTTATACTTTGTGTGTTTATACTTATTGGGTATATAGTGTCTAGTTTAGTTGTTATACTTTGTGTGTTTATACTTATAGCTCAAAATTCATACACACTTGTTTTTTATTTATCACCTAGTTGTTATACTTTGTGTGTTTATACTTATAGCTCAAAATTCATACACACTTGTTTTTTATTTATCACCGTTTTGGATTATAGACTTAACGATAACATTTTATATCTTTTCTCAAATCTACAAATCTATTGAAAGTGTTTCGAAACTTGTTTGAAGAAATTTCATCAAAATCAAGTTTTGACGATTTCGTATTTTTGAACAGTTTACAAAACAAATGAGTATTCACAAAATAGGAAATGCAAATTGAGAAATTCTTTTTCTAACATGTTCTATTACATGTTTATAAACATGTACTAAAACTTTATCATTTTTAGAGTTGATTTACTATGTTAAATTGATTTTACAAAATCAAGTGTTTCAGCAGTTTTCAGAATCTAGAACATCTGTTGTAAAACTGTGGTTTCTCACAAAAGGGAAGTGATATTTCGGAAATTCTTTCTCTAACATGTTTATCTACATGTGTAGAAACTTTCCTCAAAATTTTACGATTTTTGGAGTTGATTTGATATTTTTAATTGATTTTAGAAAGCCAGCTACGCAAAAAATTTAGAATCTGACATATCTACCGTGTGCATGAAATCAGTCGACCGACACCTCTCAACCAATCGACCGATCGACCGATGACCCCAAATCGGTCGACCGACACATGAAAATCAGTTGACCGACCAGAGAGCCGTTGCAACAACTGCTAGTTTTTCCAAATTCCATTTTTTGTAGGTTTTACCTCATTTTTTGTGCTTTTCTTTGGCTTTGGACTATTGTTTTGAGTGTCTATAAATACCCCTTAGCCCTCAACACTTTAGAACAACTATGGATGTTTAAAAAAAAGTTTTGCAAGTTTGTTTAAAGGTTTTTTAAGAAAAATCAAGAGTGTTTTGGTTTATGCAAAAGTGTTTACAAGAGGAGGAGATCATTTCGATTTTGAGCATCAATCTTCAAACCTCCATCACTCTTGTTCTTAGAGAAGTTTTTCTGACTCCTTAATCTAGCTTATTGTCATTTTGATTCTTATATATATATATATATTTATTATACTTATTGTTTCACACACACCCATATTGAGCTTAAATATTTTTCACACATAGTACATTTGGATTGTGAGTGTGATTAGTTGAGTGAGCTTACACTTAAGTTCTCATCCTTGTATTAGAGAACAAACAAATTTACTTTGAGCTAAATTGTTGAGAGAACACATTGTAATACACAATGACACTTAGAAAAGTGGAGAGACGGGATCGATTCCAAAAAGAGTGGCGTCGGTTGTAATTCCTGGTAAGAGGTTGTAGTTTCGAGCACTTGAGGAAGGTGACACGGGCTAGGTCAACATTTAGAGGAGTATATTGTGTGATTGCATCATGTGAGTTGTAAAAATTTTTAGTGAACTTGGAAAACCGAATGTGTAGTTATTTTGGTGATTAGTGAATATTCTCCTCGAGGGTGAGGAGCGGAGACGTAGGTCGTGGGTCAACCGAACTTCGTGATCATTTGCTTTGTATTTGTGTTTGGCATTAGCGTATTTTCTTGTGTTCTTTGTTTATCATATATCGCCTTTGTCTCATAGTTTATATCGCCCTTTGTTTTATCATATATCCTACCTTATATCTTTGTGTATATATCTTTGTGTATATCATATTGTTAGGATATACTTGTTACTAAGTTTTAATTTGACATTAATATCGGATTAGATTAGCAATTACCCTATTCACCCCCTAGGGTACTTTCAGACCTTACCATAAACCATAGAGGGTCAACGAGCAGGTAGATGGTCCTATTAGTTTTCCAGTTTAAGACTTTAAGCATATCCGACCAACGTGCAACCATCCAAAACCCCCTATATTAAGAAAGAGAGGGTCTAAACAAACACAAAAATGATAACAATACCCCAAGGAACCTCATTGAACTCTGAGGCACAAAAATGCAGACCAAAGTGGGATTTGAGACATAATGGTCAGTATTGTCAATTTACAACCATATTTTATATGATAACTTTTCAATAGTATAATTACATTACAGCAGTAAGAGTCTTTATAACATTAAAATAGGAATCTGTAGCTTGGACTCGAAGAACTTTCAAATATATGTGGAGTATATGACCTAAGAATATCACTTCACAAGCTATTAGTTGGGAACTTCGAATTAAGGGAAGCCTGCATGGATCCATGCCGATACTACTTGGACAATTGGTCTAGTCCAGTAACATAACTTTCATATTGGTTTTTATATATGTCCCAACATTTTCACAGATTGATATTCGGACCCATAAAAGGTGATATTATATTGAAGTTTTCTAGCATGTGGCACCCAGCTAACTATTAGAAAACTATATCTAAATAAATAAAAAACTTTGAAAATCATTGTATAGTTAGAAGATTGTGAATATGCTTTAAGAAAGCGGACTATGTAAGAATTGCCAGTTAATAAGAAAAACAAGGTTGCAGCTGTAAGCTACAGATTTATTTCTAAACATTGAGAAAGGTAAACGGTAAAATGCTAATCAGGGGCATTATTCTTTAAATTGTTCAAGAAAAAATATTTCAGTTAGAATCGTCTTGAATGAGGCCCAATTTTATTGATGTTGAGATTTGGAGAGAAAAGAGTTTCTTGGAGAGTTCTTCCCTCACTCTATACTTTATTATTTATAGAGATGGATAAGCTACGAGTTAGTCTCACAGGCAATGTGAAACTAAACCAATGCTAAATTAATACTCTCTTCTAACACTCCCCTTCAAACTGTAGCATATATATCATGCATGCCCAGCTTGTCACAAATAAAGTCAACCCGTGTTCGACGAAGTGATTTTGTAAGAATATTTGCCAACTGATGTACTATCGATACATGTTTTGTCGTGATGATTTTGTCCTCGAGCTTCTTGTGGACTACATGACAGTCGACTTCAATATGTTTGGTTCTCTCATGAAACATGAGATTCTCAGCAATGTGAATTGTTGTTTTATTATCGTCATATAGACTCATGGGACATTCAAGGGAGACCAATCTCTGTCAATAGGTCTCTGATCCAAACCATCTCTAGTGTCACATTTTTCATAGCTCTGTATTTTGATTATGTACTGGATCGAGACACAACACTTTGCTTCTTACTTTTTCATGACACCAGATTTCTTTCGAGAAAGATACAATATCCAATAGTCAATTTCTTATCAAAAGGACATCAGCCCAATCTGCATAAGAAAAGCCTACAATTCTGGTGTCCTTGATCTGAGTAGAGAATTCCTCGTCCTGGAACCTTCTTCGAGTACCTCAAAGTTCTCATTACTGCATCCAAGTGAGTAGTTCTTGGTGCGGACAAGAACTGACTCACAACACTGACTACAAATGTGATGTCAGGTCTGGTCACCATCAGATAATTCAGTTTTCCCACCAATCTCCTATGCTGCCCAACATCCTCAAGAAGCTTCCTCTGATCTGGCAGTAGTTTTGAGTTCGCATCCATTGGAGAATTACTGCTTCTGCATCTTAACATCCCGACTTCTGAGAGCATATCCAGGACATACTTTCTTTGTGACAGAAGAATACCCTTCCTTAACTTTACAAATTTAATGCTTAAGAAGTATTTTAGGGAACCAAGATATTTGATTTGGAAATGTGTCTGTAAATGCTTCTTCAGGCTGTCAATACCATCCCCTATAATTACAATGTCATCCACATAAACGAGCAAAATTCGTTTCCCATTCTGAAATCGGCAGAAGACGGAGTGATCTTTCTGTACGCGACAAAGCCCAAATTCCTGAATAACCGATGCAAAACGTCCAAATCAGGCTCTCGGAGATTGCTTCAGACCATAGTGATTTTTTCAGCCTACACACCTTCGCATTCTCCCCCTGAGCAACAAAACCTAGTGGTTGCTCCATGTAAAACTCATCATCTAAAATACCATTAAGGAATGCATTCTTGATGTCCAACTGATGAAGTAGCCAGTAATTTGTCGCTGCTAACGAAACAAAAATCCGAACAGATGTCATTTTTGCCACTGGAGAAATGTATCTATGTAATCCAAACTATACACCTGTGAATAGCCTTTAGCAACCAGTCGGACTTTCAGGCGTGCCAAAATTCCATCAGGATTCAACTTGACAGTGTACACCCACTTACAACCGACGGGCCGCTTTCCTGATGGAAATGGGACCAAATTCCAAGTCTCATTCTGCCGCAATGCCCTTATATCGTCCTGCATCGCTTGGTTCCAACCTGGAATAGACAGGACTTCTGACACATTCTTGGGAATCAAATATGAGTCGAGAGAAGTAACAAAAGATCGAAAGGTAGAGGAGAGGCAATCATAGGAGACAAAGTTAGAAATAGAATGTTGAGTACAAGTTTGTGTCCTTTTTCGAAGTACAATAGGAAGGTCTTTCGCAGAATAGGGTAAATTTGCACTTACTGATTCAAGTTATTCGGACGGAGGATGTGGTGTTGAGGACGACGTTAGCATAGGAGCAGGAGCAGAGTGACAATGATAAACTTGAATTAGATCGTTAAAACGAACCGAGTCTTTACCATTAGCACAAATAGTATTATCAGCGGATGAACCATCACCGTTAAACGACTCTTGCAGGATCAAATAGTCATACTCATCCGGTGATAATAGAGATGGAGAACTAGAATGATCAGGTTTATCTTCAAAAAATGTTACATCAGCAGATAACACAAAACGATTGAGTGACGGACAAAAACACTTGTAACATTTATGCTTTCGGGAGTAGTCAAGAAAAATGTCTTTAATAGACCGAGAGTCAACTTTTATTTATTTGGACTGTGATTATGAACAAAGCACAGAGAGCTAAAGATCTTTTATTTTGGGGAATTTTATCTTGCAGAAAAAAAGAGGGCATTTAATTAATCAAGTAACATGCTGTTAAGATAGCTTTCCCTAAAAAAATTTAGGAACACGACGATGGAATAGCAAGGTCCAAGCAATATCAATGAGATGTCTATTCTTTTGTTCAGCAGCTCTATTTTGCTGAGGAATGTAAACACAAGAAGACTGATGGAGGATTCCATGTTGTTAAAGGAAACTAGTGAAGTTGACATCCAAATATTCCTTTGCATTATCAGATCGAAAATTTTTTATTAGTCTTGAATTGATTGATTATTTTAGAATAAAAGACTTTAAATGTAGAAAAGACTTGAGAAGATAAATCCAAGTAACATGAGAGTGATCATTTACAAAACTGATAAAGTATCGGAATTTCAATTTAGAAGTTATTGGCATGGCCCCCAGACATCAAAATGAACAAGATCAAATGGCTTAGCAACCGTCTTATTGACTCGATTAGGATAAGAAACATGATGGTGTTTGCCAAGTTGACATGACTCACTCTCTAATGAGGACACTATCGTCCAATGTCTAAGATTCCGATGTCGGAGCAAAGGAGTAAATAGAATCTAGTGTACCCAAATAGGTGAGTACCATAAGTTTGTTCTATTGGTTCTGCATTTGTTTTATATCCCCAGTAATAGAAAAAATCTGACGAATTCCTCAGCTAAACGATTAAACTCACCATAATGATCATCTATGGGTTTATCATCCTGTTTCTTATGAAACAGCTCTTGAATTACTTCATATGCCCGATTAATATTGTTGCTATCCCCATAGAGATCTTGCAAAAAATACCAAAGTTCCTTCATTGTCATATAATGAAGAACTAAATCCTGAATTTTAGGCTCCATAGTATTAAGAATTTGATACAAGAGGACACTATCGTCCAATGTCTAAGATTCCGGTGTCGGAGTAAGAGGGTCCGTCAACAAATGATCAGTTTTGCCTCGGTTTGCCACGTAGATTTTAATAACACGCTTCCACTGGAAATAGTTAATTCCATCAAGTTTTCGGTCAGTGATTCTACTAGAAAATATCTTCAAAACTTTCGTCTGGACCGTTAACTTAGAATTCTTGAGTTCCTCAGATTCGGTCATCATGAAACAGACGAGTAGAGTTCAAGACAATACCCTCCACAAGTTGTACTCTAAAATAAAAACAATCAAAGCATGTCCAAGTTCAAGATAATAATTCTTGAATTAACCAGTAGGCTGAACAAGTCCAAGAACCCGAAGGTTAACATGGAACCCCGAAGGTTAAAGTTCAAGAACCCGAAAGTTAAGATGGAACCTGAAAGTTTATTATTTAACCCAAAGGTTAAATAAATAAATATATGTATATAAATATAAAAATAATAATAATAATTTTTTTGGAGATCTGGATCGGATGACGAAGGAAATCAAAATAAAAAAGAAGACGAGGTCAGCAGTGATGAAGCCATCGTCGTCATCTTCGTTGTACAATCAGGAGGTCGACGAGGGGATCGTGTCGATGGTGGGAATGGAGGTCGACGACAACGACGCCCTCGACTTCCTCAGCGAGCTCGAGAGGCCTCCGCTTGATGTCGATTTCTTCAATTCATTCGAGGACAAGGACAAGGACATGGACGAGGACGAGAAAGACGAGGACGAGGAAGATCGGATCTAAAGACAAAGCGAAGACTTGGATCTGGATGAACTAGCGGCGGGAATTAGGGTTAGGATTAGGTTTAGGAATTTGGATTAGTATTAGTGTTAGGGTTAGGAACCTGGCTCTGATACCATGCTGAGATTTAGAGAGAAAAGAGTTTCTTGGAGAGTTCTCCCCTCACTCTATACTTTATTACTTATAAAGATGGATTAGTTACAAGTTAGTCTCACAGGCAATATGGGACTAAACTAATGCTAAACTAATATTCTCTTCTAACAATTGCAAATATTTTAGACAGATTGTACGCGTTAATTTGATCATGATGTATGAAAAGTACACCCACAAACACAACATTTGCTATAATGAAAGCTTAGTAGTAAAAGAACAAAAATAAAAGGAAAAAAAATGATGGTAAGGCAAAAATTTTTGTTAGCTACGATGATTCTAAAATTTACTCCAAGACATTTGTTGTTGTTAGCTGCGATGATTCTAAAATTTACTCCAAGACATTTGTTCCCCAAGCCACATAAACACTTCTCATGCATGTAATGCAATTTTTCTCTTCGATTAAAGGTTCAATAGGTTCTTATAATATCATAAATTAAGTTTTGTTTATTGCTTCAGGATCAATTTATACCTGGCACCAGTCTGATGACAATGTTGTTTTTAAAATTGTTTATGTAACGTTTGCATCGTGATGGCTAATATCAGTAGATGTTAGTTACCGTCTTGTCCATATCAGGAGGATAGAAGTTCGCACCAGGTGGCTTCACCATAGGAAATGCAGCTCTATATTCAATTCCTTTCCAACCAGGAACTCGCCTGGTGGATTCAGCGAGCAGCCTGACAGCAGAATCTGCTGTTGTCAAGAATGCCTTCTCTTCATCGAGACATGACCTGTGATGTGAAGCCAATCTTTAATGCTGATAAATACTAAAGAACAGAAAAACAGCTACATGACTTATCATTCATTCTGCATCATTGGGTAGGAACCCATAATCAAACACTTCTGAAATGACCCTATGAACTGGAAGAAGAAATGGGTCCAATGTATCATTATATTTACTATTTATCTTTTGATTGATTTTAAAACTGATTCTGTATAGCAAGCCATGTACTATGTTACATTGGTGCCGCTTAACTTTGAAATTCTTTAATGTCATTCTGAAAATATTTGGAATACCTACATTGCATCTGTTGTAATGTGAAAGTATATCACCTTCTAAGACAATCTTACTATATCAGGAACATATGAGCACATTTTCTAAACATCCCCAGAGGGCAAGTCAACTCAGGGAGTGGTTTTAACGACCATAGTACATAGAAAAATTACAGGATGGCTCTTATATTTGAGTGTCCGAGATGTACTAGAAAAAAATGATGCTCCAATCATGAGGGGGAAAAAGAAAAGCCATTACAAGCTATCAAGGTTTTAAATATTGGATATCGGGGAAATATCGGATGGCCAAAATTCATATCTGATTGCGAGTATCAGAAAATATCAGGGATATGTGCTAAATATCGGAATGCCATAAAGGATATTTGCATATATAGTACAATGCACTAAAATGTGATCTCAACATACGTAATGAAATCTAATCATACAAAATATAATAATATATGTTTAGGATCACTAATCAATCTTGTAAACAAGCAAAAGTACAAATCAGTGTTGCAACATTTCGTTTGAATTTTTAGGCGAAAATGTCATTTGATATAATGGGAAAATCACGATACCTTGCCCAAAATTGCCAAACATGGTATGTTGTTTTGCAACGAACCATATAAAAAGGATATATCGGCTAACATAACGGCCAACATATCGGGTGATATATCAGCCAAATCAGAGATATATCGCACAAAATAGCCCAAAAGATGTAAATGATATTTAGAGACTTCATCGGTTGCGGCAAGCCCTATAAAAGGATATATCAGACGAAATATCGGGCCATGTCACGGATATTTAAAACAATGTAAGTTGTAACATACAACATGGTAATAGCTAATAAGTAATAACTAATCAGAGCCAAAACAAGAAAGTAGAACAGTACTATAGTACAAAAATAAATCCATAAAGAAAAAATGACAAGACAATAAAAATGCAACATTTAGTACAACGAAAAAACTCTTTACCAAACCAGAGAAAAAGAACTGCACATGCATAAACAAGAGTCACAAGCTTGAATCAATTGGTTAATTTGGCGCTCTGGTCTACTCAATGGCCAAATGTCCAAGATCAACTTTTGTTCAACTGAAACTTTTTCTGGAGTTCTTTCTAACTATTATTATTTTTAAACAGTAAATCTTATTTGGTCGAGATTGTCCATTAAGAAAAGAAGAAGTATTAATGGTAAGAAGCTGAAAAGAACTTAATTAAATTGTTTGGAGAACGTCAGCACATTATTACAGGAAACATCAATGCAGAACATACTCCAATCACATCAATGCAGAATGCTTTTGAACTGAGAAGGAAATAAAAATGTAGAAGAAGGCTATAAAACTAAAGACTGATGAGTAAGAAATCACCAAGCATAATGTTGTTATTTATACGTAGTGAAAAATAAAAAGAATAAGAAGCTTGAAAACATAGTTTAGCTAAAAGAATGAAAATATTGGATGATACAAATTATAAGGAACAAATCCATGTACAGTTTACTGGGAAAATGTGTTGTTCGGCTAGATATGTAACTTAAAGTCGTAAAGAAATTTTACCATGGGCTCTTATTGATAGCGTAATACATCCATTTTAGTCTATCCAAGCTGGAGGCATCAGAATGCTTCTTCAACCAATCTCTCAGCATAAGATTGCTATACCAGACCTGGGGGAGAAAATACAATGAGAAACAGAGCCATTACAAAATTTATATGTTTCATCACAACTGTGCATGTGATGGATCTGATACTAATGATTCTACAATTATGCAAGATAAAAAGAACCAAATCGAAAACTATAATAAGAGAAACATGTCATACAATTTAACTAAACGTGGAGAAAAGGTTCTGGAATAATGTTAGATTTTAAAGAGGTAATTCATAGATCGTTACCTGATCAAAGAATATATCATCAACAACTGCTGATGCCTTAATTATGAAGGATAATGCTTCCCTGTCCGCTTTTGAGAGTGCAGTCAACTACAAAAGTAATTTAAAAAATCAAGACATGAATGGAAGAATGTAATTTATGTTCAACAGTTCAAGTGCCTCTATGGTAGGTTAAAGAGTTTCTAAGGTGACTTCTTAAGTAACTAGCTCAGAGCAGTTCTAAGCGGAAGAAGTTACCTCATAAAATCAGAATGAATGATGTTAAGGATTACCTCTGTGTCCAGATTAACAGGAACATATCGACCAAGCTGCTTTTGCAACGCAAGACTGCGAGACTCCATATTTTCTTTGTACCTGCAACAATGACAAATTGTCATAACCAAATGGCTCAAGAAGGTAAACTGCGGATTAAGTAGAGGTTGCCAATTAATAGAGAATCAGAGTAACTGAAGTCCAGCTGATTATGATAAGCCAAAAACAAGCACTGGATTCATACTACAATTAGTTATAATGCATTCATTCTTGGACAAAACTACACCAAGTTCATTACGGAGTTATATATTAGGCAAGCTTGTTACTCAAATCCCTACTGAGGATGCCACATAGGACTGGAAGTTTCATAGTTGCAGCAAGAGCATCTGGACTAGCAGCGGCTGAGGACAAAAAAGTATCAAGGACATAAAAATCATGTTGGTAGCTAATCTGGAAGAAGAATGGACCAAAAAAGATTTAATGTAGCTAAACCAAATCTGTTCCCTTTGATTTTTTAATTATCACCTTCGTTAAAATATCCAATCTCCCTACTTCTCCCACTGAATCCTATCCCTATAAGCTTTCTATTTTAACTGAATTAGTCTACTTAATACAGTCCACTGATCTTACTTCCAAGTGTTTTTCACTTTCTAATATGGATTATAGTAGGCTTGTCAAGCTCAAAATTGTTTGGGATTATCTTGGAGTTATAAATACCCCATGTTCTTCAATCTAAAACCAAAAAGACCTAAGTTGTCTTACTAAAGGCCAACACATAGTTTGCTTGAACTTACTATAAACCTTTAAACATCAAATATCAGCCCATCACCTCCATAAGTATCAATAATAAAAATTATATCAGTTTGTTATTTCCTCAGAGCAGCACGTATCCGAACCTATGATAGCCAAATTTGACTATAATATCTATTTCTAAGTATACAAAGACATGAATCATGACAACATGACTTCTCAGCTGAATATATTAACACTTAGATGGGAAAGGCTTGAACTACGATGATCAGTAACAACCAAATAGATTTAAATAAAGAGTACATCCAGATAAAATGGAACAGAAGAGACACGGATACCAGACACCAGAAAGTAGGAACATTGATTTCCATGGAAAAATGTGAAGAGAGTTGTAATCATCTCCCTTATTGTATTGATTAGCTCACCGTTGTTCGATAATGTTGAAAAGTTTACCATACTGCCCACAAACATCATAAGGAACATATTCTTGGTTGCCGCTGGCTAATAGACTTCTATAATCTGCCCAATTTACATACTTAACAGAAGAGACTTCAGTTTCCTGTAAAATGACATGATATCATATCAAATTAGTATTTACACGCTAAATTAGAACACAAAACTAGTTAGCTAAGTTGTCTATAGGACTCACAGACAAGCCAATTCCAATAAGGAACAATTTTACAAATAAGAAGCCTGTTATTTTGCTTTTCTTTTCAGTTACCACAATTATTATAGTATTAGAGGTTTATAGCTAATGCATTTGATGGAGACTATATATGAAAGTATATTATATAGATAGACATCTGAAAACATATGCATAGAAAACAAGCTTTATCACGCCTATTTCCTTTAGTATTGCCAATCTGAATTTCTCAATGGTAAATTCCTCCACATGGAAAGCACTGTCAATGTTCTTCTCCCTACTTCTTTCAAAGCTCCTTGGTATACTCCAAACAAGGGTGGAGCATGTAAGCTGAGTTCAGCGAGTTTTTCTCCTAGATGTATGAATAATCTTTCTAGTGGCCAAAAAGGATACCCTTTTTTCGTTTTCTTACTTTTTCTGAGGAAAGGTGTTCTTATCTGTTTGGGGATGCTAACATACCCACCCCAGGCCACTTCCTAACTTACCACCAGTCCACTTGCACAAAGTCAACATCTTAGAGGATGTAGCTCAATCTCCACTGAATCACCTTGTGCCCTCTAATTTCTGTTTCAATTCTTTTCTTTCTTCCTCCATTATTCACCAGGGCAATCATAGTGCAACGATTCTTTCTAAAGACATAGTTATGTAACACTAGCAATTAGACATATGGAATCCATGATCGTGTTTTACTTGCGAAATGATTGTCTTCAAACACAACTTTATTCTTTATATGAATTAATGAGACTGTTGCATACCTTATTGACTGAAAAGAAACATGAATATACTACATTTAAGAAACTGAATTTCATATTAGACAAATTTCATCTCTCACCTGAAGAGTGAATGCCTCAAAAGGAATTGGCGCCAAAGTCGTGACTAGATATACATCATTAAATTCATTGTTTATATATTTTCCATCATTTATAACACTGCAAGACAAAATGGGATGAGTCCATTTATATACGAATTATTCAGATTCTCACAAAAGGGAAACTATCTTAAGAATAATGGTCTGACTCTACAACCAACAATAGGGAACTAGAAATGCTCTAAGAATTAGCAGAACATAACTAATACCGAGGGAAGAAAATTTGCTGTTCTACACACATTTGTACTAAGAGGATGAAGAAAATATAAAAAAAGATAAGTTACTGTGATCATTTGATTAGAGACAACATTAAGAAGGAATATTTGCATGCTAACAAAATTTTTATGACATATTCGTTGGGACTTATTGTGAAATCATTTTTGATTATTGAGTATTATAGACTGCTCATAGTTCAACCAAGATTAGAAGTAAAACTCAGTTTAAAGTTAGAAAGACAGGCAACGTTATTGGATTATTCACTTTGTGAAGAAATGCAAGTCTATATGTACAGTTAATACTACTATTTTGATGGTGATTAGTTTGAAGTTTCAAAAGCTGAAATTGTCTCAACAGCAATGGTCAATCTTAAATAATGTACATCTTATTGGGAAAGACCGAATAACATGAATCTTGAAATGACTTCCGAGCAAGATTAAAATAAGTTTACAGATCAATATGATAAATACTTTGGTGTAATGTATTCAGCATTTCAGACAAAATTAAACTTGGAAGTGACTGTAGCAAAAAGAGCCTGCTCACCATTCTTGAAGGAAAATAAAAATTAACTCAAATGCATCTTTTGGAAGGTTGATGCCAAGCTCTTCATGGAGCTCCCGCCTGAGAAAGCATTGAATTATTAAGTAAAAGTATAAGAGAAAGGAAATAAATTCGAGCATCATATAACATAGAAGTTGCTGTTAATGCAACTTAAGTTCAGAAATGAAGATACCATTTCTTTCGTGACATATTACTGGTACAACATAAGATGATGACTATACAAAATTTGTTTTGAAGAAGCATATAGAACATAACTGGTTGCAGGTAGCTAGATACCTCGTATGTAGCCTTCTCCACAGAGTTTCTCTCCTGACAAAGATACCTGCACATGTTAACTTCCCCATAGAGTTTCTTACCAGATTTAATTTTTTGTGTGTTCCAATTAGGTGAAGAACTCAGATGGAGAAGATGACATGAATACATTCTCTCTTAAATAGAAGAAAGAAGTAAAAGAGAATCGAGGGGGGCATTCTGTTTAAATATTCAAAAACAGTGGCATGATATTCACATGGTCTAATTCTGAGAAGAACTCCAAAATATGTACATTGTCACCCTATAATATAACAAAATATTTCAGCATCAACTTAGTACTTCTAACCTTAGTTGATAGTTAATGGCTGTTTGAGGTTATATTTCATTGAGTTCATTTGTATCACTCAAATCACCCCATATATAACAACTTTTAACAAGATTACACCAACAATGCAAAGACAAAGTATGCAAAAGGTTAAACAAACCTTTCACCGCTTAAAACTTTCTAGCTCAACAAAATTTAGCATATGCAAGGTTATACTAACCTAGAAAACAAAATAAAAATCGCACACCTGCCTAATTTTAGCCATAAACACTTCCTCTCATGTAGAGATCAAGAACCTAAGTCCTATACATATAATCCGTTAGCGTCAAATATAGAAAAGCATGGCTTATTTCACACTTTAATACTCCGAAGTCCTATTCAGGCAATTTAATACTTTAAAGGAAATTTGTTTCTCATTTACTCTTTTATATTGATATGATATCCTAGAACAAAATTAAGTTCAGGGTACCAAAATTCAGGGTGTTCAAATGCAAACAACCGGTAAATTTTTGACGAACCTCGCGGATACAAGCGAGCTATCGCCGGCGGAGATATGGCCGGCGCTAGAAATATCCCATTGACCCGGCCACGAGTCCTTGCAATCGGCCCTCCTCTGAAGCAGAAGCTCCTGCGTGCTCTCCGAGTAGATCCAACGTGAACCCCGCTCAGTATGTATCTCCTGTCCCTATGAGACCAATCCCTGACGAAGCCAAAAGAAAAGAGATGAAATTGGTGATCGATTGTGAGAAATATAGGTTTTTTTATGAAGGAGTGAGAGAGAAGAGAGAGTGTGTGGGTGTGGTACCTAGGCTTAAGACGCGGTCTTTTCACGGTTTTGGTGAGGACGTCGAGGAGTTCCGCGTCTGGTTGTGGACGCGACAGCCATTACGAGAGCCGTGAGATGATCGGAGGTCAGCGGAGAGTATGGGGTCTGGGTTCCGGTCGGACCTTTTCACGCCTAAAATGATAGTTTTGGGCTGTTTGTTTGGGTAAAAAAAGGAAAAAAAAAAGAGAATGTGGTCAGGCCGCTCGTATTATTTTTTGGGTGACAAAGCCCTTACTTAAGAAGTAGTAGGGGTGAGCACGGTTCGGTTCGGGTCGGTTTTTACTAAAATTTGAACAACCGAACCGAACCACCTATAATTCAAAACCGAACCAAACCGTTGCAAATCGGTTCGGTGCGGTTCGGTTCGGTTTGTTCGGTTCTAACTTTCATCAAGTATAACAATGAAATGCACAAATATTGCTTGTCCCAAGAGATAATTTGTATATATTTGTTTTCATATGCGCCCAAATGCAAATCATTTGAGCCATGGCTAAGATACTTAAGCGTCGTGCACACTTGAATCAACAACTAACCCAAGGGACAACATACACAGAAGTGCTGAATTGAGTGATTAAATGGGGAAAATCCAACTCAAATGGCACTAACATACTCCAACAAGAAGCGCTCATTCCACCTACTTCATGTTTAATTCAAAGACAACAACAGAGGAAATTGAAGAAAAATTAATACTATGTACCTTGAGAGTAAGGGTCGGGGTCTTGGAAGAAGAGAGAGAGCGAGAGAGAGGGATTGAGGCCGAGCGAAATGGGAAATTGGGAATGAGTAGCGGCGGGGGGGGTTTGGGAATGAGAGGAAATGAAGTTAGGGTTGAGGGTTTGGGACGGGTCGGGTAAACGCGAACGGGTTTGAAAGTTTTGGGAATATATTCGGTCGGTTCGGGTCGGGTCGGTTTGAAAAGTTGTCAACCCGACCCGAACCGCCTTACTCTTAAAACCGCTTTTTTCGGGTCGGTTCGGTTCGGTTCGGTCGGTTTTTTCGATTTGAACCGAACCATGCTCAGCCCTAAGAAGTAGTTATGTTTCAGCCTTCTTTTATATTTCCAAGATAGCACATGAAGAGAGTATATGTCAAATCCTTAAAATACTCTTAACCATTTCCTCCAAAAACTTGTCTGCCCTCTCTCCCTTCTCTCTTCTCTCTTCTCACGCTAAAAGCAGATCACCTCAGAGAAGCGTTCCTATCCTCGCAGACGGGAGCGGCGGCGAAGCTCTTGGCGTGTTGGCAGGTGGGCAGAGGGGGGGAGGGGGCTTCGACCCAGGGTGGAGGGAGTCCTGCCCCAGCCGACGCAGGTTATTTTTCCCCCCCGTGGAGGAAGAAGCAGAGGCCGGCAGCGGCAGTGAAGATCTTGGCGTGCTGGGGAGGAGGAGGTTGTTTAGTTGGGGTGGACTCGGAATTGTGATGCGGTTTGTTGGAAATGATATTGTTCAATAGCTTGATGTTTGGTTCGATTACTTTAGAAGGGGTATAGTCATATACCAAATAGATGAATATCTTCAGATTTGCCCTAGCTATGGCAGGTGTTCAAGTATTTGCAATACATTTTATCAAACAAATTTAATGTCTACCATGGTTGTAGGGTCCAAATTGGAGACTGTTTGAGGCATTCGAGGTTGAAGAAAATAACAAAAGTTGGTCTACCATTGCTGCAAGCGCCATGTTGGTGTGAAGTTTAAGCTGGGTTGATATATGACACTCAATGTAGAGTTAGGCTGTCTTTTCAGTCTCATACCAATGGTGAGAATTCCACATGGCATTTTAGACATGGGGCTAGTTCAGAGTATGATTTAAAAAGGTTGGCTTTTGACTAACGCCAATTTCATGAGTTGCCATGTGTCACTTGCATTAGCCACATGTTTTACAAATGAGAGTAGGCTCATAATTCATCTTCTCTGTTCGAGGAGGAGTTGTTTAGCTGGGGTGGACGGGGCGACGGAGCCAGGGTGGAGGGAGTCCTCCCCGTCGTTGACGCGGTCGTGGAGGAAGAAGCAGAGGCGGGGGTATCCCTTTTTGCCCTCCAAGTGTTGGCGGAGCTCGAAGGCTTTTGACCTCAGACTCTATCACTAGTAGGTTTGATAATGGTGAATTGTGCGATTCCGAGGATTTGAGAATGCATATGGAGAGAATAGTAGATTCTCAGAGCCTATCCAGTGTGACTATGGATTGTGCTAATTTGTTGAATAATTGGTTAGATATGTATTTGAAAAGACAGATTAAATCATGTGTTGAATTAGTCGGAGCAAGATAAGGGCATGTTCAAATGAATACGCAAGTCTACAAGTATGTTCAAATGAATTTAGTTGTTTCTCCTTGATTGCTTGCTTATTTCCCTGCATCTTTTCTTTTTTGATGCTCTTCACAAAGCTTGTAGGTTCTTCCTTTTGTTAGAAACATTACGAGGAGGAGATGAGGGTTGTAGGTGTTTGATGAAATGCCCAAGTAACTCAGTTTTTTCATTTGTTTTTTTTCCAAGAGTTGGACACGATATTACATTCTACGCCGCCACCAGAACAAAAGTATCACCTGCGAAGATCAAGCTCAGCTTCTTTCTAAAGAATGCATGCATACTAAATTGCGTAGATTTGCATGGAGATTGGAGTGGTTTTTGTAAGATATTTGTATAAGAAAACATGTCTGGACTTGTGAGAACTTATGATATGTTTGCTATTTTATGTGGTTGTACTTGAAACTGAGTAGGAGAATGACTCATACTTGTGGGCTTGAACGATTTACATATGTTTAACTTTCATCATAATATATTAACTTTGTTCGTAACATGTTAACTTTCACCATAATATATTAATTTTCTTCGTAACATGTTAATTTTCAGCTGAACATGTTAACTTTCATCATAATATGTTAACCTTCACTATTACATGTTAACTTTCTGCTATATATATTAACTTTTATTCTAACATGTTGACTTTAAGATGAACATGTTAACTTTCATTTGAATACAGAATGTCAGTGAATGAAAAGGGAAAGAAAAATGTTCAGCTGTGAATTTAGGAAAAGCAGAGATTAGACCCAGCAGACCCACTTTCTTGAATGTTAACTTTAGTTGTTACATGTTAACTTTCATTATTATATGTTAACTCTCCTCGTAACATGTTAATCCAAAGTTAAAACAACATACAAAAATGGAGACAAACATATGCCTCATTGTACCAACAGACGTGTATTAGAATCGACGCATTGAAACTTCAAGAATAAGAAAAAACCCACTAAAGTAAAACTTGCTACAACTTCTCATGATATCTTAAACATATGTAAATCGTTCAAGCCGACAATTATGGGTCATTCTTCTACTCAGTTTCGAGTACAACCACAAAAAATAACTAACAGATCATAAGTTCTCACAAGTTCAGATATGTTTTCTTATACAAATATCTTACAAAAATCACTCCAATCTCCATGCAAATCTACAAATTTTAGTATACAGGCAATCTTTAGAAAGAAGCTGAGCTTGATCTTCGCAGTTGATGCTTTGGTTCTGGTGACGGCGCAGAATGTAATATCGTTCTCTTCTTCAAGTCGTGAGACCTTGATCTCCAGTTCATTGGTGTATGTCTATCCATTACAAAAACAAGCTTCTCTCAAAACACAACACATTCATAAGATGAGAAAAAGTAATCATTCTGAGAAAAAGTTAGCATGTTATGAAGAAAGTTAACATATTATTACAAAAATTAACATATAACAGTGAAAGTTAACATATTATGATGAACGTTAACATGTTTAGCTGGAAAGTTAACATGTTACAAGGAGAGTTAACATATAATGATGACAATTAACATGTACCAGTTAAAGTTAACATAGGATACATGTCATGTTCTTGTTGATCATGTTCTTGCTGATCATGAGATTTGACAGACATTCTATGTTCTCATGAGATTTAACATTAATCAAAATTTCACTTATTTTGCCACAAATAAGAGACAACCAAACCGTATGGTTAGATAAATAGCACAATTATCGGCTGGAGCTTTTAGATGTTATAAATGTTGCAGCACTGGATTCACAAAGGTAACGTCAGCTAATAAAAAACTTGGTAAAATAAAAATTCTAACCCATTGCGAAACACAATCTTACAGTTAAGAACACACCCAAAAGAGAAAACTAGTAGCAAATTCTCAAAGTAACAAATGGGCACAGCAAAACAAATGGTTTTTTTCTTCTCATATATAATGAATAACGAAGAGATGGTGGTTAATTCCTTAGAGGGTTGTAGTCCTGGGAACGTAGACTTACATTGGTCATACCACAGTGTCAAGACTCCCAAACAAAATTTTACATATTTATGTGTGATACTATTCTTATTACTTCAGTGAAGCAAAATGACAAACAACTGGTGTGCAGGGCACAAAAGAGCCACAAGAATCAAACACACATATATAATCATAGGAAAGTGGGTTACGTCATGAACCTGCACTTATAAAACCACTCAAAGGAAAATAAAATTCAAAAACTAAAATAATTAATCACTCACTTGATCATCATCTTCAACGTTAATACACTCCCCCTTCGCCCACTTCATTTGCCTCCAAATCTCCGATGCCTTGAACTGAAACTCCTCCCTGCTAGCCGAAAAATAAACTGAATACAGTAAGTCTCCATCTCTCCCCGACACTTTGGTCATCACTCCCTTCCACCAGACTCCGTTGTAGAACGCCTCGACGCACTGGTAGAGCTCGAAAGCGGCCGTATCATAGTGTGAAGGGTCTTCTCCTCGAGAGGCTTGAGATGTTCAACGATGAGAGTAGAGTAGGAGACGATGGGCGATCGTTGCCCGACGATTGAGAGGAGGATGGCGAAGGGCCGGGTGACATTGGAGAGGGTCTGGTCGAAGTAGAGGTCGGTGGTGGATGACCACCACTAGGAGAGGGAGGGGGAGGGGAGGAGATTGAGAGGAGGAGGAGGGGGAGGGGGAAGAGATTGAGAGGAGGAGGGGAGGTGGAAATTGAGAGGAGATTGAGAGGAGGAGGAGGGGAGGAGTTGCAACCAGATTGAGAGGAGGAGGAGGGGGAGGAGATTGAGAGGAGGAGGAGAAAACCACAGAGAAGAAGAAGAAGAAGAAGAAGAAGAAGAAAAGGGAGGGGTATTTTTCGGAATTATAGGCTGTCTAAAAATCACAACAGATAGCCAATCCACATCAAACACCGATGATGGAAGTTACAATCTGACAACTTTCAGAAGGTTACAATTTGAAGACTTTCACGTGGATCGATGAAGGTTACAATCTGACGACCTTCGTAACAATTGATGAAAGCTCTAATCAACAGCCTTCACAATCAACATCGAGAGTTACAATCTGACGACTCTCACATTTTTAAGGAGCCAAGACGAAGATTACAAGATGACGATCTTTGCAACGCTCTAGCAAAAGAGACTACAAATCGACGGTCTCTTCAAGTCAAAACGCAGATATCTCTCAAACCGTAAGGAATTTGGCAAAACTGTTGGAGTAAACCGAACCCAATGGGGTTGGTTTGGTCGGCTCTGTCTCGTCGAGATAGCCGATTTTTATATATAATTCGTCCAATTCCGACTTACGGTTTGAAAGTTATAACCTGTTCTTCGTAGCAAGTTATGTTCTGAAGTCCGTCTGCAAGACTAGACTTCGTCAGAACATTGGACTTATCCTGAAGCTCGCCAAGCCCGCCTAAGGTTCGTCTCTGCATTACAGAGTCAAAACGCAGAGTTCGTGGACTTAAAACGCAGAGTCCAACTTTGCGTTCAACGACAAAAACACACAGTTCATGCGGAGGCCAACTCTGCGTCTTTGGTCCAAAAACGCACAGTTCATGCGGAGCCCAACTTTGCGTCTCAGGTCCAAAAATGCACAGTTCATGAGGAGCCCAACTCTGCGTCCCAGGTCCAAAAACGCACAGTTCATGCGGAGCCCAACTCTGCGTCCCAGGTCCAAAAAACGTACAGTTCATGCGAAGCCCAACTCTGCGTCTCAGGTCCAAAAAACGCACAGTTCATGCAGAACCCAACTCTGCGTCCCAGGTCCAAAACGCATAGTTCATGCAGAACCTAACTCTGCGTCACAGGTCCAAAACGCAGAGTTCATCTCTGCGCAGTGCGACCTGTGCGTTTTCAGCCTAAAACAGGCCCAACTCTGCGTTTCAGGTCTAAAACGCAGAGTTCGGGCCCAGAACGCTGTTTTCAGTGTTTGACTCGTTCATGCACGATTTGAACGGTTCCAGAACCGTTTTCTCCCCACGATTTAAGGGGATCACTACCCTATCATGGAGAGATTTATGGGGGGCAGTTATACCCTATTAAACCCTCATTAATGAGAGATTTAAGGGGACGGTTACACCCTTAAATCCCCTATAAATAGTGGGAAACTCAATTGAGTTGAGGCTGGGTTTTTAGATCTTAGACTCGGCAGCGAAGAGGAGATCTTCGGCTTGGCAGCGAGGGGAAGATCGACGTTCGTCCTTCAGCATCGTTCAACAATAGAGAGCTTTCATCCTTGGCTTATAAACCGATTTTGGTTAAATCAACTCTTTCATAGAGTTTCAAACTCGTTCAGAGTTATCAACTCGATCAGAGTTCAAAACTTGCTCTGCAAGTTCTTCTAAAACTCGCTCTGAGTTATTAACTCGTTAAGAGTTATTTTCAAACTTGCCACATAAGTTCTCCATAGCGTCAAATCGTGAGGAGAAGACCACGTTTCAGTGAAACAAGACGTTCGGATCGTCAACGGAGAGCAAACTCGACGCGAGCATTCGAGGGAGGCACTCCATCCCCACCGTGAAGAACCAAGACCTAAACAAAGGGCAGAATTCAGATCAATTCTCCTCTCTTTTGTAATCAGAAAATCCAATTGTAATTGAGATTAAAGGAATACAAATCAATTTTCCTTCATTTTCTTATTACTGTAAATTTTCCACCAAACAAAAGATGGCGAATCAGCTGGGGAAAAGCTTTTCTGATGAAGAAGTGGTGGCGCAATCCGACGTCAAGCTCGCTGGAACAACGGTGAGACTCTCGTCATGGAGTTTGATCAAGCCGAGTTTGAGAAGGCCCTCTCCTCTGGATCCCTTAGCCCCAAGGCTATGCGCAAGATCCATAAAGTTTCTAATGAGACTAAAGCTCCAGTTGTGGCCGACTCATCTAAAGACTATCTCCCCTGGGGGTTGCACTGTTCATACAGTCCCCTCTCTAAAGGAGAAGACTTAGCTTCGGCACAATTCCAAAAAAGCCGACCCTCCAATCAACGCGAGCTCCGCGTTTGTGAGCCTCAACACGAGCTCTACATAAGCCAAGCTAAATGCAGCCCTCAAGGGTGCGTTTCCCAAATAAAACGCAACCCTTAGAGGTGCGTTCCAACATCAAAACGCAGACCTCAAAACCGTGTTGATCTGGCAGAACGCAACTCTCAGGAGTGCGTCCCAGAACCAAAACGTAACTCTCAGGAGTGCGTTCAAGATCCAAAACGCAGACTTACGAACTGCGTTAACCGACAAAAATGCAACCGGCAAAGGTGCGTTTCATCAACAAAACACAGACTTCGGTCTAGCGTTAGTAAAACAGAACACGAACCGGCAAAGGTGCGTTTCATCAACAAAACACAGACTTCGGTCTAGCGTTAGTAAAACAGAACACGACCCTCGTGTTTCTTCTTCAGAACACGATGCGATTCGTCGTGTTCAAAAAGATCAACGTGGATTCAAGATCCATGTTCACCAGGAGCCAGTCCTGTCCAATCATAGACTGGGGGTTCCAATTCAAACCTCACGATCAGTGAGAAATTCTCGCCAGACTTGAGAGAGTTCATATCGAGAGAAAGATCGATGTAATAAGTCATTCGTTCATTCCAATATGAACGACTGATTCCTGCGGTCCTCTCAGGATGTCAATGCTGCTCATATGCGGCCAAATAGTTGGTGTTCGACTAATTTACGAACGTTTCTTTGCCCAACCAACAACGACGTTCTCACAGGAAGAAGTCTCCAGAGACCAAATATCCTGGGGTCACTATCAATGTGATCGACAGAGGGAAAGCCTCAGGTCCTAGTTCCGATGATTCTGAGACAAGTCGTTCACCGACCATCGGAGAAATTGCTAACGAGTTTGAAGGAGTCTACCAACGCACTCGGATGCAAACAGGAGCCATTCCTTCTGTTAACTATCGGAGGTTAGCCAGAGGAACCAATTTCGATGATGAACACTCAGCCATTGCAGAGTCCTAATCATCAAGCTCTTTTGTTGAACATGAGAGCTCCGCTTATATGACGGGAAACCATAAAGATCTCGCGAAGAGACTCGACGAGCAGGAGGCCATACTCAAATCTTAGCAGGAGGCCATCAATGAACTCATGGCCCTGTTGACTCAAATCGTCGCAGACAAGGCCAAATCTCAGGAGATAGATTCGCCACCTAGGCAAGAATCTTCCCGGAGAGGAAAAACGTCTTCATCCCAACTTCACACAAGCAAAGGGAAGGAAAAAGTGGTTGATGGTGCTGCTTCTGATTAAGAAGCCCACAACCTGAAATCTTCCTCTGATGAAGGAAGAGAGACGGAGAACGCGCAGAATCTTCAGTCTGCCAAAATGGAAGAATTGGAAGCCCGCGTCAAAACCATTGCTAACAGAAGCGAGTTCCAAGATGAGGGAGTTACCATGCCCTATCCTGCCGAATGGGAAGCAGCCCCTTATCCTCCAAAATTCGAAGTCCCGACGCTACAAACTTTTGACGACACGGGATCACCGAACCAACATATCTATCATTTTAAATTACAGACTGGGAATGTGATATCAAACGATGCCATACTGACTCGATTGTTCATTGGCACCCTCAAGAGAGTTGCCTTTGAATGGTTCAAGAAACTGCCTGCGGGATGTATCCAAAAGTGGGCGGATCTAGAGAGACTTTTCCTGTCGAGATTCTTTAAAGAGGATACAGAAGTCTCCATCCATACCCTTCTCGCCACTAATCAGAAGAAGAGGGAGTCCGTTAAAGCCTTCGTCAAGAGGTTCCGAACCATGGCTCTCCGGTGTTCGTCAGGTATGACACAATCTACCTTAGTAGATACCTGTCGACACAACTTGCAGACCGACCTCCTAGCCCGAATAGGAGTTACAGAATGCCGTTCTTAGAGACAACTAATCTCTTAAGGCGAACAGGCTCAAAAGATTATTGTCAGGATTAAAGCTGAAGAACAAAATAGGCAGGATCAGCCTGAGCAATCGGACCTAGCCCAATCTTCTCAGTCTCAGAAAGGGAAGATACTACGACCACTGAAGCTAATCCTCTTTAGTAGGATGTCAGGGTCTCCAATAACTATCACGTTAATAATTACCTCTGATAGTCAAACTCGTTAGATAGTGGCCCATTAGGCGATGTGTCATGTCTGCTCCTTTTTCCCCTACACTTGTTTAAGACTGGGGGTTGGTTTATTTATAGTTCATTGGATTATGAATAATAAATTTTCTAAGTTGTCACGTTTAATAAAATACATCTGTCAACCACGAAATCCGTTAAAACTATCACGTTAACATCTACCTCTGATAGTCAATCAATCTGCCAATCCTCTTCAATAGGATGACAGGTCCACCAAAACTATCACGTTAACATTTATCTCTGATAGTCCATCAATTTGCTAATCCTCTTCAATAGGATGGCAGATCCACAAAACTATCACGTTAACAGTTACCTCTGATAGTTCATCAACTTGCCAATCTTCTTCAATAGGATGGTAGGTCTACAAAACTATCACGTTAACCGTTACCTCTGATAGTCAAACCCATCAGATAACGGCCTACCAGGTGATGTGCTTCTATTCCGACTTCATGGATAGTGCCCCACTGGGCGATGTGCCTTGTCTACCTCTTTTTATTCCCCTACTAAGTCTTAATTAAGACTGGGGGTTGGTTACTTAGAATCCATTGGATTAAGAGTAATGAATCTTTCACATCGTCGAGTTAACATTACACTTCTGACAATCATCACCACTACAGAGTATGAATACATCTTGCATCACTCCCAATTTGTCACGTTAACAATACACCTCCGACAACAATCAACTTATCAATCCTTATCAATAGGATGATAAGTCCTCAAAATTGCTCAAATCGTAATCTTTCCCAACAAGACACTAAGTCTTCAAAGTCTTGTTCAAATCACAAGTATCAAAATTTATCGCTTCTAGTGATAAACTCACCTAGCAAGTTTCCCCAGCGAGACTCTAATTCCTAAAATCTTGTGCAAGTCACAAGTAAAAAATCCTGTCAAGTTAATATCACACCTCTGACAACCAATCAACTTATCAATCCTCTTTAATAGGATGATAAGTCCACAAAGTTGCTCCAATCGTAACACAAATCCTGTCACGTTAACACTAAACCTCTGACAAATTCACTTATTAATCCTCTTCAATAGGATGATAAGTCCACAAAGTTGCTCCAATCGTAACATAAATCCTGTCACGTTAACACTAAACCTCTGACAAAATCAACTTATCAATCCTCCCTAATAGGATGATAAGTCTACAAAGTTGCTCCAATCGCAACATAAATTCACGTCATGTTAACACCAAACCTCTGACAAAATTCACTTATCGACTCTCTCCAATAGAGCGATAGGTACTCAAAATTACCCCGATCGCAATATTCTTCTTGTCACGTTAATATCACACCTCTGACGACCAAATTAACTTATCGACTCTTTTCAAAAGAGCAATAGGTCCAAAAAATACTGTTAGGTTAACATCACACCTCTAACAATCAAACCCCCCAATGAACTTGTTAATCATTTTTCAATAAGGATATTAAGTTTTCATTATAAAATCCCTAGCGGATTAAAGATTTCTGGAATTATCCTAGTGATAGTGAAGAAAAATTCTGAATTTCACTCTAAGTGAAAATTCATGCCAAGTTAATACTACACCTCTGGCACTATAGCACAGGAAGAAATAGTGACAAAGCCTACGTATTCAACATCGTAGCACCAAAATCCATGTCTTTCACGCATGGAGGACTTTATCTCGATCCCTAATTAGAGATAAGCCTACGCCTAACACGCGTTGCCGGTTAGTCTTTTCCCGTGAAAATGACAAAGTCTATGTATTCAAAATCATAGCATCAAGTCTAAGAGGGTTCATTCTCTTAGCACAACGTTACGTGTGAGACAGATTTAAATAATTCACATGCTAGCCCGACTCAAACGGCAGTCGGTAAAGGCTTATCAAATCCGTTGATGGCTAAGGGTTTGCCAAAAATCCTATGCATGTTTGCAGGCCCATCAGCTTAATGGATGTGAGCCGAAACTTAAAACAGATGAGCTAAAGACGAGTCTCAAAGACTTAGTCAAAAATACATGAGAGCCAACTCCGCGTCTCAAGTTCAAAATGCATTGGTTTACCCCCGTATTCCAGAAGCAGGATTATGACGCATACCTTCATACAGATCCTGCATAGCAAATCCCTTCAACCAAGCTACCTTCGAAGCGAGTGCAGAGAACAACTCCTTTGTGACAAGGAATCAAAAGCCCCACGATCAGAGTTGAGATCCAAAGTATTCCGAAAATTCATCCCAGTCAACCGCGAACTTTCGAAAACTTTGAAGGGGGTTCTGTAGGCTGTCTAAAAATCATAACAGATAGCCAATCCCCATGAAACACCGATGATGGAAGTTACAATCTGACGACTTCCAGAAGGTTATAATTTGAAGACTTTCACGTGGATCGATGAAGGTTACAATCTGACGACCTTCGTAACAATTGATGAAAGCTCTAATTAACAGCCTTCATAATCAACATCGGGAGTTACAATCTGACGGCTCTCATATTTTCAAGGAGCCAAGACGAAGATTACAAGATGACGATCTTTGCAACGCTCTAGCAAAAGAGACTACAAATCGACGGTCTCTTCAAGTCAAAACGCAGATATCTCTCAAACCGTAAGGAATTTGGCAAAACTAATGGAGTAAATAGAACCCAATGGGGTTGGTTTGGTCGGCTCTGTCTCGTCGAGATAGCCGATTTTCATATATAATTCGTCCAATTCCGACTTACGGTTTGAAAGTTATGACCTGTTCTTCGCAGCAAGTTATGTTCTGAAGTCCGTCTGCAAGACTGGACTTCGTCAGAACATTGGACTTAGCCTGAAGCTCACCAAGCCCGCCTAAGGTTCGCCTCTGCATTACAGAGTCAAAACGCAGAGTTCGTGGACTTAAAACACAGAGTCCAGCTCTGCGTTCAACGACAAAAACGCACAGTTCATGCGGAGCCCAACTCTGCGTCCCAGATCCAAAAGCGCACAGTTCATGTGGAGCCCAACTCTGCGTCCCAGGTCCAAAAACACACAGTTCATGCGGAGCCCAACTCTACGTCCCAGGTCCAAAAACACACAGTTCATGCAGAGCCCAACTCTGCGTCCCAGGTCCAAAAACGCACAGTTCATGCGGAGCCCAACTCTACGTCCCAGGTCCAAAAACGCACAGTTCATGCGGAGCCTAACTCTGCGTCCCAGGTCCAAAAAAAAATACAGTTCATGCGGAGCCCAACTCTACGTCTCAGGTCCAAAAAACGCACAGTTCATGCAGAACCCAACTCTGCGTCCCAGGTCCAAAACACACAGTTCATGCAGAACCTAACTCTGCGTCCCAAGTCCAAAACACAGAGTTCATCTCTGCGCAGCGCGACCTATGCGTTTTCAGCCTAAAACAGGCCCAACTCTGCGTTTCAGGTCTAAAACGCAGAGTTCGGACCCAGAACACTGTTTTCAACGTTTGACTCGTTCATGCACGATTTAAACGGTTCCAGAACCGTTTTCTCCCCACGATTTGAGGGGATCACTATCCTATCATGGAGAGATTTATGGGGGGCAGTTACACCCTATTAAACCCTCATTAAGGAGAGATTTAAGGGGGCGGTTACACCCTTAAATCCCCTATAAATAGTGGGAAACTCAATTGAGTTGAGGCTGGCTTTTTGGATCTTAGACTCGACAGCGAAGAGGAGATCTTCGGCTTGGTGGCGAGGGGAAGATCGACTTCGTCCTTCAGCATCGTTCAACAATAGAGAGCTTTCATCCTTGGCTTATAAACCGATTTCGGTTAAATCTACTCTTTCATAGAGTTTCAAACTCGTTCAGAGTTATCAACTCGATCAGAGTTCAAAACTTGCTCTGCAAGTTCTTCTAAAACTCGTTCTGAGTTATTAACTCGTTAAGAGTTATTTTCAAACTTGCCACGTAAGTTCTCCATAACGTCAAATCGTGAGGAGAAGATCACGTTTCAGTGAAACAAGACGTTCGGATCGTCAACGGAGAGCAAACTCGATGCGAGCATTCGAGGGAGGCACTCCATCGCCACCGTGAAGAACCCAGACCTAAACAAATGGGAGAATTCAGATCAATTCTCCTCTCTTTTGTAATTAGAAAATCCAATTGTAATTGAGATTAAAGGAATACAAATTAATTTTCCTTCATTTTCTTTTTACTGCAAATTTTCCACCAAACAGGAATGTTTTGGGATGTATTCATGGGAGTGTGTGAAAAAGGGGCTGAACAAATTTTTTGGGATTTTAAGGGTTAAAGAGTAAGGGAAAAAGATGGGGGGGGGGGCACATCTCCTTTATTTCTTTGGGGCCTTAAGGGTTAAAGAGTAAGGGAAAAAGATGGGGGGGGGGGCACATCTCCTTTATTTCTTTGGGGCCTAGACACAATTTTCCCCAATAATAAACATATTTCATATAATAGGTTTTTTCTTGTGTTTGGTTGATTTTTAAAAGTAAAAAAAGGAATGAGATGAGATGAGTTGTTACCATGTTATTGAATGATGTGTGTGATTTTTTTAATAAAACTTGTGTTGAGGGTGTTTGGTTGGCTAAAAAAATAAGGAAAAGAATTATAAGAAACTTATTTCATATAATAGGTTCTTTTCTTGTGTTTCGTTCATTCTTAAAACTAAGAAAATAAATGAGATGAGATGAGTTATCATTATATTATTGGATGATGTGACTCATACTTAAGGAAACCAATTTCCTTTTTTTTTTGAGAAAATGGATGGAAAGAAAATTTTAATAAGATGAGATGAGTTGTCACCATATTATTGGATGATGTGTGTAATTTTTAAAGATGAGATAAGATTGATGATGTGACACATTTTTTGTGTTTGGTTCATTCTTAAGGGGCTGTTTGGTTCGCTAAAAAAACATGGAAATTAAAGAAAAGGAAATATATTTTTCATAATTGGATGTTTTTTTGTGTTTGGTTCACTTCTTAGAAGTAAAAAAGAGATGTGTTGAGATGAGTTGTCACCATATTATTGGATGATGTGAATGATTTTAAAAAAAAACTTATTTTGAGGTTCTTTTCTTGTGTTTGGTTGGCTAAAAAAGTAAGGAAAAGACTTTCCTTGTTTAGATTCTTTTCTTGTGTTTGGTTCATTCTTAAAGCTAAGAAAATAGATGAGATGAGATGAGTTGTCATTATATTATTGGATGATGTGACACATACTTAGGAAAATCAATTTCCTTGTTTTTGGAGGAAATGGATGGAAGGAAAATTTTAATGAGATGAGATGAATTGTCACCATATTATTGGATGATGTGAGTAATTTTTAAAGATGATAGTAGATGAGATAAGATGAGGTGAGGTGAGTTGGATGAGATGATTGATGTGACTCATTTCTTGTGTTTAGTTTATTTTTAAAAATAAGAAATAAGATAAGATGAGATGAGTTGTCACCATATTATTGGTTGATGTGGGAGATTTCTAAGGGTGGAAAATGATGGAAACCAAATTTTATTGATTTCCATGTTTTTTTTTCTTTTCTTGGTTTTTAGGAAACGAATCAAACAGCCCTAAAAAGTAAAAAAAGGAGATGAGATGAGATGAGTTATTACCATATTATTGGTTGGTGTGGGTGATTTTTAAGGATGAAAATGGATAAAAATTAAATTTTATTGATTTCCCAGGACCTATTTCCTTTTCTTTGATTTTAGGAAACCAACCAAACAGCCACTTAGTTAAAAAGTGAAAAGTTGGATGGCAAATAAGTATTTTCGGTGACAAACAATTTTTAAGTGAAAATTTAACTAATTTTTATGACAAGCCCCTCACTCTCTTATTTTCGAATTTATCTTCTCAAGTTTTAAAATATATATAAAAAACCTCTCTCCTTCCCTCTCTCAATCACTCTTCCTCCCTCCCTCTCCTCCTTCCCATCATCTTCTCCCTCCTCCTTCCTACCATCTCCTTCATTCTTTTCTTATATGTATCCCCAACCTCCCACTTATTCTCCCTCCTTTCACATATCCTTCCTGATATTTATGTCTTTATCTCGTTCTCTAAATTCATCTTTTCTTAACATCTTTCGCTTCTCTTTTTTTCTTTGTCATCTCTCTTCTTCTTTCTCTCTTCCCCTATTCTTCATCTATCCTAATGCTTCAAGTAAAATTTTGATGTTGGGTATGAGAAAGAAAGAGGAGGATGAGGAGATTTGTTTAGTTTTTGATGATTGGAGGGTGAATAGAGAGAGGGTAGAGCAAGGAAGGAGAGGGAGAGTGAATGGGAGAGACGAAGAGGAGAAGGAGGTTAGGTGTTTAATAAAATGTTTGATATTGTGTCTAAGAGAGGAAGAGAATGTTAGATTTTTTTAATGATTAAAGGGTGAAGACGAAGTGGGAGAGAGGAGGGGAGGTTGGGGATTATGAGGGGAATGAAGGAGATGTTGGAAAGGGGAAGGTAAGAATGGATATAGGAAAGGATGGAGAAGAAGTGGGAGAGAGGAAGGAAAGTTGGGGATTTTAGGAGAAGAGAATGGAGGAGATGGTAAGAAGAAGAAGGGAGAAATGATGGGAAGGGAGAGTTTTTTTACAAAATTTAGAAAACCTTTTGGGGGTTAATCTGAAAAATATGAGAGAGTTAGGGGCCTATATGCAAAAATTACCTTTAGATTAAAAATTATCGTCTGCATCGAAAATGCCTATTTTTTTTATCGTGTTTATTACTTTTTAGGCTAAACTATAGACGACTGCAATTTTTAGGCTAAATTTGTAAATGAGCGTCACTTTTTAGGCTAATATGATATTTTAGCCTTTTTACAAGTGAGAAAGTATCAGATCCTTCTCTTTCTTTTGGTATAAATATAGATATATTCCTAAATTTTGGTTTAATTTCACAAACGATCCTAACATTTAGGGGTTTGCATCCTAAACTTTAATTACATGACCCTTTAAACCTTTAACTTCGCAATGTCACAAAGTCATGAACCTTCTGCTTTTCTCACAGGAAATCCTAAACCCTCAGCTTTTTCTCATTGGAACCATCTATCCTCAATTAGCAAATAACTAAATCTCTTCGAGAGAAGTAGTAACTAGACTAGGGTTTTTTTTTAAAGTACATTGGTTAGTTTCCTGTTACTGGGGGGTTACGTGAGATAACCTAGTTTAGAGGGTTATGTGCAAAATCTCCAAGGGGTTTTGAGAAATTAACCCTTGAATCTTTCACATTGTTGGTTAGATATTACTTTGGGAGTTCTGCACCAAACTATCATAAAACGTGAAAATTAGACAAAACAGCCTTTAGTCGGAAGTGCAACCTTCTGCCTAAGAAGCTCATGACCTAAGCCCACTGCGATCTTCGCATGGCGGATGTCAACTATCTTCTCATGAGTGTTATTTCCTTATCCTACTACGTACGCTACAGCATTGGCTAACATGCTCAACTGTCCATGAGCTTGTCCGATGTTCGTCTTGATTAACAAACACTTCAGATATACTATACAGAGATTCAAAAGCAAGAAGAAAAAAAAAAGAAGAATCTTTCAACAAGCTGGATTATTCATTAATTAATTACTGAAAAGATCACGGTATATTAGGCACTCACTTGAAAATTAACTAACGTCACGTTGCTCGTGTGAGCTTTCCCTGGCCCACAAAACATTATCTTTCATGGGTTGGATCAATTAGGGATGCAAAACAATTGTAATTATTAATCATCATATCTTGAGAAATGTGATTTCCAGATATCATGCTGGCAAAGTATCTAAAGACAGGATTTGTTTTCAGGACCCTAGTGTATATACGAAAAAGCTAATGTCAGAGGAAAAAGCTAATTATTATTGGTAAAATGTGAGAATTTTGTATGGGTGACAGTAAGATGATCTACATAAAAATGGATTCACTCCAAATTACTGTAGAGGTTGCATATTCAACGTCTATAAGAATATTACACTAAAATATTAGTGAATCTCTGCAAATCCATGTCAGACGACAAATCCGCATCTCAATTGAAGATAAAAGATAGATAATTCCATTAAAACATCATGGACAATCTAAATACGAATTAAAAAAATTTAAAAATAACAACCGGCATGCTCACATCGATCATACATAGCAGAGATATATGTTTGCAAACAAGCCATTTATTTATTGAAAACATGAGAAATTAATACGGTGACACTTGAAATGTACCAAATACATTACAATATGTCAACAATATTACACACTAGACTGACGCATGCAACCTCGGCACTCAACTACACATCCACTGGCAAAGGAAGAAAGGTAGAAGGGCACAAGCACAAATCATACTTCCTCCTGGCCCCTAACCCCCCAATCTCACTCATGTCCAACTCCTTCATGCCCTCCGGCAAACTCCATTCAAAATAATAAAGCAAGTTGGCAAGCGCAATCTCCATCCCCACAAGCCCAAACATAATCCCGGGACAAAGTCTCCTCCCCGCTCCAAACGGTATGAACTCATAATTAGTCCCCATGAAATCCACCGAGTTCTCTTCGAACCTCTCGGGCTTGAAAACCTCGGGGTCATCCCACATGTTAGGGTCCCTTGCCATTGCGTAGGCGTTGAAGATGATTAGGGTTTTTTTGGGGATGTCGTAGCCTTGGATTTGGAAGGAGTCTGTTGTGAGTCGAGGGACTAAGAGAGGCGCAGGAGGGTGGAGACGAAGTGCTTCTTTGATTACTAGTCGGAGGTAGTGGAGTTCTTTTATGTCGGATTCGGTTATCTTGGGTTTGGATCCGACCACTCGTCGAACTTCGTCTTGAGCTTTTTTCATGACTCTAGGGTTTTGGATGAGTTCGGACATTGTCCATGTCATAGAGGAGGCTGAGGTTCCGCTGCCCCCGGCAAAGATATCCTGCGTACATCATGAAGGAAAACTTTTTGTTTAAGAGTTCTACGTATGTTCGTAAATGAAACTAAGTTGCATAATTAATCATAATAAGTTTTGATTTTATTTATTTATTTATTTACTTTGAGAAATAGAAAGTTTTCATGAATAGTACGTTCAAATTTATATTAAAACAAGGAGCTTTTCTTAGGTGCCGTTTGGCAAAGGATTTGGATCCTCTCCACTACAAAAAAGTAGTGGAGAGACCACTACTTTTAATCTCAAACATTGATTATTTAGTAGGCGGTTATGATACAATCTAAATCTAACACTTACCATACCCCCGTGTATTGCACTCATTCCTAATTTGCACTAAAAGAAAAAATCATAACCATCAACTAGATAATCAATGGCTGTGATTATCACTACAAATTTTTTTGTAGTGGAGAGGATCTGAATCCTTTGGCAAAGGGATAAGTGAGGGGTTAAGAAGACTTAACCCTTTCTTAACCCGCTAAACACAAAAAATTTGTACAGGGGTTAAAGTGAGTTAACCCTCCATAATTTGTCAAACACAAAAAATACAAAAGAGTTAAGCTAACCATTCTAAAGGAATTAAATTGAGTTAACCCCTCAAAATAAGAGGTTTACTAATACTCCTATTCAAAGTGATTAAGAGTTAACCCCTCTAATTATAAAAAAAAATACTCAAAATCATTCTTACTACCAAACACTAAAAAATTATCACAATGACTAAAATAAAACTTTTATAACGGGTTAATAATTTAGTTATTCGGGTTATCAAATGGACTAACTATGTTAATCATTCCTCTTAATCCCTCTTCCTTAACCCTTTGCCAAACGGAAGGCATTTTACTCATTTGGACGCACCGTATGATTTTTAGGTCTACAATCAGATATACAGTGTTAGGGAGGTTGCCTCACAAAACTTAAGTGGGTTAACTGATATTTTTAGAGTTTAGAGGGGCTTATCTTAAAATCGACCAATCTTAGGGAGGTTTTATTAAATTGACGCCAATAATAAATCATAATTGGTCATGTTGACGTCATGAGTTAATTATGATGGTTATTAAGCATTGGGAAAAAAGACAAGATCTAAACCATGAATGAAAAGCAAAAAACTTTAAAAAAAATAAAAAATAAAAGAAGAAGAGGAGGAGGAGGGAAAATGATAAAGAAAACTTACAAAAAGGACTGCCTTCATGCTAGTATGATCGAGCTCCAAATCATAACCACCCTCATCTCTAATCTTACACAAAACATCCAAAATATTCTCGACTCCATTATTCTCCCCCAAAATCCCATCGTCCCTCTCCTTAGCCCTCTGCTCTCTCCTATCATCAATCACCCCCTGCAATATCCTATCCACTTTCTTATGGCACTTGTCTATTTTCTCCGTCATCCCATTCAAATACCCAATAATTCCCGCCACCGACGGAAACAAATCCACCGCGTTAAACCCACTCGCCAACTGCAAACTCTCCCTAAACGCGTCCAAAAAATCTTTACCGTCCTTGCTCCGCTTCCCGAACGCAACTCTCGCGATCAGATTGTTGGTGTAAGCGTGAAACAGCTCGGTGAAGTTGACGGCAAGCGATTGGCGATGATGGCTCTCGACGACGTCCATCAGATCCATCGTCTCGACCTCTCGAGCGGATTGGTACGACCTTACTCGTTTTGGGCTCATGAGCTCCATGACGAAGAGTTTACGGACCCTCTTGTAGTACTCGCCGAACGGGGCGAAGAGCATGTCGATGGGGCCGTAGAGGATGACGTTGGCGGCGACGATGTTTTCGGGCCGGGACGCGATGCTTATGTCGTGGTTCTTGAAGAATTCTCGGGCCACGATGCCCGAGGTGACGACCACGGCGGGGATTTGGCCGAGTTGGAGGTGCATTATGGGGCCGTGGAGTTTGGCAAGGTCGCGCAGCGCGTGGTGGGCGAGCTCAGCGCCGAGGAGGTGATGGAGGCTTCCGACGATTGGGAGTTTCGATGGGCCCGGAGGGAGGTTAGGGTTTCCGCGTTTGAGGAGGACTTTTGTGAGGAGGAAGGTGAGGGTGAGGAGAAGGAAGTAGAGGAAGAGCTCCATGTTGAGAAATGGGAGATGGTATGAGTTTGCGAGTACAATTCGCGGAGTATTTATAGGCAACGGAGTTGTGCGTGCAGCTTACCGTTTTGAATAGGTGAAAGTAAAAAGAGTAGATGAAAAAAGTGAGGTCCGTAATTAATAATTATTATGTATGAAATAGCTAGCCAAAGTTTTTTTTTTTAATATATGTTTATGGAAGTAGAAGAAGTAGTAGTTATGCTTATTTCTTCTTTCACCTTTTCTATTTGGATAGCAAGTGAAAAAAAATAAATTTTAGGAAGTAGCATAAAATATGTCATAGCATATTATATCATTAAAAAATTGATAATAATTAATATTCAACTTGTTACTAACATATCTTAAATTACTCTACAAGAAAAAAAACCATGCGCAGATCACATAAGAACATCCACGAACACAAGAGAATGGTAACTCAAATAATAATAATAATAATAATAATCAAAAAAGTGCTGGGACATATATAAACAGTTGATTGTCCTGATTTGTATCTATATGCGCTTCACGGTCGCATGCATAAAGGATGGGATTGGATTAATCAGAGACAATAAGTTCAAAATAAAGCTCTAATTTAACTTCTACTACTTCCACTGCAACAAAAGTCGTAAACTATGATATATTTTTTATCTATATGCGATATCTTTTTTGTATCACACAAATAAAGCGCAACACATATTAAAAGTGTGGTTAGAATATGTTTTTACACATGTGAGAATGTATCACACGATTCACGACACATATATACGTCGAAAGTGGTGACACATAGGTGTGTCACAGAACTTATGGTATCAAGAATAGTAACACATAGTTATGTCTAGACCATAAAGATATAAAGACACATAGCTGTGTCTAGACCATAAAAATTAAAGATTATCATCATTCAACACTATAACTTTTCAGAACACTGTTGATGTCAGTTATCAAACAGAGAATTTAGGTTAGAGTTATGATAGTGTTTAGAGTTCTCAAACTTCTTCAGATGACTAGGTCCAGGGCCTGTTGTTCTTTCCTGCACATGAAAAACTCATAAGAGGGTGGAGTTGAGTTCTCACGTGGTTCCTCTAACGATCAAGTCAGAATTTTGATCTTGAGTAGGAAAATGAGACAAGTAGTATTAGTAGTTAATCAAAGTTGCCAAATTTCAGAAGAAGTTACCCCATGGAGGGTAGCTCCCTTTTATAACAGATCGGAGGGGTATAAAGGTAACTTCGACCAATTCCATTTGCTGTTGATTCAGCAGATACCTTCCAGGTGTCGATCGTGGAAGAAAGTGAGTCATCTGATTATTTAATGAGTGAATGACAGCAAATACTTTGAGTTGACTGGGTCCGATGAGTCATAAAGATTATGGGTGCTAGAGTAATGATGATACTATCAAAGCAATTAATGCAAGGGAAGTCGGCTGGTGAGGGATTCAAAGTAATTGTTGCCTTTCTTTTAGTTTAGTCAAGGGCCGAGAAGCACCACTTTTTGACTCGGCTACGTAAGTTGTTGGCTGACACGGTGGGCCGAGTGCGGGTTGATCGTTGGGTCGATAGGGTGAGGTGGCCAAGAAATACCGCCTTTCGACTCGCCTAGTCAAGTTGTCGGCTCTGGGGGTTTATAGGGAGAGGTGGTCAACAAGTATTGCTTTTCGACTCGAATACGCAAATTGTCAGCCTTGGGCTCCGCTGTAGGAGTAGTTTGAGTCGTCTTGGTCCCTAATCCGTCTGATTCGGTGAGGTACGTGTCGGTCTCTCTAGGGAGATTAGTACTTGTTGATTTTCTAAACTATAACAGTCACCCATCCTATAATTACTCTTACCAAAGCACACATAACTATAGAGTTTTTTTTAACTTACACGCTATCATAAATGTTTAATAATCATCATGATTAAAATCTAAGATTATTATTTAAGCCATCAATAGATCCCCTCACAATCCATTTTGGACTATTAATCTTTTTCAATTATATTTAATTATATCTAATGATACAAATGTATGTTGTAGTTTGTCACACTTTTTATTTGTGTCACTATTGTTTAATCCTTTGTAAATAAAATGATATTGTTATATATGTCATAAAATAAGTGTGGGCATATACAACTTCTGTTGTAGTGTTCACAGCTATTTCTGTGCAAACATACAGGCTCTAAGTGTAACATTTTTCGAAATGAGATTTGCAGCACGATAGAAGAAATATAAAACTGGTAGAATATAAAGTTATAATCTCAGTCCCTATCATAACTTTGAAGCTCTAGAGTAGTGATTGGGTTTTTTGACATGGTATCAGAACAACCGCATTCGAATTTTGTTAGTCATGAATTTTTAAGCGAATTTTAGAAAAATCGATACTGCTTCCGGAGTCGAGATTTATGTCTGAAAAAATACCTCAACCTGTCAAGAATGTTTAAATATAACATTATAATGCAGTAAATTCAGAGTTTTAGTTTAGTGGGGAGGCTCCTTTGATGAGAATATAACACAAAAGTATTAAATACAATACAATGTAGCAATGACATGTTGATAGCATAACTTGAGCCGACTCTGCGTCGTACATTTTTAATTAACGTAGAAGGTGTACGTTGAGTTGATTAATTAAAATTGGACACTCCAAAAAAAGATTAAGGGAATCTTGAAGATCTATTTGTTGTACGATGTGCTCCACGTGTTTTACTACTTTTGTCCCGTTTGGCGAAGGTAGCAGGGATTAAGGAAAGGGCCATTGCTACGTTAAAATTTGAAATAGAAAGCATTACTTGTTGCTATTTCTTTATATATAAATGTGTCGTTTGTGTCGGCAGCAATTCGGCAGCACAACAAGAGAGTCAGGTCGCAATAAGAATTCCCGTCTCACCAAAAAAACAAGACTCTGAAACAAAATATCTCAACCAAGTGAGATATCAGCTATTCCTCTCATCAGTTCTAGGACTGACCTGTCGAGGGAACCTAAAAGCTATTACAAATCACACAAATAACGAGACAACCAATTTTTACGTGGTTCGGCAAATAGCCTACGTCCACGGGGCAAGGAGGGGGAGATCTACTACTAGAGGGAGAGATTACAACTAGGGTTTACAATCACTCACAACCTAAACCCTCAAACAAACTCTCAAATCCCTCACAATATCTCTCTACAAAAGGATGCTCAAAACTCTCAAAGTCGGCACGGAACGCCTCTGTGTTTTTCTTTTTCTTCACAGCCAAAAATCACCTCTGCTGCTTGCTTCTGTTCCGCAGCCGCACAAAAAAATATTCCATGCCTTCGCACACCAAAACCCTAGGCGTCTAGGGTATTAATAGCAGTCGGGTGGGCTTACTAAAAGCAATTGTGGGCGGCACTTTGTGGCCCCCACTTACTTTATTTCCTCACAATTCTCCACCTCGGTGAAGTTTTTTCAAAACTGAGCCGACACCAAAGCAACCAAATGTCCCACTTGTTATGTCCAGTACGCCATGAAACAATTCACGATAACGGACTCAATCCACAACAAGTCGAGATCCAAATAAAAATGAGATCACTCTCCAAAAGTCGGTATCTACTCACCAAATCGGTTGCATCATAAAGACTGTCTACGTATCCTCTTGCCCAAGGAATCAAGCCTTACGTAATTCACCCAAATGGCCGTCAACGGCCTCAACGATCACGAATATGCAACAAGCTTCGACAATGATCAAACTTGTTACTCGGAACCACCTTAGTGAGCATATCCGCCGGATTATCCTTTGTGTGGACTTTCACAATTTCCACATCGCCATCTTCAAGAACATCTCGAACGAAGTGATAACGAACGTCAATATACTTCGTCCTCGCATGAAAAACCTGATTTTTCGCCAAATAGATAGCACTCATGCTATCATAATGAATAGTGATGGACCTCTGTGATATACCAAGTTCTTCCAAAAGTCCTCGAAGCCAAATAGCCTCCTTCACAGCCTCCGTAACTGCCATATACTCTGCCTCCGTTGTAGACAAAGCCACCGTCGACTGTAAGGTGCATCTCCAACACACCGGCACACGGGTCAAAGTGAACACATATCCCGTCGTAGACCGGTGCTTATCCAAATCCCCGGCATAATCCGAATCAACATAACCAATGCATACCTGTCCACCTGTAGTATCCCGCTCATAAACTAAACCAACATTGAGCGTACCTCGAATGTACCTCAAAATCCATCTCACGGCGTCCCAATGACTCACTCCTGGATCGTGCATGTATCTCGAAACCATGCTCACCGCCTGTGACAAATCTAGTCTCGTACATACCATCGTGTACATCAAGCTCCCAACTACGCTCGTATATGGAGTCTTCGACATCAGTTGCTCTCATCGCAATGCAATCTTATCAAGTTAATACCACATCTCTGACAATCCACTTATCAACCCTCTTCAATAGGATGATAAGTCCACAAAGTTGCTCTGATCGTAACATTTTCCAGTCACGTTAATATCACACCTCTGACAATCTACTTCTCGAATCTCCTCAATAAAGTGATAAGTCCACAAACTCGTCAAGTTAACATCACACCTCTGACGACCAAACCAACTTATCGACTCTCTTCAATAGAGCGACAGGCCCATAAAATACTGTTAGGTTAACATCACACCTCTAACAGTCAAACCCCCTAATAAACTTGTTAATCCTTTTTCAACAAGAATATCAAGTTTTTATTATAAAATCCTCAGCAGATCAAAGATTTTCTGGAATTATCCTGGTGATAATCAAGAAAATTTCTGAATTTCACTCTAAGTGAAAATTCATGTCAAGTTAATACTACACCTCTGACACTTCTAATTTTTTTAGTGTTTCAAGTGAAAACATAACACAAGAAGAAACAGTGACAAAAGTCTACGTATTTAACATCGTAGCACCAAAAATCCATGTCTTTCACGCATGGTGGACTTTATCTCGATCCCTAATTAGAGATAAGTCTACGCCTAACACGCGTTGCTGGTTAGTCTTTTACCACGAAAAAGACACCAGAATTCATGCCTTACACGCATGGGGGGCTTTATCTTGATCCCTAAATAGAGATAAGTCTACACCAAACACGCGTTGTCGGGTAGTCCATTCCCGTAAAAATGACCAAGTCTATGTATTCGGCATTGTTTGGTGGAAAATTAGTAATAAGAAAAATAATAAAAGAATCGTATTTGATTTATTCTCTCTAACTGCTTAGAAAAAGAATGATTACAACCCTCTCAATCTCGATTACAATTGGATTTCCTGATTACAAAAGAGAAAAGAATTGATCTGGATTCTCCCCTTTGTTTAATTCTGGGTTCTTCACGGTGGCGATAGAATGCTTCCCTTGAATGCTCGCATCGAGTTTGCTCTCCGTTGACAATCCGAACGTCTTGATTCACTGGAATGGTATCTCCTCCTCACGATTGGACGCTGTGGAGAACTTGCGTGGCATGTTTAAAACTCTGAACGAGTTTAAACTCTTGAAAAAGAGTTGATTTAACCAAAAATCGGTTTGACAAGCCAAGTATGAAAACTCCAAGGAACTTTGTTACTGCAGCAATTCCCCTCCTAAAAAGCCAGCCCCGAATCCTTCTTCTCTGCCAAGTCGAAGGACCAAATCCGAGAACCAAAAAGAAGGCTGAATCCGAGAGCCCAATCTTCCGCCCGAACTCAGTTGAGTTTTCTCCTATATATAGGAGATTAAAGGGTGTAACCGCCCCTTAAATCACTCCTAAGTGGGGTGTAACCGCCCCCAAATCGTGGGAAACAGTTTTGAAACCGTTCAGCTCATGTTAAATGAGTCAAACAATGCCCAAGTTAGCGTTCAGGACCCTAACCGTCTTAGGAATGGAGACGCGGAGTTGGGTACCCGTTGGGTGTTGAAAAACGCGAGGGCCGCCCGTGTTTTGGAGTCTGAAGGTTGGAAACGCGGGGGTCGCCTACGTTTCGTTTGCTGAAGGTTGGAAACGCGGGGGTCGCTTGTGTTTTGCTTGTTGAAGCTTGGAAACACGGGGGTCGCTTGCGTTTCGTTTGCTGAAGGTTGGAAACGCGGGGGTCGCTTGCGTTTTGCTTGTTGGAGATTGGAAACGCGGGGGTCGCCTGCGTTTCAGGAATTGAAACGCAAGGGTAAATTCCGTGTTTTAGAAGGAGCTAATGACTTATATCTTCTTCTGTAGAGCGTTGGAAAGACCATTGTTCAGTAATTTTCATCTTGGCTCCTCGAAAATATGAGAGTCGTCAGATTGTAACTCCCGATGTTAATTGTGAAGGCTGTTAATTAGATCTTTCATCAGTTGTTGCAAAGGTCGTCAGATTGTAACATTCATCGATCTACGTGAAAGTCTTCCAATTGTAACCTTCTGGAAGTCGTCAGATTGTAACTTCCATCATCGGTGTTTGATGGGGATTGGCTATCTATTGTGGTTTATAGACAGCCTACAGGCATCATAGCACTAAGTCTAAGAGAGTTTATTCTTTTAGCATAACGTTACATGTGGAACGGATTTAGATAATCCACATGCTAGCCCGACTCAAACGGTAGTTGGTAAAGCTTATCAAATCCGTTGATGGCTGAGGGTTTGCTAAAAATCCTATGAAGGTTTGTGGGCCCATCAGCTGAGTGGATGTGAGCCGTGATGTGACGTTTGACGGCTTATGCTAGTTGGTACCATCGCTACACTTTCTCTTTGAAGCTCATCCTCGCACGGGTCCTGCATGGCAAGCCCATTCAACCAAGATGCTTACGAAGCGGGTGCAGAGAACAACTCCTTTATGATAAGGAATCAACAGCTCCAAGATCATAGTTAAGATCCAAAGTATTCCAAAAATTCATTATAGTCAACCGCGAACTTTCAAAAACTTTGGAGGAGGTTCTGTAGGCTGTCTAAAAATCTCTGCAGAGAGCTGATCCCCATCAAACACTGATGATGGAAGTTATAATTTAACGGCTTCCAGAAGACTACAATTTGAAGACTTTCACGTAGATCGATGAAGGTTACAATCTGACGACCTTCACAACAACTGATGAAAGCTCTAATCAATAGCCTTCATAATCAACATCGGGAGTTATAATCTGACGACTCTCACATATCAAAGAGCTAAATCAAAGTTTATAAAATGATGATCTTTGCAACATTCTGACAGAAAGAGACTACAAATCGACGGTCTCTTCAAACCAAGATGCGGAATTCCTCCCCGCGTACCAGCATCAAGACACAGCGTTTTTAGCCGTTGACGCAAATCAAGCTCGGACACTAACACAGTGCAAATGCAGCTCACATTTAGCTCCAAACACTACAAATACAGCTCAGATCCAACTGCCAACGCAGCTCATGTTCGGCCGCAAATGCAGCCTCCGAAAGCTACCAACGCAGCTTCCATTTGCTGCCAAATGCAGATCTTAAATGCTGTCAAACTACTAGCAATGCAGCTTACAAATCGCTATAAATGCAGCTTCCAAATGCTGCAAACGCAGCTTCCAGATACTGTGTCCGAGCTTTCAGACGCTGCGTTTGAACGCAGAATTATACCAGAATATAATTCTTGCGTTTAACTCATTCAAACACGAGCTGAACGGTTTTAAAATCATTTCCCATGATCTGAGGGGATCACAACTCTACTCAGGAGTGATTTAAGGGGTGATTACATCCCATTATCCCTACAAATGAGCGATTTTAGGGGCGGTTACACCCCCTAATCACCTATAAATAGCTAAAAATCAGCTTAATCGGCAGGCTTTTGCTGATCTTTGGATCTTTGAGCATTTTCGGATCTAGAGATCAGCAAAGAGCTTGGAAGCTTTCTTCAGTAACAGAAAATCTTTAAGGATTTGCTACTTGGCTATTAACCAATTTACGGTTCAAACAACTCTTTGTTAGAGTTTGAACTCGTTCTGAGTTCTTAAAACTCGTTAAGGGTTCCTTCAATCATTCCAGTGAAGCAAAACGTCGGATCGTCAACGAAAAACAAACTCGACGTGAGCATTCGAGAGAGGCATTCCATCGCCACCGAGAAGAACCCGGATTTAAACAAAGGGGAGAATTCAGATCAATTTTCTTCTCTTTTGTAATCAGGAAATCCGAATTGTAATCGAGATTGAGAGAGTTGTAAATATTTTTTTTCTAAGCAGTTAGAATAAAATCAAACACGATTCTTTCATTTTCATTTCACAAACTTTCCAACAAACAGCTTTTTCTACTTACCATTCTCTTAATTCTTTAGCTAGTTGTATTTTTAGGTTGATACATATTGCTGATATAATCTGCGACGATATGCTTATATCCCCTGCAAAATTGAGATAATTATATGATGAATTTTATATTTAGTTGTCTTTAATAATAATTTCAGTAATAAATTATGTATCCTTATATATAGAAATTTTAAAATCTGATAATGTTATTACAGGCTTATCTTTGATTTCGGCTTCAAGAATGGATCCTTCATTTGTAGCCAAATCTCCAAATAAAGTTACGCGCATAGTCATTCCACTGTATACGAAAAAAGAAAGGGCGTTAATCTTTTTTTCTTATGATATTGGAAATAAGTATCACGAATATATCTTTTATCCATGAGCGTGATTTCCATCCTATTATGTGGTTTGTTATGTCTTATAATATAGTTGATCACCGGCTTCACGTTAGTTGTTATTGCAAGAATATATGCAAGTAATTTTATAAAAGATTTATGATTCTATAAATTAATGTCTCGTTTTTTATTGAAGATTAAAGTAAAAAATTTATAAGTACTTACTAATTTTTGTTGCATCTTTCATGAAAAATGCTTCTTCAAATGGGAAAAAGTTGTTCAATATGTTCTCCAAGTGGAAATCTGTTGGTGCATCCTTGATAGATACGTATTTTATTAATACTAATTTAAGTGACTTGTGGATACTTGGGAAAACTGGGTTTATTCCTTTCACTTCTCCATTTGAAATGAAAATAATTTGATTTTTTCAAAGCATATCTATAAACTTTTCGATAGTCAATGTGAAGTTACTATGAAAATTGTGTAATTTCTTGGTTTATATATAGGCATGAGGTGTTGCATGTGATAGGATAATAGTCATAATTAGAGTTCTCTTTTTACAAACATTTAAAATTTAAAAATTAGAATTTAATTAGGATTATGTTTCATTGTTTATTTTGAATTTAGAGATGTTTATCAAGGTATGCACGTGCAATTTTGAATTTAGAGATGTTCATATGATTAAGATCATTTTTTAACAACAACCGAATACAAGATCATCAAAGGAGTTGATGATAAACTGAAATATTTAAATTACTTGAACTGTCCTAACTTGCAACATCAGTTATGTTTGTTACACTTTATTTTAATTGAACTATCCATATAACCGCTATAACTATCCTAACTTGCATCTTGTATTTCATTACCGAATAACACTCATGTATGGTGCTGTAGGTGTAAATTTTGATCTCCCAAAAACAGGGAACTTCGTTTGTATTAATAAGAATAACTTATTACAAACTAATAAATCGAAATTACAACAGAAGCGGAGGGAATGCCCTCCTTGTTTAATGTGGGGACTTTCGGTAGCTACAGGATGCTTCGATCGATTCTCGTGCCGAGTCTGCTTCCCTTGGACGGTTCGACCGAGGTTACTGGAGAGCTTCAGTACACAGTAGGAGCTCAGGTTGATGGAGTTCGGGTCTTCGAGTTCGGCGGCGATCGGGGCCCGGAACTGAGAGGAGATGCTACAGTGCAAAGGTTATGCAAAGAGCTTGCCGTCGACCCGATTGAGAGTCGAGAGCTAGTGGTTCGGTTAGCTGATTCAACTATGGGCGAATCGCTGAGCGGCTGAAAACAGCTGAACCTCTTCTTTTTGGCTGAAAGAAGTTCTGAACCCCTTCTTTGTGGCTGGAAGAAGTTCTTAAATGATGGAGAGACCACGTGGTTACTCCTTGAATCATGGGATATGACCATGTACTGCTGAGAGACGTCTTGCCACCCCTCTGTACTACGAACGGTCATTCGATGGGTTGTGCTTCACATCATGTCACGTAGGAGTGGGAAGGCCCATCCTCATATGTGAGACCACGGCTGCCCACTACTCGAGTGGATTTGGCCAGCTTACTGTGCGCCGGCGGGTCCTGCTTTTGACTTGGACCGATGAGCTGAGTTGCATTTATGAGCGCGCAGGTTGATTTGGCGTCTGTCCGATCACTCGTACTGTGAGCGGCCACTCGACGGGCCTAGAGTACTGTGCCTTCTCCCTTCAGGTCAAGAGAAGTGGGAAAGCGGGTGCCCAGTACTCGAGTGGGTTTGGACAGCTTGCCGAATGCCGGCGGATCCAGCTCTTGACTCGGACGGGCGAGGTGAGCTGCATTTATGAATGTTCAGGTTGATCTGGCACCTGTCCGATCACTCGTACTGTGAGCGGCCACTCGACGGGCCTGGAGTACTGTGCCTTCTCCTTTCAGGTCAAGAGAGGTGGGAAAGCCCGCCCTGGTACATGGGGTAGCGGATACCCAGCTATACTGGCGACCTTGAGGTTTGCAAGCGGATCCGACTTTAGACTCGGTCAGGCGAGTTGTAAAAAGGCGAATTTCCGTTATTTAGTCGATCTTGACTCGTGCGGGTGAGCCGATCATTCAGGCAAACCTGGGACTAAATAGACACGAGTGCGTTTGACGATCGCGCGGCTTAGGCCCGTGCTGGCGAATTGTGTTGGCGACTTCTCCTTGCAGGCGAATTTCTCGCAAGTTTACAGAGGTATTTTTTACCGTCTACAAGACCCCCTTCAAAGTTTTCAGACCTAAACCGTCTTGCGTGTGGTCTGGAATACTTTGAATAAAGAAGTTCCTGGCGAATCAGATGTATTTGGTCTTTTCTAGGATTTTTAGCAAACCCTCAGCTATCAACGGGTTTGATTTGCCTTTACCGATTACCGTTCGAATCGGGCTAGCCATACTATTCTCCTCAGTATGATGAGTTGTCGAGTAGTTTCTCTTAGGCTTAATGCTAAGATTTCTACTCTAACCCTCAGCCGTCTGAGGCGCGGGCTTAAACGAAGCCATCTCGTTGGCGGTTCAAGGCTTTGGACAAGTCGTGTTATTTGTCGTTTGTCTCCAAAGGCGAATGAGCCGTTCAGACGAAGTTAGGTTTTGAGGGTGAAATTCTGCTCGACTTGCGGATTTGGGTCGAGTTTTCGCAGGTGAGACCTTTCCTTTGGGCATAACTAGATTCAGTGTGAGTGAGCCACATGTCCGCCTGTGGGCTTCGTGCTTTCCAGCTAAGGCGGCGTGGTTCCGTCATGTCGCGCTCATTATGATTCAACAATCTGACGTCAGCTTTGTGCGTCTCGTTTGAATCGTGGTCGTGGTCTTCGAATCCAACCATCGGATACACCCGTCAATTTCGGCTCGGGTTCCGGGTTTCGACCGGCCTGTTTCCCGTTTCGGCGGTTCCTTCGAAATGTTAGGGGCCATCTGGGCTGTTGATTTCGATCGTGGTCACGTCTCTTGTCCGCTAGTGTTTTGTCTTTTGAGGGCGATCGTGGCCACGTAAGCAACTCCGCCTTTAAATAGGCTGTTCCCTTCCTTTGAGAGCTACCGTGCTCAGGAATCTTGAAAATTTTCTAAAGAGAGAGAGTTCCCGCTTTATCCCCCAATGGCGCCGAAATCCAAGAAGTGTGTTGCGAAGGGAGGAGGTCCTTGACGCTATTCCGACCACCTCGCCGCCGGTGCACCCGCCAGCGTGCCTGAGACGCACTTGGGTAAGTCAAGGGGTTCATCTGACGACCTTGTGTAGGTTACAGACGTCGGGTTGGGAGGATGAGTATCGCTCGTCCTCCCTGGATTCAGTCATCCTTTGGCAGCTTCCCCGATTTGGGGCAAAGTCGGCCCTTTTTAGGCGGATTTTACATTTATTCGTAGAGGACGATCTCTGTCTCTACAGGCGAAATTAACCTTTATTGGGTGAAGGCGAACTCATTTTTGATAGGCGGGTTCGACTTTTTCTCTGGTAAAGGGGAGTACCGTTTAGACAGGCAGATCTCGTTCTGGTTAAGCGGATTTCATCTTTTGACAAGCGAATTCGCCCGTCTTGGCTTGATAGGCGGATTTACCCTTAGGGCAGATTCTGTCCTGATTCTTTGGTTCTTTCTTGCAGCGACCTTTTCTGACAAAGCCCTTCCGAAGGGCGTGGCCATCGGTCTCGCCGGAGGCACAGGCTATACGGTGCCTCCCCGATTTCCTTCCTTGGATCCGGTGCCTGTGTTCTTCGCTGATAAGCCGGATGGCTTGATAAAGAGAGTCACTGATGGGCACCATCTAACGCTACGTGAGTTGACCACCGACGCGGTGTTGACAGGCGAAGCCAGGACGGAGTTACAAAAGCCCCAGTTCTTGTTCGGTGATGCTGTGGCTGATCCTTCCGCCCTGTTGATCAAGGAGAGCAGGTGGTTCCGTATGGTGGATGGGATCCACTATTATCTTCCCAGCATGCCGAGAGGGTTTTCGATCGTCGAGCTGTGATCTTTCGCGGTCCCCAGAGTGATGAACTGGGATTTGACCCCTACTCAGGATGGGGTTACTTGCGGTGTCTTTACAGGCTCCACGGCTGGATACGGGGTGGAGAGTTCTTACAAATGCATGACAGGCCTACGCCCTGGTCTACCATTCAATGAGCTGCCCGCAGGGGAGACGACGGCGGTTGCGGAGACTTTCCGTCATCGCTTCTTCCAAGCCGGTGGGAGATTTCCCCCAAAGGACTTCCGAGCCCCGGGGTGGGTCTACTCTGCGCCTGGAAGCCACACCTGGTGGTCCAAGATCACTGACTACGTTTTGGCTGAGAATTCTGATCTCACGGACTCGGAATTGTTCGTGGCCATTCGGGCCACCCGTCATGGTTTGAAGATTAACGCCCCCCAGTTCCACAGCGTCTTGGAACTGTATTGCGCGGATAGTGGCATGTTCTTCACCCCCAATGGCGAGCTCGGCCTGACCCTCCATAAGATGCATGACGTGTCAGGGCTGCCTCTGGGAGACTTCCCATATGAGGAGTACGTCCCGGGCCAAGATGAGATTAACCAGCTTTCAGACCGTTCCCCCTTGGTGGTTGAGACTCTGTGGGAGTTGCTTTGTCATTACCAAATCTGCCTCAACACCTTAGGGGCGGTGGATCACAAAGGGAAGAAGAAGAGGGCTCCGGGGATCAGCCACAAGAACTGGGTTGATTATCTGTTCCCGGAGAATGATGCCAAGGGGAAGCCTCCTCTTTCATTGGGCGAGTGTGACCAGTCTGAAGTGGAGAGGAGGACAGCCGAAGGGGGAGCCACCGTGACCCTTGAGCATGACGAGGGCGGATTCAAATTCGGCACGGTCTTCCATTCATTTCACCACCAAGCCAAGTCCCCTATATCCGGGAAGGCTCTGCTCGCAGGGTACCTCATGTTGTGGTTGAAAAGGTGTGTGGTCCCCACCCATTCGTTTGAGGCGCTTCCGGTGGAGGTTGTGTATCCCGCGGTTCGCTTGGCCCATGGGAGGTCCTACGCATTGGTGTCGGCTATGGTGGCATGTATCCATCGGGGACTCCGCACACTGACGGCCCAATTCTGCCGCGTATCGACCGTCGACGAGGGAGAAGGAGAGGTCATCAGGACCCCTGTCACGCCCCGCTTTCCAAAATACCGGGAATCGGAACGTGAACAAGCCCGCGACGTATTAGATTGAGAAGAAATATACACTATCATTTTTTTTCTTTTCTTCTCAACCTAATACGCTAAGCGTCTGGAAACAATACAATGCAAAGGCATAGGTCCCCAATCACAGTAGCGAGAATATAATAAACAACACAGACAAAAAATATACATATCACAACTGAAATATCATCCGAGACACAAAGTTTGGGTCAAACATGCCCTTATTACAAAATAGTCCAACTAAAATAGGAAAATATATAGTCCGACAAAATAAGAAGGAAGTACTGCAAAATAACTAAGTCCATCGAAAGACTAAAGGGTAAGGTACTACATAAGTAATCTAGTGTCCATCAGTGATTACGTAAAAGAAAAGGTTAAGCTTCCGTCTGTTCTTCTGTTCCACCTGGAAGACACTCCGGCTGGGCATACTCCTGCTCTAATGCATCATCATACTGGACCTGTCCGTCCTCTAAATCTGACGTACACCAGAGAAAACAGGTGTACGTCAGCGCACATAACGTACGGCAAGATCCCACAAGGAAAGTAGAAACGGTCGAACGACCAATGCAAGAACAATAATAATAATAATAGTAATAATCTAAATGAAATCCACCACCAAAATATAATAATCAGAAGAATCAAAAATCGATCGGGTAACGAGGTCCTGCAGCTAGCAATCAAACTAATCATCCAAGTAACGAGGTCATACTACTAGCCATTGTATAACAGGTCACTGGTCACATCTCACACAGAGATCGATCGGGTAACGAGATCCTGCAGCTAGCAATCAAACTAATCATCCAAGTAACGAGGTCATACTACTAGCCATTGTATAACAGGTCACTGGTCACATCTCACACAGAGTCAACGCTCCTGTCATCGGATAACTGGCTGTTCACAAATCCCCTACGCGCATCCAATACCGCTACACGAATCGGTCAGAGGACTACACGCAATCCGATTTCGGCCTGGTCCGAACTCAAGCAGAACTCGGGTGACTACACAAATTCACTGACTAAAGTGACTACACGAATTCACTTTAGCCCAACAAACCAACCCCAGTGACTACACGAATTCACTGGTGCGAGCCTGGAAGATACATCAACAGTCTTATCCGATCACATGAACACTAACTTCCCCATCCCAACTCTCTTGTTTTTCTAAGCTAACTTATACACAGGTTTCTAAGTCTTAAACCAGACACACTAGGCCACGCTAGTCATGGTTTTCTAACGGTTCTCAAGCATAACAAAGAGTAATAAACACAACTAATCATATACAGCAAGATCATAACATATCACATAATTAAAATTAAGAAACATAAATTATGAAAAATTCATAATAATCCCTTTTCTAAAATAACTCTTTTAAAAGATATTTATAAATGTTCTAAATAATTCCTTTTATAAAAATAAATCCTAAAAAAATATTTATAAATGTTCTAAATAATTTCTTTTATAAAACTTTCTTAAATTACTGAAATTATTCTAAATTGATACTTATAAATTCTTTTAAATTATAATTATTCTAAAATAATTCTTTTGTCAAATAAATTCTATTGTTTTATTATAATTACTCTAAAATGATTTTTCACCAAAATAATTTATTATAATTATTTTAAAATGATTATTTTGTCAAATAAATCCTTAAAAAATCATAAACTATCTAAAATAATTTTATCTTATTTTATCTTTACAGTATCTATTATCAAAATATTATTTTTAATATCATTCATCAAATAAATCCGTGCAAGTCATCACAGTATATGTATTACAATATGAATGGTCATACGTTATTGTCCACAGTCCATTTCGTTCACGACAGTTCTATACGTTATAGTTCTCAGTCCAATATGTTCACAACAGTTCCATATTTGTAACGAATAATTATTCGGTAACGAGTTCGTATGCAAAATAAATTTGTGATCAATCTAAAATTATACTGAGGCAAAATAGGAGATCTTGCAAGCAGCTAATTAATTCAGAGTGGTCTAAGAATGAATATCAGGTCAAGAGAGTATCGGGATCTTGCCTCGGTTTTGTCGAACGATTAGACTTCGACGGCGGGTCTGAGCTGACGCGGGCAGAGTTCTTGGACGTGGAAGGCTGCTGTCGGCTGGCGCGGTACTGTAGACGAGCACGGGTGGTTGCTGGCTGGCGGGTGGCTGGCAGCTCGACGGATCGCTTAGGGAGGCGGAGCTCGCTGGTCTTCGTCGGAGGAGGGGAGGATAACGGAGAGCTCGAGAGAGGGGGAGGAGGACGAGGGGTGTCTGGTGTAGCTGGAGGCGGTGGATCAGAGGCAGAACGGCGGCCGAGCGCTGGAGGACGGTGGCGCGAGACAGGCGCTGGAGGCGGGTGCTGGCGGGGAGGTCTGGGCTGCGAGGGGAGCGGAGCCGCGGCGTCGGAGAGGGCAGCCGGCGGCTGTCCGGGTCGTCGAGCGGCTGAGCGTCGGAGGGAGCTGCGGCGGTCAGCGGCGAAGGCGGTCGGAGGGCGGAGGCTGACTCGAGAGAGAGAAGAGAAAGAAGAGAGAGAAAGATGGTGTGGTGATCACGAGCTGGGTCAGGGGTTTAAATAGATAAAAAAATAATAATAAATTAAAAAGATAACGTAAAATACTGCATGATATGTGCGTGCAGCCGCATTTTTTGAAAATGAAGAGGAGGGAGAGAACGGGGTTGTTGGGTAGCTGATGGGGGTTCGACGCGGGAAACAAAAGCTGGGGTTATTTTCAAATGGGTTCAGGTATTTAAACGAAAATAATTAAAATAAATAATTTTGGGTACTTAAAAATTAAACTAATTACATAATAATTATCTACAAATAAAAACGTACATTTTGAGCTAATACAATAGTTGATATGAAACTATCAAAAATATACCCTTATTGTACTTGTACAATTAAACAGAAATAATTAATAATAAAAATATATTTACTTACATTTAAAATCAAATAATTATGTGACAATTATCTACACGATAAAACGTACCAGTTGTACTAATACGACCAATAATACGCAATAGTACAAGAAATTATACAATTAATACGTAATTAATAATACAGCGTATTATACAAAAATATACGTAATAATAATAATAATACCACGTATTATTCAAAATGATACGTAATAGTATCGGTAACACAACGGATAAATCCCAGAAATTTTTATTGCACTAAATTAATTTATAAATATAAAAATCATTTAAATAAATATAAAACTTAGACTTTAAATCATAGAAAATTATAGAAAATCGAGAAAAATACAAATATGATAAATCCCAGAAATTTTCATTGCACTAAATTAATTTATAAATATCAAAACCATTTAAATAAATATAAAACTTAGACTTTAAATCATAGAAAATTATAGAAAATCGAGAAAAATACAAATATTCTTTTAAAAATCATAATTAAGTATTTTAAAATACCAAAAATTTATTTTAACTAGTATTAAAATTTTACGGTCATTACATTCTACCCCCCTTAAAACAAATTCCGTCCTTGGAATTAAAATAATAGTGATGTATAAAGAATCCAAGGACAGGGATATGGAAAGAGATACTCACTCAACACTTATAGAGAATGGTTCAAAATAACTGCATATTCATAAGCAGGGAGAAAGTAGGACAAGAACAATACAGGGTAAAGTACAAGATGTGACAACTAAGATTCAAGAAACAGATGAGGGTATCGTTGTCTCATTTCAGACTCAGTCTCCCAAGTCGACTCGCCAGGAGAATCTGGGTGCCACATCACACGAACGAGCGTGACGGTCTTGTTCCGGAGAGTCTTCTCTCTTTGGTCTAGAATTGCCACAGGTTGTTTCTCGTATGTCAAATCAGGTCGCACCTTAATCTCCGAGAAATCTACGATATGACTCGAATCTCCGACATATCTCCGCAACTGAGAAATGTGGAATGAGTCATGCACTCCAGCCAATGCGGGTGGTAATGCAAGTCGATATGCCACTTCTCCAACTCTCTCTAATACGTCGAAAGGTCCCACATAGCGTGGACTCAACTTCCCACGCCTTCCAAAGCGAATGTTACCTCGGTTAGGGGAAATCTTTAGAAACACATGGTCCCCTGGCTGAAACTCCAAATGTCGACGCTTCGCATCCGCCCAATGCTTGAATCGGTCCTGCGCTATGCGAAGTCATTCCCGGATGATTCTGACAGCATCAATTGTCTTGTTAATCAATTCCGGCCCAAAAATCTCTCGTTCACCAATATCGTCCCAACTCAAGGGAGAGCGACACTTCCTCCCATATAATGCCGCGAAAGGAGCCATTCCAATGCTAGCCTGGAAGCTATTGTTGTATGAAAACTCCACCAAATGCAAGTGATCTTCCCACGACCCGTGAAAGTCAAGCATACATGCTCTAAGCATATCCTCCAAAATCTGAATGGTCCTTTCCGATTGCCCATCGGTCTGAGGATGATAAGCTGTGCTGAAACTGAGATTGGTCCCAAGACTCGCCTGCAAACTCTTCCAGAATTCTGAGGTAAATCGGGTATCACGATCCGAAACGATGCATACTGGAACTCCGTGCAATCGTACGATCTCCTCCATGTATCTCTGAGCAAGATATTCCGTCGACTGTCCTACTCGGAATGGAATAAAGTGAGCCGATTTGGTTAATCGATCTACGATCACCCAAATAGCATCATTCTGTCTAGTGCTCTGAGGTAAGCTAGTAACGAAGTCCATGGTAACATGTTGCCACTTCCATTCTGGAATAGGCAATGGCTGCAATAGACCTGTGATACGCTGATGCTCTGCCTTCACCTGCTGACATACAAGGCACTTCGCCACACTACGAGCCACATCTCTCTTCATACCACGCCACCAAAAGTTTAGTTTCAGATCCTTGTACATCTTCGTACCTCCAGGGTGAATAGAGTACGGTGAGCTGTGAGCTTCTCGTAATAATTCTTCTCGAACATCTCCTTCTGGTACGCAGATACGACTCCCAAATCGTAAGGATCCGTCCTCATGAACAACAAATTCCGGTAGAAGACCAGCCACTGCTAGCTCTCTACACTTCTGAAGAAATGAGTCATCTGATTGTGCAGTCTTAATCCGCTCGACCAATGTCGATTGAATTTGAAGATTCATCAAGGAAGCGGTGACCCCTGGAAGTATAACTTCTATACTCATCTCTCTCACTTCCTGCTAAAGTCTCCACTGAGCTGTGAGGGTCATGATTGCTGGCAAATGGCTCAAAGCATCTGGTACTACATTAACCTTGCCAGGGTGGTACTGAAGGTCAATGTCGTAATCTGCCATTAGCTCTAACCATCTGCGTTGTCTCATGTTGAGCTCCTTCTGAGTAAATATATACTTCAAGCTCTTATGGTCAGTGAACACCTTCACTTGCTCACCCAAGAGATAATGTCTCCAAAGCTTAAGAGCAAAAATCACAGCTGCCAACTCCAGGTCGTGGGTAGGGTAATTCTGCTCATGTTTCTTCAACTGACGAGAAGCATACGCTACGCATCCCAATCCTCTACCTGATGCGTCGCAAAACACCTCAAAGTTCCCACTCTTATCTGGTATCGTCAATACCGGGGCTAAAATCAATCGAGACTTTAACTCCTCAAACGCCTGCTCACAAGCGTCAGACCAGACGTATTTAATATCCTTTCTTGTAAGACACATCATTGGTTCTGCAATCTTTGAGAAATCCTTGATGAAACGCCGATAATATCCAGCTAATCCCAGGAAGCTCTTAATGTCGGACACCGACTTAGGGGTAGGCCAATCTTTCACTGCAGATACCTTCTCCGGATCCACTGATATGCCGTCTCCTGACACCACGTGTCCCAGAAACGCTATACGATCTAGCCAAAACTGACACTTACTATACTTGGCGAATAGTCGATGCTCTCTCAAGGTCTTCAGTACGTACCGCAAGTGCTCTGTATGCTCCGCTTCATTCTTAGAGTACACCAGGATATCATCGATAAAGACTTCTACAAACTTGTCCAGCACATCATAGAATACCAGATTCATCAGGTTCATAAATGTCGTTGGCGCATTAGTCACACCAAACGGCATCACTAAGAACTCATAATGTCCATATCTTGTCCGGAACGCAGTCTTGGGAACATCAGAGTCCTTGACTTTCACCTGGTGATATCCACTCCGCAGATCCAGCTTAGAAAATACTCTCGATCCTCCCAATTGGTCAAATATGTCATCAATACGGGGAAGAGGATATTTATTCTTCACTGTCACAGCATTCAACTCCCGGTAGTCGATGCACATCCGCTTGGATCCATCCTTCTTTCCCACAAGCAACACAGGTGCTCCCCAGGCCGATACACTGGGTCGTATCAAGCCTCTCTGCAAAAGATCATCCAACTGAGTCCGAAGCTCGGCCAACTCAGCTGGAGGCATACGATAAGGAGTCTTGGAGATCGGAGCAGTTCCAGGCTTTAATTCTATGGAAAACTCAATTGCTCGATCTGATGGCAACCCATAAATATCGTCGGGAAATACATCTTCAAATTCCCGAACTACAATTGGCTTCTCGGGTTCCACCTGCATAGCAGCAAACGTCGCCTTCTTCGGTCTAGCTCTATACTCTACCGGTCCAGCCGATGTACTACCACTGAGGAATTCAAACCTCGGGTGATCCGGTATCTCAAATACTACACTCCGACGGCGACAATCAATGGTGGCAAAGAATGACCCCAACCAATCCATTCCAAATACTGCATTGAAACTCGGCAGATCAATCACCAGGAAATCTGCAAAGAGCTCTCTCCCGCTGATGACTACAGGGCATGATTCATAACCACTGGACGCTACTAAAACACCACTGCCAGTATTGATATTCCAGCCTGTGGTCAGAGGAGTTATAGGAAGAGAGTGGGCGGTCGCAAATCGACGAGATAAGAAACAATGGGAAGCCCCAGAATCAAAGAGTGATAAAGCCGGAACAGAGGAAACAAGGACCTTGCCTATTTCAGGAGAAGGTAATTACGACTAAGCTTAGTACTCATAACAATTCCTATCATGCTTTCATCAGGTAAGGCTAAATAAGGAAAAATTCATATGCAAGTAAAACTAAGAATGAACGATTCTTACCAGTGATAACTTGATCGTTCGCCTCAGCTTCCACAGCTGACATCATGAATGTTTGACGTGGAGGTTGCTGCCTGTGTGCTTCCTGATAAAGCTGTTGTTGTGGAGGGAGAGGTCCAGTTCGAGGGTAGGATCTGTGCTGGGGCGGAGCTGCTCGAACAGGAGGTGGGGGCAAACGAGCCTGCTGTTTCTGAGGACAATCTCGACTCATATGGTCGGGGGACCCACAGCTGAAGCATAGATGAAGACGCCTGGGGCAATCCTGCTGAGTATGACCAGGGTAGCTACAATAGGAACACCTCACCGAAGGCTGGCCGCGAGTCTGCACTCCTGGGCGCTGATAAGGGTGACTCTGATGAAATGGCTGACGCTGAGAATACTGCTGCCTCTGCGGGTTTAGGTTGCTGCTGTCTCTGAGGGAGACGCTCGACACTTCGGGTCGGAGCTGTTGGTGTCCTACTCTGAATCAAGTGTGAATCTTCTGGTTCCTTCTGCACGCTCTCAATCTCACGTGCTATATCCAATACGGCGTCGTGAGTCGTGAGAGCCCTACCAGCCAAAGCCAATCTGATATACTTGTCCAGACCTTTCTGGAACTGGTGCCTCCTGATAGTGGGGTCTGTGACCAAGTGTGGAGCATATCGGCTCAAGGAAGAAAATTCAGCCTCATACTCGTCGACTGATCGACCCCCTTGCTTGAGCTCGACAAATTTACGCAGGAGCTCATCTCGGGCCAATTGAGGAAAATACTTCCTATTGAAGCGATCCGTGAACGTCTCCTACAGAATCGGCCTCTCCAAGTGTGTCTTCTCAGCAGCCCACCAGATTCGAGCCGTATCTGTGAGCTGGACATCCATAAGGTCCACCCAGGTAACCTTCAGGAACTCTTCTGCTGCTAGAGGTCCTTCGGCACCAGAAAAAGAAGGGGGTTGCATATACCGAAACTCTCTAACACCAGGTTCTGTACGAGGGGGAGGCTGGTGAGGCTCCCGCTGCAAGTTCCCAGCCAAATGCTGTTGATTCGTCGCCAGTCCCTGAATCATTGCCAAAAGTTGGCGCGGGTCCACTTCGGGAGGAGGGACATCACTACTGGATGGGTTACCATTGCTACGTGTACCCACCATCGTTCTGAAGGGAAGGCAACGAGGATCAAAATTATTGCAGGAAAAATCAAGTCAATATCAAAATCGAAATTGGGTAAGGTAGGGACGGAAACAAAATTAGTCAAGATACTAGGATAAGGGCTAAGTATAGTCTTACGGATGAAATATGATATGCGTCTAAATTATTCATTATATTCTCACTGGTAGGAAATCGGGATCGTGACCGGGACCTTGACCTGCATGGGCCACCACCAAAACCTGTCACGCCCCGCTTTCCAAAATACCAGGAATCGGAACGTGAACAAGCCCGCGACGTATTAGATTGAGAAGAAATATACACTATCATTTTTTTTCTTTTCTTCTCAACCTAATACGCTAAGCGTCTGGAAACAATACAATGCAAAGGCATAGGTCCCCAATCACAGTAGCGAGAATATAATAAACAACACAGACAAAAATATACATATCACAACTGAAATATCATCCGAGACACAAAGTTTGGGTCAAACATGCCCTTATTACAAAACAGTCCAACTAAAATAGGAAAATATATAGTCCGACAAAATAATAAGGAAGTACTGCAAAATAACTAAGTCCATAGAAAGACTAAAGGGTAAGGTACTACATAAGTAATCTAGTGTCCATCAGTGATTACGTAAAAGAAAAGGTTAAGCTTCCGTCTGTTCTTCTGTTCCACCTGGAAGACACTCCGGCTGGGCATACTCCTGCTCTAATGCATCATCATACTGGACCTGTCCGTCCTCTAAATCTGACGTACACCAGAGAAAACAGGTGTACGTCAGCGCACATAACGTACGGCAAGATCCCACAAGGAAAGTAGAAACGGTCGAACGACCAATGCAAGAACAATAATAATAATAATAGTAATAATCTAAATGAAATCCACCACCAGAATATAATAATCAGAAGAATCAAAAATCGATCGGGTAACGAGGTCCTGCAGCTAGCAATCAAACTAATCATCCAAGTAACGAGGTCATACTACTAGCCATTGTATAACAGGTCACTGGTCACATCTCACACAGAGTCAACGCTCCTGTCATCGGATAACTGACTGTTCACAAATCCTCTACGTGCATCTAATCCCGCTACGCATGTGGCCTAGAGGACTGCACGCAATCCGTTTCTGCCTGGTCCGAACTTCAAACAGAACTCGGGTGACGAAATAAATTTCCCACTGACCAAAGTGATGTACACACTTCACTTTAGCCCTACAAACCAACCCCGGTGGCGACACCAACCACGGGAGCGAGCCTGGAAGATACATCAACAGTCTTATCCGACCACATGAACATTAACTTCCCCATCCCAACTCTCTTGTTTTCTATATGCATAAGTTTCTAAGTCTTAAACAGGACACACCAGGCCACACTAGTCATGAATTTCTAACGGTTCTTAACATAACAAAGAGTAATAAATGCAACTAATCATATACAACAAGATCATAGCATATCACATAATTAAAATTAAGAAACCTAAATCATGAATAATGCATAATATTTTATAAAACTTTCTTAAATTATTAAAATTATTCTAAATTTATACTTATTCTAAAATAAATTCTTTTAAATTATTTATAATTATTCTAAAATAATTCTTTTGTCAAATAAAATCTATTGTTTTATTATAATTACTCTAAAATAATTTTTTTCACCAAAATAATTTATTATAATTATTTTAAAATGATTATTTTGTCAAATAAATCCTTAAAAAATCATAAACTAATCTAAAACAATTTTATCTTATTTTATCTTTACAGTATCTATTATCAAAATATTATTTTTAGTATCATTCGTCAAATAAATCTAAGCAAGTCATCACAGTATATGTATTACAATATGAATGGTCATACATTATTGTCCATAGTCCATTTCGTTCACAACAGTTCTATACGTTATAGTTCTCAGTCCAATATGTTCACAACAGTTCCATATTTGTAACGAATAATTATTCGGTAACGAGTTCGTATGCAAAATAAATTTGTGATCAATCTAAAATTATACTGAGCAAGAATAGGGATCTTGCCTCGGGTTTTTGTCGAACGATTCGACTTCGACGGCGGGTCTGAGGCTGACGGGGCAGAGTTTCTGGACGTGGAAGGCTGCTGTCGGGCTGGCGCGGTACTGTAGACGAGCAGCGGGGTGGTTGCTGGCTGGGCGGCGCTGGTGGCAGCTCGACGGAGCGCTTAGGGGAGGCGGAGCTCGCTGGTCTTCGTCGGAGGAGGGGAGGATAACGGGGAGAGCTCGAGAGAGGGGGAGGAGGACGAGGGGGTGGCTCAAGGGGCTG
>NC_033798.1:106574808-106616987 GCF_001876935.1 Asparagus officinalis | reverse complement strand
GGAGGGGCTCAGCGGCGAAGGCGGGGGCGGAGCTCGCGGGCTGAGCTCGAGAGAGAGAAAGAGAAAGAAGAGAGAGAAAGAGAGTGTACGAGAGAGAAATGGGGGCTGAGTGGGGTTTAAAAATAGATAAAAAAAAGAATAAAAAATTGAAAATAAAATAAAATAATGAATGCGGTGCGCGTGCAGCCGGTTTTTTTGGAAAAGAAGAGGAGGGAGAGAACGGGGTCGTTGGGTAACTGATGGGGGTTCGACGCGGGAAACAAAAGCTGGGGTTATTTTCAAATGGGTTCAGGTATTTAAACGAAAATAATTAAAATAAATAATTTCGGGTACTTAAAAATTAAACTAATTACATAATAATTATCTACAAATAAAAACGTACATTTTGAGCTAATACAACAGTTGATATGAAACTGTCGAAAATATACCCGTATTGTACAATTAAACGGAAATAATTAATAATAAAAATATATTTACTTACATTTAAAATCAAATAATTATGTGACAATTATCTACACGATAAAACGTACCAGTTGTACTAATACGACCAATAATACGCAATAGTACAAGAAATTATACAATTAATATGTAATTAATAATACAGCGTATTATACAAAAATATACGTAATAATAATAATAATACCACGTATTATTCAAAATGATACGTAATAGTATCGGTAACACAACGGATAAATCCCAGAAATTTTTATTGCACTAAATTAATTTATAAATATAAAAACCATTTAAATAAATATAAAACTTAGACTTTAAATCATAGAAAATTATAGAAAATCGAGAAAAATACAAATATTCTTTTAAAAATCATAATTAAGTATTTTAAAATACCAAAAATTTATTTTAACTGGTATTAAAATTTTACGGTCATTACAACCCCCAACCCTAGGGTGGGGCTGCCGTACACTTATCTGATGGCGTAGTTCGTATACCACTGCGAGTGCTTGATGAGTGCCCCAGCGACTCTTCAAGGAGGCAAGTTCGTTCTATTCGTTCAGCGCCTGGAAAAGTGCTCCTGGAAGTGTAAAGACATCCCCGATGCGCGGAAGACGCTCTCCCATTTCGGCTACTATACCTTTCACCGGTTCTTCCCCTACTTCAGCAGAGGGGCGTATGGGGAGTCTCTTAGGGACGTATCGACGGTGGATCATCACACCATCCTTTCCCGCGGCGCTTTTCGATGGTTGGTGAACATTCGACCGGGATATCACATCCTGCGAACAGGCTCTGTGTGCTACCTCGAACCATACATCCCTTGCAGGTTTGCCCACCAGTTTGGGTACGACCAACTGTACGTGGGAAACATCAATCCCTATCTGCACTTCGAAGGCGGGCTGGTGGATGGAGCCCGAGGGTGGTTCTGGACCCATGCTGGCGGTACCCAAGCCTATTTTGAGCTACCCGCGAAGGATCCTGATTTGCACTACACGCTCCTGTACTGTCGGTGGTATCGGGGCGCCAGCGCCAATCCCGAGGGCTTTCGGTTCCAGAGTTCCTGTTTGGTGGAACACGGGCGTCCTCCCAGAGGATCTCTCCGTACTTCGAGGCGGAGGGGCCGCCAAACTGCTAGGGAATGGTTTTCAGAAGATCCGGATGAAGACATTGAGGGTTTCGACGCGGGTTTAGACGAATCCGAGGCACCCGAGGCCCGAGCTCCCTCCCCCAGTCTCCCGTCGGGTTCCCCCGGTAAGCGAAAAGAGTCTGACGAGTTAATCCGGGCGGGCGAGCTTCTGGAACAGGCTCGGGGCACGATAGCTGGACGGATGAGGATGCCCCTCCTATCTCCAAGTAGCTCGCTTCTCTCTAAGCGACAATGGCAGACAGCGACCGAAGGTTCCAGAGCGGAAACGGCCAAGAAGGCCCATCGTGAAGAGACGGGAGGGTCAGGATGATGCTGCACAGGCGATTATTCCTGGAGTGACTGCCTCTGGGGCTGGAGCTGCTCCGTCCGCTCCTTCTGCCGTATCGGGGACAGCTCCGACGACCTCGAAGGACGCTCTCCCACGGGGCCACAGGCGGGGGTTTCAACGACTCCTACGTCCGCATCAGGAGGTAATCTTTTAGTGCGGCACTCTTGGGTACAAAGTTGAATCTGCACCCCCTGACGTTTGTGTCAAATTTGTGCAGGTGCAGCTGAGAGAGTGATCTTCATTCCTTCTGACGAAGAGGGGGGGGACTGGAGACGTGGAAGAGCTTGGTGGTTCAGGTAAGCGTAGGCCTTAGCGTTGTTGATCCCTCTATACCGAAGGGGCATTTGTTAATCTTCTCCTTGCATTCGCAGTTGACCCCTCCCATGAAACTACTGGCAAAGAGGATCCTCCCTCTTGGGGGGCCATTCGGCCGGAGAGATGGGTGAATCAGAGGCGGACGATGACGTCTCGATTCATGAGGTGCTATCGAGCGAGGAAGAGGCGTCAGCTCCTGAACCCCATGTCAGCGCCACAGGGGAGTCCACCGCTCTCTGAGGAAGCACTGCGTTGGCGGGTGGCCCCCCGGTGCAGCGGAGTCATTCCGATCCGAGGAGAGAGTCCACTGCCCCTACGTCTGCGGTGGTTGTCGGGGCCGCGCCCGCTACTACTGACGGGTCGGCAGGCACGTCGGCTTTTGGCGGCGCTATCACTACTATCCGCATCATGACTACGTTACTCGCTCGCAATTCTCATCCACAGGAGAAAAGGCTACCCTCTCTCCCTTGGAACGTTTGCATAAACGGAAGGTGGCTCGAACCCTGGCTAACTTTCAAGACACTTTAGCTGATTGCATCAAGTTCGTGTTAGAAGAGAGCTGCCCCTTCGAGGAGTTCAAGGAGGACCTTGATCACGACATGGTTTTCTTAGTCAAGAAGCTTGGTGCCACTGCGGCTAGGCCGTACTTCCAACGTTCGAAAGAGGTAGAGGAGGCTATCCGACAGCTGCTTACCCTTCGCGCGAAGAGTTCTGAAATTGTTGATCTCACGTCCGGCGAGGTTCGCGCAGCAGTGGAAGAGCACGACCGTCGATTGAACGAGACCATGTCGTTGGAGGCAAGGCTGTCAGATGAGTTGGAGCAGGTCAAGGCCGAGAACGAACGAGTGGCCTACGAGCAACAGAAGGCCGACAACCGCCTTTCTCGCCTGTCTTCGGAGATGGGGAAGCTGAAGCAAGTCATTGCCAAAGTGCAGGCCTCCCTAGCCATTCAAGAGAAGGCTCGCGAACAGCTGGTAAAGGAGTTAGAGGATATCGAGTCTCGTCGACAACTGGTCGCTGGTTCCATTGAGGAAAAGGACCGAGCCCTCAAGGAGGCTAGAGATACAATCCAAGACTTGGTCTCACGCACTGAGGAGGATCTTCGACGGGAGATCCTGAGGGGGCTCGAGCTTCGTCATGCCAGGGAGATTCGTGAGGCGGAGTTACGACTGAGAGCTTTGTAATTTGCCTTTTATTCCCCATTGTAATAGGATTTCTCTTTATGAATCAAATTCTCCTTTCGTTTCTAGTCACTATTACTTTTGTGCGCGCTCCAATTTTTTTTAACATGCATTACTCAAGGTTTGGCCGCGAGAGAATCCTAGCCGCAGGGGGATCCTAGCTGTCGGCAAACTTCAGCTGCAAGCTTGTCTCACCTGCAGGCGGATTTTGTCCACAGGTGGATTTGGAACTGACTCGAGTTCCAGAGGGGTATGCGAATCCAATTGGTTTTGACCCGTGAGAATTCTAACGATGAATTCGACGTTGGGTGGTCTCCGCTTTCAGTGGGTCACGTGTTAATCCATATGCACGTTAGCCAAGAAGACGTGGGCACGTCGTTTCACATTAAATACGGCGCAGAGGGGCTCTTCGTCTATTGTGCCCAATTCGGGCCGTTGCTGAAGATCGTGTCCAGGAACCATTGGATCCTGGCCGTCCGTGCGAGATCCGATTTGTTCGGCCTTACTCTCGACTGTTTAGCTCTGAACGGTCCAATCGAGTGGTGAATAACCGCCTAGGATTAGAGTATTTAACGCCCCTACCCTTTGCTAAGAGAGGCTACAGTTTCTTTCGTTGTCTTCTCCATAGGAAACCCAAGTTTTCTTTTTGTTGTACTCATAATGGCACCAAAGGTAAAGAGAGTTGCTTCGAAGAAAAGGAAGGAGGCGTCTTCTTCGGGCGCTGCTGAGGCCACCGCCGCTGAAGGTATCTTTTCGTCCCGACTTTCGCGTGGGTCGAGCAGGTACTCTTCGCTTAACTCTTTCCTGTGTTGTTGTTGTGTTTCACAGACCGAGGAGAGGTGCCGACTGCCAAAGAGCATGCGGCCGAGCCCATTTTAATTTCCGACGACGAATCTGAGGGTACCACGACTTCTTCTGCCTCAGGCTCTGTTCCCCAGCCAGGAACTGAACCTTGTCTCGAGGTTCCACCCATCACGGCGCTCACTCCGGGTCAAGAGTCTGTTTCCTCTGATTCCTTGTCTCTACAGGCTCGCCTTGAAGAGTTCGAGAACGCCGTGAAGCAGGTGATTTCCCTTGTCAGTCTCGGTATGGGGAGCTACAACAACTTCAAACAGTCTCTCTTAGATCGCATGGTTGACCTCAGGCGGCTGGGCGAGAACCGGATTGCCACGCGCTGCATGTAGAAGCTCCTTTTCCTGGAGTCACGCTTGTTGAGGCTAGAGATCTTGCTACGAGAAGGTCCGGAAGTTAACGTGGAGTCTTTCCTGTCTTATATTAGACGTCGGGAGGCTTGGGAGCAGGAGGTCCGCTCTAGAGAAATAGCCGACCTGGAATCGAACGTTGCCTTCTGGGGTGGATCAACAGCACTCATTAGAGGAGCGGATAGGCGACTTTGCTTGCACCATATCTCGCCTGAAAGCTGAGTTGGAGCAGGCGGAGGCGACTCTGAGGGGGCTCCAATCTGAGAGTGCCAAGGTTAGAAAGACTGCCGAGGAGGAAGCTCGGAGTCTCCAAACGTTGCGCCAGGAAGATGCTGCTACCAGGTCGAGCTTCGAAGACCGGGCTCTGAAGGAGGCTGAAGACAAAGCCCGTGAGGATCACTCAAGGAGGGTAGCTGTAGTCAAAGAAGAGCTTACATCCTTTAGCTTGTTAGACTAGGACCTTAGGTCTAGGACCGTGTTAAGACATTTTGCCTGTTTTGCTTTTGAAGCCATGTCATGACTTGTCCGTTTATGGAATCATAACTTTGTTCAAATGTATTGTCTTAAAAACTGGGTGCATGTTTTACTTCTTGAATGTAATATTATGACTTTCTTGGTTACAAAGTCATAACTTTGTTCAAACGTACTGTCTAGAAGCATCTAATGAAGTTCGCGTTTCCTCCTTGTGCACATACCCTTTTAATATGTCGACGATCTCGTACCGCAGGTGAAGTTCTTCGTGTGATGGCGAGTTTGCGTTGAAAGCTAAACCCCCATGTCGACGAGTTCACGCTGTGGGCGAAACTGGAGTGATGGCGAGTTTCCTTGGAAGACTAAACTCGACTGCTGGCGGGTTTATACCCCAAGTAAAATTCACGTGGTGGCGGATTCGTTTTGCAAGCTAAGCTCGAATGCCGGTGAGTTCTCGCTGTAGGCGAAAACTCGAATGATGGTGAATTAGCACTGCAAGTCAGACCCCAAGTGCTGGCGTGTTCACGCTGTTGGTGAAACTCAATTGATGGCGAGTTCGCGTTGAAGGTTAAACTCGATTGTTGGCGGGTTTATACTACAGGCGAAACTCAAGTGACGGTGAATTTGTCTCACAGTCGAAGATTCAAATGTGGGCGAAATTCGTGTCACGCGTCTGTCTGCGGGCCCAAATGCTTGCCAGCTAAGGCTCTGTGGGCGCGTTAATGCTCATTAATGGCGAAGTGACAGAACGCTTCGCCTCTCGCGCTCAATCCGATCGGTCGGTTTGGAGTCCCGAGAGGAGTGGCCTTTATTGGCGTTGAGCTCGAAGCGTCGTCGGACATCTGATCCACTCGATTGCTTGGGATGACAAATCTCGGTCGTTGGGTCTTCGGATATATATCCTGCCCTTGCCGTCTTTTCATTAAGGTTCTCGCGTCTTCGAAATAATTCGGTAGAAGAGAACTACTACAGGAACCCTCTTTGACTCATGGCCTCTGCCTCCGACCGCAGTGCCTCCGAAGGCGTGGATTCTTCTGCCACCATCGTCGGTGCGCTGGGAGATACTACAACGCGCTTCCTCTCGTGGAGGCGGGTCTGGAGGCGGTCCGTCGTGTGGGCGGTCCCCAGCTCTCACGGCGATGTGAGCGAGAGCTCGATCGCTTAGAGGGGTGGATGTATCGCCTGGAGGACCTGGCGTAATACGACACTTCGGACACACCACCGCCCCTCTTGATGCACTTCATGCTCGAGTGTGAGGAGCGGGCGAAACGGATCCAGGCGAAGGAGGCCGAGCTCAAGCGTCTGCGCAAGCGGCACCAGGCGGTGTTGGCTAAGATGGATGCCTACATGGACACCGCCTTCTTTTAAGATGCTGGGTCCCTTCGTGGCGAGGCAAGGCTGCGGGAGCTCGAGCTGGAGAATATGAAGATCGGTCACGCCGCCGGAGCGGTGGACAGGGTACTCCAACTCCTTCGCCAGGAGGAAGAAGATGGCGAGGCCGCTTTTGCCAGGCTGCAGCAGAAGCAAAAGGAGAGGGCGATGGCCAAGCGTGCGGCGGATCTTGCGGCGGTTAAGGCCAAGATCGCTGCCTTCAGTCTACTGAAGTTCCTCTAATGCCCATTCTGTTTAAGCGCCTCTTTCTCTCCTTTTTTTTTTACTTGGTTGATTTGACTGCATCATAACTCAAAACTTTATGCGTGTAATTTTGGCCCGTAATGGCCTTTTGTTTTGTTTATCCTCTGTTTTGCATGCACAGTTTCTTTTTATTTTCTATTTTCTGGTGTTGATATGTACTCGACCTGTGTTTTGTCTTCATGTTGGATTCGCCTGCGCTGTTTGGCGCTTGAGTTGAGCTCACGCCATCTCTAGCAACATGGCGAGTCTTCGACTAATCTGTTTTGGATTTAGTCGTTAGGTTCCTTCTCTGCTCTTGGCTTTTTACGGCGTGGGGTCGGGTTGACTCCGACTTTCGTGTTGTAGCCCAAGCGGAACCACGAGGGTGACACTTAGGTTGGAACGAAGAACAGTTACTCGCGACCAACTGAAGAACCCAACTACGACTTACCATTTGGCGAGTTGCTATCTGGGGGAACAGTTAGACACGTCGCTTGTCGAGCCGCCCTTGACAATTGTCGTCGTCTGGGTGGGCGACGACATAGATGATAATCGAATCGTTCAGGGATGTAGGAATGTGATGATTGATTGTTGTAGGAGTCGTCGCGTGGTAGGCTACTACCCATCGGTTATCCTAAGGGTACGTTAGGATATCCAGCATAGGTCAAGTAGTTCAGGGACGTAGGAGTGTGACCATTGACCGAAGTAATAACACGTCGCATGATAAGTTATTACTTAGGCTGTGTTATTCGTAGGAATAACGGCGCCGATCATCAGAGGTGATCATTAACCTGATGGAGTTTTGTTGCGATTGGAGCAACTATGAGGACTTATCATCCCATTAGGAGGGATTGATAAGTTGATTTTGTCAGAGGTGATAGTTAACATAACAGAATCGTCCGTCACGATGTGAGCGACTTTAGTGGGCTCACCATCCTATTGGAGAGGGCTGGTAAGTTGATTTTGTCAGAGGCTTGATGTTAACATGACAGGGATTGTCGAGATCGGAACGACTTTGAGGACCTACCATCCTTCTGAAGAGGATTGGTAAGTTAATTTTGTCAGAGGTGACTGTTAACGTGACAGTGTGGGTCCCGCCATCCTATTGAAGAGGATTAGCGAGGGATTGTGGCTCTGGTCCTAACTATCTGAAGGTTTGACCAAGTGGGAGTTTGATGCAGCCCACCTGAAATGCTAGTCTCGCCTGTTTTGAGCGGTTCGTCATAGCCGGGAACCTGGCTCAAGAAGCGGAGTTCGCCTAAACTGTTAGGCTCGCCTGATTTGAACGGTCCGCTCGTACTGGGAACCTGGCTCAAGAAGCGGAGTTCGCCTAAACTGTTAGGCTCGCCTGATTTGAGCGGTTCGCCCGTACTGGGAGTCTGGCTCAAGAAGCGGAAGTGTGGGGATTAGTTTAACCTCTTATACCAGTTGGAGGATGTGAGGACCAGTTTAGACTCATGCACTCGTAGGAGTTTGGGAAGAAGAACTAAGGGTAGTACTTCTTTAGATATTTGCCGTTGATGGGCATCATGATCTTATCGCCATTTGGCTTGACGAGGCGATAGGCTCTATTCGAATAGACTGTCTCTACTACAAACGGTCCTTCCCATTTGGACTGAAATTTGCCCTTCTTCTTAGAGGTGAGAATCATCGGTCGGCGAACGGCTAGTACCAGTTCTCCCTCCTTGAAGGCTCGGCGTTTGACTTTCTTGTCGAAAGCCTTGGCCATTCGGGCTTAATAGAACTCAATGTGTTGTTGAGCTTCTAGTCGTTTGTCGTCCAACACTTCGAGCTCTGTGAGTCGTCGTTGGTGATTATCCTCAACCGTCATCCCCGTTGCTAGGGCGATGCGGAAGGATGGAATTTGAATCTCTAATGGCAACACGGCTTCACAGCCATATACCAATGAGTAGGGCGTGTTGCCAGTCGGTGTGCGAACCGTTATGCTATATGCCCATAAGCTTTCGCCCAGCTTTTCATTCCAATCGCGTTTGCTAGTGGAAGTCAGCTTGGGCAAGATCTTGATAATTGTTTTGTTGAAGGCCTCGGCCAAGCCATTCGCCGAAGGGTTATAGGCTGTGGAGGAGAGGTTCTGTATTCGGAACTTGTCACAAAACCTGGTGAATGCATGGCTGACGAATTGTGTGTCGTTATCATGAATAATACACCGGGGTACGCTGTATCGGTATATGACATGGTGTTTGATGAATTTGATCACGTCGTTAGTCTTGACCTCTCTTAAGGGGATGGCCTCGGCCCACTTAGAGAAGTAGTCGGTGATCGCAAGGATGAAACGATGACCCCTCGCCGACGGCGGGGATATTGGCCCGACTATGTCCATCCCCCATGCTTCGAAGGGCCATGATGCCTTCGTCGGGTGCAGGTCTTCGGGAGGTTGATGCATGAAGTTGGCATGGATTTGGCATTCGTGGTAGCGCTTTGCGTAAGCGACTGCGTCGCTAACCATCCCAGGCCAAAAGTAGCCTATCCTCCGCAAGTGATCCCAAAGTTTGGGTCTAGGCTGGTGAGCCCCGCAAGTGCCGTCATGGGCTTCGCGCAGGGCCTCCTGCGCTTCTGCCTTTGAAAGACATCAAAGAAACAAGCCATCGTACGACCTCCGATATAATGTTTTGGTGGTCGAATCATAGTAGAACCTCGAGGCACGTCGTCGGACAGACTCTTGCTCCCTTGCGTCTTCGGGCAACATGCCATATAGGACGTAATCGATGATCGGGAGACGCCAGTCCTTCAGATCGGGCTGATCCGAGACTTGATGAGTGGCGTTTGCTTCCGAGACATCTTTTAGTTGAAAGAGCTTTCGGCTCGCCACTGTGACCCATTGGGTCGTCCCTAGTGGCTGGGCCAGGTTGGCCGCCAAGGAGGCAAGGGCATCCGCATGCGTGTTCTTAGAACGTAGCACGTGCTCGATGTGGAAGCTCTCGAATGACCTCATTAGCCTGATAACCGCTTTGTGAAGTGGGATCAGATCGTCGTTTCTAACCTCGTACTCGCTAATTACCTGCTTGACGATAAGTTGAGAGTCACCGTAAGCCTCAAGACGTTTTATCCCTAACTCTTTTGCTAATTCGAGCCCGATGAGTAGCGCATTGTACTCAGCCACGTTGTTGGTGTATGGCTCTGTCAAAGAAAAGGCTCGGGGTAACACGTGGTTATGCGGAGAAGTGACAGCTACGTTATTGGTGCATGGCTCTGTCAAAGAAAAGGCTCGGGGTAACACGTGGTTATGCGGAGAAGTGAGGACCACCCCCACTCCTGCAACAATAGAGCCGCTCGTGCCTACGCGAGACGCATCGTCGAAGAACATTTGCCATACCTCTGGTGACGAAGTTACGTTGGCTTCAGGGGGTTCATCTGGCAAATCTTCAAATAGGTCGGTCTTCGCCCCCAGCGGGTGACTAGCCATAAGATCGCAGATGGCCTGTCCCTTGACTGACCTTTGTGGCATGAAATGGATGTTATATTGAGATAGCAGAAGTGCCCACCTGGCCAGACGCCAATTTAACGCCGCGGGTTGTGTCATAAAAACTCGGATGGGGTTCATCCGGGAAATGACATGGATTGTCTAGCCAACCAGGTAGTGCCGCATCTTTTGGATGGGGGACACTAAGGCTAGACATTCCTTTTCGATCATCGGGTACCGTTGTTCGGCACCTTGCAAGGTTCTACTTAGGTAGTAGATGCCCTGCTCATAGCCCGCGTCGTCATTTTGTGCCAAGAGGGCGCCTAGAGAAAGTTTCATGGCCCGTATATAGATGAGGAATGGCTTTCCTAAGATCGGCGCTGCAAGGACAGGCGGGGTCGAGAGATAAGCCTTGATCTCCTCAAAGACCTTTTGGCAAGGCTCATCCCACACGAAGGAAGTACCTTTCTTCATTAGTTTGGAGAAGGGTTGACACTTGCCCGAAAGATTTGAGATGAACCTCCGGATGTAAGCCAATCGTCCCTGAAGGCCTCTTAGCTCCTTAAGATTTCGGGGCGGTCGAAGCTCTTGAATAGCTCGCACCTTATCTGGGTCAATCCGGATTCCTTTCGTCGTGACGACGAAACCGAGGAATTTACCGCTAGACATCTCTAAGAATGATTTTGTAGGGTTCATCTTGAGCTGATGAGTCCTCATGAGTTCAAACATTACCCTCAAGTCTTGGAGGTGGTCCTCCTTACGGCGACTCTTCACGACCAGGTCGTCCACGTAGCATTCGACTGTCTTCCGCAGGTAATCTCGAAAGATCATGCTCATGGCACGTTGGTAGGTTGCGCCAGCGTTTTTGAGTCCGAAGGGCATAACAGTGTAGCAGTACACCCCCATAGGAGTTCTGAATGAAGTGTGTTTCTCATCCTCGGGGTGCATTTTGATTTGATTGTACCCTGAGAAACCATCCACGAAGGACATCCTCTTGAATCCGCATGTGTTGTCAATGATGACATCCGTGATGGGCAGAGGAAATTCGTCCTTAGGGCACGTAGCGTTGAGGTCTCTAAAGTCAATGCAGATGTGAATCTTACCATTTTTCTTCAGGACCGGAACAATATTGGCCACCCAGTCGGGGTGTTTCTCCTTCCTGATGAAACCGGATTCGATCAGTTTCTTCACTTCGGCCTCGATCGCCTCCATGATCTGAGGGTGAAACCGCCTCTGCTGTTGCTTGACTGGTTTGGCGTCTGAGCCGATGTTGAGGCGATGAGTGGCGACCCGCGGATCCAGGCCGGGCATGTCCTCGTAATTCCATGCGAAGACTTCAATGTATTCTCATATGAGGGCAATGAGGTCCTCTTTTTCCTGGGGAGGTAAACTGCCGCTGATGAATATGGGCTTGGGATTCGCCTCATCACCCATGTTCACCTGGAGGATTTCGTCTTCGGTCGGTGGTTCACATTGCTCGAAGCGACTGTTCCACTGGGCGTTAACATGGCGATCCTATGTCTCGTCATAAAGCGGGACTTGTCCATCCTCCGCCATTTCGGCGGGATCCATCGCAGCCATGTTGACCGTAAGGTTACCGAATAGATCCCTTACACTGACATCTGAGTCCCATGCCGAGGTTGTCGACAATCGATCTCCCGAACATGCATAGTCGGAATCCTCATTGACGTAACAGCACAAATCCGATGAGGAGGAGGAGTAGCCTAAGCCTCTCCGAGTCCTGTTAAAGTAATTTGAGGGTTTACCTTTGGGTACGTAAGCAGGTCGAATGACCGTCTTACGCCCTCGACCATAATTCAGGCCCTCTAAACGAGTGAGGTAATACCCCATGTCGCTCATCATGCTCTTCGCAACTTGACTGTACTATGAAAACTGAGGCGCGGGGTCCTCGTCTTCAGATTCATCCCATAGTGTGCGTAGGGGGTGATCGATTCGACCGAAGATAATATATTTTCGATAATTATTCCAGGCTGGCACGACGAGCACAGCTTGCGATGACTTGATCGGCTGTGCCTTGGCGATGTATGACGAGCATATTGGCAAGTGCAGGGAGGGATCGCTGTAGAGTTTTGACAATAGGTTACTGGGTGCATCATCCTCGGATGTGGAGCAAGATGACAAATAAGCAAAGTTGGACTTCTCATTCATGATAATCTCCTCCGCCTGAACAGTGTTGGTTACATTGTGACTTTCGTAACCGATTACAATTGACTCGAAGTCGTTCAGGATTAGGCTGTCGCCGTACTCAGGTTTGCCATCTGCCTCGTTGCCACTCTCTAGTTCTTCGACCGGTGGCTCGTCGGGGTCTTGGTACAGCAAAGAATCCGTGAAGTAGTTTTCGACGCCTTTGAATGGTTGCTTGTCGGCCACTACTGTCTTTACTTGCTCGTAATCATCCACGTACTTCAGGCATTGGTGTAACGTGGATGGGACTATTCGGTTGCCATGGATCCACGGACGTCCCAAGAGTATGTTGTAGGAAGGCTCGGCGTCGATAACGTAGCAGGTTACCTCCGTCTTCATGTCGCCTATTTGACATTTCAGGCGGATCTTGCCGAGCGGACGAGTCCCCGTGGCATTAAAGCCAAAGATGGTCGTGGTGGTTGAAGATAGGCGCTTTGGTGGTATTCCCAAGTGTTTGATTAATTTCAGGGGCACGATGCTTAATGCAGAACCCGGGTCGACCTGAATTCGATCCACTTTCAACGAACCGATGTACCCCGTGAAGTACAGTGGTCGATCATGAGACGTGCTCTTGATGAGCATGTCCTCAGGAGTGAAAGTGATGCACGGGACTCGTCTCTCGGTGGTTTGGCAACACGCCGTGCATTCTTGTTCTGTGTCCTCCTCCCTCGAGAAGTGGGTGGAGAAGGCCTCCGAGTCAGCCAATACCTCTTGTAGAGCTTCCCGGGTAGGCCTGGATAGCCGTAGGAGGTCGTACATGGTAATTCGTACGGGGATGCCTTTCAGCTACGCGAGTACATTGAACCGGAAAGGTTGACGGCTTGAGCTTGGCCTATCCGGATTGGGAGGGGTTGTCGTGGTTAGCCTCGTGGGAGGTCCCGCCGGGTTTTCCGCCCTCGTGGGGTATTCCTTAGTGAATTCCTTCCCTGCTCTCGTGGCGAGGACAGTGGTTTCTTCTTCAGAGTCGGTCAGGGCGGTCATTGCTGTCTTTTCCCCACCTAGGATGGCGGAGACGACGTTACAATGTTTTCCCTTAGCCTCTTTCGAGGGCTCTGTAGTCCATTGTTCGTCGTTGAGGAGGTCCGGATGGACCCACATCACCTGACCCGATGGCAGAATCTGCAGAACTAAACCTTTCCCTCGCTGATTGTGAGGGTCATCATTGGTGATCTTCAAGACTGCCTTGGGGATAGGAATTATCCCTGCCGGAGCTTGGACCTCCGGGAGATCTGTCCCAAAGCTCAAGGTGATCATGTTCGTAGTCACCTGCTTTTGAACCTTCTCCTTCTTTAGGACCCCCGCATCGTAGAGGGCTTAGAGCTTGTCCTTGAGGACGTAACACTTAGGCGTGTGGTGGCCAAGGAATCTGTGATAGGTACAATAACTCGGGTCGTTGGTTTTGTTCGCCTCCTCAGGCTTCGCGGCCTCCGGTAATTTAATTCGACCGATCTTGAGTAGAGTATCGAATGTCGCCACTACATGATCTTCTTTGAAGTCGTATTGCCGCGGAGGTCGTTGCTCAAATTGTCTGGGCTTCGGCCTTTGAGCAGTCTTTGGCACCGGGGTGGAGTCAACGGCCATGATCTCTTTTCCCCTTGACCGAGGGGGATTCTTTGGCACGGCCTGTTCCGCAGTTCCCTTCTTGGGCTGCGGCTCTTCGGCCTCTAGCCTTTTGATCATGTTTTCCACTTGTTCGCCCTGACGAACAAGCTCCTTCCATGTCCGGGTTTCCACCGCGCCTAATTTGGATAGAATATGGATTGAGAGATTATTACGGCACATCTTGATCAGTGTGGATTCGGAGACTTGGTCCCGACAATGGACTGATCGGTTCCGGAACCTTTTCACGAAGTCGTTGACTGACTCCGACTTTCGTTGCTTTTCGGCGAGGAGGGTGGCCATTGACACCTCCGTGTCGTCATCGAAGAAGCGAGCCAGAAAGAGCCTCTCAACGTTGGCCCATGACTTGATAGAGCCGGGTTCTAACTTGCGGAACCATTCAAAAGCCACCCCCTTGAGGGTGCCAATGAATAGCCGAGTGAGGATAGCGTCGTTCCCCGTAAGGAATCCGGTCTGCGCCATGAAGTAGTAAATGTGTTGCGAGGGAGAGCCATTGCCGTCGAATTGCACCAAGCTGATTGGCTTGAACTTCATCGGATATGGGACTGTATCCCATTCGACAGGATAGGGTCGGACCACCCCCAGCTTGTTCATGTTCTGCTGAAGCTTCAGCGCGTTGAGCTGGTTTTGAAACTCGTCGAACCTCTTGTCGCGGGTGCTACCCCCCGTATGCGACGTTCCTAGCGACGTCTTGGAAGAGTAATCAGATTGTGGATTACTGTTATCTTCCGTCTCAGTCGCTGGACGATGGGGAGGTACCCACTCCTTATCCCCCGTTCGCCGGGGTAAGGCGCGCTGGGATCTTTTCTTCTTCTTCTTCTTGTTTAGAAGTTGTTCCATCATCTCTCTCAGGGAATCGATGGTTGCATGTTGCTCCTCAAGCTTTGGGCCACCGTCTGTTCATGGGCGAGTTCAGTCATATGTACTCTTGCCAGCGCGTCCTGACTTGAGCGCGAGGTTTGAGACATGGCTGCCGCCGAGTGAACTTCATCTTCGCCGTAGGAGGGAGGTGCTAAGGTGGAGTAATCAAACCCGATGCTTACCCCCTTGCGACTACGGGTACGCTGGTATATATCGTCTTGTCCGTGTTGAACAAGGCGAGGATTAGGCCCCAGGATGGAGTCTGAATCTGGAGAGTCGAAAAGTACCGCCTTACCCCTATCTGTCATGTTGATTGTAGCGGATGGGAGCTCTAGGTCGTCGGCGACGCGTCCTTTTTGGTGACGACGCTTTCGATGTGAGGGCCTTGGTCGAGGAGGCTGTCGAGAAAGTCTCTCGAACACCGAAGGCTTCGCCGTTCCTAGACATTGACAGTCGGCGAGTACTGTTTGGATGAGCCTTTCGCAGTGGCACTGAGGATTCGCCTCATGTATGGTGCGTTTGCGAGTTAGGTATCCCAGGAGGTCCTCTGTGGGCGGTTGGCGACAACCCCCAGCATCAGAAGGATCGCCCGGATGATCGCACGAGAGAGCCTTAGACGTATGCTGAGTGGAATGTTTTAGTGCTGGAGTTGGGCGATCTCGCCTTGACGGACGAGTTTTCGCGTTTGGGCGAACTCCAGTGTGTAGGCGAGTTTCAATCCCTCGCTCGTGCGGGCGGGTTTGCGAGGTGTCGCCTACTGCTTTGCTTTTACGTTTATCCGTCAAAGGGCCATGGCGAGGCTCGCCAGCCCTCGGGGATTCGCCTATTCGGGTAGGCTCGCTCGCTCAGGGATGTGACCTGAGAAGCAAAATCCTCCTGAGCGGGCGGCCCCGTCCTTCTCGGTCGGCGCTCCTGATTTGGAGAGCCTTCCGATGTCGGGCAAGTTGCCCTCTCGCCTAACATTTTTCGAGCCTGCATAATAATTCAGGCCGTTGTATGAGACGAAGGCTCGGGCCTCCAGTCTGGCGAGTGTTTGTCGTCGTCGTTAGCGAGCTCTTCTAGAGAGGAGAGCATCTGCGCGGGCTGTGGCAGTATAGTCTGTGCCGGAATGAACTGGTGTTTCTTCCGGGACAGGCGTCTGCGGGGGCCGTTTGGCGACCTATCTGGCAGGCCTTCGCCCCTTGCTCTCGATCTCTGGCTTGGCCTTGATCGATTTTGAGGGAGCGGGTTCCCCCGACGAGACTCGGGTAGAGCCCTCAGGTGCGGAGGCTTTGGCCGTTTGAGGTCGGCCTCTACACACGACTCTGTGGCGTTTGCGGGACGCGTCGCCACCAGAGGAGGAAGAGGACAAGTACTCTTCGTACTTGGCTTGGTCGAACTCGATCTCTAGGGACTCCACAGTCGTCCTAACAGCAACTTCGTCGAACTGAGCTACCACCATTTTGGTTGAAGAAACAGCTTCTCCCACTGTGGTCGCCATCTTCTGTAGGTGTAAATTTTGATCTCCCGAAAACAGGAAACTTCGTTTGTATTAATAAGAATTGCTTATTACAAACTAATAAATCGAAATTACAACAGAAGCGGAGGGAATGCCCTCCTTGTTTAATGTGGGGACTTTCGGTAGCTACAGGATGCTTCGCTCAATTCTCGTGCCGAGTCTGCTTCCCTTGGACGGTTCGACCGAGGTTGCTGGAGAGCTTCAGTACACAGTAGGAGCTCAGGTTGATGGAGTTCGGGTCTCCGAGTTCGGCGGTGATCAGGGCCCGGAACTGAGAGGAGATGCTACAGTGCAAAGGTTATGCAAAGAGCTTGCCGTCGACCCGATTGAGAGTCGAGAGCTAGTGGTTCGGTTAGCTGATTCAACTATGGGCGAATCGCTGAGCGGCTGAAAATAGCTGAACCTCTTCTTTTTGGCTGGAAGAAGTTCTGAACCTCTTCTTTGTGGCTGGAAGAAGTTCTTAAATGGTGGAGAGACCACGTGGTTACTCCTTGAATCATGGGATATGACCATGTACTGTTGAGAGACGTCTTGCCACCCCTCTGTACTATGAACGGTCATTCGATGGGTTGTGCTTCACGTCATGTCACGTATGAGTGGGAAGGTCCATCCTCGTATGTGAGACAGCGGCTGCCCACTACTCGAGTGGATTTGGCCAGCTTATTGTGCGCCGGCGGGTCCTGCTTTTGACTTGGACCGATGAGCTGAGTTGCATTTATGAGCGCGCAGGTTGATTTGGCGTCTGTCCGATCACTTGAGCTGAGTTGCATTTATGAGCGCGCAGGTTGATTTGGCGTCTGTCCGATCACTCGTACTGTGAGCGGTCACTCGACGGGCCTAGAGTATTGTGTCTTCTCCCTTCAGGTCAAGAGAAGTGGGAAAGCGGGTGCCCAGTACTCGAGTGGGTTTGGACAGCTTGCCGAATGCCGGCGGATCCAGCTCTTGACTCGGACGGGCGAGGTGAGCTGCATTTATGAATGTTCAGGTTGATCTGGCACCTGTCCGATCACTCGTACTGTGAACGGCCACTCGACGGGCCTGGAGTACTGTGCCTTCTCCTTTCAGGTCAAAAGAGATGGGAAAGCCCGCCCCGGCACGTGGGGTAGCGGATACCTGGCTATACTGGCGACCTTGAGGTTTGCAAGCGGATCCGACTTTAGACTCGGTCAGGCGAGTTGTAAAAAGGCGAATTTCCGTTATTTAGTCGATCTTGACTCGTGCGGGCGAGCCGATCATTCAGGTGAACCTGGGACTAAATAGACACGAGTGCGTTTGACGACCGCGCGGCTTAGGCCCGTGCTGGCGAATTGTGTTGGCGACTTCTCCTTGCAGGCGAATTTCTCGCAAGTTTACAGAGGTATTTTTTACCGTCTATAGATGCAAGCACCTAATATATATTCTCTTATCCAACAAATGAGTCCAAAGGAGAATCGATATTTTGGGGTTTGTAGGTATGTAATTAATTCAGAAAGTATCCTAATGTGAAGCAAATAACATTGGCCAAAAGTTATAATAAGATTAAGAAATATTCATCACTTTCAGATGAGATATTTTTCAATCTAGTTGTGGTTTAGCAATTATATGTAAAGCTATGAATGATCTGTGGAGAATGAGTACTGACACAAATACAACATGGAAAACTTATAATAAGCAAGATTGGAAACATATGTTAATATATTTATAGGGTAGCATGTGTCGCGCGCATACTTCAATTCTTCGCTATAATAAACACCCACGAATTCACCTGTTGGGAACAATATTGTTTTACTCTTTTCATCCCCATAGAGTAAGAATGGTCGAGTTAAGGGACAAACAATATGTGCTTCAAAAAAGCCATACATGTTGTCTATATACTGACCTTCTAATTTCCCATGCCAGACTGGCCTACCCCCAGACATTGGATAGGAGTTCGTGATATAGGGATATAAGGAGTTCTATAAACAAGTATGATAAAAGATAGGATTGAATAAAAGAAAATCACTCAATTATTTGGACAAATTTAGCCCCATTGGAATGCTTCCTTGAATTGAAGTTGTTGAAAATAAGGGGAAGACTCAACGAAAGAGGAGGACATCCCTCGTGACTTTGGCATAGATTGAAATTTGAAAAGGGGGGGAACTGGAGGCATGGGTTTCGATGTGTGGTGCGTTCTAACTAATACTCACACAGTAAAGAGGTTATAATACACACCACTTTACATCTTATACACTAACATAATCAAAGAAATAGTGATTGTTTGCATCTTAAACCTGAAAAAGAAGTTTTAGGTTGGACACGATTAGGTGTATTTGACATAGTATAATGAAGTGGTCGTTACATAGTCAGTAACTCTTAGGTTTTAGTTAGAATGAATTTTTAGTGGATCTTGGTATAAAGTTATCATGATATAGTCCACCCAATGGGTGTAGATATCATGTTCTCGCAATGGATGTAGACATCATGATATAGTCCACCTATCTACTGTTAAGCGGCCTTGCCAGAGATCTACTAATTCTAATTCAATTATTGAAAATGGTGATCACGGGAAAGATGATTATGGAATCATCGTGCATTCAAAAACTGGTAAGCGCGCAACAATTCTAAAGTACATAATTTGCCTACGCAGACAACTTAATGCAATATTATGAGGTATACATTTCCAGGCCCGTGGGAATTTCAATATCAAAATTAGGATGAATAGGCAATTTTATACTTTTTGGTATTTAAAATAAGTATGATTTTCAATTTTTTGTACCTTATAAGATTTGTCAGCATCTCTTTTCTTTGTTCACTACAAGATTAGTTTTTGTGATTAACCAATATAAACACATATCATCTGCTACCATAAAAAATTATATATTAAGTTAAATTAAAAAAAATAATTGACATAGATTTCAGTGAATGTGCCTACACGCTACAGAAATATTTAAAATTTGCCTATCGAGGCATGATTGGCATCGCCTCATGGAGTTTGCAGGAATCACTGGATTCTTATTGCTCGTAGGTATGTATTCATTGGGTTACGTGATTATACAATGTGCTAGAAAGTGTATTTATTACAGATGGAGATGTAGTTATACCAAAAACAGGCATTTGCTTACTCATATCTGCTTACCTCTTATTTGCACGCGAGGAATGGAGAGAGTAACTCAGCTGTGATCCTTGATATATTATGGGAATTTGTAATGTTGCTTCGCTTGTACTATCTTCATGGTTTATTGTCCAATTAGATACTTAAAATTGATCTTCTTAAATTGTATCTATTTTCTATTTTGGTTTAATCAAATAAAATATATAATCAAATAAATCTAAATTAAAATAATTTCAAATATAAAGATTTACCTTGATAGATGGAAGAACTTGCAACAATCAAATCCTTAGTCATCTAAATACTACTTGAAAACTGAAGAAATTCAAAAAAAAATATCAATTACCATAAAAACTAATTGTAATGCATTAATCATGATCATGAAAATAAAAAAAGGAACATACATGTTGAAAGAGATGAAGTTACTATGAAAATTGTGTAACTTTTTGGCTTATATATAGACATGAGGTGTTGCATGTGAAAGGATAATAGTCATAATTAGATTTCTCATTGTACAAACATTTAAAATTTAAAAATTAATATCCAATGGCCATAATCTAGGTTAAACACATTCACACGTTTAAAAAACCAATAGAAAACAAACATTTAAAATAATTAAACACAACGTAATATCTGTAAGTGGATTTATTCACACGTGATATTTGTGTAAGTGGATTTATATATAAGATACCTCATATTATTTTTATAATTGAAACAATAGATTTATATCCTAAAACTTTGTAAGTGGATTGGTTTCCGAGTGCACATTCACACGTGATATCTGTAAGTGGATTGTTTTTATAATTGAAAATTTGAATCTATTAATCTGTAATTTTGACGGTATATACTACCTTGGATTAGAATAAATTATTAAATACAATTTGAATCTATTAATCTGTAATTTTGACGGTATATACTACCTTGGATTAGAATAAATTATTAAATACAATTTAAAAAATATAATTAGATTAGTAATAAGATAATTCAAACTTTATAGGGGTATTTTTTTCTACCAAAAAATTTTCACAAACTCGTACTTTTAAAGGGAGTAATCTAGGTTAAACACATTCACACGTTTAAAAAACCAATAGAAAATAAACATTTAAAACAATTAAACACAACGTGATATCTGTAAGTGGATTTATTCACACGTGATATCTGTGTAAGTGGATTTATATATAAGATACCTGATATTATTTTTATAATTAAAACAATAGATTTATATCCTAAAACTTTGTGGATTTATATATAAGATACCTGATATTATTTTTATAATTAAAACAATAGATTTATATCCTAAAACTTTATAAGTGGATTGGTTTCCGAGTGCACATTCACACGTGATATCTGTAAGTGGATTGTTTTTATAATTGAAAACTTGAATCTATTAATCTGTAATTTTGACGGTATATACTACCTTCGATTAGAATAAATTATTAAATAAAATTTAAAAAATAGAATTAGATTAGTAATAGGATAATTTAAATTTTATAGGGGTATTTTTGTCTACCGAAAGATTTTTCCGAACTCGTGCTTGTTTGGTTCAAAAGTCGCTGCTGTGGAATTCATTATAACTTTGTTCGATTACAACAAATTCGAAAGAATAATCTTTTTATAAGACTTTTTCTACACAACAAATCAAAAATTACAACTCTTGAGAAACAAACACGAAAATCGTCTATCAATTCTCGTTTTCGTGGGACTTTGCCTGTGCCGGGAACGCTTTGGTTCGTGGACCGCCGATTCACAGATCGTGAAGAGGGGGCTTATGATTCTAACTTCGTTATCGAAGTAGAAATTGAAACGATATCTTATCGAAGTAAGATAGTCGTTCTTCTTAAAATCAAGTCGAAGCTTAATTTCAAGGCGTTGCAAGAAAAGAACTCAAATCTCTGCTCTCTCTGCTCTGGAATGCTCTAACAAATGCTCGATCCTCGTCAGAAGTGACCCTAGGGGGGTATTTATAGCCTCAAGGGTCAGTAACTGCAAAAACTTAACAATCGAAGAAGTCAGTACGGCGAGACAGTGTTTACTGTCTCGCTGGGCGAGACAGCGTTTGCTGTCTCGACCCGCGAGACAGTAAATTTGCTGTCTCGCTCAGCGAGACAGTAAATGCTGTCTCGGAAAATGGCAGTTTCTCGCTGTAACTGTTCTCTCACGTTTCAAACTCCGTTATTTTGGCAGTTATCCACGTGATTTTCGCCCATGATGTTTCCCACGTCCCTTGGCAGTTAATGGACACGTGTAGGGCAGTTACAAATGTAGTTTTGACTATTTCAACACTGTCTCGCTGGCGAGACAGCAAAGACTGTCTCGCTGGCGAGACAGTTCATACTTGTTTTGATTTTTCCAAAACAGTATGAAATCCTTTCTTGTGAATTTTTGAGTGATCTTCTCTATGCTTGGGATATCTATTAGCATTTTTTGACGCCTACAGATACCCCCTCCAAAGTATTCCAGACTCATTCTTTTATAGAGGAGCATGGGATACTTTGGATAAGATAGATTTTACTTACGATCCCTTCAATGCTTGGCTGAATAGATCGTATGAAAGGACTTGTAAATGGCTTCAATGTTTAACCTCTTCTGCTGTTAGTCTATCCAGTTCTTCGTAGAATAGCTAACGTTCTCCCGGCGTCGCGTTTATCGCTTGACCGTTGTCGAGATCTTGAATTGAAGTTGATACTTGCTCTTGTGAATTCAGCGTTTACCATTGAATTGGTATATCCATTGAGAATTCCTCAGGTTATCCTTAAGAATATTCAGATTAATATTCTCCAGAAACTTCCTGTTGAGGGTGGGAATACAGTTTAGACTCGTGTACCCATTGGAGTATTCCACTGTTCCATAGTGCAAAACAGAAAAGTTTACTGTCTCGCTCGGCGAGACAGAGTTTTCTGTCTCGCTGGGCGAGACAGTGTTTTCTGTCTCGCTCGGCGAGACAGTGTTTTCTGTCTCGCTCGGCGAGACAGTGTTTTCTGTCTCGCTCGGCGAGACAGTGTTTTCTGTCTCGCTCGGCGAGACAGTGTTTTCTGTCTCGCTCGGCGAGACAGTGTTTTCTGTCTCGCTCGGCGAGACAGTGTTTTCTGTCTCGCTCGGCGAGACAGTGTTTTCTGTCTCGCTCGGCGAGACAGTGTTTGCTGTCTCGCTGAGCGAGACAGTGTTTTCTGTCTCGCTGAGCGAGACAGTGTTTTCTGTCTCGCTGAGCGAGACAGAGTTTTCTGTCTCGCTGAGCGAGCCAGCGAGTATAAAACTCGAACTTAGGGTTTTTTAGGGTTTTTTTTTACGTCGGATTTTGGCGATTTTCAGGCGATTTCTTCAGCGATTTTTTGACCAGTTTTCTTCTATTTCTTCTCCTCTTTGTTGCCGACTTGGGTGGTGCTTCGATTTGAAGAGATTTCATTTGGATTTGAAAGGTCTGTTTCCCCTCTTTTCTTCAAAATCTTGACTTTTGCTTGTGACTGTGCATGCAGCATTTCAGTTGTATTTGTCCTATTTTTTTGTCGATTTCATGTTCAAAATCTTAACCTTCCTCTTGGATTTCAATGTAGATCACATCCTCATCATGTCGCCACGTAGAGCTCGAGGAACCCGAAGCCATCCACCTGTTCAGAGCCCTGAGGAGGCTGCCCCTGCTGCGATCTCCCGTGGAGGTATATCTCTTTCGCCTTTTCACGAATTTAAATATTGTATTTCACCAATTCCATATACATGTACCTGTATTTGCTTGCAGATCCTCGTTTGTATCCTTTGAGGTACCTTCGAGAAGAGCCGGTATCCTCCTTTGAGGGGATCGACGCTTAAAAGTGTTTGTTTTGCTTTGACAAAACACACTTCATAATACACAGGGGCGATTTTACATCATCCCATATGTATTGAAAGGTTTTGGTATGCCGTTATAATGCCCGCATACCTCCTTTATACATATGGTGGATAGAAAATCGTCACACCTGTTATGAGATAACGACTATATCTTATAGAATGAGATATACCGTTTTTTCTCTAAATTTTAGGATGACACTTACACAATTTATGTGTATGCCTCTTTTATCAGTCCGATTTCCTTCCACCATATTTACTGCTGATGTGATTACTGGCCGGAGTAGCGTGACCCACTCTTATTACGAGGGGATCCCGTTAATTGAATTCTCTCCCCAGTTTAAATCTGATTATAACGGAAGTGATAGTGAATTAATCCAGCGAGGTAGTTGTCGTGTTCTACGACGATTAATCACAGATGCGCCCTTGATCTCGGAGCAAGACTCGAATCAATGCATAAGGAAGCCAGATTTCTTATTTGGTGACTCGGTAAAAGATCCGAAGATTGCTTTCTGCCAGCCTGCGCAATGGTTGCACCAGAGTGGATCATCATTCTTATATCTGCCTTTTATCCCTCGGGATCATTCACTGTTAATGTTCAGGAACCTATCAGTTGGACGAGAGATGTTCTGGAAATTAACCGAAAACCACGAGCACATTCATTGTGGTTTCATTGGAAAGGAAGCAACTCCAGGTTCCAGTGAAAGAGCTCATGTGAGAGGACTTCATCCGGGTGTCTTAGGACAAGACAATATTCCTCAGAACGAAAAGATAGTGCAAGCCAACACTGTGAAGAACCGGTTAGCGGCAGCAGGAAAAAGATTGCCCAGAGAGACTTTCAGGTGTTATGGATGGGTCCATTATTCTGGGAACAAGTGGTGGTGGACCAGGATGACCCAATATGTGTTGAAACGTTTTGGGCGAGAATTAGCAGGATTAGGGTTGGATGTCCCGATTCGTGCCACCATGCATGGCTTGCAGAGCAGTGTAAGTCATTTCCTTTGTTTGTTCGAGATCTACAACCCGGACACCAATACATTCTTTACCAAGAACGGGGAACTTGGACTACCACTGCATGAAATGATGCAAGTGTCTGCTTTGCCTATGGGCGATGTCCCATATCAAGAGTTCTTTCCGACCACCAATCAGCTGATTAAGATGAAAGATAGCTCGACTGCGACCTATGACACTCTATGGGAATTGACCTGTCATTATCATATAGCCATGGCCGAGATGGAGCCCAAAGCCAGAAAGAAGTCTCCTCAAGTCAGTTTAAAACAATTCGCTGATTATCTCTTCAAGAACCTGGATGTCCGTTCGGCAGATGTGTGCGGATTGTCTCCCTTGAGTACGGATGAAATTAACCGTTTGTTAGAGAAAACCAACGCGCATTCTTATACTTCGCGCTCAGAAGATGGATTTTTGCACGGCACTAAGTTCCGCTCTTATCTGTGGCAAGCTGGTGTTCCGATTAGCCCTACTGCTCTGCTGGCAGGTTTTCTAGCCTTATGGTTAAAGAGATGTGTAGTTCCCCATCAATCCGCAGATGCGATGCCAATGGAAGTGTTGTATCCGGCCGTCCAGCTGGCTACAGGTCGCAAATTATCTTTGCTTCCCGCTATGGTGGCCGATATTCATAGTGGATTGCGGCAACTAATCTCCGCATTTACCCAGGAGAAAAAGAAACCTTCCGCCAGCCTGTCCGTTCCGAAGCTGGAGCTGCCCTATACTTACTTAATGGCCTGGTTGGTACTTCATCGACCAGATTTAATGGAGGCTCCTGATACGGTAGATCTCAGTGTCCCTCTGTTGCAAAATCTCGAGAATTGCAAATGGAGCAAACATCGAGAGCCGGACATAACGAGGCAGTTTAAAATTCACAAATGTTGGGAATTTTTTCCTTGCTTCCCTCAGTTCTCCGGTACTTACAACACTACCTTAGTGGATGCTGAAGACCCAAGGCAGAATCGTACCATCTTGGATGTCGGGTGCTTCAGATGGTTGATGAATATTCGACCTGGATATCTGTTGTTCAGGATAAGGGATGTTTGCCACATCGAACCCTATCTTCCATGTCGATTCGCCCGTCAGTTCGGGTATGATCAGATATACATCGGCAACCCGAATCGTCACCTCAGCTTTCGAGGTGGACTTATCGACGGGGCGAGAGCTTGGTTTTGGAGCATTGCCGGCTGCACCAATGTTGAATTTGATCTCCCCTTAGAGACGCCGCCTCTACGGATGACTTTCCTCTTTTGTAAATGGCTGATAGCCACCAATATTGTCACTCGACGTAGGAGGATATCAGACTCAGAGGAAGAAATAGCTCCACGGCAAGCAGCAGAACTGCCTCGCGAAGCTGTGATGTCGCCTCGAGGAAAAGAGGCTGCTGAATCATCAAGGAAAGGAAAGGAACCGGCTCGCTCAGTCGGTAGTGAAGAAGAATTTGACTCTGAGGAGACGGAGACTTCCGAGGAGGCGGGTGAGACTAGCTCAAGTTCTGATGAAAGAGCGGGTCTTTCTGATTCTTTCTTTGAAAGAGGACTTGTGTGCCCATCTGTTGCTCCTACTCAATCACAAGCTACTTCGAGAAAACGGGGAGAGAGGGTCGTCATGACCTATCCTAATCGGATGACGGTAGACATTCTCAGTGGGGACGAAGAGGATGAAGAGGATGAAGTGCCTCTTGCTCGTCGACAAAGATCACGACCTTCCACTCAAGCTCAAACCCAAATTCCTCCTCGAACTGAATTACGCACCAAACGTCGTCACGAAGGTCCTGAAGCACATCCACCGAAGAAACAAAAGAAAGCTGCTTCTAAACCGCGCGTTCATCTTTCTGCCGTAGAAGATATCTCTGGTCGTAATGTTTCTTCTGATGAACTAGGTAATTATTTATTTTTATCTCTCTTACATTTTTTTTTAATGCTCGAACTCATTTCATTTCCAATTTCTGTAGAGAGTCAAGAAGAGGGAGAATATCGAGTTGGAGCTGCTTCTCCTGGAGGTATGGAGACTGAGGAGACCAGCTTCGTCCAGCAAATGCAAGATGTTCTGAAAGAAGGACCAGCTGACGTTCCACCCACTCCTGACGTTGATCCATCAGCTGCGGACACAGGTACTGATCTTTCTCCTCTCGGAAGAGAAATCCGAGAAATGAATGAGTCGGACCGTGTGCCTCCTCTAATGACCTGTGCGCTTTCTCTCCTTTTAGTCAAATTAAAAGAAGCAGGTACCAGTAGTGGAGCTCTCGAATCAGCCCCGACCAACGAAGGTAAAATTAATTGTCTTTTTGAGCAAATTCGTCTAAATTTATGTGTCATTTACGACTCAACACATTTTGTAGATGTCACAATGCACGAATCTGTTGGAGGAGAGACCACGCATACAACAGAGGTCGAGGAATTCAATGAACATCACCTCGATTTCAATCTCTCTGAAGGCGACCATGAGTATATCTCCGACTTACTATCGGGGAAAACTCCTGGTGCAGCCACGGAATCCAACGTTGGAGTCGGTCCAACAGAAGCAGGTCCTTCTGAAAGTAAGACCTTTATTCTGTAAACTCCATATATGCATACATATATATTTTAACTTGATTAACCATATAAGTATTTGAATTATAGGACCAGTTGCTGGAACTGATACTACTATAATCATTGGTACGTCTGATCGACTGGAGAGTAGTGAACTTGTGCCGTGGACAAGAACCGAAGTTGATTTGCAATCATCAGTTCTTGAACCTCAACCTTCTACTCCTATGGACCCCATGATGATAGAAGTCACTGTCACTCCCCAGATTAGTCCAGTTGCAACAAAAGCGAGACCAACTGAAGAAGTTGGTACATCGGCCGATGTTGTGACTAGAATTGGTGAGTTTCATTTATCGTTTGTTTCAAGCTCGGATTATCATTATGCTCATTGTAATCCTCCTGTTTGTAGAATCTCCTCTTAAAGAGTCTCTTAGTTTGGACCCGCCGTCCTCTGAGACTTTAGTTGAAAAAGTCCCTGATGTAGCGGGTGCATCAACAGCTACCATTCCTGAACCAATCTTGACTGTTCAGGAATCCAGATTATCATCCTTGAGCGAACCAAGTCATGCTGAAGGTTCTTCCGTCGAATTTGGTATGCTTTAGTTTGTTGTCTTGTATGCATATATATATACTGTACTGACTTATTTGACTTTCTCGCAGTTCCTTCATCATTATCAACTCAAATCCAAGCGTTATTGGTTGATGACGATCCGGACAAGTCTGTTATCTGCTCTAATCTCCAAGGCTTCATCTCCTTTTTGAACTCTATGGTCGATCGCATTCTCTTCAAAAGATCGTATTTTGAGAATTATAAAAAATCTTTTGAGCGTTTTATATCAGGGTTCAGAGAGGAAGGGTATAACGACTTAGCCGATTCAGTCACCGCTTATTTGGTTGATTTGAGGCAACATATTGAACTTCTGCAAACTCTTCGCACCAAAGGCGTACCTTTTTACATCGCTTCTCATATGGAATCCAGGCTGCAAGCGTGGCGTAATTCTCAAGAATCTGCCAACTCTGAACTCCAACAATTAAGAGCCCATAGTCACCAGCTTAGGGTGAATATTGGCAAAAGGACACAAGCCAAGGTCAACCTACGCCGAGATATAAAATCGAGTCGAGCGGAAATAGCTCGCTTAGAGGAGGAACTTGCAATGGCCAAGGATGCTCTTGATGTCTTGGAGTCTGAGTTGACGCAGGAAATTCATGTTGAGGAAGACCTGTTACAGCAACTGAACTTTCAAGATAAAATAATTGCTGAGAAGGAACAAGAGGTCGCCGCGCTTCAAAGTGTTGATGAAGAAGCTTTCAAAATTAAATTGACGGCTGAGCTTGAACAGACTTATGCGTTAGAGCTGTCAAAACTTGAAAATCAAATTAGTCAATATAAACTCTTGTAATCGGAGAACATTATATTTTTGTTTGTAGCTTTGTTTGAAAATTCTTGGTCAATATAGTGAACCTTTTTGCTCATTATATTGAATCTTTTTGCTCATTGAGGTTTTTTATTATGATTACTCATTCTTATTTAGAATAAATAACCATAATACTTATAGGATTTTTGGCAAATCCTCAGCCATCAACGGATTTGATATACCTTTACCGATTACCGTTTGAATCGGGCTAGTATGTGAATTATCTAAGTCCGTTTCACATATAACGTTGCGCTAAAAGAATTAAACTCTTTTAGACTTTGAACTACACTGTTGAATATGTAGGCTACATGTGTTAGATGTAGGCTTATCTCTAATAAGGGATAGAGATAACATCCCCCATGTGTGAACAACATGGATTTCAAAGTGTGAATAGGTTGCATTTCCTATATAGGACAACGAACCCAAAATCGGAGAGAAAAAGAATTGTATATTCCATTTCTCAATCTCTTGTTTGTTGGTAGAGATAAACCCATACTCGGAGAGGAAGAATTTTATATTCTATCTCCTGGTCTCTTGTTTGTTGGTAGAGATGAACCCAGAATCGGAGAGGAAGAATTTTATATTCTATCTCCTGGTCTCTTGTTTGTTGGTAGAGATAAACCCAGAATCGGAGAGGGAGAATTTTATATTCTATCTCCTGATGAAAAGGAAACTCACAGTGGAATCTCCACTTAGAGAAAATAGGTTGGTTTGAATAACCCTAACTGTCATAAGGTTTGATTACTCAATTCAAAAGTAAACCTTTCGTTCGCAAAAATGAATCGAAAGGAGATTTTGGTTGTGGTCCTAACTGTAGTAAGGTTTGACCAAGTGGGAATTTTGAGACGATCCTAACTGTAGGAAGGTTTGATCGCTCAATTTGTGGACCTCTCGTTCATGGAACGAATCGAGAGGGGATTTTGGCTTTGGTCCTAACTGTTTAAAGGTTTGACCAAGTGAGGAATAGGAGTAGGGTGCAAATAACAATGAGTTTGTTGATTTGCACAAACTAATCGGTGGGAAATTTTGATTTTAAACATAAGAATTTGACACGAAATAATCTGTCGACTGATACATACTGATGATCGTTGATCAATCCGACCGATGGGGGTTTCATAGCGTGAGATTACAAATCATCAAATCTCATCTTCCATGATTATATTACAAGGTTTTGCTGAGGAAAGATTAACTATCATTAAATCTCATCTCAACAAAAGTTGTAAAAGAACAGTGAATTATTCAAATGACCAGCTTCTCATTTAAAATAGTGAACTGATCTCGGGTTATCCTGAAATATCCTATATAGGATTCTCTAGGAACTTCCCGCTTTACACAGGTTATCCTGAATATATTACGGATAATATTTTTTCAGGAACTTCCCATTTATTGGCATCATCAATTTGTTGCCATCTTGGGTAACCAGGCGATATGCACCGTTCGAATAGACTGTTTCTATCACAAACGGTCCTTCCCATTTAGGTTCAAATTTGCCTTTCTTCTTAGAAGTGAGAATCATAGGTCTTCGAACGGCGAGAACTAGATCTCCTTCTTTAAAGCTTCGTCGTCGGACCTTTTTATCGAAAGCCCGAGAAATTCTAGCTTGATAAAACTCGATTTGTTGTTGAGCTTCCAAGCGTTTCTCATCTAACATCTCTAATTCCTCGAGACGTTTCTGATGATGTTCTTCCGTCGTCATTCCCGTTACGAGAGCGATACGGAGAGAAGGAATCTGCACTTCCAATGGAAGAACGGCTTCACACCCATACGTTAAAGCATACGGGGTGGCTCCGGTAGGCGTGCGGACGGTCGTACGATAAGCCCAGAGAGCTTCGCCGAGTTTGTCATCCCAATCTCGCTTATTGGTTTTCACCAATTTTGCCAGGATTTTGATGATAGTCTTGTTAAAAGCTTCGGCCAATCCGTTAGCTGTAGGATTATAAGCAGTCGACGAAACGTCTTTAATCCCGAATTTACCGCAGAACTTGATGAATGCGTTGCTCACGAACTGAGGACCGTTGTCGTGCACTATTCGCCTTGGCACACCGTACCGATATATGATATGGTGTTTGATAAATTTGATGACATTGGTCGTCTTTACTTCTCTAAGTGGAACTGCTTCTGCCCATTTCGAGAAATAATCGGTGATTGCCAGAATGAAACGGTCCCCTTTAACCGAAGGTGGAAAAATAGAGCCTAAAACGCAGAGTTCATCTCTAAAACAGCACCAACTGTGCGTTTTCAGCCTTTAAACAGGCCCCACTCTGCGTTTTCAGCCTAAAACGCAGAGTTCATCTCCGAAACAGCACGAACTGTGCGTTTTCAGCCTTTAAACAGGCCCAACTCTGCGTTTTCAGCCTAAAACGCAGAGTTCATCTCCGAAACAGCACGAACTGTGCGTTTTCAGCCTTTAAACAGGCCAAACTCTGCGTTTTCAGCCTAAAACGCAGAGTTCATCTCCGAAACAGCACGAACTGTGCGTTTTCAGCCTTTAAACAGGCCAAACTCTGCGTTTTCAGCCTAAAACGCAGAGTTCATCTCCGAAACAGCACGAACTGTGCGTTTTCAGCCTTTAAACAGGCCCAACTCTGCGTTTTCAGCCTAAAACGCAGAGTTCATCTCCGAAACAGCACGAACTGTGCGTTTTCAGCCTTTAAACAGGCCAAACTCTACGTTTTCAGCCTAAAACGCAGAGTTAATCTCCAAAACAGCACGAACTGTGCGTTTTCAGCCTTTAAACAGGCCAAACTCTGCGTTTTCAGCCTAAAACGCAGAGTTAATCCAAAAAACAGCACGAACTGTGCGTTTTCAGCCTTTAAACAGGCCAAACTCTGCGTTTTCAGCCTAAAACGCAGAGTTAATCTCCAAAACAGCACGAACTGTGCGTTTTCAGCCTTTAAACAGGCCCAACTCTGCGTTTTCAGCCTAAAACGCAGAGTTCATCTCCGAAACAGCACGAACTGTGCGTTTTCAGCCTTTAAACAGGCCCAACTGTGCGTTTTCAGCCTAAAACGCAGAGTTCATCTCCGAAACAGCACAACGGTTTCAAAACCGTTTTCCCCACTATTTGGGGAGCTGTTTAAGAGGGGGGCGGTTACACCCCACTCAGCCCATTGAGGAGCAAATTAAGGGGGCAGTTACCACCCGTAACCCCCTATAAATACCAGAAACTCAACTGAGTTCGGGCTCTGGGATCCTTCTTTTTTTTGGGCAGAAAAGAAGAGATCTTCGGTTAGCTTCAGATCGAATTTTTTCTCATCAACAGAGAGAGATTCGGTCAAGAACAAGCTGTAGTTACCACCCGTAACCCCCTATAAATACCAGAAACTCAACTGAGTTCGGGCTCTGGGATCCTTCTTTTTTTTGGGCAGAAAAGAAGAGATCTTCGGTTAGCTTCAGATCGAATTTTTTCTCATCAACAGAGAGAGATTCGGTCAAGAACAAGCTTGGTAGCAAAGAAGAAGAGCCTTCATCCTTCGGCTGGGATTTTGGAGATCGACAACAGGAGCATTCCCTTGGCTGATTAACCGATTGTGGTTCAAATCAACTCTTTTTCAAGAGTTCAAACTCGTTCAGAGTTATCAACTCGATCAGAGTTCAAAACTTGCTCTGCAAGTTCTTCTAAAACTCGTTCAGAGTTATCAACTCGTTAAGAGTTATTTTCAAACTTGCTTTGCAAGTTCTCCACAGCGTCAAATCGTGAGGAGAAGACCACGTTCCAGTGAATCAAGACATTCGGATCGTCAACGAGAAGCAAACTCGACGCGAGCATTCGAGGGAGGCATCTCATCGCCACCGTGAAGAACCCAGAATTAAACAAAGGGGAGAATCAAATTCGTTCTCCTCTCTTTTGTAATCGGAATCCAAATTGTAATTGATTTTGAGAGGAATACAAGTCAATTTTTCTTTCATTGTCTTTTTACTGCAAATTTCCAACAAACACACACCAAGGACAACCTAGCAGATTTTTTAACAAAAGCAGTCAATACTGACAAATTCATTTGGTGTAGATCCTCTTGTGGTCTTATTATTCAGACTGAAGGCTCCTCATTCAACATTGGCCTTCTCCTAGATGAAACCAATTATGATATATGGTCTCAACTTATGGAGATACACATCGCCGAGAAACAAAAATTCTCCTTTATTAAGGGCTCTACTCCCATACCGAAAGAAGGAACACCGGAATTTGATAAGTGGTCCTCTGATAACCAGCGAGTGAAACGCTGGCTCTTGATGTCTATGAAACCAGAAATCATGAAATGCTACATTCGTATTCCTACAGCGAGAGAAATCTGGAAATTCTTGGCTACTGTGTTTTATGATGGCGCTAATGAATTACAGGTTTTATCTTTGAACCAACGAGCCTTCACTGCCAAACAGGGTGGGCGACCACTATCTGAATTTTATGGGGAGCTGACAGAGATATTCAGCGAGTTAGATCACCGTGATAAGGTAATTATGGAGAGCCCTAATGATGTTGAATCTTATAGGAAATCTATTCAATGCTTGAGGGTACACATTTTTCTTGCCGGGTTGGATAATGATCTTGAACAAATCCGGGGTGAGATTCAATGCTTGAGGGTACACATTTTTCTTGCCGGGTTGGATAATGATCTTGAACAAATCCGGGGTGAGATTCTGCAAAAATATCTCGTTCCTGAATTAGAAGAGGTTTATGCCCTGGTTCGACAAGAAGCTCTCCGACGATAGGCAATGACAACTGAGAAAGATACTACAGCTATGATAGCCCGTACTCCCAATTGACGAAACTCTGAGAGAACAACCGGATCTGGGAACCAGACAAATGCATCTCAATCAAATCCTCGGGGTTCATCTTCCAAATATCCTCCATGTTCTATCTGTGGGAGGACAGGACACTCGAAAAAGGGATGCTATGAATCATCAGTTATCCTGATTGGTGGAAGGATACTCGCAACCGCTAGATAAATCAAACCACAGATGGAGGAAACAAACAGGCCTCATGATTACTCACCACCACAAATACACCTGGTAAAGCTTTACATTCTGTCTTTGTTTTGAATAATACACGGGTGATTGATTCTGGTGCCACTAATCATATGACATCTAATTCGAAAATGATTACTACTATTACACCATCATCTCAGATTTTTGTTTCTACAGCTAACGGTGCTCCGATTCCCGTTACGAGAAAAGGTCCCGTTAATCTATCAAACACCATGAATCTTAACTCTGTCCTAGTAGTACCATCTTTAGAGTATAACCTACTATCTATTTCTCAAATAACTAAGGCTTTACATTGTGTGGTTATCTTCTGGCCTTCTCATTGTACTACCTTGAATACAGACGAAGAGGACGATTGGTTATGGCGTTAGGCGTGGACAGTTGTACTACCTTGAATCGGAGTTGAAAAACACAGCTCTGAACACTAGTACCCCTAGAAAGAAGATTACAGATGATCTTTGGCTATGACATCGACGATAAGGTCACGTATCGTTTGGTTACTTAAAGAACCTTTTTCCCAGTTTATGTAATAAAGTTGATTGTTCCGTTTTTCATTGTGAGATTTGTGAATTGTCTAAAAGTCATCGAACTTCCTTTAAACCTTCAATGGATAAAAGTTCAGTTCCATTTATGATTATTCATTCTGATGTATGGGGTCCCTCTCCTGTTTTATCTTTAAGTAGCATACGGTGGTTTGTTACATTTATCGATGATTGCACTCGAATGACATAGGTGTGTCCTATGAAGTCCAAGGGTGAAGTTAGTAGTTTGTTTCAGAAATTTCATAAACAAATCAGTACACGGTATAACGCTACCATTCGAGTCCTTCGTAGTGATAATGGAGGTGAATATATGGGTACCGAGTTACAGACATATTTCAAACTTCACGGCATTGTTCATTAGACTACCTGCACATATACCCCTCAACAAAATGGGGTTACCGAACGAAAAAATCGTCATTTGTTAGAAGTCGTTCGGGCATCACTAATCAGGGCAAAGACACCTACATCTTATTTGTGTGAAACCCTCTCCTTGGCAGTTTATTTGGTGAATCAGATCCCCTCCGCCACTCTTGACTTTCAGACACCCTTCGACGTCTTAGCTAAACTTGTCGCAGCTCCTACTATACCAAATCTTCCTCTCCGAGTGTTCGGATGTGTTACATTTGTTCACTTACCAAAGGAGCAACGGAACAAGCTCGAACCTCGCGCCCTCAAGTGTATTTTTGTCGGGTATGCCTCATCCCAAAAAGGTTACCGGTGTTATCATCCCCCCACACAAAAAATGTTTGTCACTATGGATGTGACATTTCATGAAGATACTATGTACTTTGAATGGGCTGAACTTCAGGGGGACCATTATAAGGAAGTTCAGTTATTTGGAAATACTAGTGAGGAAGAGATATGCTCAATAGAAGTGCTCCCGATGTTGACTTCAAGCCCAACACCAGCAATCGAGACAATCAAAGTAACACCAGTTCCTGATAATGTAACAGCAACAACCCTGCCGAATGAAGTTGTGCATGCAACAGCAACAACCTTGCCGAATGAAGTTGTGCAGCCCCCGCCTAAATTGAATAACCAATCGTCCACTTCAGATATCCCTGAAACTGAGTCCTCCCGGGTATCATCTTCTATTCCCAGAAAACAACTTCCCAACCGAGCAAATAGAGGTGTACCCAAATCCACATATGATCCAGAACTTACAAGTAAAGCCAAATATCCTATGAGTAATTATGTGTCTTATTATCAGTTAACTGCATCTAACAAATCCTTTGTGAATCAATTATCCTCTGTATCTATTCCTAACAGTGTGCAGGAAGCTGTATGTAATCCAAAATGGAAATCAGCAATGGACGAGGAGATGAATATTCCTAACAGTGTGCAGGAAGCTGTATGTAATCCAAAATGGAAATCAGCAATGGACGAGGAGATGAATTAATTATTAAAAAATGACACATGAGGATTAACCGAGTTAACAGCAGGAAAGAAGAGGGTGGGATGCAAATGAGTATACACTGTGAAATTCAAAGCAGATGGAACAATTGAAAGATTCAAAGCGAGATTAGTTGCAAAAGGCTACACACAGACACACAGGATTGATTATCTGGAGACATTCGCACCCGTGGCAAAGATTAATATCGTGCAGATGTTACTCTCATTAGCTGCTAATTTGGACTGGCCTCTACAACAATTCGATGTAAAAAACGCTTTCCTACATGGAGAGTTAGAGGAGGAGGTGTATATGGAGTTCCCACTTGGATATAAGATCCCGATTGAGCATATAAATAAAGTCTGCAAGTTAAAAAAATCCTTGTATGGACTAAAGCAATCCCCCAGAGCCTGGTTTGGGAGATTCACGAGATCGATGCGAAAGTTCGGGTACAGTCAAAGTAATTCAGATCATACTTTGTTTTTGAAAAAGAGTTATGGGAAGATTACGGCACTTATCGTCTATGTCGATGACATGGTCCTCACAGGAAACGACCCTCATGAACAGCATGTATTGAAGAAGCACCTATCTCAGGAGTTCGAAATGAAAGACCTTGGGGACTTGAAGTATTTTCTGGGTATCGAGGTGTCTAGGTGATCGAAAGGCATCTTCCTATCTCAGAGGAAATATACCCTAGATTTGCTAAATGAAACTGGGATGTCTGCTTGTCAACCATCAGAAACTCCAATGGAAGAAGGAGTGAAGTTAGAAGTTAAAACAAAACAAGTGCCCGTTGATAAAGGGCGCTATCAGAGATTGGTGGGAAAATTGATGTATCTGGCACATACAAGGCCTGATATATCATATGCATTGAGTACCGTCAGTCAGTTCATGCATAATCCAGGGGAGAAGCATATACAGGCAGTTATGAAGATCATCAGCTATCTTAAGGCAGCCCCTGGAAAAGGAATCTTGTTTCAAAGGAATGAAGACTTCCTAAAGGTTGAAGGATATACTGATGCTGATTGGGCGGGAAATATATGTGACCGAAGGTCTACATCAAGGTACTTCACATTTGTGTGGGAAACTTGGTCACTTGGAGGAGTAAGAAGCAAAATATGGTATCCCGATCAAGCGCAGAAGCAGAATATCGAGGAATGGCAATCGATATCCAAGAGTTATTGTGATTGAAATTACTACAGACAGATCTAGTTTTCCCTCCAAAAGAACCTATGATACTATACTGTGATAACAAATCAGCATGCGATATCGCACATAATCCAGTTCAGCATGATAGGACAAAGCATGTAGAAGTAGACAGGCTCTTCATCAAAGAAAAGTTAGAAGAGAAAGTCATTTATGTCCCTCATGTACGCTCGGAAGATCAGCTGACTGACATACTCACCAAGGCAGTAACGAGGAAGATATTTGCCAAGTTAATTAGCAAGTTGGGCATGTTTGATATATTTGTGCCAACTTGAGGGGAAGTATTAGAATATATGGTATTAGAATATATGGTATAGATATATATATAGTATAGATATATATGGTATAGTTATGATTCCTGGAATCATGGTATATTAGTATTACTTACTTGTATAGCTCCTTCTCTCTCTATATAAGGACCATTGTATTCTTTCATTGGATTAAGAAAATAACATAATCTTTTATTCCTTCTCTATACTAATCAACACTAAACACTAGGATATATACTGGTTCCACCTCTCCAATGTACATCCAGTCCCCAAACAAATCCTGCTTGAGATTTTCACTATGATTTTAAATCGAGTACAAAATCAAAACCAAACCTGACCAATTTGCAAGACCATGCAAATTGCAACTCCAATTGATAAGACCATGCCAATTGCAACCAACCTCTTAAACCAAGTAATCAACTCTCTCAAACCCGAGAGAAACCTTCTTTGAATCAAAGTACAAAACTCCTATAAGCCTTGATATGATTGTGAAGTGCAGTAGTGGCTTATGAACCTTTTAAACTCTCTGAAATTTGCCTAATCCACTTATATGAATGATGAAGAACATATGTTGTTTCAGAAACTCTCTTTTCTGGAAATTTAGACTGAAATTCTAAAAACAAGAGAGTGAACTTTGCACAAAAATTGAATTTTATATGTGCTTAATTTCGTTGTTGTTTTCTGATGTTTTAACCTATTTATAGCCTCACAAAAATTGAATTTTATATGTGCTTAATTTCGTTGTTGTTTTCTGATGTTTTAACCTATTTATAGCCTTTGAAATGACACAAATTTAAAGTGCTTAATTTCGTTGTTGTTTTCTGATGTTTTAACCTATTTATAGCCTTTGAAATGACACAAATTTAAAACACAATTAACGTCCAAAAACGGCTATAAAACAGTCACTTATTTAAATTCTGAAAAACTAAAAAACTGTATATGTAGTCGACTACAAGGCTTAGTAGTCGACTACACTGAGTCTAAACAAACTTTGTGAAGTCAGAATATTGCTTAGTAGTCGACTACTAAGGGGAATAGTCGACTACACTGTACATGTGTAGTTTCTGTGAAGTCAAGAAACTGTCTTACTAGTAAACTACTAAGCTTAGTAGTCGACTGCTAAGAAAATATATGTAGTTTCTGGATATTTGACTGAGGCTTAGTAGTAGACTACTAAGGAGATTAGTCTACTACTAACACATAGATATGAGATATATGATATGTTTTGAGACTCACTCTATATCTATGAATTCTAATGGTTAACTTAGGGGATTTCTATAATTAACCACACACTAAGCATGTGTTAGTGTGTTCTAATACTATGTGTGTGTATGTGTTGTGAGTAATCAAAGCTTGTACATAAATTCTAAGCAAAGAAAATATAAAAATTACATTTTGACATATACGCGTATCTTCTTCTTTGCTTCATGTTGCCTTGAACTCATCTTATGTCTTGAGTATCTCTTTGAATATTATTGTTGATTTTGCTCTGATACTGCAAAACAAATGTTAGCACATAATACACACAACATATAATATTTGTTATCATCAAAACAAACATATCTTGGGGTCAAGATATCCAACAAAAACCAGTTGAGCTAATCACGCACAGTTGAAAAAAAGTGAAAATGATCAAGTATTACCTTCTAAGAGGCACCCAAGTTTGACTCTAAACATTTTCAATTAAGAATTGAAGATGCAACCATAGTTTCTTTCTATACATATAATTAATCAGACCGTGGTAAACTATTACCTCTCTCATCCATCCTCCTAAAAACTGGAGCATGAAAATAAAAACATGTGACTCGAGCCTCTCTCTCTTTGTTTTAAAAAAAACACAAGCAAGACAAATAACCTTCACAAATCAATCACTATAATTTACCTTCAAAAGATGATCTCAAAGTATGATTCCTGAGAAATTTAGCAAAGAAAGGAAAGATTCTTGAGTTTTAAGACCTCATATTTAGTACGTGGTAAAAAAAAAATCTCCAATGCCGCCGGCATTACGGCAGGAGTCAATTTATGTCATTTTGATGATGCTATACAAAGACTTGCTACGACTTGTAACCCCCTCTCTCTCGCTCTTGATGGCAAAGATCTTTTCAACCAGTCATATCGACTTTTAGCTGGCAAAGCTCTCAACCGGTGCACAACTCTAATGGTCGGCAAAGAAAATGAAGTTCTGGCTCCTTGTATTACTAAATCAAACATTATCAATGCCAGCGTAAAGTTCCCTTATGGAGATAGACTTCGAGATGCGCATCCTGCAATCAGGAATTTTCCAACAATTTTGATATCCACAAGCCTGAGAGCAGAGGAGGAGGAAAATCTGAGGTCCCTGATCAACTGTCAATGTACACCAACCAGAGACCCTGATTTCAAGTCAACTTAGGCAAGAAACACAAAAATGCATAAAGCATACTACGTGTTTCAAAGGATAAATTCACATAGATCGTTTTGAGCTTATTCTCTGTAGTTTCATTGTAATTGCAAACAGGCCCCTGGATTAAACCTTTTTTTGACTCTTTCACCCAGTGTGAAATTTGTAAGGCATAGCTCATGACGTACTGTCAATGTACACCAACCAGAGACCTCGATTTCAAGTAAACTTCTACTTGCACTCTATATATATATATCTCCTTGCATGCAAACCTTCCTTCACGATATCACTGTTGCATTCTTCTGCTAAAATGTTCACCAAATCGCCCTCTTTCTTACTATTTCTCCATTTTCTTCTAATCTCACTGAATGCAATAATAATGCTCTCCTCTGCAACTGATACAATCTTCCAAGGCCAATCCATATCTGGAAACCAAACCATAGTCTCCAAAGGAGGCATCTTTGAACTTGGCTTCTTCACCCCAGGCAAATCCAACAACTACTACATTGGCATCTGGTACAAAATATCGCCTGAAGTAACCATCTGGACAGCAAATAGGGCAGCTCCAGTACCCGACCCGACAACTTCCAAGCTGAAGGTAACCAAGACTGGCAATCTGATCCTCTACAACTCCAAAATCCGAGTTTGGTCATCCAACTCAAGTTCATATTTATCATCATCCACCAACATTAACGTCGCAATACTCCTTGATACCGGGAATTTTGTTCTCAGAGATCAAACAAACTCATCTGCTATACTCTGGCAAAGCTTCGATCACATAACTGACACCAGGGTACCTCATGGATGGATTGGAATGAATAAAGTCACCGGCGAGTACAATGCTATTACTCCATGGAAAAACACTGAGGACCCAGCTCCAGGACCTTTTTTGGATACTATAGACCCCAGTGGCCTCAACCAGTTTGTTTTCTTGTGGAACAATTCGAAGAGGTATTGGACTAGTGGCATCTGGAATGGAGAAACCTTCAGCTCATTCCCTGGAATGAGGGCGGACCATCGTTACACTTATAAGTTTGTCGATGATGATAAGCGCAGGTATTTCACTGTAAATTTCACTGATGAGCGATATTTGTCACGGAGCGTGATGCACTCTTCTGGTCAAGTTCAGCAGTGGATGTGGTATGGTGAAGCTAAAGGTTGGGAGCTGTTTTGGGTGCAGCCAGTCTCTCCTTGTGACGTGTATTCTGTTTGTGGAGCCTACGGTATTTGTGATCAATCGAGGAAACCCCCTTGCACCTGTCCACCTGGTTTCACACCAACTTCTGTTAGAGATTGGGAGCTTGATGGCTGGAGTTCAGGGTGCAAGAGGAAAACCCAGTTGAAGTGCGGTTACGAGAACTCGACTTCCGGAGAAAAAGATGGGTTTCTGCCAATACCCAATGTGCATTTACCTGCAGACTCAAAACAGCAGCTGGGAGGAAAAGGTGCTGAAGAATGTGAATTGGCTTGTTTGAAGAGTTGCTCATGTACTGCTTATGCTTATGAGAGTGGGTGTTCATTTTGGAGCGGAGACATTCGAAATCTTCAAAGTCTTTCTGAAGATGACAATGGGGCTGGTACTCTTTACCTGAGGCTTGCAGCTTCTGACCTGCCAAAAAAAACCGGTGAAATGAAATCAATCAGAAGGATTGCTGTAAGTGCAGCAATAGCAATAGTATTGTCAGCTACTATTGCTTTGATCTTGATATTCATTAGAAAAAGGCGTGGAGAATCAAAATCCCCCAAGGGTCCTTTGGTTTCATATAGTTACAGTGACTTGCAGCGCATAACGAAGAATTTCACTGAAAAGCTTGGCAGTGGGGGTTTTGGTTTGGTCTTTAAAGGACTTCTACCTGATTCAGATTTTGTAGCTGTGAAAAGACTTGAAGGGGTTCGACAAGGAGATAAGGAGTTCCGAAATGAGTTGGGAACGTTGGGAAGAATTCAGCATGTTAATCTAGTCCGTCTTCGTGGCTTCTGCTGTGAAGGAACCAAAAAGATGCTGGTCTATGATTACATGCCAAAAGGGTCTCTAGACAACCACCTCTTTCGAAAACAATCCACGACTTTAGATTGGAAGACAAGATACCAGATCATACTAGGAACTGCGAGGGGAATAGCGTATCTCCATGAAGAGTGTAGAGAATGCATTATCCACTGTGATGTAAAGCCAGAGAACATACTCTTAGATTCTGAGTTTTGTCCAAGGTTATCAGATTTTGGCATGGCAAAGCTCCTTGGCCATGATTTTAGCCGAGTACTAACAACAATGAGGGGAACCATAGGCTATCTAGCACCAGAATGGATCGAAGGGCTACCAATAACACCTAAAGCTGATGTCTATAGCTATGGTATGATGCTATTTGAGATAGTATCTGGTAGAAGAAATTCAAAATTGGCTGAAGAAGGGAGCATCAGGTATTTTCCCGTTCAAGCTGCCAGCAAAGTCATCACAGGGGAAGTTCTTAGCCTGCTAGATGAGGATTTGAATGGTTCTGCTGATGCATTGGAGCTGAATAGAGTATGTAGAGTTGCATGCTGGTGCATTCAAGAGTTTGAGGCTGATAGGCCATCGATGGCTGAAGTTGTCAAAATCTTGGAAGGGGTTTTAGATTTGAAGATACCTCCGTTTCCTACAATTCTTCAACGTCTTGCTGAGGAGGTTTCCACGGTTAGTTACTATGAGTAGTCACTAGTCACTTGAGATGTGCTTTCTTGTGTTGAAAAGGGTCTCATTAGTGCTAAGGTAGATATCATATTTTTCATGTTAGTAGTTGGAAATTAGAAATATATATTGACTTCATGTTTTTAAGCAATCTCCAATATGTCCTATATCCGAATTAAGGTGCAGACAAGGAAAGGCAGGCTTGCATATGGTTGTTTTCTTCTTTAGGAAATGATTTGTAGGTTATAACTATATAAATATTTTGAATGAGTCTTCTCTTGGTTCTTGCTCCATGGCCGAATTCTAATTACTTATATTTCTATTGGGATGATGTGCCTCTCCTTTTCCTCTCATCTTATGTTCCTATAAGTAGAACTCAATATTAGCCTTGAAGGATCCAAATTCTAAGTATCAATTTCAGTCTTTATGCAGCTAAGGTACATGTGAATAGCATTTAGCATGTAACCATCAAATAAAAACTTTGTATTTCATTGAACATCCTCAATGGAAAATTTTAGGCTGAAGTATGATACATCAAACTATGCTAAAATGGATTTATTCATGCAAAATGCACATAATTCTATCTTTAATTGTGTCAGA
>NC_033798.1:106573367-106573808 GCF_001876935.1 Asparagus officinalis | reverse complement strand
ATCTTTTATTCTTTCTGTTTTATTTTTTATTGATCTAAAATCAATCCTTCCTCACCTTTATCTTTTTCCTGAGTAATTCTAGAGTAGTGTCTTCATCATCTACTCGATTGTAACATCAGGTTAGAGTTGTATTTTTTGTGCTGTTATCTATCCTGGGCTCGTTAATCTTTTATCTTGTCATTTAACTTCATAAAGAAGTTAAATGTATTTCCGATGTTCAACACAAACTTCTTAAAATACAGACTTTGATTTTTTATTTATTTCAATGAGAATAAATATTAATCATATATATATAAAAGCTTAGATTTGATTTACATATGTTAATAATAAAAAATCTCTGAATATACAAAATTTATATTTACTAGAGAAATTAGATAAAGATTTAAAATTTTGACAATCTAGATATTTGAATTTGGTACCTAATGAGTCAAAAAAGAAAAA
>NC_033798.1:106570676-106572367 GCF_001876935.1 Asparagus officinalis | reverse complement strand
AAGTCTTATCTTGATATTGTCCTGACAAAGTCTCCATGACTTGTTAACTCAATCACTCCCTGGAAATGCAGAGATACATTCTCCTATAATAAAGTGACTTCCCCTCCAGCCACTAGTCAACACCTGTAAAGCAAGGTACGACTCAGCAAGCCCGTGTACCTTCTACCATGCTCACAAGTCACTTCCCGGATATCGCGGAGACGCCATCTCCCATGCTGAGATGACTTCCCTTCCAGTTTCTAGCTGACACTTGTAAAGAGAAGGATGACTATTAAACCCTTCAACGATGCACTGTTCTTTCTCTTTACTTTCTTTTCGATACAGTTTTATCTTTTACCATCTACTTCTTAATCATTTAGCTAAGATAAATGATAAATTTCAAAACTAATTCACTCTTTGCATGGCCTAATGAAGCAAATTTTATATAATAATAACGACACACTTGAAGAAATATAATTTTTTGTTGAAAATGTTTATCGGTATTACAAACGTTATGGAACATATTTAGGAATTTACTTATTTTCTATTTAAAAAAAAGAATATCCTTCATGAGCAGAATGAAATTAGTACATTAATCAGCTAAATTTCTATGAATACTTTTATATTTAATCGCTATACCTTAAAATTTTCTATTGAATTTGCATCAATGTCAGGTTCAATTCTAGTTGTCATCTTTGAAATTATTTACAACCAGGTTCGGGCTCAAACCTAGACCTTCAAATGCGGAACAGAACCACATGGTTAGATCGGAGTCGTACTTAGATAACCCGGACCCACAATAACTGTCAGAAAAGTCATAGCGGATCTTGTTTAAACCCACCCATCCATCCCCAAAAAAATTCTCATGCTCCTAGTAAATAGTACAGTATTCTACTCTTACGCCTCGTTTGGTACACGAAAATGGAGTCAAGTGAGAATGGAAAGAATGTAGGAATGAAATGGAATAGATATGAGAATAGAATGCACATTCTCATTCTCATTGTCATGTTTGGGCGCGTTTAGAGAATAAAACAGGAATGACAATCTTATTCTCATTCCCATGTTTGGTATTATTTGTTCACAAGTGAGAATAAAATTTAGTTTTCTAATAATGCCCTTGCAATAACACAGAATTTTTAAAACATAAAAATATTTTAAAAATAACTAAATAATTTATTTATTTTAGAAAAATTAGTTTTGTAGTAATGATATTTTTTATTATAGAAATAAATTTTCAGTTGATAGTTATATTTTGATACACCGTCTCAGCAACAATTTCGGACTTTTGGCTTACTAATTAAAAAATAATTTTTATAGAAATTATTTTTGATTATAAATAATTATAATTCTATATTTTAAACTTTTAATGCTACATGTCTATTACTTGTACGAGTAGCTAATGCTACTAGCATCACTGTACACAAATGTATACAATAGACTGAATTCCATGTGCATACATGAAGAGAGAGATCAGAAGGAAACACTAAAATTCAAAGGATTGGAAAAATATGTTAACTTTTAGTCTGTATATAAAATTTCTATGAAATTTAAAATGCACTTTTAACTTTTAAAAAAATGATTAGGAATAGAAAACATGTTAACCTAGAAAGTTTGAAGGAATAGAAAACATGTTAACCTCTAATTAAAATATAAAGTTTCAATCTCATCAATTAAGCACATTATTTCTTGTTGTGAGTGCTTGAAAAAATTAC
>NC_033798.1:106566885-106569676 GCF_001876935.1 Asparagus officinalis | reverse complement strand
TTTTAACAACTTTCAAATCTTTTTTATTTTTAATTCTTTTGACATGATTAGCAAATTCTTCAAAATAATTATTTTTCTTTGCAAGAAATATCGTCCATGTAAAACGAGAAAATTCATCAATAATCACAAAAACATAGTGTTTGCCTCCAAGAGAGGTAACACGTATAGGACCAAATAAATCAAGATGAAGTAATTGCAAAGGTTTAGAAGTCGATACCTCATGGATGGATTTGAAAGAAGACTTTGTTTGTTTACCTTTGGCACAATCCTCACAAATTGTATCTTTTATGAAGTGCAAGTTAGGTAGCCCTTTCACAAGATTCTTCTTAGACAATTTTGATATTAACTCCATATTTGCATGTCCAAGTCTCTTGTGCCAAATCCAAGGGTTTTCATCAATTGCCACGAGGCACTTCACATCTTGATTCACTAGTTCATTCATCTCAAAAATATATACATTAGATTTACGATTAGCAATAAAAACAATTTTTCCATCCATACTAATGATGCATTTATCTGGTTTAAAGGAAATATCAAAACATTTATCACTTAATTGGCTAATGCTAAGAAGATTATGATTCAAACTATTTACTAAATAAACATCTTCTATAATGGGTAAGGGTTTCTTACCAATAGAACCAATACCAATAATTTTACCTTTCTCACCTCCACCGAAGGATACATTGCCTCCTTCAATCCTTGATAGGGTTGCAAATAACTCTTTGTTGCCCGTCATATGATGTGAGCAATCACTATCAAGGTACCACATCTCCTTACGTCATTGCCGTGATGTTTCCTACAAAAGATGAAGATGAAGATGTAGTAGCTTTAGGTACCCAAGTCTTGGGTCCTTGGTGGTTAGTAGTTTTGGTACCTTTGGGTACCCATATCAATCCACAAAAATCTTGGTTGTCTTTAATTCTACAATGAGTAGAAATGTGTCCATGTCTCATACAATAAGTGCATACAAAGTTTCTTTTGTATGTACGAATGTTAGAACCATGAAACCTATTTCTATCATGGTGATTGTAGTTAGCATAAGCATGAGTGGGTCTAGTTCTACAACTCTCAATTTCTAATCTTTCAATCTTTGATCTTAATTGCTTGTTCTCGAAATCGAGATCTCCTAGCAATTCATCTTTTAGAGCAAGAGAGGTTGTTAGTTGTTCTAGCTTAATATCACAAGAGGCATGCAATTTTTTGAAAGAAGAGTATTCTTTAGACATTCTTTTAAATTCAAAGTTCAACTCTTCTAAAGCCATAGCTATGTCACATTGCATATAGAAAGATTCACTTTCGGCCTCGGATATTACCTCATGTTCATTTGCCATGAAACAAACATTTGGGTCATGAAGAGCAAGTTTGGCTCCTTCTTCATCACTATCCGAGTCACTTGGTTCGGATTCTTCCCATCCGGCATACATAGCCTTCTTCTTCTTGTACTTCATGTACTTTTCCTTGAGCTTGGGGCAATCCTTAGCGATGTGACCCGGTACATTGCACTCAAAATATTTACCTACACGAGAGGAAAATTTGTTGTTAGATCGGGGGTTAAATTTCTTGTTCATTTTTATAAGTCTAGAGATTCTTCTAGAGAGATGAGCCACTTCTCTAGAAAAATCGACTTCACTATCCGACGACGAAGACGAGTTGTCACTAGCTCCTTTGAGAGCTATGGTCTTCAACTTTGGTGACGGCTCCTCAACTTCACGTGATGGCACTTCCTCCTTCTCCTTCCCCTTGAGCTTCTTCTCATGCACTTTGAGCTTTCCGATGAGGCTATCAAGAGCTAAGGTAGTGAGGTCATGAGCTTCCTCAATGGCCGTAGCCTTGGGCTCCCATGCCGGAGTCAATGAGCGAACCCTACCTAGAGGGGGGGTGATTAGGGTCAAGAGGCTCTAATTATGCAATAAAAATTAAGACAAGCAAACCACAATAAACAAATGCAATCAAAGTAAGTGAGATAGGGTTAGGAATCGTTATCCTTGACGCGCGATGTGTTAACGAGGTTCGGCCCGCTGACCTACGTCCCCGCTCCCCACTCTCGAGGAGAAATCCACTACACACCCGGTTTGGAAGCTGGAACTTCGTCTACACAGCGATCCCACACGATCTCTCACTACACAGTTTGATCTCAACAGATCACACTCCCTCACAGTTGATCTACACAAGATCTCACTCACACAGCAGAAGAAAAGATGCAAGACTCTCTCTTTACACAGCCCCTATGGCAAAGAGAAGGATTACTGAAGCTGGGAAGTGAACACACACAAAACCACAGAGAAAAACACAGAGAACAGGTTTGAAAATTTTTCTCAGGAAAACAGCGTCTCTCTCTGGTTTTTGCAAACGTTAGGGCTACTAGGAAGATGAAGGAGAAAGGGTTTAAATAGAAGATATTAAACATTTTAAAAACACAACCCAATCTTCCCAATTAAGAAAATAATCTCCTTTTCAGACCATTACCACAGACTGTGCCGAACACGGTTAAGTGAAAGCACAGCAAACAAGGCAATCAACCGTTTGAAAAAAAGTCACGGCTGACCGAAGAAAATTTCGGTTGACCGAAGGGATTTTCGGTCGACCGAAAAAATACTTCGGTCGACCGACCGAAAATCCGGTCGACCGCGAACAACTTTGAAAACCCAGAAAACAAACAAAGACTTCATCGGTCGACCAGCGCGGTCGACCGATAGAAAAATCGAGATTTCGGTCGACCGGGCCGGTCGACCGCATTCTGATACATTGCAGAAACTGATTTTTGACTTAACTAAAATATTTGCAAAATATT
>NC_033798.1:106547711-106565885 GCF_001876935.1 Asparagus officinalis | reverse complement strand
ATCCCTAAACATGGTTAGGCTGTTGTTAACTGAAGATAGAGCCAAATCACTTGTTCTCATCCAAATAACTGTTTCCGAAGCCCTATAAATACAAGCCTAGGGCCTCCTTTCAGCGGGGCGGAGTTATTATCAAGACGTGGAGGTGCTGCTGGATTGAGGAGTCAAGGAGCACGAATTTCAGCGAAGGCAAATCAGATCCCGGCGAACTTCGGTATAAAGAAGGAGCTATTTGAAGGATCTGAACCCCGTCCGTCCGTCCCTTGAGATTAGGCTTGGTCTTAATCTCGAGAAGAGCCCTGATTTCGCTTGATCGATTTTAGCGCTTCAAATCAAATACTTCCTCGGCGAAGACGAAGCTCTGCTGAATTTTTCATCAACCGGATCCAGATCTAAGGCGGTCCACGGATAAACCCTGGCACAAGCAAAGATCCCACACAAAGCAGCGGGTGATAAACGTCCTCTGCGTTTGTTTTGACGAGAGTTGTAAACTTTTATTTTCATTGTGTAAAAGTCTTATAAAAAGACAATCTTTTTTTTGTTTTCATTGTAACGATGCAATCTTTTTTTTGTTTTCATTGTAACGATTGAAGTTGTAATGAATACCGCAATGAATACATCAACTTTTGACGCAAACAAACTGGCAACCACAGTGGGAGCCAACGGTCTCGCTGCTGAGGCCGTCGTGTCGCAACCTCGGATTTGCATCTCGGTTGAAGAAGTGGTCGAATACGAGTTCGACCAATTGAAGTTCGAGGAATATCTGTTGTCCTCCTCCTCCAGATCCTTCGCCTCTCGCAAGCGCAGAAAGATCAAGACCCCTGTTGCTGCGATAGCTGAACCTCGTAACGCCTTTTCGGTCTCCAACGAGTCCGGATCTGCAGATCTGAACTCCTCCTCAATCAAGGAGTTGAGTACAAAAAGCGCATCCATTTTATCGAAGAGAGCTCGCCAAAGGCAGCGCCAAAGGTAGCGCCAACGTCTTGCGCGCCAACTCGCTAGGGCTTTGGAGTTAATTGACGGGATCCGTTACGAGAAGGATCTGAAAATTAGGCAACGTCAAGCGCCCCAACAGCGGACAAATACCCTCTCCTCCAAATCACCAACAAGTGAATGGGTACAAGTCAAAAGGACCCGTTCAACTCTTGAAGAGCGGATCAAAAAGCGTCGCGTACTGCTTGCGCGCGCGCGAATTCTTGCGCAAGAGGTCAAAAGATTGCAGAGGGAAGAAGTGGAAAAGAAGCCACCAAAACTACACAAAGTTTGGAGGCCAAAGTACAAGACGGCGGCCGAAAAGATCGTCACTCAAATCCGACCCGCCGGCGCGCGAGTCACTCAAATCCGACCCGTCAAATCGTGGGTCACTCAAATCCGACCCGTCAATCTGCAGGTCACTCAAATCCGACCTGCCAATCTGTAGGTCGCCCAAATCCGACCCTCCAAATCACGGGTCACTTGGGTCCGACCCTCCACTTTGCGGGTCACCCAAATCCGACCCTCCACTTTGCGGGTCACCTGGATCCGACCCTCCAACCCGCGGGTCACTCAAGTCTGACCCGCGCCAGGGTAAAGACAGAATACGTTATGCACATGTTTCGTCGATCCCTTTGAGTTTCGTACCTCCGGCGGGGCACCGTGACAGCGTGGATTTGTCCCGATTCAAGGTGAGGATAGTTGATCGCCTGGGTCCTTTGCATGAGGATCGAGGCAAAGTTCTGATCGAAGAACGCTTGGGTTCGGTGACTGAACCCCGAGCGACTCGTCGAGCTGGGGGGCGCACACGCCATCGCAACAATTTCAAGCCTTCTCATAAAGGGAAAACTCCAATTTCTACCCGCCTGGGGGTGTGTATCCAAAACCAAGAGCCTGTTGAGATCCTGCGCTCCCAAAAGCGTAGTTCTAAACACGTGACTCTTAAGAATACTAATAAAGCAGCAAATCCCCTGAAAGAAACGTATTCATCTGACGATGATAACGTTATACTAGGGGAGTCATGTCAACACACGATAGGTTGCTCCGGTCATCTGACCGATGAGTTGTACTATCGGGCTGGGGGTATGAACGAGTCTCGGAAGAGATATGCCCAAGAAACCAAATCTCACTGCCCGTGCGCTGAACTAATCAGGACAGTATTATCAGTATGCAGTTGCCCCAAGACCGCTCCGCAGAGGGTCTCCGTATCTGAGAGGATCTCCAACGGAATGACTAAGTTCAAACCAAAGCGTCTCCGTAAAAAGCGATCGGTTGTTCAAGGTGACGAACTCCCGGAAGTCACAATAAATATGGCTGATAAGGGAAAGTCGATTCGACCTTCTAGCTCTGACCCGCTTATATTTCATCGTCTAACCCGGTTGCGATCAGGGACCACTAGACACAGGGACTACCAAAGAATGCAGAGAGGGTTATCCTCGGACGATGAAGCATCGGATGCTAACTCTGCAGTCGCTTCTGATAATACGGTATCTAGCCCAGGGCAATCCCGCGAAGTGTTTATGATTAACACCGAAGAAGCAACTAAAATGGTTGAGGATGCTCTAGCCAAGCAGAAGCAAGTATTTAAATTCGAAATAGAAATGGCTATGTTACGGATGAGGGAAGAGCATGACTAACAGATCGGAGCCTTGTCGAATCAGCTAGGTGAATCCGGTCGTTGCAACAATGTTAGCCAAGCAGTTAACGATTCAGACGTGGATGAATATATCAATGCTGATGAACCTCCCGTTGACCAGAACGCTGGGAGTAGTCCCACTAAAAATAATGACGCTGGGGGTGGTCCCACTAATGATGACAACATCGGGGGTGGCCCCGTTGTTCCTATCACAAATCGTCCAATCCCCGATACGAGCGAGGATGAGAAAATAAAAGATCTCGAGAGCAAAATCAACGCTCTAATGTCTGCTCAAGAGGTGAAAAGGACCGGCATTTCATGTCCCTATCCAAGAGAGTGAGATTCAATAGCATACCCGACGAAGTTTAACCTGATTAACTTCACGCTGTTTGACGGGAATGGTTCGCCCACACAGCATCTGATCTACTTCAAGTCCCACTTGGGCATGATCTCCGGCAATGAAGCCTTGATGGTTCGGTCATTCGTTGGCACCCTTCGCGGGTCCGCCTTTGATTGGTACCGCCGTCTCAAGCCCGGAAGTATTAACAACTGGGACAATATGGAGAGCTCATTCCTTGACAGTTTCTTTGATGACGATGACGAGGTATCCATCACGACACTTTTCGATGAGAAACAAGAAGATGATGAGACAGTCGATGACTTCGTCAAACGCTTCAGGAATAAGGCAATAAACTGCCGAGATCCGATCACGGGGGACTTCATCCTCCAGACATGTCATAACAACCTATCTATTGAGATATTGGAAGTTATGGGAGTCGCACCGTCCAACACTTGGAAAGACTTAAAGGTGCGCGGTGAACAAGCTGAACGCTTCCTCCGAAGGAAGAAGGCCGAGAGGAGCCAACCGACGACAATCCTCCGAACTCGAACTTCACCTCCCGTGGTAAGGGCAAGGCACATGCAGTTGCTGTTGGTGCTAATCAAATGTCATAACAGCAATCCCGAAGGCAGCAAAAGACTTCGGACCCAAGACTCCAAAAAGAGTATTCCTTCAAGGACGAAGACGTTCCAGCCATCTTCGAATCCCTCCTTGAAAACAACAAGATCAAGCTACCACCTATCGCTAACCAGGAGGAAGCCGACAATACTGCGGATCCGAAGTACTGTTGGTTCCTGAGCATCCTAATTGACTTGATATCATCCCCAAACGTGATTAGGCTGTTGTTAACTGAAGATAGAGCCAAATCACTTGTTCTCATCCAAATAACCGCTTCCGAAGCCCTATAAATACAAGCCTAGGGCCTCCTTTCAGCGAGATGAAGTTATTATCAAGACGTGGAGGTGCTGCTGGATTGAGGAGTCAAGGAGCACGAATTTTAGCGAAGGCAAATCAGATCCTGGCGAACTTCGGCATAAAGAAGGAGCTATTCAAAGGATCTGAACCTCGTCCGTCCGTCCCTTGAGATTAGGCTTGGTCTTAATCTCGAGAAGAGCCCTGATTTTGCTTGGTCGATTTCAGCGCTTCAAATCAAATACTTCCTCGGCGAAGGCGAAGCTCTGCCGAATTTTCCATCAACCGGATCCAGATCTAAGGCGGTCCACGAATAAACCCCGGCACAGGCAAAGATCCCACGCAAAGCAGCGGGTGATAAACGTCCTCTGCGTTTGTTTTGAGGAGAGTTGTAAACTTTTATTTTTATTGTGTAAAAGTCTTATAAAAGACAATCTTTTTTTTGTTTTCATTGTAACGATTGAAGTTGTAATGAATACCGCAATGAATACATCAACTTTCGACGCAAACATACTGTTCACCCGAAAATTGTACCTCTAAGTATTAATCTCAGGGTTCTCTTAAATAGAATTCTCCAGACCTATTCCTATTTCAAATAGATCATCCAAATCCTCTTTTAAATAAAGTTCTAATTAATGTAGACTTCTTATAGAGAGAATTCTAATTCATATAGACCTCCTCATGTGGGCCTTATCTTGGGTTGGACCCACAACACAAAGAGATGCCACGATAATGCTTCGTTGGATAAAAAGTACAAGCAACATAGGATCTTTAAAGCCAGATAGAACCTAAAAACCAGGGGGGGATTTTAGTCTCCCCGTCTAGTACAATATGCGTAACCTGGAAGCTAACCCGCAATCAACAAGATAGAAAATAATCACAATCAAGAAGAAAGAACACCGAGATTTACGTGGTTCGTTGACCAACTTCGACATACGTCCACGGGCAACAATATGAGAAATCTACCATGTATCAGGGAGAACTACAAGAGTAACCACTCAACTCTCGTCTCTTAATCTCTCAACCTCATATACATAATCAACTCTCGTATTATCTCCATAACTCACTCCTTACAATCTTTTAAACGGATAAAGACTTCAAAACCCTCTCCCAATGATGTAATCTTTTGCACGGACAAAGACTACGAAACTCTCGTCTCTCACACAATATTCTTGAATCAGGCTACGCCCTCTGCTAACCCTAAATTACAAGAATATTGGCTCTTTCTCTTATTCTTTTTCTTGGTTTTTCCTCCAACAATAGAAGAATATATATAGGAAAATCAAAACACTATCTCTAGCCTAACTTCCTAATTAGAATAGGTTTCAAACTCCTAATCATGATGAGACTCAATCTCCTAATCATTCTAGCCTAACTTCCTAATTAGAATAGGTTTCAAACTCCTAATCATGATGAGACTCAATCTCCTAATCATGATAGATCTCTAACCCTATCTAATTCTTTTTCAAACTCCTAATCATGATGAGACTCAATCTCCTAATCATGATAGATCTCTAACCCTATCTAATTCTTATGAAATTATACAAATAATCAAAGACACAATCCTAACATGGGACTGAAGTGAAGAAGAAGAAGAAGTAATGCATAGAATGGATTGATGATAGATTGATGCTTTTGATTTATTAATTCGTTTTCAATACAGATTACATCCACGAAATTATGAATCAGCATATTTTTTGAGAAATAGCAATACGTAACAATAATAATGTTATAAATCTGATATTTTAATTATGTTATTATCTTTACGATACAATTTTTTTCAAACATGAAATATGATTAATGTGTATATATGGAACACGATGCGCATGCGATTTATAAAAGTCATGAGTGGAATTTCCTTATCCGAACAATGTTCCACATGTTAGTCAAGAGTAGCTGCCTCCCTTTAGGAAACTTGGACGTAAATTAGATTATTCTAGTCAAACACGTCTATTGTGGAACTCTTCCCTTCCTTTTACTAGCCACTATGGTGACAGTAATAGAAACGTAAGCTGATAGAACTCTTAATTCTTCATTATTTGCCCACCTTTGACTCTTTCAACGAGATCATGGAGAGAATTAATTAACATTGAAATTGTTTGAAGGCTCAAGAGAGAAGTATTAATTTGGAGTCTGTATCCTTGGATGTGAGAAGTTTCGTAGAGGACCTCCCAAAGGAATTTGGTGCACGAGCCGAAAATCTTATGATTCTTATTCATATTCCAAGGAAAAGGTGAAGAAAATTGCCAATTGAGTGGGTTTCTCCACCTGATGACCGACGAGTCTAAGTTATGTTGAATAGTCAAAAGATTGCTGATAGTATTTGACAAAATAAGGGGTAGGAAGCGAAAAAGATAAGTTTGATTAAGATGACATTTTTTTCCCTAATAAATGATAATATATATTACATAAGATGAGTGTTTAGAACAGAAATTTTGAGGGAAACAGTAATTCTTGTTGATACATGATACTACTGTCTGAAGAGCATACAGGAAAAACTGCAGAAAAACAACTTGGACTTCCAGCGGTCGACCGCGAGTGACGCGGGGGTCGACAGCAAACGTGCACGAGATCTGGAAAAGTCTCTGGACTTTTCGCGGTCGACCGTGAGACCTTGTAGATTTATGCTTTCTGTCGTTCTATCCGATTGACCGCACATGGCTCTGCGGTAGACCGCGAGTCGGGCTGGGCCTGAATTTGGTTTCCTGTTCGCATTGGGTTTGTGTTTTGATATAAATTAAAACACGATTTTCCAGGGTTTCTTAGCAGAGATTAGAGATTGTAATGAGCATATTGAGAGTGAAAAATTGTGAGCAAGTTGAGAGATTTGGTTTAGGGTTAATTTGTAAGTTTTTATGAGATTGTAACTATTTGTACTCTCATTGATTTAGTGGAATCTCTCATCCTCTCCCCGTGGACGTAGGCAAATTGCCGAACCACATATATCTTTGTGTTTGGTTTGATTTATCATATTTGGATTGAATTGTGCTCGTGTGTGGTTGGTTCTCTTCTCCCGTGATCACAGAATCGTTCGGTGTGCGAGCACGCTTCCGCATAGGCGTGCAATAATTGGTATTAGAGCTCAGATTTGAGATCTAGGTTTTTGGATTAGGTGGAGGAAGATTCGTCGTGGAAGCTTGGTTTTTGGAGTTCTAGACTTCGGTGGAGATAGGGTATGGAGTTATCGTTGAAGATCTCGCTTTCCTCGTGTGGTTAGGAGTTCTATTTGGAATCCAATATAGGGTTCAGTTGGGTAATTTCTCAATTCTTTCAGAGTTTGAATCTTTTTTTATAATTTAGAGTTTGTGATTATGGGTGAAGAAGTTGGTGAAAGCAGTAAGATGGCGGGTACAGTTCAAGTTGAGTTTCAGAACACTAAGATTAGTGTGGTGAAGTATGACGACAAGATCAATTTTGATTTGTAGGTGAGCGATGTTCAGGATAGGCTCAATGCTTAGAATTTTGAGGAGACCATCATGGTCCATGAGAGGCCACCTAATATGAAGAGTCGGTATGGAAAAAGATGAATATGAAAGCTTGATGGTGATCAGGTCTTGTTTAGAACATGAGCTGAAATATGATGTGATTGTGGTGACGTCTGCAATGAAGATATGAGAAATTCTCAATAACAAGTACCTTACGAAGAGTGTTCAGAACAGATTGCACTTGCTGCGCAGATTATTCAGATTTTAGATGTTCAGGGGCACCTCACTAGCAGTTCATGTGAACAACTACACTAAGTTGTTGTCGGATTTGGCTAATATGGATGAAAAGATATCGGATGAGTACAAGACTATTATTCTTTTGGGCTCCTTATCAGATGAGGAGTATGATACCTTTGTGCTTACATTATTAAACGAGAGATATTCTATCACTTATAGTGAAGTGACTAACGCTTTGATGAATTATGATTTGAGGAGGAAGGATAAGGAGACTTCTCGCGCTAGTACTTTATGACAGGCCTTGTCTACGAGAGGAAAAAGCCCATATCCGAGAGGTGGTAATAGAGATATGTCAAAATCAAGAGGTCATCACCAGCTAGGAAAACACCAATGTGCATTCTGCAAGGAGCATGGACATTGGAAGAGAGATTGTCCAAAGATAAAGGAGAAGGAGAATAGAAAGAAGAAGGGCCCGAAGGTCAATGAGGTGAATATTACGAAAGGTGGTGATTCCAATGATTCGAGCTTTTCTCTATTGATTACTCCAGAGGTGAACCACTTGGATGCATCAGATTGGATGCTTGATTTTGGTGCTACTTATCATGTGACTCCTAGGCGAGATTGGTTTTCATCATTTGAGACACTCGATGGGGGTGTTGTTATCATGGGAAATGATCAGTCCTGTGGCATTTGTGGGATAAGTACCGCGAGGATTCAGATGTACGATAGAATAGTCCATGAATTAAAGGAGGTGAGATTTGTTCCTCAGTTGAAGAAGAATCTTATCTCAGTTGGAGCTTTAGAGGCGAAGAGATTCAAGGTGACATTTGAGGATGTTGTAGCAAATGTTACTAAGCGATCTTTGATGGTGATGAAAGGAGTCTGCAGTCGGAACTTGTATTATCTGAAGGGGAGAACCGTGATTGGTCAGGTTGCTTCAGCTATTTCAGAGGCAGACATTAGCAGACTTTGGCATTACAGATTGAGGCACACATGAGAGAAGTCACTACAGATGTTGTGCAAGTAGGGGCTATTGAAAGCAAAGGCTATTGAAGGGAGCCAAGAGTGAAAAACTTGAGTTCTGTGAGCACTGTGTTCTTAGCAAGAAGACAAAGGTGAAGTTTGGGACATTCATTCATAGGACAAGGGGCATCCTGGATTATGTGCATACAGATATTTAGGATCCCACCAAGACTGCATCACTTGGTGGTAGACTTTGGTTTGTCATGTTTGTTGATGACTATTCTAGGCGTTGTTGGGTGTACACCATGACGAAAAATAGTGAAGTCCTAGATATATTTGTGGAGTGGAAGAAGAGGTTGAAACTGCAGACTGGGAGAAAGATCTAGACGTTATAATCCGATAATTGTGGTAAGTACATATCAGACCCCTCTCAGTAGCTATGTCGAGACGAGGGTATAGAGAGACACTTCACAGTTAGTCATACACCGCAGTAGAATGGAATGACAGAGAGATTAAATCAGTATTTACTGGAGAAGATCCGATGTTTGTTGGCGCATAGTGGTTTGGAGAAGATCTTTTGGGCTGAGACACTTTCATATGCGAGTCACCTCATTAACAAGCTGCCTTCATCTACGATTGAGGGGAAGACTACTATGGAGATGTGGTCGGAAGAACCACCACACGATTATGACCATCTCAAGGTATTTGGGTGCCCTGCATACTATAATGTGACGACTGATAAGTTAGAACCTCGAGCTATGAATGCCATATTTGTAGGATTCAAACGTGATGTCAAGGGATACAAGCTATGAGATCCAGTTGATAGGAAGATTGTGCTGAATAGAGACGTCACGTTCGATGAGACTTTTATCTTGAAGCTTCCCAGCTCTGTTGAAAGGGAGAAATTGTGAGCAAATTGAGAGATTTGGTTTAAGGTTAATTTGTGAGTTTTTGTGAGATTTTAACTCTTGTATTCTCCTTGATTTAGTGGAATCTTCCATCCTCTTCATGAGGACGTAGGAAAATTGCCGAACCACGTATATTTCTGTGTTTGGTTTGATTTGTCGTATTTGGATTGAATTGTGCTCGTGTGTGGTTGGTTCTCTTCTCCCGTGATCACAGATTTGTTCGGTGTGTGAGCACGCTTCCGCATAGACGCGCAACACTGTCTGTAAAGATTTACATAGAGATTAGAAAGGTCTCAAAGAAGGAACAAAAATGTTAGTATTATCACATTATACCCGGTCTATATGTTTTTATATTTAACACCCCATTTGAAACTCACAGACAGAATAATCGACTAACAAGTATTTCAAACTAAGTTTGCGCATATGCAATAACTAGTCAAATAAAAGAATTAATACGGGCACGTTAGTATTACCCACTTTTCAAAGTCTCGACAAGACCCTGGAAGTCTAACCTCTCATTCTTGGGTAATAATTTCATCTTTTCCCTTGTATTTGAGAGTTGAACGAAGGAAACCATCACGAATTAGGATTGACAGTTTTGACAGCTAATTTGTTCCGTTTCCCATTTTCCATCGTTATCAAAACAATGCTTCAAACGGTGTTTGGACGGTGTCGCCGTAATTTCTTTCACTTCTGTTTTCCTCCTATTTTTGTTGTGCCGAGTGAAAATTTCGGTAACATTTCGGGAGCATAACAAGAGAGTCAGGTCGTAATAAAAATTCATGTTTCACCAAGAAAACAAGAACCAAAAGCAAAATATCTCAACAAAGTGGGATATCGGGTCTTTTTCTTATCAGTTCTAGGACTGACCTGTCGAGGGAACCTAAATAAGCTATTACAAATCACACAACCAGCGAGATAACCAATTTTTTACGTGGTTCGGCACTTTGGCTACGTCCACGGGGAGATGATTAGGAGATTCCACTAAATCAAGGAAAGTACAAAGAGTTACAATCTCACAAAACTCACAAACTAACCCTCAACCAAAGCTCTCAACTTGCTCACAATATCTCTCTCACAATGCTCAAAAGTCTCTCTAATCTCTGATTACAATTCTCCTCTTTTTGATGATTCTAATCTCTTCTAAGGCGTTCCATATATATAGAAAAACCTAAAACGAAAACAGACTAAGAATTCTAAAATAAAAAATAAAACAAATTATGAATCCTAATAACCTGTTAACAAAACAGATTAGGAATCCTAATAACCTCATATCACCAAAATAGATTAAGAACATGCTATCCAACAATTTTGTGTTGCGCCTCCTTTATGTCTTTGTGCTCGTGCATCTAAAAGAATCAGAGGCGGTTTATAAGTTGATATCTACTAGTCAATAGTTTTATATGCAAGCATTTCTAATAAAATACTAAAAGAAACGTGTTTAGATCAATAAAAAATTGTTTATACAGGACATAGACAATTTGAATTTTACTCGCTTGCCCGAAAGATATACTTGCGTTTGATTGGAGATGCTATACCCTCAGCCGAGAATAATCCTTCCGTTTTCATAACTGTTTTCTTAGCGTTAGATCGATTCAAGTAGTTAGTAGTCAAACAAGGACAAACACCGAAGAAAACATTAATTATTCATTTATTAGACCAATTGAGCTGCGGATAAGGTGGGGGGTATTCCGAAGAAGCTCCGCTGCCAGATTCTATATTCACTGATATCCAATTGGAATTAATTTGGATATTTTGCTACAGGTTGGAAAAGTTACATTCACCTGTCGTACGTCTACAGTAGCTTTGCGTCCAAATCTCTCCAATTTGACACCAATGTAGTTTGGGTTGGTGATAGATTGATCATTACAATAAGTGATACTTCACATGTTTTCGTGCCAACCAGACAAAGTTACAAACTTTGGAATATTAGCGGTAGAACCTACAAACCCTCTACTTTTTGGCATTTCCTCTCCAAAAAAAGGGGAAAAAAAATATTTTTTTGCCATCATACATTTAGCGGGGTAGAAATCAGTTAGGAATCAATTTTAACAAAAAAAAAACTATTGCTATTAGTTGTTGACCTGAACTCCTATTTAAACCCATCGTTATTTCTTAACTTATTTGAGGTGGGGGAGTATACTCACATACTAATCAACTCAACAAAAGCCACGGGAGAAAGATGAATTTTCAAATTAAAAGGCTATTTATATCTTGAATTATTATAGTTCACATCCTATAACATAAATGGCTTATAGCCGGCCTCCGGGATATTTATTCTTATTTTCACTTTTAATCAAGACAAATCATAATTGTTCGCTGAACAAAGTTATAAATTCTCCGTTGTCTATTCTTCAAGTTGATATTCGAGATGGAAGGGGGGCCATGTTATGCTACCAACAAGAAAAGCCAAACCTAATAGTTAACAAATGTGTATTATAAGTAATACTTGCTTATATAGGCCAATCACCAAGTAATCACAAGATATGGTGCTCTAATTAACAATGACATGTTGGATTTAATCTAATAAATCTATTTGTGGGCACATATGATTAATCAATGTGTATTGTTATCTTTCAGGATAACCCACTAAAGTGATCAATTAAGTTGGGTTAATTTGGTATTTAAATAAGTCATGGGGTTATATGTGCAGATACCAGGTTGTAATTGTAATTTATTGAGGGGCTAAATTACAAAAGTACAACATCTATAAATAAGGGGTTATAGTCCCTAACCTAGGGTTACATTCTCTAATTCTCTACACCCCCATCTAGCTAGAGAAATTCGGATTTGGAGAAACCCTAAGGTTAGAAGATCATCAAAAACCCAAATCAAGTTTTCATCCATGGATTCAGGTATAAGCTTCCGCTCTTTTGATTTTGTTAATCTCTTTGAATTAATCATGGCTATAAGGTTTTAGATCTCAAGTTTTATGATGTAGATCTAACAAGTGGTATCAGAGCCACCTTGATTAATTCTTAGGGATTTAAGTTTTATTGGGTTTTTGATCTTAAATCTCTGGTTAAAGATTCATTTTTTGGGTTCGGATGAACAGTAATGTTCGGTGAACAGTAGCGAAAATTTTTTTCCCCGGGTGAACAGTAAAGTATTTTTTTCGGATGAACAGTACCTTTTTGGATTTTTCTTTGATTTTTTCTTCAATTTTTCCAATTTTGGATCTGTTTTGAAAATAAAAATCAAAGGTTTTTTGGGTTTGTCGGCGGCGGTTTCGATTTGAAACCCTAAGGGTTCATGGCGAAAATTAAGGAGGTGGTTACCTCAAACGAACCTCGCGTTCGTTCAATTTTAACCGAGCTTCGCGCTCAACGAACCTCGCGTTCGTTCTAAGGTGAACCTCGCGTTCAACTCAGGTGAGCGTCAAGCTCAATTTTAACGAACCTCGCGTTCGTTCTAAGGTGAACCTCGCGTTCAACTCAGGTGAGCGTCAAGCTCAATTTTAACGAACCTCGCGTTCGTTCTAAGGTGAACCTCGCGTTCAACTCAGGTGAGCGTCAAGCTCAATTTTAACGAACCTCGCGTTCGTTCTAAGGTGAACCTCGCGTTCAACTCAGGTGAGCGTCAAGCTCAATTTTAACGAACCTCGCGTTCGTTCTAAGGTGAACCTCGCGTTCAACTCAGGTGAGCGTCAAGCTCAATTTTTTAACGAACCTCGCGTTCGTTCTTCAGACGAACCTCGCGTTCGTACTTCAGACGAACCTCGCGTTCGTACTTCAGACGAACCTCGCGTTCGTACTTCAGACGAACCTCGCGTTCGTACTTCAGACGAACCTCGCGTTCGTACTTCAGACGAACCTCGCGTTCGTACTTCAGACGAACCTCGCGTTCGTACTTCAGACGAACCTCGCGTTCGTACTTCAGACGAACCTCGCGTTCGTACTTCAGACGAACCTCGCGTTCGTACTTCAGACGAACCTCGCGTTCGTACTTCAGACGAACCTCGCGTTCGTACTTCAGACGAACCTCGCGTTCGTACTTCAGACGAACCTCGCGTTCGTACTTCAGACGAACCTCGCGTTCGTACTTCAGACGAACCTCGCGTTCGTACTTCAGACGAACCTCGCGTTCGTACTTCAGACGAACCTCGCGTTCGTACTTCAGACGAACCTCGCGTTCGTACTTCAGACGAACCTCGCGTTCGTACTTCAGACGAACCTCGCGTTCGTACTTCAGACGAACCTCGCGTTCGTACTTCAGACGAACCTCGCGTTCGTACTTCAGACGAACCTCGCGTTCGTACTTCAGACGAACCTCGCGTTCGTACTTCAGACGAACCTCGCGTTCGTACTTCAGACGAACCTCGCGTTCGTACTTCAGACGAACCTCGCGTTCGTACTTCAGACGAACCTCGCGTTCGTACTTCAGACGAACCTCGCGTTCGTACTTCAGACGAACCTCGCGTTCGTACTTCAGACGAACCTCGCGTTCGTACTTCAGACGAACCTCGCGTTCGTACTTCAGACGAACCTCGCGTTCGTACTTCAGTTGAACCTCGCGTTCATTTTTTTTAACGAACCTCGCGTTCGTTCCCAAGTTGAACCTCGCGTTCTTTTATCAAACGAACCTCGCGTTCGTTCATTTTCAGACGAACCTCGCGTTCGTGCTTAAGTGAGTCTCGTACTCAATACAGTCGAACCTCGCGTTCGAAGTTAAGGGAACTTCGTGTTCATTATGGTTAAGCCTCGGCTTTTCATGGGTCCACTTTGGTATACTTAATTTATTCAATTAAGTTATGGGCCCTAATTAAGCTGTGAGACCCCAATTAAGTTTTTGGAAATTCAGTTGATTTAAATTTTTAATTTAAATCTAATTCGGTTTTTAATCAATTATTTAATTCAAATATTATGACACTAAGGTATTAAGGTTGTCTCTCACTCCAATTGATTAATTGAAACAAGAAGTTGCCAAAGTAACCTCTCTTGTGTAGATTGTTCATGAGGAATGTGAGATGTTTGTGTGTATGCTTTCGTGTAAATATTTAATCGGCCCAAAGGAAGGTTAATATTTATTTAGACTGTATACACATCTGCGATGATAAGCGTGTGACAATTATAAGGTTTACATGTGAATAATGAATCGATCCAAAGATAGTTTCATTATTTGACATGAGTTATTGTCAATGTTTGATCATTGCAACAAGGTATCACTTACAAGTTAATATTACTGTCCAAAGACTTGATATTAATGTTGTGCCGGTATCTTGGATGGGGATTGTCATTATTTGAATTTTATTGATTATGGTTATTGATGTGAGCATTTGTTGTTTTATTTCAGCTAATGCATCTGCTGCAACAATTTCTGCTAACATCAACTCAATTCCCATGCTAAATGGGACAAACTTCAAGGTTTGGAAAGAGAACATATTAATTGTTCTTGGCTGCATGGATCTTGACTATGCATTAAGAACTGAACAACCCCAACCTCTCAATGCGGATAGCACTCCTGATGCAAAGAAGGAGCATGAGAAGTGGGAGCGTTCAAATCGCATGAGTCTTATGATCATTAAGCGCGGCGTTCCGAAAGCCTTCAGGGGCATAGAATCCGAAGGGATTGCTAAGGCTAAAGATTTTATTGCCGAAATTAAGAAGCGTTTTGCGAAAAACGATAAGGTAGAAACAAGCACGCTTTTAGCTCGCTTGATTGATTCTCCAATGCAAAGTATAAGGGCAAAAGAAATATCAGCGGAGTACATTATGGAAATGTCCTCATATTGCTTCCAAAGCTTAAGGCACTTTAAACTTCGATCTTATGTGACGAGTTATTAGTGCCATCTGGTTTTGCTTGTCCTCTTCTGCCACAGTTTAACCAATTTAAGGTCAGTTTATAACTGTCAAAAGGAAGAAATGGACTCTAACATGAGCTCATTTCATACTGCTTGCCCAAAGAAGAAGACAGGTGCAAAGCAAGATAATACCAGAAAGTGCCTCATTTGGCCTATGCTCTAAGGCATAAGGCAAGAAAGAAAGAATGATAAAGGCAAGCCCCTGCTAAGGGATCCAGTTGAGAAGAAACAACATAAGGCATATCAGGGTTGTTTCTTCTGTTAAGAGCCTGCCGACATGTAAAGTAAGCGACTGCTATAAAATATGCACGCCTGTGCGCTGATAAATAAGGGTACGTTCCTTGCTTTGCGTCTGTTCTGAGGTTAATTTAGCCCTTCATTACCTAAAGAAAACACTTGAGCTGGTTAGACTCTGCGTTGCTAACTACTCACATTAAGTGTTTCTATGCAGGGTTGCATGAGCCTACCGAAAGCCACAGTGATGTGAAAGACCACATCACTTTGTGTCTGGCCTGACGCGACAATCGGCTCTTAGATGCTGGAAGCCAATTGGGCACTTTAGCGTTGTGTTAAGGCAAACTGGGTTATTATTTGGATTTAAAAATATACTTTTGTTAGTTACCGTCTTTTAGGACGGAATTGCGTTCTGTTTCTGTATTGGCACAAATCAGGTTATTCTTTTGCTCATTTAGGAAACCAGTTCAATTCAGTATTATCTTTTAATTCAAATATTGTGAACCGGTTACTTCGAGTATTTTATGACAAACCTATTATTTGCTTGATACAATGCTTCTTACAATGAATCCTGTGCCCATGTTGGCAATCACGTGTACTAAGCGTAAAATTAAATAAGCGAAAATTCGGCACATTATTGGCCATAAGCCGCTTAGGTCATATCTCAAAAGCGTGAATTGAGCGTCTCTGTGTCTGATGGCATTGCGATTCCCTTGTATTTTCAGACTTCGAACGTACTGTGGTTGAATGTATCAAGGGGAAAACAGACCAAAGTGAAGAGATTAGGTGCCAACAGATTCTTCGGATGTCTTAGGAATTGATACATCACGGATATTGGCGGTCATTCCCCCCTACGGAATCCTTGGAATGGTCAACAATATTTTATATCATTCATACAGCACGATTACTCACGCTTAATAGGCACCTATATCGTATTCATGAAAAATCTGAGTCTCTGGACATAGTTCAAAGCCTATAAAGCCTTGAAGTGAGCAATCAACTCAACAGAATGAATTAAAACCGTCAGCATCTTGACTTGTTCCGCCGTGGTGAGTACTACGGTAGATATGATGCGCTTCAGTCAGTGAACAACGTCCAGCGACCATTGCCTAAGATTACCTTAGAGGGAATGCGTATCGTCCCACCAGTACACTATGCCGCGGTTCACCTACATGAATGTGTAGCTGAAAGACGAAATAGAACTCTTAAGGCCATATATGCCGTTAAGGAAGTATGATTCCTCATTCTTCGTTACCAGAGTCATCTGCCGGAGAAGCACTAAGGACAGCAGCTTACATTCTGATAGACTACCAAGATAAAGCAGTTGCCTAAGACACCATTATGAGCTTTGGACTGCGTCGCAAAAGCCCGGTTTAAAGCCATTACATATTTGGGGATGTCCGCCTGAGTCCAAGCCTTATAGGGCCAAATAAAAGAAATTGCCGACTCCAAAACAGTTTAGCCAGCTACTTTATTGGGGTTACTCTGATACGCTCTAGGCGCTATAAGTTTATGATCCCACTATAAGGAATATTTTCTTGAGACGGGTAATAGCCAACATTCTTTGAGGATGTGAGCTTTTGCGCGGCGGAAGAAATAAGGTCTAGCCCAGACATTAGTTTAGAGGAGGCGAATTGCTTCAGATCCAATCCATACAGTTACTTTATGACAATATTCAGGTTCCTATACCTGTTGTTACTCAAGAAGTAAATCCGGCAACCTTCAAGATGCATAATGTGAAACAACTCCTGTTCCCAGAAGAACAAACTCAACAACCCTCAAGAACCAGCGTAGCCATTAAAAAGCGAGATCCACCGAGAGAAAGGCAGAAATGCTATTCCGGAATGATCTATATTGTATTTACTCATAGAACATGAGCGAAAGCTAGTGAATGTTAGCAAGATGATCCAATCAACTTCTCTCAGGCCATGAAAAGTTCTAATTCTCAACAGGGATTGATGCCTATGAATTGAAGAGTATAAGTCTTTAATGCCCAAGACAATAAGGTTTGGGCAACTTTGTCCCCATTGCCAGAATGTAGCAAAACCAATTGGTTGCTAAATGGATATTTCTTAAAACCAAGCCGGCGATACAAAATGGTAATGCTGCACGAGGCAGCGTATAAGGCACGTCTTGTTGCTAAAGGCCTATACTCAAAAGGTAGCGCAATTGATTATACAGAGACTTTCTCCTTCTGGTTTCATCGAAAGACTCTTCAGGAATAATCATCGCACTTGCTTGCCTCATTATTGATCTTGAGTTACATCAGATGGATGTTTAAGACCAGCATTTCTCAATGGCGACATTGATTGAGATGATCTATATGGGCAACCAGAAAACTTTGTGTCAGGAGACCCAAAGCAATATGCGTTGCACAAATTTTAAGGAAATCCAATCTATGCACTCAAGCAAGCTCCTGTTCAAGGGTCATCATAAGTTTCAACAAATATTTATCTCCGTTACGGTTGAGCATGAACATTGTTGCATGACTGTGTATATCACAAGCTTCAGTGGAGTAAGCTATAGTTTTTTTCTTGGTTCTGTATTGGATGACATCTTGCATTGCACTAATGATATTAGGCATGTTTGCGCCACGAAACCAAAGCAGATTTCTCATCAAAGAATTTCTGGTATCGAAAGATCTTGGGCGCACGCCTCTTTTATATTAGGCGATACCAGATGAACATCGAGATCGCTCTCGGGGTATTTCTCTGGATTATCACAACAAATCAGCATATATCGACATAAGA
>NC_033798.1:106545784-106546711 GCF_001876935.1 Asparagus officinalis | reverse complement strand
TGTCCATCCGGGCCGGGCCAGCTCGTCCCTACCCGTTTGTCCAGGGCTGGGCTCCGGGCTAGGCTTCGTTTTTTTGATTTTTTACTTTTTTAAAATTTTCAAGAAAACAAAACAAAAAGAAACACATTTTTGATAAAAAATTATATTATTAATCATTTGTAATTATGTAATTTATAAATATAAAAAATATATAGAAATTAAAATGATAAAATGATATAAAATAAGATTTTTTACTTTTTTAAAATTTTCAAGAAAACAAAACAAAAAGAAACACATTTTTGATAAAAAATTATATTATTAATCATTTGTAATTATGTAATTTACAAATATAAAAAATTATAGAAATTAAAATAATAAAATGATATAAAACAATTATAGATTTTATAGATACAAACAAAATTAAAAATAATTGTAGATTTCAAAGACTATGGTGTGGCTAGGATTTGAACCACTATCCTCCTTTCCAAACTCCTAAATTTTACCACTAGACTAAGTAACCAAAAGTATTCATGTCATTCAATATATGTTTCAAAGACCTCTAAATATATATGTTGTGGTTATGATTTGAATCACTAACCTCCTTTCCAAACTCCTAAATTTTACCACTAGACTAAGTAGCCCAAAGTATTCATGATATATATATAATAGAGAGTATACACTGTATACTTATATATACTTATACAATATATAAGAGAGAGTATACTTATACATATATATAATTATATAAGAAATATATACATATATAAGAGAGAAAATACTTATATATATAATATATAATTATATAAGAGATATATACATATATAAGAGAGAATATACTTATATATATAGAAATATATACATATATAAGAGAGAAAATACTTATATATATAATATATAATTATATAAGAGATATATACATATATAAGAGAGAATATACTTATATATATA
>NC_033798.1:106525405-106538271 GCF_001876935.1 Asparagus officinalis | reverse complement strand
GCTCGGCCCCCGAGCCACCCTAGGGTGGCTCGGCTTGGGCCGAGCCACCTTAGGGTGGTTCGGTTCGGGCCGAGTTCCCCCAGGTGCGCTGGTTTTGTCGTTTTCCGTTGTTTCCGGTTGTTTTGTCCGTTGTTCGGTTGTTTTGTTGATTTGTTGACTTGATTCCGGATTTGGCAGTAAACTCAGTCGGTGTTTGAGTTCAAATCCACTTTGTTGGAAGACCCGTCGACTCCCCGAACCACTAACGTTGTTCACATGCAGTTCGTTAGCTTTGTAGCCTCTTTAGTTCGTTTCGTTGCTTGAACGTTCGTCGATTTGTCGAATCATCGCGCCGAGCTGTGTCAAGGGACCTATAAGCAGTTTTATACGCCTACAGATACCCCCTCCAAAGCTTTTCAGCCTCGTTCTTTTATAGAAGAGTCTGGAATGCTTTGGATATGATTGCCCCTACCCTTTGTCGGTGTAACGGGACCTGGAAATGACTTTTGTTCTGTATTCCTTCAATCCTTCGGGCCATTCAGTGCTTTGTAGAATGCCTGTAGGGGTTCCGGTGCTGCATTTATTGTCTGACCGTTGTTGGAATTTGAACTTTGAAGTCGATTCCTGATTTTTTCAATCTTTAACTCGTGTTGGTTGGTTCGACGTGCAACTAACGCTCGATTGTCGGTGTTGAATCCTCACTTGTGACACGTTGTCCGACGTCGTGTTATTGAGTTATCCTTAAGAATATTTTTAGAAAAATATTCTCCAGGAACTTCTCAACAACAATAGGAAATAGTTTATACTCGTATACCTTATTGGAGTATTTCCGTGCTCAAATGATCAGAACCGGTCCAAAGATGTCTCAAAAAAGGCAGTATTTGGGCTCAAAATCTTTCTGACCCTTCCCAATATGTGGGAGAGGGGTTAACTAGGTGAGGGATCGAACCATTGATTGATCTGAATTCGTTTCGATGCTTAATTTAGCTCCAATTTGAATTCTGGTTCGAATTTGGTTCAAACTGGTTCGAAATTGACCCAAACTGGTCCAATCTAACTCAATCTGGTTCAATCTGGCCTATTCTGGCTCACTCTGGTCTGGTCTAGTCCAGCCAGGTTCAATCTGGTTCAATTGGGCTCATTCTGGCTCAATTTGGCTCATTCTGGCTCAGTCTGGTCCAATTTGGCTTGGTCTGGTTCAGTCTGGTCTGGTCTGGTTCAGCCAGATCTGGTTTAAGGCTATAAAAGAGGGTTTTTTGGCTTCTTTTTTCTTCTCTTCCTCCTCTCTTCTAGGGCCGGCCCCCCCCTCTTCCTCCTTTTTGAGTTTTCTCTTCCCTCGAGCGTCTTTTCTCCTCGAAACTTTGATATTTATCCGAGATCTGGGTTTCCTTTTGATCTTTGACTGAGAGATCCTTCAAAAAATCATTTTTTAGAATTCCTCTCAGACCCCTCGAGCACGTGGTGAAAGTTTCCTAAAAGGTCTCATCTTCGTTGGATCTCGAGCCTTTCTTCAGGTAAATCTTCCACAATTTGGATCTTTTTCATGCTCAATTTAATTCATGCATTTGTGGGGTTATATGTGAGGGTTGAGGGTGTGATTTGATGCCTCGAGCTAATCTTTCAGGGGGGTAAAAATGCAATTTTGAGGGGTTTTTATGCAAAAATTAGGGCTGAAATTATTTTTTGAATCTAACCCTTTGAGTTATTTTGCAGGCCGTCATGTCTCGCGCCTCGAGAGGTCGTTCCCCTGCCATGTCGGTTGATGGCGCGCCTCCCTCTTATGCTGGTGAGCTACTTTTTGCAAATAAACCCTTTTTTCTTATAAATTTGTAAATTGACCCTTTTTTAAACCCCACGTTGTTCTCCTTGGCGAGGCAATCGGGAAGAGCCTTGATTCTCCTTGGTGAGGATCGACGCTTCAAAGATATGTTTTGCTTGGTCAAAACCATATCTCAAAATTAAAGGGGGCGATTTGACACTACATTGCGTTTTATAAGGCAGGGATATGTTGTCGACATACCCTGTTTTGTGATTGCACAATGTGGCCAAATCGTCTCACCCTTTATAAGGCAATGACTCTATCTTAGCTATTTGTAAGATGAGTTCAATTTCCTTTTATAATCGAGACTAACCAGTGTTTAACTGTCTATTTTGCAGTGGGGTACCCTTCTGGATCATTCCCGTCCCACGCAATATATGGACGGCGTGGCGAGCATTATTCGAACTCCAACGATCCTTCCCCTATTCCAGCTACCCCTCAGTTTGCTTCGGACACGTCGACTGAGGTTGCCCAAGTGGTGAGGGAAGGTGGTCATCGAGCTATTCGCCAGCTAATCACAGATGCGCCTTTTGTGAAGGACGCCAGCTCTACTCAGCCTCTTCGAAAGAGCGATTTCCTATTTGGTGATTCTGTCGATGACCCAGAAGCCGTATTCATTGGTGCTGAGCATTGGCTTCACAAGACCGGCAATGGCTTCATATACTTGCCGGAGATTCCTCGGCATCGTTCATTGACTGAGCTCAGATGTCAGGCTGTGACACGGGAGATGTCGTGGCGCTTGACAGAGGATCATATGAGTGTCCATTGCGGCTATATCACTCATTCGGCGGTTCCTGGTTCGTGCAGAAGTCGTGTTACCGGATTGCGTCCTGGTGTATTGGGGCTGGACGAACCACCACGTAACGAGTTCCTTGCTACCGCTTCCACCTTGAGGAATCGTCTCGCTGTTCTGGGACGGGAGATGCCAGCGACACGTCACAGGTTTTACGGTTGGGTCCACTCTTCGGACAAGTCTTGGTGGAGCCGCATGACGACATACGTCTTGAGCCGATGGGGCGAGGAGTTGCATGCTTGCGGTTTGTATGCAGCCGTTCGTGCCACCGTGTATGGCTTGCCTATCAGTTTGAGACATTTCTGTGCTTTGTTCGAGCTATATAATCCAGACTCGAACACTTTTCTGACCCGGCAGGGGGAGTTAGGCTTGGCTCTTCACGAGATGCACAGGATTTCTGGCTTGTCCATGGGACAGATGCTATACCAGGAGTACTTTCCTTCCAGTCATGAGTTGAGCCAATTAAAAGATCGCATGCCTGACCGTTATGAGACTCTATGGGACCTCACTTGTCATTACCATATTGCTTTGGCACAGTCGGAGCCCTTAGCAAAGAGGACCAAGGTATGTGTGAGTCTGAAACAATTTGCGAACTACTTGTTCAAGAATCTGGAGAGCACTCATGGCGAGGATATTTGTGAGCTGGCCCCATTCACTCCTTCAGAGGTGAACAGTCTACTGAAGAAGATCGGCGCTCAATCTTACACCACCGGCGGTCCTGAGGGTGGCTTTCCTGCGAAGACCAAGTTCAAGTCATTCTTGTGGCACGCTACCGCACCAATTCGACCAATGACACTTCTTGCTGGCTTTCTTGCTATCTGGTTGAAAAAGTGCGTGGTTCCATATCAGTCTGGCGACGCCTTGCCCTTGGAGGTACTTTACCCAGCAGTTCAGCTCGCCTATAAGAAGGAACTCTCACTTCTTCCGGTGATGGTGGCTAATATTCACCGAGGACTTCGACAGCTTTCCAGTGCGTTCACACGGAAGGAGACCGATTTACCAGGTCAGATTCCCACGCTTAAGGTGGAGCTCCCGTACGCTTATCTGATGGCCTGGTTTGTCCTTCATCGCTCGGATATGATGTCGGTGCCGAACGCCACAGACCATTCTGTTCCCCTGCTACAGTTGCTTGAGAATGGCAGGTGGGAGGGCCGCGGATTTTCTGATGTCAGACAGCAGTTGCAGGTCCATAAGTGTTGGGCATTCTCTACTTGTTTTCCGCAGTTCTCCGGTCGATATGGTGAATGCTTGATAGATGATGAGAGGCCTAGAGAGTACCGGACTTATTTAGACATCGGCTGCTTCAACTGGCTAGTGAATATTAGGCCCGGCTATCTGACTTTCCGGGTGAGGGATCAGTGCTTCATCGAACCATATCTACCGTGCCGATTCGCTCGCCAGTTTGGCTATGACCAGCTTTACATTGGGAATCCTCGTCAGCAGCTTCGTACTCATAGTGGTTTGATAGACGGTCTCCGCGCTTGGTTGTGGACCGTGACTGGCTGTACTGGTGTTAGATTTAGTCTCCCGAGTGCTGACCGGCAGTTGAACCTTACTTTCTTGAGCTGCAAATGGTTGTTAGCAGCCAACAAGACTATCCCTGTGAAGCCAATCGCAGAGTTAGAGGCTGAGGCAGCTTCCCAGGTTGATTCCCGCAGGATTCGGGAAAACGCCCGGGCACAGAGGATACGGAACAAGACTCGTCGGATTGACGAAGAGGGACAGAGGACATTCCATTCCACAGACGAGGCTTCGGGCGGGGATCCCGAAGATTACGATGACTTTTCCGAGCGAGGTTTGCACTTCATCTTTTTCTTCTATCTTCCAGAAGTGTTGAAACTGACTATGGTTTGATGTTCCAGATACCACAGTTGATCAGGATGAAGATTTCCGTCCTCCTCCTCAGGCGAGACCTTCGATCCCTATTGCTAGGCGGAAGAGATTGGCCCGCAAACCTCGTGTAGCTTCACGAGCATCTGACATGGATCTGGCTGGAGATGACCCTATTAGTGACAGAGGTAACGTCTACTCTTTGAACCATTTTCTTGGTTATTCTGAACATTGACTCATGCTTTTCCATTTCTATATAGGAGTGCGTGGGGAGGATGAGATGAGTCCCGATCCTGTTCCCTTATCTCCCGATGAGTCTGACCCACTACCCCCTGTAGAGAAGTCTACAGGGGTTGCTGACATTAGGGAGGAGATCAGTGTAGGACCAGATTCTGTGAGTCAAGGTACATCTATCACTGACAGCGTATTTCTTTAGATAATACATTAATGAATTTGTGTATCCTCTAACTGTCCTCTACTCCTTGCTCCTTCAGATAATTTGCAGGAGGCGAACCTTGGAAACGAAGAGGCTGATGCACCCGTGAGAGGTAACTCATTTCCATTAGTTGTAGTCTCTTCATTATTCTTTGGCACTTATATTCTTTTATGTCAGATTTCTCCATCGACGATTTTGACGAGGGAAGCCTGTTTGCGGACACTCCTATGATGCACTACATATATAGCTCACCTCAGATTGATGACCAGCTACCTGGAGACATGTTTCCTGAGTCCGCATTTGCTAACAATCCTGAGGATGGTTCCTTTGAAGGTATGTGCCTCCTGCTGAGTTGATTATAGGACTAGTCGACCTTGACTAATGCAGCTATAATGTAACGCCTCTGCGAATTCTGTTTTGAATTTGACAGGAGCTTTTGTTGAGAAAGACCATGTTGAGCCGGCTGTGCGACCAACTCCACCAGTCGATGCAGCTACAGTTGTTACATCTCCATCACCCCCAGTGACTCGAGGGGAAGGAGGTATAATTTAATTAGCTGAGCGATGCCGTTCATTTCCTCATTGAGGCTTTTGACGAACTTCTCTTCTTTGTGTAGGGCTTCCTTCTCAGCTTCATATCCTCGTTAAGGAGTTGTTATCAGGGGATGACCCTGAGAAGATCATCATCAGCGTAGAAGTCCGCTCTTATTTCTCCTCCCTGACTGTTATAATTGGCAAACTCCTCCACGACGGACTTTCTCTTCGCCAATTTAAGCCCTACCTCGATTCCAAGATAAACTTGATTAGGGACATAGGATGTCCGGATCTAGCGACGGCTATGGTTGATGACCTTGATCGCTTAGAGCGTGAGCTTCAGATGTTTCATGAGCTCCGGGATACAGGTGCCTCTTCATTCGTTGCTGCCGAGTTGGATGCTCGCTTACAGACATGGCGCAGTACTCGGATGGTTGCTGAGCTCGAGATTCAGGTGCAGCGGGACCGCATAGATCGAGTTGAGGCTGATTTCGCCACTAGATCTTCTTTCCTCGAGGAGCTTGATTCTCAGATAGATCAGCTCCGACGAGAACTCCGTGAGAAGGAAGACACAAAGATGCAGAATCAGCAAGCAAATGCTGCTTTATCTGATGAGCTGAAGTCCTTGAAGCAGAGACTGGCTGAGACAGAGGAGGATGCTGTGAGGACTTTAGCTGCGAACGAAGAGTCTGTTAGAGCTGAGTTGCAGGAGGAGCTTAGACGCTCTTATGACGAGAAGTTATCTGAATTCAGTCAGCAGATTCTTAGCCATGGGCTTGATGTATGATTTTATTTGCTGAAAACCTTGACATTTGATTCTCTTTAGTGGAATTGGTTTTTATCTTTATCTTTATTATGATTCCTCATCACGTTTGAAATGATTGACCATAATACTCATAGGATTTTTGGCAAACCCCCAGCCTTCAACGGGTTTGATTAGCCTTTACCGACTACCGTTTGAGTCGGGCTAGCATGCGGATTATCGGAATCCGTTCCGCATGTAACGTTGTGCTAAGGGAATGAACTCCCTTAGACTTCGTGCTATGATGTCGAATACATAGACTTCGCCATTGTTACGGGAATAGGCTACCCGGCGACACGTGTTAGGTGTTGACTTTAGGATTTTTTGGCTAACCCCCAGCCTTCAACGGGTTTGATTAGCCTTTACCGACTACCGTTTGAGTCGGGCTAGCATGCGGATTGTCGGAATCCGTTCCGCATGTAACGTTGTGCTAAGGGAATGAACTCCCTTAGACTTCGTGCTATGATGTCGAATACATAGACTTCGCCATTGTTACGGGAATAGGCTACCCGGCGACACGTGTTAGGTGTTGACTTTAGGATTTTTGGCTAACCCCCAGCCTTCAACGGGTTTGATTAGCCTTTACCGACTACCGTTTGAGTCGGGCTAGCATGCGGATTGTCGGAATCCGTTCCGCATGTAACGTTGTGCTAAGGGAATGAACTCCCTTAGACTTCGTGCTATGATGTCGAATACATAGACTTCGCCATTGTTACGGGAATAGGCTACCCGGCGACACGTGTTAGGTGTTGACTTTAGGATTTTTGGCTAACCCCCAGCCTTCAACGGGTTTGATTAGCCTTTACCGACTACCGTTTGAGTCGGGCTAGCATGCGGATTGTCTAACTCCGTTCGCATGTAACGTTGTGCTAAGAGAATGAATTCTCTTAGACTTCGTGCTATGATGTCGAATACATAGACTTCGCCATTGTTACGGGAATAGGCTACCCGGCAACACGTGTTAGGTGTTGACTTTATCCCTACTTAGGTTTCGGGATAAAATACCCCAGACTGGTCTTCTGGTGTCTTTTTCTACGGCGAAAGACTAAACCGGCGACGCGTGTTAGGCGTCGGCATATCCCTTCTTAGGATTCAGGATGACATTCCCCATGCGTGTAAGGCATGGATTTTGGTGTTATTAATGACGACCTGCCACAATGTTGAATATGTGGACGGGTGTTCTTTTTAACGGTTAAGAACTAACCGGCAGCGCAGGTTAAGCGCAGACTTATCCTTGCTTAGGTTTCAGGATAAAATACCCCAGAATCAGACTCTGGTGTCTTTTTGTGCGGAAAAAGACTAAACCGGCAGCGCGTGTTAGGCGCAGACTTATCCCTGCTTAGGATTCGGGATAAACTTCCTAGGATGAATCCTAGATTGATAGATTCTTAGAAAAGGTTGGTGCGGGAAAGGAAGAATTTTATATTCTATTTCCCGGTCTTCTTTTAGGGTGAAGGCGAACCCAACAGACAAGGAAGGAAGAATTTTATATTCTATTCCCTGATTCTGGAAAGGAAGAATTTTATATTCTATTTCCAGCGAAGAAGAAACTAGAAGTGGGGTGTCCACTCCGAGAATCTGGAAAATTTAGATAAACTTGCCTTTTATAGGATGAGTTATCTAAACTGAAAATGGGTCCTTCGTTTATCGAAGTGGTATTTTCAACTCCGGTTATAACCATGAACAAGGTTTAACCAAAGAGAAAAAGGGAAGGAGTTCTTTCGTTTATCGAAAAGGGACTCCGAACTGAAAGTGGACCTCTTGTTCATGGAAAGAATCAAGAGGGCCAGAAAAACATTTTTGGTGGACTCACTGTCAATTGAAATTGATCAGTGAGGGATTTTGGTGGTGACAATGATTTTGGGTTATCCTCTAGAATATTAAGTGTAATATTCTTCGAGGAACTTCCCGGTAAATGAGTTATCCTGAATGTACTAGGGATAGTACTTTTTCAGGAACTTCCCATTTATTGGCATTAATTGCCTGGCGCCCTCTTGAGTAATCAGGCGATATGCGCCGTTTGAATAGACTGTGTCTATTACAAACGGTCCTTCCCATTTGGGTTCGAATTTACCTTTCTTCTTGGAGGTGAGAATTATTGGTCGGCGAGCAGCGAGGACCAGATCTCCTTCCTTGAAGCTTCTCTGTCGGACTCTTTTGTTAAAAGCCCTTGACATCCTGGCTTGGTAAAACTCGATGTGTTGTTGAGCCTCCAAACGCTTTTCATCCAGCCTCTCGAGCTCTTCGAGACGCTTCTGATGTTGTTCCTCCGTCGTCATCTCCGTTGCGAGGGCGATCCGAAGGGACGGAATCTGAATTTCCAGCGGTAGCACAGCTTCACATCCGTATACCAGCGAATACGGGGTAGCTCCCGTAGGCGTGCGTATGGTGGTGCGATAAGCCCAGAGTGCTTCACCGAGTTTATCGTCCCAGTCTCGTTTATTGGTCTTCACGAGCTTTGACAAGATCTTGATGATCGTCTTGTTAAACGCCTCCGCTAATCCATTCGCGGCGGGGTAGTAAGCTGTCGACGAAACATCTTCGATTTTGAACTTGTCGCAGAATCTGACGAAGGCATTGCTTATGAACTGTGGACCGTTGTCATGAATGATCCTTCTTGGCACGCCGTGTCGGTAAATGACATGATGCTTGATGAAATTGATGACGTTGTTCGTCTTCACTTCTCTAAGCGGAATCGCTTCAGCCCACTTTGAGAAATAATCTGTGATCGCGAGGATGAACCGATCACCTTTGACTGAAGGGGGAAAAATAGGACCGACTATGTCCATGCCCCAAGTCTCGAACGGCCAAGACGTGGTTGACGTGTGCAACTGCTCTGGCGGTTGATGCATATAATTCGCATGTATCTGGCAAGCGTGGCATTCTCGTGCGTATTCGATTGCGTCACGAACCATCGTTGGCCAGAAATATCCCATCCTCCTGATGCGATCATACAGTTTAGGACCGGGCTGATGCGCACCACATTCTCCTTCGTGTGCTTCCTTAAGAACTTCCTTTGCTTCTCTGTTCGAAAGGCATCGGAGCAAAAGACCGTCGTACCCTCTACGGTATAACGTATGGGTCTCGGTATTATAGAAGAATCTTGGAGCTCTTCGGCGGATTGATTCCTTTTCTTTTACATCCTCTGGCAAGATACCATATTGGACGTAGTCGATGATAGGAAAACGCCAATCTCGGGACTCAGACCCAATTTGAGTTGAATTCACCTCTTTGGCGTTCACGTTTCTATCCTCTTCTTCTTCAATCTCCGTACTGTATATGGGTACGCAGAGTTGATGCGTCCGTACTGTGACTAACAGCTCAGCTTCGGGAGGCTGTGCCAGTGATACTGCTAGTGCCGCCAGTGCGTCTGCATAAGCGTTCTGGAGACGAGGGATGTATTCAATAAAGAATTCTTCGAAAGATTCTGCCATTTTGATGGCTTCCTGGTGGTACGGGATCAGGTCTTGATTCCTGACTTCATACTCACCGCGAACTTGGTTGACTATCAATTGCGAATCTCCAAAAGCTTCGAGATATTCGACCCCCAGCTCTTTGGCGAAACTGAGTCCAATGAGAAGCGCGTTGTATTCGGCAACATTATTGGAGCACGGACTAGTCAACGAATAAGCCCGAGGCATCACGTGCTTTCCAGGGGAGATTAAGACGACTCCAACTCCAGAGGAAACTGTAGGACATCCCGGGGTTATTACTCTATTAACTGCCCTTGAGGCACCATCGAAGTATAATTGCCATACTTGTTGGTGTGATGTGGTGTTAACCTCGTGGGTTTCATCCGGCAAGTCATCATATACTTCTGCCGTATCTGTGGTCGGGTTTGCCGCCAAAAGGTCACAAATCGCCTGTCCTTTTATCGACTTCTGCTGCTTGAAGTGCAAATCGTATTGGGACAAGAGAAGGGCCCACTTCGCTAGCCGCCAATTCATAGAGGCCGGTTGCGTCATAAACACCCGTACTGGATTAACGTTGGAGATAACGTAGATCGTCTGTCCCACCAGGTAATGCCGCATCTTTTGCATCGCAAATACCAATGCAAGGCATTCTTTCTCAATCATCGGATATCGAGACTCTGCGCCTACCAAGGTCCGACTTAGGTAATAAACTGCCTGTTCGTGACCGTTATCATCGTCTTGCGCTAGTAAGGCACTTATCGAGTGGTTCATCGCCTTGAGATAAATCAAGAACGGTTTACCAGATTTCGGTGCAACGAGAACAGGAGGGTTCGCCAGATACGTTTTGATATCTTCGTATGCTTTTTGGCAGGCATCATCCCAGATAAATGATACCCCTTTCTTGTTCAGCTTAGAGAACGGTTGGCACTTCCCAGAAAGATTTGAGATGAAACGCCGGATATAAGCTAAACGCCCTTGCAATCCTCTGAGCTCTCTTAGGTTTCTAGGAGGTTGCAGTTCATGTATCGCCTTCACCTTATCGGGATCGATATGAATACCTTTAGTGGTGACGACGAATCCCAGGAATTTTCCGCTGGACATTCCAAGGAATGATTTAGTGGGGTTCATCTTCAATTGATGACTCCTCATGAGATCGAACATCGTCTTCAAATCCTTGATGTGATCTTCTTTGTTGCGGCTTTTCACAACCAAATCATCAACGTAGCATTCGACTGTTTTCCTGAGATGTTCTTGGAAAATCTTAGTCATCGCTCGCTGGTATGTGGCACCGGCATTCTTCAGACCGAAAGGCATCACCGTATAGCAGAAGACGCCGAGGGGTGTTCTAAACGCCGTATGCTTCTCATCCTCTGGATGCATCTTGATCTGGTTATATCCCGAAAATCCATCCATGAAGGACATCCTCTCGAATCCACATGTATTGTCGATAATGACATCCGTGATTGGGAGAGGGAAATCATCTTTCGGACATGCTTCATTCAGGTTCCTGAAGTCGATGCAAATCCTGATTTTGCCATTCTTCTTCATGACGGGAACGATGTTGGCTAACCAGTCTGGATGTTGTTCTTCTCGGATAAATCCCGAATCGATCAACTTCTTAACCTCTGCCTCAATGGCTTCCATAATCTGCGGACGAAACCGTCTTTGCTGTTGTTTGACAGGTTTGGCATCCGGCTTGATGTCTAGGCGGTGCATTGCCACATTAGGGTCGAGTCCTGGCATATCTTCGTAGTTCCAGGCGAAGACATCAATGTATTCTCTGATCAGGGCAATTAATTCCTCCTTCTCATCTGGAAGAAGACTACCGCTGATGAATATGGGCTTTGGATTGGCCTCATTGCCCATATTAATTTGGACTACTTCATCTTCGGTTGGTGGTTCTCTCTGTTCGAACCTATCACCGTATTGCATGTTTAGGTGATGAACCCATGGGTCTTCCCACGTTGGCATTTGATCGTCATCCTCCAACGTAGATGGATCAGCTGTAGTCATGTTTGACATTAAGGTTTTGAACATTTCTCCCAAACTTGTGTCGGAATCCTCAGCTGAAGAATCTGGCAAGTACCCATCCTTAGCTTTGTTAGCAATTTGATCGATAATTTGCCAACCACATTCGTCATCTGATGAAACATAACCTAAGCCTCGCCCATATTTATAATAATCCTCAGGTTTCCCTTTTGGTACATATACCGCTTTGGCTGGATTACGAGGACCTCGATCGAAGTATAGACCTTCTCCGAGTGTGAAATCGTACCCCTGCTTTTCCATGAGCTTGCGCGCTTCCGGACTATATTTAGATAAATGCCGACCAGGTTTGTCATCATCTTCGTCTTCACTTAGGAAATGATCTGGTAACGGAGAGCTTTTTCCTTTACCATAAATTACTTCTTTTGTACCTCCTACCTTGTTTGGGATGATCATGGTTGTTCCAAAAGAATGTTGGAGGCGTTCCTTCGTTACATAAGATGATCGAAGTGGCATATACAAGTCAGCATTATCATACAGTTCTCTTACCACATCATCAAGAGACAAGGAGTACTCTAAATCATCTTTTATTTCAATATCGGCAGAGACAAGGAGTACTCTAAATCATGATTTATTTCAATATCAGCAAGTTGCCAGTTACAACCGCCATCTGACGATTGTTCATCGTCAAGATTGATTACAAAGGGTACAATGTCATTTAAAACAAAACCGCCATTGTAATCGAATCCGGCCTCGGAATCAGCTTCTTCTCCGCTGTCCGTGCCTTGGATCGATGGTTCCGTGTCAGATTCGTTACCATAAAGGAGAGAATCGGTGAAGTAATTCTCATACCCTTTGAATGGTTGCTTATCTGCGACCACCGTCCTAACCCTTCCATCAGAACTATAATATTACTATGGATCCAAGGCCGACCCAATAGTAAATTATAGGATGTCTCAGCATCTATTACGTAACACGTGACCTCCGTCTTCAGATCGCCCATTTGGCATTTTATCCGGATCTTCCCCAAAGGCCTTGACCCGCTGGTATTGAATCCGTAAATGACTGTGCCTGTAGACGCCAATTTGCTGACTGGAATGCCAAGACTATGCATTAGGCGAAGCGGCATAATGCTCACAGCGGAACCCGGATCTACTTGGATTCGGTTGACCTCGCTAGAACCAATGTACCCGACAAAATACAATAGCCGATCATGGTTTGAATTCTTCGTCTGCATGTCTTCTTTAGTGAAGGTGATGCAGGGAATGTTCTTAG
>NC_033798.1:106479604-106524405 GCF_001876935.1 Asparagus officinalis | reverse complement strand
ACGCCAGTCAACGCGTTGCAATCAGAGTCAACGTTCGACGATCCAAAACCCTAAGGGTCAACACCGGTCGACGCGTAGCCCTAGGTCAACGCCAGTCAACGCGTTGCAAATCAAAGTCAACGTTCGACGATTCAAAACCCTAGGGTCAACGCCGGTCAACGCGTAACCCTAGGTCAACGTCAGTCAACGCGTTGCAAGCGAGGGTCAACGCCGGTCAACGCGTAACCCCGAGTCAACGCCAATCAACGCGTTGCGACCAAAGTCGACATTTGACGAATCAAAACCCTAGGGTGGACGCCGGTCAACGCGTAACCCTAGGTCAACGTCGGTCAACGCGTTGCGTCAAAAAATCAACACACGGGGATCCGAAACCCTAAGCCAGCACAATGTGGCGGAGGTAGTTCAAAGTCAACTCAATGACACAAGCCAAACTCAATTCATCAGCTGTAGACTCGAGACTCCGACGACGGCCAAGCGATAAACGCAGCGCCGGAAGAACCTCGGCTATTCGTCAAAGCATCGAATAGATCAAAAATCGAAAGAGTCAAGAGTTGAAGCTAACTACGCCGACTGAAGGCCAGATCAATCACATCCAAAGTATTCCAGCCTCTTCTATAAAAGAAACGAGTCAGGAACACTTTGGAGGGGGTATCTGTAGGCATCAAAAATTGCCTATAGTTCTCCACAACCGGTTCAGTGTTAACGAGCGACGATGAACGTCACCATCCAATCCACATGAGCCTAATCGACGTCGACAAACGACTGAAGTGAATCGACGGGGGGGTGGTAAAAGGTGTGTAGGGGACCATCAAGGGGTGCGGACACCCCTTGGTGTCTCGGCCATGGCCGAGACACCCTAGGGTGTCTCGGCCATGGCCGAGACACCAGGGGTGTCCGCACCCTCTCGTGGTCCCCTAGACCCATCCTAGAGCCTATAAATAGACCCCCTTGGTGCCTTGATTTGAGGAGGATTTTTGGAGAGCTTGGCGAAGCCCTGCTGCAGCGAAGAGTGCCCGTGTGCTTCAACAAGAGGAGGAGAGGCCTTGATCAGAGCCTTCATCGCCCGTCAGATCCTTAGTATCGGCCTTAGCGTTAATACTAAGAAGAGCTATTACCTCATTTTAGCCGAGGTATACGCTTATAGCTTCTAGATCTCACGCGGATCGACGAAGCTCTGTCCGATATTTCTGGATCAGAAGTTTCTAGATCTCACGCGGATCGACGAAACTCTGTCCGATTTATCCGGACCAGATCTGAGTGCCCCGGTGGTCCACGGATATCAACATCCCCGTCACAGGCCAAAGACCCACGCAAGCAAGAGATGACAAACAGCTCTTGCGTTTGTTTGAAAGGAGTTGCTTTTATTTTGTTTTCATTGTGTACCGGTCTTATAAAAAGACTATCTTTTTATTTCATTGTAACGATCAAAGTTGTAATGAATGCAGCAATGAATACAGCGACTTTTTCCGCAAACAAGGAGTAGGTCATTTTGGAGGCTCGCCTAGGACTTCGTTTGATGATAAATGTGGTATCTTTTTAGTAAAGACTCTATCTTTTTTAGTTTTGGATCTATTCTTCATTTGTTCCGCATTGGTTTTGGTGCTTTGAGAAAGATGGTCGGGAAAGAAGAAGTTGTGGAGGATACTTCCGACGTGAAGACCGTCCAAAGTTTGAATATTCACTCTATGAAGATAGATGTAGAGAAGTTTAATGGCACAAACAATTTTGGTCTTTGGAGATGTGAAATCTTGAATGCGCTCCATGCGTAAAATTTAAAAGATACTTTGAAGTTGGACGGGAAACCGGACGACATTGAGGAGAAGGTTTGGAAAAAGATAAATAGAACAGCGTGCGGTTTGATTAGATCTTGTTTGACTCAAGATTTAAAATATGATGTCATCAATGTGACTTTGGTTAAGAAGATTTGGGAGATCCTAGAGGGTAAGTATTTGACCAAGAGTGTAGAAAATCGCTTGCATTTGAGGAGGTTGCTTTATCGCTTCCAATTGAAGAAGGGGATCTCCATTGGTGATCAAATGAACCACTACACGAAGCTTCTTACGGATTTGGCGAATGTAGATGTGATGATTGAAGATGAGGATAAGACGTTGTTGTTATTGAGTTCCTTGCCTGACGAGGAATATGAGACATTCGTTCTTACTCTTATTAATGGGAAGACATCTCTTTCTTATAGTAAGGTCACCGCTGTACTTATAAATTATCAGCTTTGAAAGAAGGATAAGGAGACTTCAGTTGAGCCGGTAGCGGGGGCATTGGTCGCAAGAGCAAATAGTCCAAATCGTGGTAGGAGGTCACAGTCTAGAGGGGCACATCTTAAAGTTTGTAGGAATCCGTGTGCCTTTTGTAAAGAGGATGAACATTAGAAAGCCGAATACCCAAAGTTGATTGATCGAGCCGGGAAGAATAAGGGGAAAGCTATTCAAGCTTCAGAGGTGAATGTTGTTAAGGCTAGTGTCAATAATTCAGATTCGGATTCTTCAAGCTACTCGTTATTTGAACTATCGTCAGTTTGTGTTGCCGACTCTACAGAGTGGATGTTGGATTCGGGTGCTTCTTACCATATTTACCCTAGGAGGGATTGGTTCTCCAGCTTTTAGGAGTTAGAAAGAGGGAAGATCGTGCTCATGGGTAATGATCATGAATGTCCTATTGGTGGTATCTGTACCGTTCGGATTGGGATGAGTGACGGAGTAATTCGGGAGTTGGTTGAAGTGAGGTTTGTTCTTCAGTTGAAGAAGAACATCATTTTACTTGGAGTTTTGGAGAAAACAGGCTATAGGATGATCTTGGTCGATTCACGTTTGAAGGTCATATTGGGGTCCATGATTGTGATGAAGGGCGTCAGGAGGAATAATTTATATTATTTGATTGGGAGCATAGTGTTTGATAGAGAGATGATGACTTCTTTGGATTTGGCTAGACTGTTGCATTTGTTGAGGCTGGGTTATTTGATTGGTTATGCCGTACATGGTTTGTTGAGGAGTGCTTTGACCTACAGATTAAAGTTTTTTGAGCACATTGGTATGAGCAAGAAGACCGAGGAGGAGTTTAGCACTTCTATCCATCGATCGAGGGGTATTTTAGGTGGTGTTCAGTCAGGCATTTAGGGGCCTTCCAAGGAGGCATCATTGGAAGGTAAATCAGTTTTTGGTTTTCGTAGTTGGGGATTATTCTAGGTATTGGTGGGTTACAACCAGGTCCCGTTGGTGTGAAGTCCTAGAAGTCAACAATAATTGAAAGAAGTGTATTGACAGAAAGGTAACCCATCGTTCTAGCTTTGGTAGGGGTTCTTTCTTGCATTTGTGCTGAGCTCATGGTAGTTTGAGATACTTTATTAATGTAGAGACATTGGGGCGACGAGATAAGATGATAATTTTGATGGGTCGTTCCTTATTGGAGGGGGATCGGCGTTAGTTGTCGAGCATTGGTTTTGATTTTGGAGTTTTGACATAATTGGGTCATCTTGGTCATAGGTTGCCGACTGCTATGTGTGAAGATTTTGGATTTGGTGGAGCTGCTTTAGATTTTAGGTTGCGTCGAATATTTGGTTATCCAGCATTTGATCACATCGAGGATGTGAGATTTGATCCGATTGCACGTTTGGGATTCAGAGGTTCGTTTGATTATCAGTTAGGACCTTCTGATTTTATTCTGAGCAGGTATGTTACATTTAACTCTTGGCAGGTAGAGAGTGTTGATCAGATCATTGGGATATCGCAGCGGGTGGAGGGTGATACTACTTCACATTAGGTGGAGATTACTTCACATACTCCAGATCATACTGCATCGTTTGTGATTCTAGCTGAGATGACATAGTTTGGAGATCATTTGGATTTGGATGCAGATGATGAGTTGGTTTTGGATTCGAGTGCAGCTGGTGGATATGTTTTGGATACGGCCATTGGTTCACCCTAGGTGGAGATGTTTGATTTGTTTCAGTTTGGGCCATTGGGAGCGCTATCAGTTGCAGATCCGTTGGTGATATTGGTGAAGAGTTACAAACTTTTTTATTTGATTGAGGGCCTTTGAAGGCCGTTTGGGTGAACTACGTGAATGCTTGATTTCTTGGGCAAGAGCATACGTAGGCAGTCATTTATGATGCAGTCAGTTTGGTGAGTTGATACCGACATTTGGAGTTTGTTCGCATTCTCGTTTGGGTTCTCGACTTGTTGTGGATTGAGTTCGTTGTTGTGGATTTGTTCCACTTTGTACTGGACGCAACAAGTAAGATGTTTGGTTGGTATTTGTGTCGGCTCAGTTTTGGGAAAACTTCTCCGAGGTGGAGAATTATTGGATAGCAGGTTCCTAATATGTTTCCTTATTTGTTTTGGTAACAAGTTATTGGGATTCCTAATTTATTTTGGTAACATGATTCCAAATCTGTTTTGGTAACATGTTATTTGGATTCCTAATTTGTTTTGTTTTTTATTTTAGAATTCCTAGTATGTTTATGATTTTAGGATTTATATATATATGGAACAATTGGAAGAGAGAATTGAGAAGAAAATTGAGGATATTTGGAGCACAGAAAATAGGTATTTTCTGAGCTATTTGTTAGGGTTTTGTTTGGAGAGAATTAGAGATTTGTTGGTGAGATTAATTAGTGAGCTTGAGTGATTTGTAATCTCAGTTTGTACTCTTCTTCTCTATTAGTAAAAAATCATATCCCCTTCTTGTCCCGTGGACATAGGCAACTTGCCAAACCACGTTAAAATTGGTTGTTTGTGTTTGTGGCATTTGATTTGGTTTGTTTGACCTTCTCTCGACGTTCGTTTGATTTGATTTCTCGTAGCACGTTGGTTTGGTTGTTTGGCTTCCGCAGCGCTCAACAGATTATTCACATTTAGATTTAGTCCCTCAAATCTATCATATTAGGAAGTAGTTCCCAAGTAGTCTCCCAATCATTCATACTTTGAAATCTTTGAAGAGTTTTAAAATCCCCTTGTTACGCAATATAGGTGGGTGGTTAGTGAAGGATCAGTAATTATTAAATTACCAAATCAACAAATAAATATGAAAATCAACCAAAATCAAGTTCGAAATTGATGAGTTTTGCTCTATTTTCACATAATCTTGTCCAATTCGTGCACTAGAAAAGTTTATTTTGGAATTTGTATAGGTATAACTGTGCTTGCCCCAAAAATATTAAATATGATGAAGTATTCCCTCAAATTTGACAAGCTTCTATTAGAGGGAATAATTTCAAATTATTTTAAAGATATGAAGGATTAATATGAAAACTCTATATATTTACACATGACATTTCATATAATTTCCTTTACATTACAAGTAAAACAGGGAGATGGTGTTTCAACTTTCATATAATTTTGCATTTAACATTAGAACTGTGAAATGTGTTTGTACTTTCATGTGGTTCTACACAAAATGTGGTGGAATTGTGAATTGGGGATTCTTTCATTTGTCACATTATTTTTAATAAGAAACTTTAGAAAATTGAAGCATGTTGATTCATTTGTCACGGTAGGTGCATAGAATAAAAAAAAATTTAAGCATTAACAAAAATAATTTTTGTAAAAGTGTTTACTTTAGATTCTTCTTTCACCTAGTTACATATTGAAACTTTATTAAATATTATCATACTTGATCAATTTTTAGTTGATGTATGGTTGTTGTACTTTGTCCCCCTTGGAAAAAATTCCTAGCTTCGTTATTAGGCGTGGGTCCATACAAGAACTAAGAAGAGATGGCGGCACAAAAGAACTCCGGAATTCACCCAGCCCTCAACTCATAATAAAATCCAGTCTTATCGACTGGCTGTCAGTTTCCACCCTTCTCTGAATAAGATGGTTGAACAAGAACAAAGGGAGACTTTATCCAATGAACTCATAATTCATTAGATACTTTTTCTGAATGTGAACTAATCAAATGTTCAAAGTGTATTATCCAATCTAAATCAAGTTATGTTTTCGGACATATGATACTTATGATTTTAATCACAGATGTCTATTGATAAATGTGTTATCCATTTAACAATATTGTACAATTAGAAAGATGTGTATAACTCTCAATCTTAGTATTCGTATTAAGCCAAACTACTGAGATTTGAAACATTTTGATATTTTCAAGGCGCTTGATATTTGGGCTTAACATTGAATTTGACTGGGAAAATTCAAGCCTTATCTAAGTCAGTTTGAGTTTTGAAGCCCAATTATACTATTAATCGATATCAAAGCAAAAGCCTAGCTCAATTGGTACGGGGAACATACGGAATCCAGCCCATTTTGAACTACGCACCCAAAACATGACCGCACACCATTGGCGCGTGGTTCTGAGCCACTACGTCCCGGGGGACGTTAGAACCGCCCGTTTGTATGCGGACGGTTCTAATAAGAACAGTACTTCCAAAACATTGGGCGTGCCGCTTTACAGAGCACAGAAACACGTGACGTGGGTGTTGTAAATATATATGGACTTAATATGTTCTATAAAAAAATAAAAAGAATAAGTTTTGACTATTAGCCCAAGGAAGACATGACCTTAAGGACGATTAAGCGAAATATTTTCCCAACAAACAACCATGTACCTCCTACATCATGAATCTAGGTTATTACAATAGCCTAAAATAAAACCTAAAGCTTTGAGTCCTCTTGATGATATGAGGGCTCAAACTCGGGTTAGGGCTCTTCCTCAGACATAAGAGTCATCTAATTAGTTTTCCTTGTTGCTCCTCATAAAAAATGCATTTAATTCTGAATTTTATTTTATCCGAGGTGCATAGGTCTTGATGTCAATTTCATAACACGCAAATCTTAAATACAACTAGGATCGCACTCTTTATAACCAGATTATATCCAAGTACGAAAACATAAGTTCTTCTATCTAAAAGACCGAGTCAATAGATAGCCTTGGACTACATTTCAGCCGCATTCTATGTTGCTTAATCAAATCTCATGCATAATCCAAATGTATCTAGTATGTATGTCATCAAAACTTTGACCTTTTGGACTAAGAAAAGTTCAAGTTGATGATTCTAGATCTGAGCTGCTTTTTGTAGTACTTGATTCTCAAACAAAAGTTTGACTAAAAATGATATATTCGTATACCTAGTGGTTTTGTAATTAGTCAAACCAAAGTCTATTTGGCCAGATCTTCATTAGCTATACAGGTGTAGGCTAGTGAAGCTTCTTTAATTGGAATAAATTCAATCTTTTATAATTTTCATTAATTTGGTAATTAAGTGGCTAGCGTCTTTCATCATTTGACTCATGAAGTGCTAATTATTAATAATGGATCGACAAATGTATAAAACAATACAGGTTGACAAAGTGCAAGTGAAGTTAGTTTTATACTCGTATTCATACACATCATTTGAATTCACTAAAATTGTTAATGTGGAATATATGACTAGAAGAATTTTGAATTTTCTTTCAACTATAGTTAGTTGCACTTATATAGCTCTATTAATAATTTTTTATATATTCCATAGACTCATAGTCATTATCTTGATTGCGTTTAATTCATTAGTTTTCTTATGAACAAAATTAGTGGCATAGCCAAAATGATATGGCAATAAAGTACTCAAGCTTGGATCAAATGCATGATTCACGAAGACCATAAAGAAAGATCAATGACAGGCAAGATTAAGTGGAAGACAACGCTTCAACATAAAATTAAATCCAAAAGGTACTTATGGTGGGTCCTTACAATCTATAAACTTACTGGTTGGTTTAAAAAAGAAGGAAATTATAAAATAGGAGATGAGATGAGATGAGTTGTCACCTTATTATTGGATGATGTGAGTGATTTTTTAAAAAAAATTGTTTTGAGGTTGTTTGGTTGGTTAAAAAAAATAAGGAAATGAATTGGAGGTATATTATTGGATGATGTTTTGAGGTTGTTTATGTTTGGTTCGTTTTTAAAAATAAGAAAATAGATGAGATGAGATGAGTTGGAGGTATATTATTGGATGATGTGACACATACTTAAGGAAATCAATTTCTTGTTTTTTTTTGAGGAAATGGATGGAAAGGAATGTTTAATGAGATGAGATGAGTTGTCACAATATTATTGGATGATGTGTGTGATTTTTAAAAATGAGATAAAATGAGATGTGATGAGTTGGATGATGTGACACATTTCTTGTGTTTGGTTTATTTTTAAAGGTAAGAAAGGAGATGAAATGAGATGAGTTGGATGATAAAAATAATATTTTATTAGATGTTATGGGTGAGTTTTAGGGATGGAAATGGATAAAAATATTATTTTATTGATTTCCTTGTACCGATTTCCTTTTCTTTGATTTTAGGAAACCAACCAAACGGGCCCAAGAGGCTTTGCTCAGACTAGAAATTCAATTTTTCCCTACGAATGACTTGTATTGAGATTTCAAGTACAATCTTGTAGTCTTATTAAGTAGATGAATCTCTTTCCTATTGTTTACAATTTAAAATGTTGCTGTTCTGACTTTGGTGGAGGCCAATTAATTATGAGCACTGTTTGTAGGTCGACGTTTCAGGGAAGAATGATTAATTTTCTAAATTTTCTAAACAGACCGTCTTTATGTAGCCGGACTTTCTTGTCGATCACGGATGCAAATTAATATGCCTCAAAAGCTAGAGTAACTCATATCTATATGTGCTAGAATCGGATATGACTACGGATATACATGCAACTATATATGCAGACACATATACAAAACAAATATAAGAAAATCAAATAATATTAAGAAAATATAGTTCATATGATACAAGAGATTTCACTAATATATCAGTATATCTGAAAGGCTAAGATTGGATAAGTTGAATTGAAACCCTAATTCATTATGAGATCTCTTGGGTTTTATATAGGCCCCTACACAACTTACAAATAAGTCCCTAACTAATACTAATATGTTAACACTCCTCCTCAAGATGGGCGAAAGATATCTACTAAGCCCATCTTGTCACATCCTCTAATCATATCTACTGAGCTAAGTCCTTTAGTCAGACAATCTGCTGCCTGGTCCTTAGTCGAAACATGACTTAGCTCCAGTAGTCCACTATCCAACTTTTCTTTGATGAAGAACCTATCGATCTCGATGTGTTTGGTTCTATCATGCTGCACTGGATTGTTGGCGATACCGATGGCTGACTTGTTGTCACACCACAACTTCATCTTAGCTCCTTGATCCAGCTTCAGCTCCACCAGCATACTCTTCAACCATAGCAACACAGCAACTCCTAAGGCCATAGCTCTATACTCTGCCTCAGCTGTCGATCTCGCCACCACCGACTGCTTCTTGCTCTTCCACGAGACTAAGTTGCCTCCTATAAAGATGCAGTATCCTGAGGTGGACCTCCTGTCATCAGCACAGCTAGCCCAATCAGAGTCACAATAGCCCTCAATGCTTATGTGTTCATTCTTCCTGAAGATTAGCCCTTTTCTGGGGGCATTCTTCAAATACCTTAGAATCTGGTACACTGCGTCCATATGACCCTTCCTTGGATCATGCATGTAGCGACTCACCACGCTCACTGCAAAAGAGATATCGGGACGTGTGTGACACAGATAGATCAACCTGCCCACCAGCCTTTGGTATCTGTCACGATCAACTGGTTCTCCAGCTTCAGCACCCAGCTTAAACTTCTGGTTGATCGGTGTAGTTGCAGGTTTGCATCCTAATATTCCTGTTTCTTTGAGAAGATCCAGTGCATACTTTCTCTGGGATAGGACGATCCCCTCCGCTCCTCGAGCTATCTCTATTCCAAGAAAGTATCGAAGCAAGCCAAGATCTTTCACCTCGAATTCCTTACCCAGTCTCACTTTGAGTTGGGCAATCTCATTCTCATCATCCCCTGTAATAATCATATCATCCACATATACTGCAAGCAATGTGATGTGACCTCCACTTCTTCGAAAGAACACGGTATGGTAGGCGCTGATCTGCTGGTACCCCATACCAATCATAGTCCTCCTGAATCTATCAAACCAAGCACGAGGAGACTGTTTTAGCCCATAGAGAGACTTCTTCAATCTGCAGACCTTTCCCACTGTCTGATCTGTACCGAATCCTGGTGGTATCTCCATGTATACCTCCTCCACTAGATCTCCATGAAGAAATGCGTTTTTCACATCTAGTTGGTGTAGTTTCCATCCACCATTTACTGCCAGAGAGATTAAGGTCCGAACAGTGCTCATCTTTGCCACCGGTGCAAAAGTCTCATCGTAGTCGATGCCATATGTCTGACTATATCCTTTTACCACCAGACGAGCTTTGTAGCGCTCAACCTGTCAATCTGGATTCTGCTTCACAGTGAAGACCCACTTGCATCCAACTGCTCTCTTCCCTTTTGGTAGTTTTACTAACTCCCAAGTACGGTTCTTCTCAAGGGCCCTTAGCTCTTCGTGCATAGCAGCTTTTCATTTCTGGTCCTTCTTTGCAACCTGCCAATTGTTAGGTATAGTAACAGAGTCCAGAGATGCAATGAATGCTCCATGTGCAGGGTGGATGTTAGAATATGATACAAACTGAGCAAGATCCCAACCATATCTATCGGGAGGATTTCCCGCATTACTGCGAGTAGTCCTCCGTACGGTTATTGGTGTGGGATGAGTAGGAAGAGGAATGGAATCACCTTGAGAGGAATCTGGTGGTGGTGTAGGTGTCTCAGGAGTCGGGACAGGCGTTGGTAAGGGACTTGGCACCAGTGGCATGTAGGTACTGTTCCCGAGGCAATTTGTTTCCGCCTTGCCTCTATAGGTAAGTAGTTCGCCCTGAGCCGTTGGTCTAACAGCCTCTTGTCCTCATTCTCCTCTTCTTCTTCATTCTCTTGGCTACCTCCTCAGCGAAGTCTCCTTCCCAGGAATCGTACAGAAATTGATTTTTCTATCATCTCACCATTCTCCAGATCATTGATTTCCTCCATATATACCCATCTCTCAACGCATTCTCCTCCTCTCTGCCTCATATCTTCCAGTATTAGGCGAGTTTACCAACGGATGAAGTTACCTTCCGGGTGTAATATGGCTCGAGTTCTCGAAAGTGCACATCCATGCTCACAAACAACCTTTTTTCCACCGGGCTCCAGCAAACATATCCCTTCTGAGTAGCAGAATATCCCACAAAGATACACTTCACAGCTCTAGGGGCAAGCTTCCCGACAGACGGCCTGTTGTCCTTCACAAAACACACACAGCCAAACACTTTGAGTGGAAGGATCCCACCATTATCTCCCTTCAATATCTCACACGGAGACTTCCAATCCAGCACTCTCGAGGGCATTCTGTTGATCAACGCTGCTGCGGTCAATACTGCTTGTCCCCATAATGTCTCTGGGACATTCATAGAGATCATCATGCTTCTAGCAACCTCTAAAAGATGTCTGTTCTTCCTTTCCGCTACCCCATTCTGAACTGGTGTGTATGGACAGGTTGTCTGGTGATGTATTCCTTGAGCTGACAAATATTCTTCAAAGGCTCTGTTGGTATATTCTGTCCCATTATCTGACCTCAATACTTTCACCACTGCTCCGTATTGAGTCTGAACAGTCCTATGAAAATTTTGGAAGCACCCAAACACATCACTCTTATTTTTCATCAGGTATAACCAAGTAACACGAGAGAAGCAATCAATAAATGTAACAAAATACTTGTATCCATTCATAGAACTTGTGGAACAAGGCCCCCAAACATCTGAATGTACCAAGTCAAATACACGAGAACTTCTATGGCCTGAACTAATATAAGAGCTTCTAGTAAGCTTTCCAAACTCACATGCATCACACACAAGTTTCTGTTTATTTGCTTTTTTAAATAAAGAAGGATACAATCTACTTAAAACACCAAATGATGAGTGTCCCAAACGCTGGTGATGAAGCATTAACTCATTCTCAGTACTCATATTAGATCCTACTCCTGCTTCCTCTACTATTGACACCAATGCTGAATCCAGCCCTTCACGATCCAGATACCATAGTCCACTACGCCATATGCCAGTCCCAAGTCTCCGTCCTGTCCCCTTCTCCTGAAAAATTACCTTGGGAATATCAAAAGAAATAATGCATTTTAGTTGGAGGATGATAGAACTAATGGACAAAAGATTGACTGGAAATGCACGAGCATGCAAAACATTGGACAAAGTTACAGAACCAGTACAATCGACTGTACCCTTACCAACTACCGGCTGAAATGTACCATCAGCTGTTTGAATACTATCAGGTGATGCTAAGTGAGTATATGATGAGAACTCACTAGCATTACCTGTCACATGACGAGACGCACCGGAGTCGACTATCCATTCTGATGATCTGTTGGGAGACATAGAAGCAAGAGCATGTATGTCATCAGTACCTTTGGTCGGATGAGCATAGGTAGCAGTATTGCCTCTGGCGAAGAACGAAGTGGATGCCTCCTCAGTCCCACTCCTCAAGTCTCCATCCCCTACTACTTGCTGCTTCCTCCTGAGTATCGCCAGGAGAGCACGATCCTCCTCAGTAAAGACTACCTCAGCTTCTTCTTCTTCTGCTACCGTCAGATTCGCCCGATTCCCTGCTCCTCTTCCACCTCGTCGACCCCCACGGCCACGACCACGACCTCCGAACTGTCCACGTCCACCCGAATCTCCTTTCTTGGGTGGTTTGGTGCAAACATGCCTTAGATGACCCACCGCACCGCAGTTGTAGCACTGTCGAGTCTCTCCCCTAGATTCGGTATTGCTAGAGGCTGCCAGTGCTGACTTCACCACCGGAAGTCCATCTATCCCTGCCTGCAGCCGAATGCGAGTCTCCTCCTGGATCATAGCAGAGACAGCCTCCTCAAGCGTGGGAATTTTCGGCTGAGCTAGCAGTAATGCAATTCGCTGAGCGAACTCTGATGTCAATCCCTTGAGAAACACCATAGTCCTCTCCTGTAGAAAGGCCTCCCGCTCTTTACATCCCGGGTCCTTGCAGCTAGCCCGGGGAGAGAAATGATCATAATCCAGCCACAGGCGTTCCAACTCTGTAGCATATTCCTGTACAGTCCTCTCTCCCTGGACTGTGGCGTCGATCTCTCCTTTAATCTGGAAAACCCTCAGGTTATTCCCCACCCCATCATATGTTCTCCTCAACTTCTCCCAGACGTCCTTCACCTTCTCAATGCCATCCACCGTGGCGGCGATCGTCGGGACCAGCGAGTTGAGAAGCCAGATGTACACCAACATATGAGTGGACTTCCACTCATCTCGTCCTCCCGAGTCCTCATCCGGTTCTGTCTTCTCTCCGGTCAAGTAACCCTCCAGGTTCCTCCCTGCAAGGGTGTATCTCACCCGTCGTGACCAACTCAGGTAGGTACTCGGTCCATCAAGCTTCAGATCGATGGTCGAAAGCTCCAACTTCTTTGATGGTCTTGTCGCGCTTTCATCAGCTAACAACTTCATCAACTTCATCAAAGTTGACACCTCCGCAGGGTTCAACTTCTTGATGATCTCCTCCATCGATCAAGCTTCAGATCCAACACATGTTCACCTTTCTCTTCAAACCCTTATTGTGCGCAGTGAAAATTTCGGCAGCACTTCTGCTGCACAACAAGAGTAAGATCTCCAACAAATTCTCGTTTCTCAGAGGAAACTAGAATAAAAAAAACAGTGATATATCTCATCGCTATGAGATATATACTCTTCCTGTCATCAGTTCGAGGACTGAGTCAAGGGAACCCATGCCAAACTCGAGGTCCAGCATAGCGCAGCAAAGGAGCGCCGTTAAAAAAAAAGGGGGTGGTGGGGCATGTTCGGCGGTTTGGTCGTCGAGGTTTTAGGAGAGGTCGGAGGGCTGATCGAGGGGCGCGGTCGGCGGGAACAGAGGTGGGCTGATTGTGGACAGGGGTCGGATACAAAGGGTCGAGCAGGGGGGCGGAACAAGGAAGGGGGGGCGCTGGTCTGGGGAAGATGCGGAAGTGGGGCGCGGGGGCGACTGCAGGCTGTGGGAATCCGCCAGGTGGGGGATGCTGCAGGTGGGGGGGGGCTGCGTGTGGGGGTCTGCAAAGTGATCGCCCGAACCTAAAGGGGGGGGTTGGTTTGCAGGTGGTCGGAACACGGGGGGGGGGGGGGTGGGGGTGTTTGCGCGCTAGGGTTTTTGGTGGAGTATCTCTGATACCAAGTTGAATTGAAACCCTAATTCATTATGAGATCTCTTGGACTTTATATAGGTCCCTACACAACTTACAAATAAGTCCCTAACTAATACTAATATGTCAACAGGATATCTTTGATCATCAAAGTTATCCTCAAATCCATTCATCTAAGGATTAAACCAATTGTAAACCATGTTTTCAAATATTTCTGGTGTAGATACAGACATGCCAAGTTACCAAATTGGTATTTTTCTTAGCCTACTTTACTAGTTTTGTATTTTTGTTAGTCCAGTATGATTTTGGTATATTTTTTTCTTGGCTTGATGATCAAATAGGCTCAAAAGTTGGCTGCTTGACAAAATAGCCCGTAAATCACTGACTTGAAATATATTAAAGGTTAATTATTTTGATAATTAGGGTTACTTAAAGCATGTGAGAATAAGGAAGCAACCGGAGTTTTGGGTTGGGTTTGACCCGGCCAATTAGCATCCTTGCCGGGTTTGGCCCGATTTGATCTCAAGGTGGGTCGTGTACGGGTGTATTTTTGACATTCAGGCCTGAACTTGAACCTTGCCCGCAAACCTAGCCCAGCTCGAATTGGACCTAGGCATGGACCGAGCTCACACCTAAACCCCATATTGACATCAATTATTAGTAACCACATTAGCTATTAGTAACTAATTAGTTATCAATAACTATTTAATAATCTTAAAATTAATAATATGTTAAATGTGCATGTTTTTCAAAGAAAACAATTGGTGCTTAAGTCTCAAAACTTCCTCAAGAAGCAACAAAATCCCAGCCAGTTGTTCAAAATTTATCTAAATCTAGTTTTAAAAAGAGCAAAAAGAATAAAAGAAAAATAAACATAAAGAAAATTAAAAGGAAAATAGTGGGTTGGGACCAACCCAGCCCGACTCAGATGGGTCGGGTTAATAGGATGGGTAGGATTGTACTCCCAGCCCGGACACATAGGCTTTGGCCTAACTCAATGTCAAGGTTAGTTCGGATCGATCTAGCCCGGATTACCCAGACCTGCCTAGTCGCCAACCCTACACAATAAACACATGTTTCTCTCCTTATTTCATTCAAAATTAGGGAAGAAATTAGGTTAGGGTTATGGCCAAAATCAAAATTTCCCATTTTTAATTTAATCTTCATCATCTCCAAATTTTTTAATATTCAACATGTCCTATTCAAAGTCCAAGCTCAATTTTAAAGAGAGGTGGGTTGAATCAAAGAAATGGTGGTGGGTTTAACATGTCCTCTTTCTTCTTATTTTTGCTACCACTATTTCATTGATTCAATCCACCTCTTTTTAAAATTAACCTTAGACTTGAAGAGGGCATACTAAATATTCAAGAAATGAAGAAGATGAAATTGAAAAGGAGGAACTTTAATTTAAGCCTTAACCCTAACCCTACCCTAATTTCTTCCTTAATTTTAAGTGAGAGAGAGAGAGAGAGGGAGAGGGAGAGAGAGAGAGAGAGAGAGAGAGAGAGAGAGAGAGAGAGAGAGAGCATGTGCTCTCACATGCTTCGACTAACCCTAATTACCCTTTAATACACTCAACATCAGAAATTCAAGGGTTTTTTGTGTGTGTCGGTGGCTAACATTTGTGCCTATTTGACCATCGGACAAAGGAAAAAAATCAAAATGATGCAGGAGTAACAAAAAATACCAAAGCAATAAAGTGAGTCGAGAAAAATACCAATCTTGTATTTTAGCTAATACTGATATTTCACTACATATGCATGCCCATAACCATATCCTATCGAATATATACAAATATATTCTCCGATACGGATTTCTTTGTCCTCCCTATTTATATTATTTTCTTTTAGTTCCACATTGCTTGGAATGCTAGAACTACTCTTCTTACTCTTGTATATAAATATCTCAATACAATGAAAGATATCATTTTTAATCTTGGTATTTATACTTATGTCATGATATTTATGTCGCTTAGAAAATTTAGGAGATCCTCCATCTTAATGTATGCTCAACATGAGAACTTTGATATCATTACCATTTGAAAATACCAACATAAGTGTAACCCTTCCTGTTAATCACCTAATAAGTCTATTCCTGATATTACTGAACTTTCTGTAGCTTGTTGCTTATTATTGCTTGCACCAAATTCCATGTTCAAGTTGTTCTCCATCAAGTACGCATATCCACAAGAACAAATAGTTGATAACAAAAAGATCCTATTCAAATTATAAAATGTGATTTACAATGCGCTTCCATGATAGTGCATGTGTGCATTTATAATGTGTGTGTGTATATACAATTAATATTGAAGATATCAATTAATTAGATCAGACAAACATTACCTAGTTGACAACATTGAGTTTAATGCCACACTAAAGTCTTTACTCTAAATTTCATGTTGCATGCAAATATTACTGATTCAAAGACTCCTGAAACCAGGGTTCATGTTCATTTATAAATTAATCCTAGGTTATAGGCATGCACATGGCATGTGAGAGGACACAAGTCATATTCCCTGTTCACATAAGTTCAAATATGTGTCCATATCTATCGGACCCTACAAAGATCAAAGCATATATACGTACATGCAAGTATATAAAACTAACAAGTGGAAAAGATCAAACATACCCAAATGCAACAGAAACCAACAAGAAGAAGAGAAGATCCTAAAACTGTTCCATTTATCCCTTTTTTTTATTTATCAAAGGAAGAGAAGTGACCAGATTTAATCTTTGTGTACTGATTTAGAATGTGACCCATGAAATGACAATTGAAAGCCATAACGGAAACATCCTAATGTTTTCATGTAATTAATCAATATAAGATTCTATAATAGTGAAGAGAACATTAATATTCAGTAGTATTATTAACACATTTACATCAAACATCCATGAACCCTTCCTGCATAATACTCAATAGTACACTACATGTCGTACCCTAACACATGATTCTCCTGCAGCATTAAGGAATCAAACTCATTACCAAACCAATTCACATTCTCCTTCTCAAGCTCAGCTATGCCGTTATTGCCATAAATCAAGTTCTGAAGCTCGTCGTTCAGAGAATTAAAGTTCGAAGAACTCTCACAGCTGAAATCTTCTTGCGTTCCAGCACTCAGCGGTGGATAACTAGGTTCATCTGAAGGCATCGATGGAATCAAAGATTGCTCATTTTGTTCGGATGTGGGATTATACACTGGCTGACTCCCAAGAGGATTGAATTTAGGCCATAGTGCAGGATTGTTATAAAAAGAGAAGGGGTTGTTGAGGCCTTGGAGCTGTAAATGGAGTTGCATCCTCTCAAGAGCAGTCGAGCTTAGGGTTTGTGATGGCTTGTCGGCATGAGAGCTGAGTTCTTGATTGAGGGAGAATGAGCGGCGAGATTGAGATGGATCCTTACGGCGTCCAAGGAGCTTCTTCTTCAGCCTAGTGTTCCAGTAGTTCTTGATGTCATTATCGGTTCTACCAGGAAGTTGGGCAGCAATTATGGACCACCTGATCATGGATGAGATTAGGGTTAACATTAGGGTTTTATAGCAAGGGATATGTTGATCGAGGATCATCGGTACCTGCTTCCGATGCTGATGTAGAGGCTGCAGATGATTTGATCTTCTTCTTCAGAGAAGCCACCATGCTTGATGTTAGGCCTGAGGTAGTTGAGCCATCTGAGTCTACAGCTTTTGCCGCATCTCTTTAGACCTGAAATTATGTTCATTATTATCAAGAGTGTTTAAATACGTGACTTTGACAAGTTAAGGTTGTACACGAATATAAGTATCTTCTAGTTCTAGGGTTTTGATGTCCCAAATCGTGCAAATTCTCTCGGTTTAAGGTTAATCAATGGAAACCCTATTGGGTCTTTTGTTCATAGCATTATTAAGAGAGATGCTTAATTATGTAGAACAATTAAAAGATCTTTTGATGGAAACCCTGATATATAACGTACGTGGTTCCCTCGTAATTTTCTACTTGAAATTCACAAAATTAAGAAGCTTAAATCATGCAGAACAAACCAAAATATGAAGGAACTATGTGATGGAAAACCCTACTTGGGTTTCCTAATTAATTGCATCAACTTTTAATTCTACCTGATAAATTAGTATCAATCCACATAAAAACACGATCTATGGTGGAAGAACTTACAACAAAATAGGAAGTTTCACCAAGCAATACCTTCTAATTAACATGAACCGTACAAGATTAGATCTAATTAATTAGGGTTAACTAATTAATTAAGAAGCTTAATTACCAATCTTTTTTTTTTGAAAAGTTAATTACCAATCTTTTGAGGGAGAGCAATCCAGTTGCCACCAGTTCCATTCTCCTCTATGTAAGCCTTGAGCTTTGCATCCTCCTCCGGCGACCATGGCCCCTTCTTCACGTTCGCCTTATCGCAGCACGGTGCTCGACCCATCTCTCTCTAAAGTCTCCCTCTTCAATATCTTTCTCTCTCTAGATCTCTTTCTCTCAACAGTCAAGAAGAAAACTTTGATGAGAAAAGAGGAAGAAGGTGAGCTGAGCTTTATAGGAAGACACCCGGAGAGAAAAAAGAGAGACGTGATGTGATGCTTACGATAGGACAAGTTTTAAAGGCTGCCTCTCCTAATTCAACAGCGGTCTATACATTTTTTTTTTCTTTCTAAGTTGTTGGTTTTTTTTTCTTTTAGCTTTCTTAATTGCATGCCTTTTTCTCTGTTATTACGCTTTCCGTTGCATGCATTTTTGTATTAGATTTCAAATCTTATGTGTGACAAAGTCCACCATGGTATGCTTACCTCCACTAGTGCTCAAGTCTTAGTCTATATGTTAACATTACAAAATTACCCTCAAACCTAATGTCACTGCTCAACTAACAAAAAGCTTAGTGCATTTCATAAGAGTATTTTGAGGACCTAAGGGAGATAATGCTTTGGGTTCCCACAATACGAATTAGTCTACATAGGAATTGGATATCAATAGCTAATTTGATCTTTAGAGGGTCATTGACATGGTTAGCTCTTTTGAATTGGTCATGTGATTAAAAAAAAAACATCGGATCGTATGGAATGTTTTTTATTTGCTCATGGTGAGAATTGTATGATGAAAGATATATCAATTGATAATTTGATGGGTTGCATTTTGTTTCAACAATCTACTATTGAGTATTACTTGTGGAAGTAAATAAATTGCAATCTTTATCAGGGAATTGTGAAATAGTGTTTTCTGGGCCTTTAAAATAAAATGAAATATAATTTACAGATTTCAGTGCTAGAATTTTTGAAGGTAACCCTACATGAAGATAAATATGCTTTTTACCATGGGGTAAATTTTATTCAGAAAGTTGAGCACGCTAAACTCAACCAGTACATTGTGCCTCAAATTATCTAATCAATCGTATCTAAAGAATTTTCAAACTAAAATACAAGAACTCATAATTGACAGTTTATTATATAATGAGTCGAGTTCATAATACATGTACACTGCTAACAGATTTGTAGAGTGTAGATTTGGCGAAGAAATTGGAGAAGAATGTTGGATTTAAATCTAATTAAATCTATTTGTGGGTACATATGATTAATCTGTGTGTATTGCTATCCTTCAGGATAACCCGCTAAAGTGATCAATTAATTTGGGTTAATGGGTATTTAAATAAATCATGGGGTTATATGTGCAGATACCAGGTTGTAATTGTAATTTGATGAGGGACCAAATTACAAATGTACAACACCTATATATATGGGGTTATGGTCCCTAATCTAGGGTTAGCCACTCTCATTCTCTTATCCTCATCTAAAAAGATCAATAAGGGAGAAACCCTAATGTTAGAAGATCATCAAAACCCTAATCAGGTTTTCCTCAATGGATTCAGGTATATGCTTCCGCACCTTTTGATTATTATTAATCTCTTTGAATTAATCATGGCTTTAAGATTTAGATCTCAAATATTAGATCCAACAAGTGGTATCAGAGCCACCGTGATTTGTTCTAAGAGATTTAGATTAAAATTAGGTTTCTTTGATCTTAATTTGTGTTTTTTTAAGAACTGGTCATGGATGAACAGTAACATTTTTTATTTTTCAGATGAACAGTAAAGTTTTTTAATTGTTGGTTTTTCCTTTAATTTTTTTGGGATCTGGATCAAGAAGTTATCTTTCGATTCTGGATCCGATTTCGAAATAAAATCGTGGAATTTTTGGATTTATTTTGTTTGGTCGTCGGTCCCGTGCTCCTCGCCGGCGAAGTATCGCTGGCGGCCTCGCTCTCGACTCCGATGGCGACGGCGGCGTTAGGAAACCCTAGGGTTTCGACCTCTGGGTGTAGGAGCAATGGCGGCGGCGGTTTCAGATTAAACCCTAAAGGGATTCGTGCGCGTGAAAACGTGCGGAAATTAAGGAGGAGGTTACCTTGATTTTTGGGCGAGCTTCGTGCTCGATTTTAGGTGAGCTTCGTGCTCAGTTCAGGCAAGCTTCGGCTTGAAATTTTCAGCGAACCTCAGTTTGCTTCTGACGAGCTTCGTGCTCGAATCCAACGAACCTCGTGTTCCAACTCTGAATGAACCTCATGTTCGAATTCAGTGAACCTCGGGTTCAACTCAAGTGAGCTCGAACCTCGTTATAGGCAAGCTCGACGTTCGGATCTCAGGCAAACCTCGGATTCGAAATCGAGGCTTAGATCTACTCGACCTTCGTCGGCTCATTTAGGAAGCTCAAGCGAGCCCCGTGCTCGAATCAAGAGAGCCTCGTGCTCGTTTTCATGTGAGCCTTGTGCTCAATTCAGCGAGCTCGACGCTCGGTTCTCAAGAGAGCCTCGATCCTTCGAAGTTCAGGTGAGCCTCGTGTTCTTTCTCAGGTCGAACTTTGCGTTCATTTTTTCAAACGAACCTCGCGTTCGTTCTTAGGTGAGTCTTGTACTCAATACAGACGAACCTAGCGTTCGTAGTCAAGCGAACTCCGTGCTCACTATGGTTAAGCCTCGGCTTTTTATATTAAGTTATGGGTCCACTTTGGTATACTTAATTTATTCAATTAAGTTATGGGTCCTAATTAAGCTATGGAAAATTCTTCTAATTCAAATTAAGTTGTTTAATTTGAATTAATTTTGGTAGTTAATCAATTATTTAACTCAAATATTATGACACTAAGGTATTAATGTTGTCTCTCACTCCAATTGATTAATTAAAACAAAAAGTTGCCAAAGTAATATCTCTTGTGTAGATTGTTCATGAAGAATGTGAGATGTTTGTGTGTATACTTTCGTGTAAATATTTAATCGGCCCAAAGGAAGGTTAATATTTATTTAGACTGCATACACATCTGCGATGATAAACGTGTGACAATTATAAGGTTTACATGTGAATAATGAATCGATCCAAAGATAGTTTTATTATTTGACATGAGTTATTGTTAATGTTTGATCATTACAACAATGTATCAATTACAAGTTAATATTACTGTCCAAAGACTTGATATTAATGTTGTGCCAGATATCTTGAGATGGGATTTGTCATTATTTGAATTTTATTGATTAATAATTACGGTTAATGATGTGAGTATCTTTTGTTTATTTCAGCTAATGCATCTGCTGCAACAATTTTTGCTAACATCAACTCAATTCCCATGCTCAATGGGACAAATTTCAAGGTTTGAAAAGAGAACATATTAATTATTCTTGGCTGTATGGATCTAGACCTTGCATTAAGAACTGAACAATCTTAACCTCTCAATCCGGATAGCACTCCTGATGCAAAGAAGGAGTATGAGAAGTGGGACCGTTCAAATCGCATGAGTCTTATGATCATTAAGCGCGGCGTTCCGAAAGCCTTCAAGGGCATAGAATCCGAAGGAATTATTAAGGCTAAAGATTTCCTTGCCGAAATTGAGAAGCGTTTTGCGAAAAATGATAAGGTAGAAACAAGCACGCTTTTAGCTCGCTTGATTTTGATGAAGTATAAGGGCAAAGGAAATATCATGGAGTACATTATGGAAATGTCTCATATTGCTTTAAAGCTTAAGGTACTTAAACTCGATCTTTGTGATGAGTTATTGGTGCATCTGGTTCTGTTATCTCTTCCTGCACAATTCAATCAGTTTAAGGTCAGTTATAACTGCCAAAAGGAGAAATGGACTCTAAATGAGCTCATTTCATACTGTGTGCAAGAAAAAGACAGGTTGAAGCAAGATAAGACTGAAAGTGCTCATTTGGCCTATGCCTCTAAGGATAAGGGCAAGAAAAGAGGTAAAACCAAGAATGTCAAACCTGCCATGCACCACACCGTATAATAACATGTTTCACCATCACAATTCTATCACTCTAGTAGAATTAATAACAGGTATAGGTACAAAAGCAAGTAAAAGATAACATAAGAGATAACTGATGAAATGATAGAGATCAAAATAATATTTCATCATCCAACATACAGAAATACAAAGTCAATGTCTGAAATAAATAAACTAGAGTTTCTTAACAAGTCTCAAATACAACAAGTCTGAGTAAAGGAAAAAAGGCATACAACCTTTACAACATCTAGAAAATAGTCCTCAAATGTCTAACAACAACTACAATGGAGTTCCAAAATAAAACATAGCTAAAATAGATAGCTGAACACTAAAGTGTGTCGCCATCAACCTGCGACTCTCCGGGCTCCTGGCTCGTTACCTGAAAGGGGGAGGGACAATGAGCGTCAAAGCGCTAGCGAGCAACATCACAACCAACCCCAAGGGAGAGGGCTCGTTGTATATGAAAAATACAGTTATCACAAAATATGTATATATAATCAATTATCCTAAGAATAATGGGTTTTAATACTTAGGAAATTTCAACACGAGCATAGGTACGTCGAGCGAAATAATCCAAACAAGGAAACCCTCATGTATATACCTTGTATCTCAAATTGAAAATCCCTAAGTACCAAACCCGGAGTCTAATACATGAACAATAAAGAAAAGGCAACAATTCCATCTCTACCAAAAATCACAGTTTTGTCAAAGGTACATAGTTACAATAAGTGTCATACCCAGCCTAGGTAGCTATCATGTCCTAATTTTATCAATATGTCGTGTTCCAAACTCAAATGTGAATCATGCTCAAGGTTTAGCAAAAATGTCCAATACATGGACTAAAAGTAATGCATGTCCAACACATGGACTGAATAGAATGCATGTCCAACACATGGACCAAGATGATAAGTATCCAACACATGGATTAATAATAATGTATGCTCAACACATGGATTAAGAACAAAGAAGTGTAATTGTCACTAGCATATGTGGAAGGGTATACATATCCCACTCTTGCACGTGTTTCAATGTGCGGGTCTAAATTCGTATCACAAGTCAACCCCCATGTGTAGATAAGTCACTAACATCGCAAACTAGTGCCAGATAAGCGAGGCGAACACTCGAACACACCAAAAATCGCGGTCGACCGCGAAGCAGACAGAAGCCCAGTTAGGGTTTCTGTCGGCTTCAAATCACACTCAAACTCGATGATTTCTCTATTAATGTAAATCTAACATTTATACAAAGTCATAGAACAGAAGACAACGAATTTAGACATTTAAAATCTATCATCAAGATCCCAAACATATATAAACATGGTTTAAATATTGTTTATTCAATAAAAACAGAAATTTACTCTTTTTAAAACCATTTTCAGATCTAGATCTCTTTAATACAGTTCGTTGGTGTGTTTTTAAAATCTGAAACATTTGATTATCATGCCATATGTCATAAGGATCTATTGTATCTACAAAAATACGATTTTTGGGCCTATAAAATCAAATTTAAACTCAAATTTATGCATGAAAAGGAAAAGGGGTGAAGTTGGGCGAGATGTTACTCGCCTCTGATGAGAATAGAACCATAGATCTGAAAGATGATGATCCCTTTCGCTGAATCCCACCAAAATCCGCTGAAAAATCCTTCAAAGCTCCCCCTTTCGCTGAATCCCACCAAAATCCGCTGAAAAATCCTTCAAAGCTCCTCCCAAATCACCAAGAAATGAGAACTAGGGTTTGAGCCTCCCAAATCACCAAGAAATGAGAACTAGGGTTTGAGGGGAGAGAGAGGGGGCTAGGGTTTCTGATTTCAGATGAAAAGAGGCTATCTTGGGTTCATTAGTATATATACTAACCCCACAACCCGACCCGAAACCCGTTAAGACCCAAACCCTGGAAAACACTCTGTCTGTTGGGCGGTCGACCACCGCGCCCAGTGCGGTCGACCGCACAGCAGGAAAAAGATTTCCTGAGTGCGAAATTGGTGTGCGGTCGACCGCCGCCTCCATTGCGGTCGACCGCTCAGAAGAAAAGTGCCAGCCTAGACTTATTTAACACATGATGCTCAAACCACTCAAATCTCTCACATATAAACACTTTGTAGGCTGTCTAAAAATCACAATAGATAGCTGATCCCCATCAAAACACCAATGATGGAAGTTACAATCTGACGACTTCCAGAAGGTTACAATTTGAAGATTTTTACGTAGGTTGATGAAGGTTATAATCTGACGACCTTCACAACAACTGATGAAAGCTCTAATCAACAGCCTTCACAATCAACATCGAGAGTTACAATCTGACGACTCTCATATTCTCAAGGAGCCAAGATGAAGATTACAAGATAATGATCTTTGCAACGCTATGACAAAAGAGATTACATGTTGATAATCTCTTCGAAGCAAGACGCGGAACTCATCACCGTGCTCTAAGACCAAAACGCAGAGGTCATCCCTGCGCATCAACACCAAAATGCGGAGGTCTTCCCCGTGTGTCAACATTAAAATGCTGGGGTCGGACCCACGTTGCAACATCAAAACGCCGGAGTCGAACTTGCGTTGCAACATCAAAACGCTAGGGTCAGACCCGCGTTTTTGTGTTTGACTGGTTCAAACAGAACCTGAACGGTTTTAAAACCGTATCTCCACTTAATGGGGACGGTTACACCCCATTATGGAACCATTTTAGGGGAACTTACACCCCTTAAACCCGTGAACAGTTCTAAAACTGTTTTCCATGATTGGAGGGCGGTTACACCCCACTTAGGAGTGATTTAAGGGGTAGTTACACCCACTGAATGCTCTATAAATAACTGAAAATCAATTCAGTTTAGGGGTTCGGGCAGATGGGATTTGGATCTCGGTTGGGCAGCAGCAGAAGAGATCCTTGGGCAGGCTTTGGAGGAGATCGGCTGGAGAGAGATACTTGGCAACAAGAAGATCTTGAAGCATCCTTGAGCAACAGCTTTCATCCTTGGCTTATCAACCGAACTTTCAGTTCAAATCAACTCTTTTACAGAGTTCTTCTAAACTCGTTCAGAGTTCTAAAACTTGCCACGTAAGTTCTCCACAATGTCAAATCGTGAGGAGAGGATATCGTTCCAGTGAAGCAAAACGTCGGATCGTCAACGGAGAGCAAATTCGACGCAGGCAATCGAAGGAGGCATTCCATCGCCACCGTGAAGAACCCAGTTTTAAACAAAGGGGAGAATCAAATTCATTCTCCTCTCTTTTGTAATCAGGAAATCCAATTGTAACTAAGATTAAAGAAATACAAATCAATTTTCCTTCATTTCTTTTACTACAAATTTTTCCACAAACACACTTGTTGAGTTCCCATACACTGATAATCACATTCATCTAATATATATATGATTATTTATCACAAAGGAATTATTTATTACTAATAATTCACACATATTCATTATTAAAAAATTTCGGGGTTTTACATAAGGGCAAGAAAAGAAAGAATAATAATGAAGCTGCTAAGGGTCCAGTTCAGAAGAAACAACATAAGGATAATCAGGGTTGTTTCTTCTGTAATAAGTCTGGACACGTAAAGAAGGATTGTACCAAATATCACGCCTGGCGTGCTAATAAGGGTACGTTCCTTACTTTGGTCTGTTCTGAGGTTAATTTAGCTTCAGTACCTAGAAACACTTAGTGATTAGACTCCGGTGCTACTACTCACATAAGTGTTTCTATGCAGGGTTGTCTGAGCTATCGAAAGCCAAGTGATGTTGAAAGACACATCTTTGTGGGTAACGGTCAATCGGTAGATGTGGAAGTAATTGGGTATTTTAGGTTGCTATTAGGAACTGGTTCTTATTTGGACTTAAAAGATACTTTTGTAGTACCATCTTTTAGATTATTCTTGTTCATTTGGAAACAGTCAATTCAGTTTATCTTTTAATTCAAATGTTGTGGGAACCGGTTACTTGAGTATTTATGACAACCTATATTTGCTTGATACAATTGCTTCTTATAATGAATCCTTGCATGTGGAATCACGTGGTACTAAGCGTAAATTAAATAAAAAAAATTCGGCGACATTATGGCATAAGCGCTTGGGTCATATCTCAAAAAGTAGAGTTGAGCGTCTTGTGTCTGATGGCATTTTGGATTCACTTGACTTTTCAGATTTCAACGTATGTGTTGAATGTATCAAGGGAAAACAGACAAAGTTTAAGAGATTAGGTGCCAACAGATCTTCGGATGCCTTAGAATTGATACATACGGATATTTATGGGCTATTCCCTACGGCATCCTGGAATGGTCAACAATATTTTATATCATTCATAGACGATTACCCACGTTATGAGTACCTATATCTTATTCATAAAAAATCTGAGTCTCTGGACATGTTCAAAGCCTATAAAGCTGAAGTTGAGAATCAACTCAACAGAAGAATTAAAACCGTTAGATCTGATCGTGGTGGTGAGTACTATGGTAGATATGATGGTTCAGGTGAACAACATCCAGGACTGTTTGCTAGATACCTAGGGGAATGTGGTATCGTCCCATAGTACACCATGCCGGGTTCACCTAGCATGAATGGTATAGCTGAAAGACGAAACATGACTCTTAAGGATATAATAAGAAGTATGATTGCTCTTTCTTTTTTACCAGAATCACTCTGGGGAGAAGCACTAAAGACAGTAGCTTACATTCTGAACAGAGTACCAAGTAAAGCAGTTGTTAAAACACCTTATGAGCTTTGGACTGGTCGAAAGCCCAGTTTAAAGCATTTACATATTTGGGGATGTCCAGCTGAGGCAAGGCCTTATAGGCCAAATGAAAAGAAATTGGACTCCAAAACAGTTAGCAGCTACTTTATTGGATACTCTGAACGCTCTAGGGGCTATAAGTTTTATGATCCCACTATAAGGAATATTTTTGAGACGGGAACAGCAACATTCTTTGAGGATGTTGAGTTTGGGGGGAGAAATAAGGTCAGAGACATTGCTTTTGAGGAGGAATTGGCTTCAGATCCAATCCATATAGTTACTTTTGATAATATTCAGGTTACTATACCTGTTGTTACTCAAGAAGTAAATCCGGAACCTCAAGATAACAATGTTGAACAACTCCCTGTTCCAGAAGAACAAACTCAATAACCTCAAGAACCAGTATCATTAAGGAGATCCACAAGAGAAAGGAGAAATGCTATTTCGGATGATTATATTGTATTTCTCCAAGAACATGAGGAAAGTAAAAGAATGTTGGAAGATGATCCAATCAACTTCTCTCAGGCCATGAAAAGTTCTAACTCTCAACAGTGGATTAATGCCATGAATGAAGAGTACAAGTCTATGCAAGACAATAAGGTTTGAGAACTTGTCCCATTGCCAGAAGGTGCAAAACCAATTGGTTGTAAATGGATTTTTAAAACCAAGCGGGATGCAAATGATAATGTGGAGAGGTATAATGCACGTCTTATAGCTAAAGGCTTTACTCAAAAGGAAGACATTGATTATACAGAGACTTTCTCTCCGGTTTCATCGAAAGACTTTTTCAGAATAATCATGGCACTTGTTGCTCATTATGATCTTGAGTTACATCAGATGGATGTTAAGACTGCATTTCTCAATGGTGACATTGATGAGATGATTTATATGGTGCAACCAGAAATTTTTTGTATCAGGAGACCCAAAGAATATGGTTTGTAAATTAAGAAAATCCATTTATGGACTCAAGCTAGCTCATCGTCAATGGTATTACAAGTTTCAATAAATAATTATCTCGTTCGGTTTTAAGATGAACATTGTTGATGACTGTGTATACCACAAGTTCAGTGGGAGTAAGTATATTTTTCTGGTTCTGTATGTCGATGACATATTACTTGCCACTAATGATATAGGCATGTTGCACGAAACCAAGAGATTTCTATCAAAGAATTTTGAGATGAAAGATCTTAGGGACGTCTCTTTTATATTAGGAATCCAGATACATCGAGATCGCTCTCGGTGTATACTTGGATTATCTTAAAAGAGCTATATTGATGAAGTACTTAAAAGGTTTGGCATGCAAGACTGCAGACCAGGAGACACCCCTGTTACTAAAGGAGACAAGTTCAGTCTCAATCAGTGCCTTAAAAGTAATCTTGAAATTCAAGAAATGCAGAAGATTCCTTATGCTTCGGCTGTAGGAAGTCTAATGTATGCTCAGGTGTGCACGCGTCCGGATATTACGTACATTGTTAGGATGTTAGGCAGATACTTAAGCAACCCTGGTATGGATCATTGGATAGCACTCAAAAGAGTTATAATGTATCTTCAAAAAACAAAAGATTATATGCTCACATATAGAAAATCAGAACAGTTAGAGGTCATTGGGTATTCTAATTCTGATTTTGCTGGATGCCAAGATAACAGAAAGTCTACATCAGGCTATATTTATATGTTAGCAGAAGGACCTATATCATGGAAAAGTGTTAAACAGATACTCGTAGCTTCCTCCACTATGGCATCAGAGTTTGTAGCTTGCTATGAGGCATCAAATCATAGAATATGGTTGTGAAATTTTATCACTGGACTGTGAATTTTAGAAAATATTAAAAGACTAATAAGGTTATTTTGTGATAATAAATCTGTAGTTATGTATTCTAATAACAACAGGAGCTCAACTAAGTCAAAACATATTGACATTAAGTTCCTGGTTGTGAAAAAAAGGGTACAGAATGGACAGATATCCATAGAGCATATTGGGACAAACTCCATGATACCAGATCCTCTTACTAAGGGATTGACACCCAAGGTCTTTCATGAGCACAGTGCCCATATGAGTGTGGTGATAGTAGAGGATATCATGATTTAGTGGGAGTTTGTAATTTTTGATGCTTTGTGTTTGGTTGTATTGTCTGATCAGAATAAAGTATTCAGTTAAGACACTCTATTACATTATGTTTGGTTTTGACCTCACTAAAGTAGGACCAGTTAAAAATAGATATGTACTGATCACATTGCATGTAATTTTCATACTGCACATCCATGATTGATCTATGTCGTTTGATTGTATTGGTATATGTGACCATTGATGGGTCGAGTCACGATAAATGTGATGAAGACCGCTTTGATCCTATATTGGTATAGTTAATGGATGAGATTGTTCGGAAATACCTTTACAGTGATAGCAATTTTGAGCTCATAAGGTTATACACACTTTAAGGAGTCATATGGTGCCCAAGTGGGAGATTGTTGGATTTAAATCTAATTAAATCTATTTGTGGGCACATATAATTAATCTGTGTGTATTGCTATCTTTCAGTATAACCCACTAAAGTGATCAATTAATTTGGGTTAATGGGTATTTAAATAAATCATGGGGTTATATGTGCAGATACCAGGTTGTAATTGTAATTTGATGAGGGGTCAAATTACAAATGTACAATACATATATATGTGGTTTTGGTCCCTAATCTAGGGTTAGCCACTCTCATTCTCTTATCCCCATCTAAAGAGATCCATAAGGGAGAAACCCTAAGGTTAGAAGATCATCAAAACCCTAATCAGGTTTTCCTCAATGGATTCAGGTATATGCTTCCGCACCTTTTGATTCTTGTTAATCTCTTTGAATTAATTATGGCTTTAAGATTTAGATCTTAAATATTAGATCTAACAAAGAACAGATTTTTGGAAGCAGGAAACATTTTGGAAGCTTCACGGTCGACCACAAGCTTTGTGGCGGTCGACCGCGAACGTGCACAAGACAGGGTGGTCTCTAGACTTTTGACGGTCGACCGCGGCAACATGTCTGGTCGACCGTGGACCCTGTAATCGATTTATTAATTTCTATTGTTATGTCCGGTCGATCGCGCCGTCAAGTGCGGTCGACCGCGAGTCGGGTTCGGGTCTGCTTTGGTTTCCTGTTCTGTTTGGGATTTGTATTTGATATAAATACAAACACGTTTTAGGATTTCTTTGGCACAGTCAAGGGGATATTTTGAGCACAGAAAAGAGAGATCTTTCTGAGCTATTGGTAAGGATTATTGTTTGAGAGATTGAAAGCTTTGTTGGTGAGATTAGTTAGTTTGTTTTGAATGATTTGTAATCTCAGTCTGTACTCCCCTTCTCTATTAGTGAAAAACCCATCCCCCTTGCCCCGTGGACATAGGCAACTTGCCGAACAACGTTAAAATTGGTTGTTTGTGTTTATATCATTACTTTGGTTTGTTTGGCCTTCTTTCGACGTTTGGTTTGGTTCCTCGAAGCACATCAGTTTTGGCTTCGGAGCACAACAAGTGGTATCAGAGCTTGGGCTACGCTTGGGCTAATTGGAGGAGTAGATCGCTTTAGAAGTTTGTCTAGGACTTCAGTTGGTGATAAATGTGGGATTTTTCCTATCTGTGGATCTCGTTTTCATCGTACGGGGTGAGATCTTTCGGAGGCTCTTATTAGGGTTTCAATTGGAGGTAAAAATCTCTCTTTTATCAGTTTGGATCTATTCTTCGTTTGTTCCGTATTGGTTTGTTGGTGTTTTGAGATAGATGGCCGAGAAAGAAGGAGTTGAGGCTGGGATATTGGATTATTGAGAAGTGCCTTGACCTGCATATTGAAGTCCTTTGAGCACATTGGTATGAGCAAGGAGACCAATGTGGAGTTTGGCACTTCTATCCATCGATCGAGAGGTCTTATAGGTGGTGTTCATTTAGGTATTTGGGGACCTTCCAAGGAGGCATAATTGGGAGATAATCGATAGTTGGTTTTCGCAGTTGGGGAGGGTTCTAGGCATTGGTGGGTTGCAACCAAATCCCGTTGGTGTGAAGTCCTAGAAATCAACAACAGATGGAGGAAGTGTGTTGGCAGAAAGGTAACCCATCGTTCTGTTTTTGATAGGGGTTCTTTCTTGCATTTGTGTCGAGCTCACAGCAGTTTAAGACACTTCATTGGAGAGGAGATATCGGGGCGACGGGATAAGATGATAGTTTTGATGGGTTGTTTCTTGCTGGAGGAGGATCGACGTTGGTTGTCGAGCATTGGATTGTAAAGGAGTTTTGGAGCTTTGACATATTTGGATCATCTTAGTCATAGGTTACAGACTGCTACATTTGGAGTTATTGGATTTGGTGGAGCTGCTTTAGATTTTGGGTTGCGTCGGATGTTTGGTTGCCCATCATTTAGTCACATCGAGGATGTGAGATTTGATCCGATTGTATGTTTGGGATTAAGAGGCTCGTTTGGTTATCAGTTGGGAGACTCTGATTTTATTCTGAGTAGGTATGCTATATTTGACTCACGACAGGTGGAGAGTGTTGATCAGATCGTTAGGATATCGCAGCGGGTGGAGGGTGATGTTACTCCATGTTGGGTGGAGATTGCTCCACATACTCCAGATCATACGACATCGTTTGGGATTCCAATTGAAGTGAGACGGATTGGGGATCATTTGGATTTGGATGCAAATGATGAGTTGGTTGATCTGAGTACAGCTAGTGGATATAGTTTGGATTTGGATATGACCGTTGGTTCATCTCAGGTGGAGGTGTTTAGTTTTTTTATTTTGGGGCCATTGGGAGAGCTATCAATTACAGATTCGTTGGTGATGAGTTGAAAACTCTTCTATTTAATTGAGGGCCTTTGAAGGCCATTTGGGGAACTACACGAAGGCTTGATTCCTTAGGCAAGAGGATACATAAGCAGTCATTTATGATGCAGCTGGTTTGGTGAGTAGACATTGATGTTTGGAGAGTGGTCACATTCTCATTTGGGTCTCGACTTGTTGTGGATTGAGTCCGTTATCGTGGTTTTGTTCTACTTCATACTGGACGCAACAAGTGGGATGTTTGGTTGGTATTGGTGTCGGCTCAGTTTTAAAAAAACTTCGCCGAGATGAAGAATTGTAGATTTGGCGAAGAAATTTGAGAAGAACAGGTTTTTGGAAGCAGGAAACATTTTGGAAGTTTCACGGTCGACCGCGAGCTTGGTAACGGTCGACCGTAAACGTGCACAAGACAGGGTAGTCTCTGGACTTTTGACGATTGATCGCGACAACATGTCTGGTCGACCACGGACCCTGTACTAGATTTATTGGTTTCTGTTATTCTGTTCGGTCGATCGCGGCGTCAAGTGCGGTCGACAGCGAGCCAGGTTCGGGTCTGCTTTGGTTTCCTGTTCTGTTTGGGATTTGTGTTTGGTATAAATACAAACACGTTTTAGGGTTTCTTTGGCGCAGTCAAGGGGATATTTTGAGCACAGAAAAGAGAGATCTTTCTGAGCTATTGGTTAGGATTATTGTTTGAGAGATTGAGAGTTTTGTTGGTGAGATTAGTTTGTTTGTTTTGAATGATTTGTAATCTCATTCTGTACTCATCTTCTCTATTAGTGAAAAACCCATCCCCCTTGCCCCGTAGACATAGGCAACTTACTCAACCACGTTAAAATTGGTTGTTTGTATTTGTGGCATTACTTTGGTTTGTTTGGCCTTCTTTCGACGTTTGGTTTGGTTCCTCGAAGCACATCGGTTTTGGCTTCAGAGCACAACATAGAGAGTCTATTTGATCCATGTGCAAAAAAGGAGAGACAATTGGATTTCATATTGCAATATTTTTCTTTTGGTAAAGTTTTAGGAGATATCCCATGAACTTTCTCCTCTTCATGATGTAATACTATGGACACTTGTCCAATGGAAAATATAACTGATATCATCTTCATTAAGAGAGGAACTTTCTTCCTTCATTGGATGGCAGCAAAAGAAAGCCAACTAGCTCGTATTAAAAAAAAAAACATGTCAAGAGTATTTTATGGATCATCTGACGCACAAAATCAATTTTGTGGTCACAGTTGTCCGATTCATGAACTCACTCAAAAGCTATCGATTTTTCTGATTAAAATTTGACAATATTAAATTAAGTCCACGAGATATTTCCAAAAATATTTATGATCTCTCTTTTAGCTAGTAGTGTTTTAGAAAGTATTTTTATTTATTTATTTATTTATTTGTGAATTGGAATTTCCATATGTTCCCTCATGAAAATAACACTGTGATAACCATTTTACGAAATAATCGAGAAGCATATCTCCTCCCTGGAAAATAAAAAATGATGATAAGTGACCTTAATTTAAATGGTACAGTTCTCCTATTATGATACAAGAGCACTACAATGACTAGTGTTTTTGGTGCATGTACGTGTAAGGGACCTAATAACGATTTATTAACTAGTAGATTAATGTTGTTGACAAATTTAGCGTGATCAATCAATTATTTTGTCAGAAGAAGCTCTGTTTGAAGAAAAGGAAAATAAAAATTGGAACGAAAAAGGAAGAAATTCTTATGTCAACTTAAGTGGATCATCCACCTACTTTCTTACCCATTGATGTTGCATAGGGATCCATGAAAGATACGAATTAGGCTTATATACTATAATGTATATATATATATATATATTATTAATATATATATATTATATATATATAATATATATATATATATATATATATATATATATAATATATTAGATTAATGGGTATCCTTGTCATAGAAGGGGATTTCCTCCTTGACGCCTCTAAAATCACATGATTGAGGCGACATTTGTGGATGATCCGCTCCGTTAAACTTGATCTACATATTCTAAAACCCCAACACACCAAGTTTGGGGTGAATCCGTCGTCGTTTGACCCTCCATCAAGCCATGTGAAAAGTTCTATTCATTCAAAAACCGTTAAAATTGATACGAGTGGCATGAAGAGTCAAACGACGACGGGTTCACCCCAAACTTGGTGTGTTGGGGTTAGAATATGTAGATCAAGGTTCAACGGAGCAGATCATCCACAATGTCGCTCAAATCATGTGATTTTAGAGGCGTCAAGGAGAAAATCCCTTCCTATGACAAGAATACCCATTAATCTACCTCCACTACGCAAGTTTAATGAAAAACTTGGTACCAAGGTTCTCATATTTTCTCATATATATGAGAGAATATGGAGAACCTTGGTACCAAGTTTCTCCATTGAACTTGGTAGTGAGGTGGCTAAATCTGACCCCTACATCACGCTCTGGAGAGAGAGCCTCAATCACTATTAGCCTACTCCAATAAATTAGGCTCAATCTTCGAGGTGTGATGTAGGGGCCAGATTGGCACCTCACTACTAAGTTATTAATGAAAGAACTTGGTACCAAGGTTCTCCATATTTCTCATATATATGAGAAATATGGAGAACCTTGGTACAAGTTTCTCCATTGAACTCTGTAGTGAGGTGTCTAAATCTGACCCCTACATCACGTCTCGGAGAGAGAGCCTCAATCACTATTCACCTACTCCAATAAATAGGCTCAATCTGCGAGGTGTGATGTAGGGCCAGATTTGGCCACCTCACTACCAAGTTTAATGAAAAGAACTTGGTAAAAGGTTCTCCATATTTCTCTCCTCTCTCTCTCTCTCTCTTATTTATATATATATATATATATATATTATATATATATAATATATATATATGAGATTAATGGGTATTCCTTGTCATAGGAGGGATTTCCTCCTAATGACGCCTCTAAAATCACATGATTGAGCGATATTGTGATGATCCGCTCGTTGAACTTGATCTACATATTCTAAAACCCAACACACCAAGTTTGGGGTGAACCCCGGCGTCGTTTGACCCTTCATCCACTCGTATCAATTTTAACGGTTTTGAATGATAGAACTTTTCACATGGCTCGATGGAGGTCAAACGACGACGGATTCATCCCAAACTTGTGGTGGGGGTTTTAGTTAGAATATGTAGATCAAGTTCAATGGAGCGGATCATTCATAATGTCGCTCAATCATGTGATTTAGAGGCGTCAAGGAGGAATTCCCTCCTATGACAAGGATTACCCATTAATCTCTCTCTCTCTCTCCTCTCTCTCATATATATAATATATATATATATATATATAATACATATATATATAATATATATATATATATATATATATATATATATATATATAATATATATATTAGAAAAAACTTATGTCAATTTAAGTGGAACATCCACCAAATTTTCTATCCATTTGATGATACCTAAGATCTGTGCATCATATGAAGAGACTTTTCATCAATAGATAGAAATTTGGTGGATGGTCCACTTAAGTTGACATAAGTTTCTCTCTCTCTCTCTCTCTCTCTCTCTATATATATATAATATAGTATAATATATATATATATATATATATAAATATACACACACACAACATATACATATAAGAAAAATGGAGAAACTTGGTACCAAGTTGCCTCAAGCCAACTTGGTAGTGATTGGTCTAATCCGGTCCCTATATCTACATTGGAGTTGGTGAAAGGTGGTTGAGACTCTATCTTCCAGGTATGATGTAAGGGCCAGATTAGGCCACATTACTACCAAGTTGTTTGGAGCAACTTGGTTAGCCAAGGTATCTTCATTTCTCTCATATATATATATTATATATATATATATATAATATATATATATATATATATATAATACTATATATAATTATATATATATATATCTATATATCATAAGCTGGATAAAAAGTTTCATGGACAAAGACTTGCTATCCACTGTAAGTATGACATAAGCTTATCTCCGAAAAAGAGTTCCATTCTTTGTTGAAGATTACAATCCCAACAGGGGGCGGGGCGGGGGGGGGGGGGGGGGGGGGGGGGGGGGGGGGGGGGGGGGGGGGGGGGGGGGGGGCGGGGGGGGGGGGGGGGGGGGGGGGGGGGGGGGGGGGGGGGGGGGCGGGGGGGGGGGGGGGGGGGGCGGGGGGGGGGGGGGCGGGGGGGGGCGGCGGGGGCGGGCGGGGGGGGGGGGGGGGGGGGGGGGGGGCGGGGGGGGGGGGGGGGGGGGGGGGGGGGGGGGGGGGGGGGGGGGGGGGGGGGGGGGGGGGGCGGGGGGGGGGGGGGGGGGGGGGGGGGGGGGGGGGGGGGGGGGGGGGGGGGGGGCGGGGGGGGGGCGGGGGGGGGGGGGGGGGGGGGGGGGGGAGGGGGGGGGGGGGGGGGGGCGGGAGGGGGGGGGGGGGGGGGGGGGGGGGGGGGGCGGGGGGCGGGGGGGGGGGGGGGGGGGGGGGGGGGGGGGGGGGGGGGGGGGGGGGGGGCGGGGCGGGGGGGGGGGCTGGGGGGGGGGGGGGGGGGGGGGGGGGGGGGGGGGGGGGGGGGGGGGGGGGGGGGGGGGGGGGGGGGGGGGGCGGGGGGGGGGGGGGGGGGGGGGGGGGGGCGGGGGGGGGGGGGGGGGGGAGGGGGGGGGGGGGGGGGGGGGGGGGGGGGGTGGGGGGGGGGGGGGGGGCGGGGCGGCGGGGGGGGGGGGGGGGGGGGGGGGGGGGCGGCGGGGGGGGGGGGGGGGGGGGGGGGGGGGGGGGGGGGGGGGGGGGGGGGGGGGGGGGGGGGGGGGGGGGGGGGGGGGGGGGGGGGGGGGGGGGGGCGGCGGGGGGGGCGGGGGGGGGGGGGGGGGGGGGGGGGGGGGGGGGGGGGGGGCGGGGGGGGGGGGGGGGGGGGGGGGGGGGGGGGGGGGGGGGGGGGGGGGGGGGGGGCGGGGGGGGGGGAGGGGGGAGGAATCATCACAATATTTATGTCGAATTTATCTTAGAAGATATTGCAAGTTAAACAACAAGTTAATTTAGGGCTCCACAATATTTTTGTGTGTGTGCTTTTTTTCCCCTCCTTTTACTGGCGTATAAATCCTACAGCCGAAAAGCACTTTTTGGTTTTTCTTCGTTCCAACTACAAAAGTGGATGAAACAACCTGTAGTGTGCAAAGGGTTACCATAGAGATGTTCCCTGTGGATAACAAGTTAACAACTTTCATCCTCTGCTTTCTGTATAGATTAAGTGAATTAATTGCAAGTCAACAAACAAATCACCCAATTCACAATGAGAACACAAAAAACCCTATGTAAACACAATGATTAACCAATAATTCAACCATATATTGGACCATATGCATCTTATCCCACTAACACAAGCGAAGCCAAACATAAAGTCATATTTGTAATACCACATTAATTTCTTCATCCCAAATCAAGGAGCTGTTAGTTTATCAATATATTACATTTATGATCAAAGTCTAGAGACAACCCTTGCTCTTCTTTTGGACTAGTGGATTGGAATTTGGATTATTTTAGAGGAAGAGGAAGAAGAAAACAAAAGGGAAGGTGTTTGGGATTGCAAAAAACTTGCATTGACCTTTGTTTCTCTCCCTTGACGTATAGAGAATGGGGGTCCAAGACAAGGGCATTTGCCACCTTTCAAAAAGTGAGTAAAACTAAAGAAGAAAACCCCAAACCAAAAGGCTTAAGATAGAATTAATTAGTAAAAGTAGGGAGACTTAGATATAAGCAAGCGAAAAAAAGAGAGGATGGTGTGGGATTTTTTCTCCTTGTCCTGGTCTCTTCTTTGGAATCTCATGGCTTGGTGGTGGATCTCATCAGCATTATGACCAGCTTAACCTGGAGGATGGCTAGTATAGATAAGCACGAGGGATAACATAGTAATTAAGAAGAAAAGAATGAAGGGAATCAATGGAAGCTTGGATGTTGGCATTTGAAAAGATTGATGCGCTTAAGTTGGTATTCTCTTTACAAAGTACAAACTCTGTCCACTACATGAAATACATTTATATGTGTGTGGCCGGGCGCGCGCATGCTTATGATATTTTTTGGGGGGATTATTTACATCCTGATACCTTGTGCCATGGCCTAATTACACAGATGATCCTAATGTTTGTGTATCTATACAGATGATCCTGAGATTACATAGGTAATCCTGAGTGTATAACCTTAATATTACTTTCATTGGGACTAGCATTATGGTACACGCGACACAGTATATGGAGGAGTATGATAGTTGAATTATTAGGGAATAAATGATTTGTTGGATTCTTTTAAACTTATTCAAATATGAGGATATTTTCAAAAAGTTTTCAAAGTGAGAGGGCATTTCTACAGTTTTTCTTCCCCAAGTGTGAAGGCTTTTCTTTAGTTTTTTCCAAGTGAGAGGGCTCTTTTGACCTTCTAAAAATGTGTGTCACACAACTAAAATGGAGACTTCTCTTAATATATAGTATAGATTATTTGTATAATCTCATACAATAATCTCAAGGTCTTCCGTGTAGATACACATACTCTACGATCACCCATGTATTTACACAATACCACATAGTAATATCCTCTAGTGGAATCAAATAAAAGTGCAGGTACAAAACAGGCAAAATATGGAAATGAACACAATAGACATGATATAGAAAAGATATCTCATAAATAAAAGAATCATGTCTCAACTGTAACCCATCTGATAACTGAAATGATGAGAATGTTAATATGAATCAACTAGAATCATACTAAGGCACACCGCCTTTACAACATGAGAATGAAACTCTAATGTTTGAATAAAAAAAATCTATTGTGGAGTCTCTAAAATTCATGTGATGTCGACTATGCAAGAACTCTGTCATCCCGCGGCTCTCCGTACCTCTGTACTACCTGGAAGAAAAGAAAAAAACAAAAAGAACAATAACAACAAGAGTATCAGAGCGCTACAACAAGATTACCTCCATCCGCCCCTAGGGGAAGGGCTACTAGGTAGAGTGAAGACTCTATCTATTAAGCATAGTCTACCTAGATCATTTTCTCCCGTATCTAAGTAGAATTAACATTTAGAAACCTACAATACGAGACGCAATACGTCGAGCGAAATAATCCAAACAAAAAAAACCCCATGTATATACCATATGTCTCAAATTGTAGATGCCTAAACATTAATACCAATCTAGAGATAAACAATCTAAATAAAATTAAAAATAGAAATCCACAACACGAGACGTAGTACGTCAAACAAAATAATCCAAACAAGGAAATCCTTATGTATATACCATATGTCTCAAATTGTGAACCACTAATCATTGACCTCAAACTAAGAAATAATGAAAGCAGTAAAAAAAATAAAGACATTAATACATCGTATTTATAATATCTTCCACTATCACTAGGGAGATAGAATAAATACCAACATATAATCCCGTATACTTTCAAGAGCAAAGTATCTCGGTATTATATCTCAACGACGAGTCTTATGCATAACTGGCATCCGCTATGGACTTAGGCTATCAAAATATCATCATCATGCAAATCCATGCAGGTTATGATTCATCGCAATATCATACGGGATGGACTACCAAGTCAGTATCCTAACTATATACTCGGCTCATTAGTCTCATCGCAACTCAGTGCGTAACATGAGTACGGGACAGACTACCAATATAGGCATCCTAGAAATACGGTTCACGAGCCTCATCGCACCCTAGTGCGGGACGAACTGTTAGATTAAGCCTCCAAAAATCCGACTCAATAGCCTGTACAATAAGTATATCAACGTATTACCCCACGTAGTACTGAGCTATGAAGTAATAACCTCTAATTCTAATATAAACGTATCAACTCATGCATGTTTAACAATACTGTACTTGTGTATTCTTGAAAAAACGTGTATAAAAGTATGGTTCAAACCCCTCGAACGCGTCTTAAAGTAGTGCAAAAAAAACTAAAAACGATCTAGAAAATCTACCTGTAAGTCGACTTAGTCGACTTCCAGATTGGCGTTTCGATGTTTTTCTACGATATTTCTCAAACAAAACTCATTCTAATCAGCATGGATCATAGAAAATATGATATAAACATCTAACACTAATTAACAAAGGTCATATCACATGGTTTAACACTTGAATTAAAAGAATTAGGGTTAACTACATGATTATTCAAGGTTTTCAATATTGACATGAAATATTACATATTTATCATAGCATGATTAATTTTTTTGACAAAGGACAGAAGCATAAAAATTCATTTAAACATGATTAGACTAATTAGGAAACACTGGCCTAAGGTTTAAGCATGATTAATTAATATAAAAAGATAATTAGACTTTAAACTAGGGCTAACATATGAATTAAGCATATTTAAAAGATTAAAAACGAAATTAAATAAAACCCTAATGATCATGATCATGATTCTATCATAAACAGCAAGAAAAAGTTACTGATCTAGCATTTAATTGAGTTTTAACATAAAAAATCTAACTTTTAACATCACAAGTTAAGATTTAAACATGAAAACACATATTAAACATCATATTTACAACTACAACTAGTTATTTAACTATAGGGGTGAGTTTGGATGAAAATGATCTTGCCTCAAGTTGATGTTGATCCTCCCAACATGCGTGCAAGATATCTTCCTTTGCTAAAACACAGATCCTACCTTCCTCTCGACGAAATTCCCACCGAAATCTTCCAAGAACTCAAGATTCTAGGCTAGGGTTTGAGAGGAGGGGTGGCTGCTAGATTCTCACAAGAAAGTGTAGCAAAAACAGGTTTAAAAGAGTTTATATATGTCTGGGATTGAAACAAAATGGATATAAGCCGAAACTCAAAAGGAAACTAGAAATCAGCCTATAAGTCGACTTACGTATCTGATAAGTCGACTTACGGCTTTGATAAGTTGACTTATTGTAAGTCGACTTAGTAGAAATTTTACAATTTTTCTTCTATTTTCGTGCATATTTCGTGCATGTTTCTCTCCTCCACTCACATATATACATTGAATTGATCTTAAATCAATTTCTAGCATACTCAAACATTAAAATATGTTATTTATCACCATATAATATATTTATTATTATTTATCACATAATATTCAAATTCATGAGGTTTTATATTCTTACCCCCTTAAAAGAATTTTGTCCCCGAAATTCAGCAAGTGTATCTTAGGGATTAATAATATGAGAAAAGCACTAAGAGGAGATAATCCAGACAACGAAACCTTTTCGTACACATCTCGTACCATTAATCCCCAGATATAAAATATATCAGTATCTACATTTAACAATCTAGAATACCAATATTCCCACTCAACCCCTAACTAAACAGAACTAGTACATTAGGTAAAAAATCTAAATAAGGAACCCCTCATATATATACTATGTGTTCTAAATGATTAGGAGCTAAGTGTCAATATCTCCATTCTAGCGTTAAATGTAAATCTAATCATATAGATAATATACCAAATCAAATCAATCAATCCACCTGCTCTAACAGATGTGGGTAGTTATGATGCATAACATCTCCCCGCTCCCGAGAATCCTCCTTGATATCTATACTTAACAGTCTAGAATGCAAATACTCCCACTTAACCCCTAACTAAGCGAAACAAGTACGTCGGGTGAAAAATCCAAATAAGGAACCCTCATATATATACCATATATTCCAAATAATTAGGAGCGAAGTGTTAATATCATCATTTTAGCGTTAAATGTAGATATGAGCATAAAAAAATCATAAACAAGAGTAAATCATAATCAATTAATTAATTTACCTGTTCAAAAAGGTGTGGGAAGTCGTGACGTATATCCTCCTCTCGCTCCCAAGAAGCCTCCTCGGCTCCTTTCCTGTTCCATTGAACTTTGACTAGAGGAATCACTTTGTTTCTAAGTCTCTTGTCCTCTTTAGCGAGAATACATTTAGGAATTTTAATAGTAGTTAAATCATCATGAATTTCAACCTCTGGCACGTCTAGCACTCACTGTTGCTCATCATCGCGTAGATGCTTCTTAAGCATTAAAACATGAAAGACATCGTGTATACTTGACATCGATGCTGGAAGATCTAATCGATACGAAACAACTCCAATGCGCTCTAATATCCTGAACGGACCAATATACATCGGGGCAAGCTTTCCTCACCTACCAACTCATTGTACTCCCTTCATTGGTGACACCTTCAATAATACATAGTCCCAAACCTAGAACTCTAGCGGTTGTCATCTCTGATCTGCATAACTCTTCTGAAGACTCTGTGCTGCGAGTATGCACTCCTGAATTATTACTACTTTCTCTGTGGTCTGTTTTACTAACTCTAGTCTGAAATCAAACTGGCTAAGGGTATGAAGATCTCAATATAACCAGCACGTCAAAGCCGCAATCCGATGCCAACGCTTCTTGCTCAATGCGTCTGCTACAATATTTACCTTCCCCGGATTGTACTGAATCACGAACTCATAATCTTTGATAAACTCAACCCATCGTCGTTGTCTCAAATTTGCTCCTTCTGAGAGAAGAGGTACTTCAAACTCTGATGATTCGTGAAAAGCTCAAACTGCACGCCATATAGATAATGTCTCCATGTCTTCAATGCAAAGACCACTGCTGCCAGTTCTAAATTGTGCGTGGGATAATTATGCTCATGTGTCCTCAACTATCATGATATGTATATCATTACCCTCTGGGTCCGTATCAAAACACCTCCTAGACCCGATAACGACGTATCTGTATAGACTACGAAGGTCCTGACACTACTCGGGATGATCAATATCGGTGTTGTAGTTAACTTAGGCTTCAAAGTCTCAAAGGCTTCCTGGTACTTCGTACCTCAAATAAACTATACACCCTTCTTCGTAAGGCATGTAAGTGGCGTCGCAATCTTTAAGAAGTCCTGAATGAACTTCTAGTAATAGCCGGCCAAACCTAAAAAACTGTGAATCTCTGAAACGGTCTTTAAATGCTCACATTCTAGTACTATCTTCACCTTAGCGGAATCTACTGCTATGCCCTCTCTGCTGATGATGTGGCCCAAAAATCTAACCTCGGATAGAAAAAACTCGTATTTGCTTAACTTGACGTACAACTGATGCTCCTGCAAAGTCTGTAATGTCAAATGAAGATGCTGCTCATGCTCTGCCTCCGATCCTGAATAGATAAGGATGTCGTCGATGAATACGTCACAAACTTGTCCAACTAAGGACGAAAAACCTGGCTCATCAAATCCATGAATACCGCGGGTGCATTGGTCAACCCAAATGGCATGATTAGAAATTCAAAAGACCCATACCGAGTCAGAAAGATGGTCTTGAGAATATCCATCTCCCGGACCCTAACTGATAATAACCGGAATGAAGATCTATCTTTGAGAAACACTACGTTCCCTGCAACCGGTCGAACAAGTCATCAATTTTTAGTAGTGGATACCTATTTTGGATGGTGACTTTGTTTAACTCACGATAATCTATACATAGGTTCATATTGCCGTCCTTCTTCTTCACAAAAAGGACCGATGCTCTCCACGGAGAATGACTTCGACGAATAAAACCCTGAGATAATAACTCATCCAGCTGAGTCTGTAGCTCACTCATCTCAGCAGGTGTCTTACGATAGGGTGCTTTGGATATGGGTGATGTGCCTGGCTATAACTCGATGCAAAACTCAACCTCTCTCATAGGAAGTAACCCAGGTATGTCCTGAAAAATATCCTGATAATCCGAGACAACTCTAGTCTTGCACAAATCAGCACCCTGATCCCTCAACATCACCTCCTTGATGTACGCTAAAAATGACTCTGTAAATTGGTTGCCCTGTGAGGTCGTTACGATCAACTCAGACCCATCGGACGCTCGCAAGCTGACTGTTTTAGCAAAATAGTTGATACTAACATGGTAAGATGATAGCCAATCCATACCGAGAATGACGTCGAACTCAGACATCTGTAAGACGATAAGATCCATAACAAACTCGAACTCATCTAGACTGATGACACATCTCCTACAGACACTTTCCAATAAGGATACCTCCACTAAAGGAGTAGAGACAGATAACAGAACGTCTAAGGGATGTGCAACTAACTGAAGCATATTCATGAAGGTATGAGATATAAAGGAATGCGAAGCTCCTGAATCGAATAAGATCCAAGCTGAAAAAGAATTTACCAAGAAAGTACCTTCCACAATAGCCCCACTCTCACTATGGCCACGTGGTACGACCGCATATAATCTGTCGGTGGCTGATGACTACTGTACTGCTAGAGGAGGAACGTATGGAACTATATGTCCCTCAGGAATCTCTTGGATGGCTCGAATCTAGCATGCTGACACCTCAATCCTCGGAATGGTAGGTAGTGCCTCTATTCTCAGCTGTTGCTACTGCTAGCCATAGCCACGACCCTGAAACTATTGAGCATGACCACGATTTTACTGTTGATCGTGTCCTCATCCTTGCTGCTGACCCTGACCTCTACCCTGCTAGCCTCCTGCTGGTGCACTACGACAATCTTTGGCTCTGTGACCGATCTTATTGTAGTTATAACATGCACCATAAATCCTGCGCTGCTACTATGCTCTCAGATCATGTTGTGCTCCTTTCTTAAACTGACCCTGTTGCTGATGGTGAAAACCCTTACCCTGTAGTTGGGGTCCTCATGATCCATCAAAAGGTCTCTTGCACTTGCCCTTGTTATCCTGCTGCCCTAACTTGGCGTTACCCTCCTTGGTTTTCTGAAATGTTGTAGTCTCGCTCTCCTGCGAGATGGCTGCATCGACTACCTCTCTAACTGAACACAACCTCCTAGGTACGAGGTAGCGACGAAGGCTAGGTTGAACTCCCATAAGTAACATCTGAGCCTGGCGCTCTCCTGACAGCCACATGCATGTAAATCGAAGTAGACTCATGAATTTGCTCTCATAGTCTGCCACAGACATATCCCCCTGCTCCAACCTGGA
>NC_033798.1:106474147-106479594 GCF_001876935.1 Asparagus officinalis | reverse complement strand
ACCGCGGAAGAGATGTACTATTCATCAAAGAAGTAGATGAAGTCCTCCCATGTGAGTATCATCCGGTGCTCTGATGTGAATTGAAGTCTGTACCATCTTCCGACATTACCCTTTAGGCTGAAAGCTGCCAACCTCTGCTTCTGTATTGAATTGATTAAGCATATCAAGTATATTACTCACATCCTCCTCTCACTTATGGGCTACAAGTGAATCTGACGACCCCTGAAATTCTGGTGCCCTCATCTTCTGGTACCGCTCCACTAAATGGAGTCAAGCCTCCTATTCTGAAGCTACAACTGTTGGTGAGGTGAGTCCTGGTGTAACCTCTGGGGACTCCTCTAAGATGGGGATGGTTGGGATCACTGGCGATAGAACTATGGGTGGTGGTGTAATGGGTAGGTCAAGTTCGCCATTTGTTCCTCAAGAGTTGCTAGCCTAGCTACTATAGGTGCCATGAGATCGATCATATACTGCGGAGCCTGCTGCGACTCTAGTGGAATCTACTGCTGTTCGAGTGGAGCCTGCTGCTATTCGAGTGGAACCTACTACGGCTCTAGCTCTTGCTCATCATGTCTAATACCCTGTGCATGAGATCCTCTCTGTCCACGTCCACGTCCGGCCATCTATAAATTTTCAGTGCAAGAATTATAAGATACAGTAATGAGACCTCAGGCTAAAGCATATATAAAACACATAGTAATAAACAAATCGTATCATAAATTATTCATGCAATTACTTTTTAATCCAAATCATATAAAAAGTTTGTAATTTTCAGAATATATGTATATAACGTCCTCACTCATTCTAGGAATTCTTAACGGACTCAATACATAAATCCTAGAAAACTTTATCCTAGCTCCATGACTCGACACAGGATGATCTTAAGGATGCTGGAACTAGGACTCTGATACCAACTGTGACGCCCCTGGTTTCACATAATGCTACAGTCCAAGGTGAATCCAGAGATGTCAAACCTACCATGCAGCCACACTGTGCATAAACACATTTCACTAATCACAGTAATATCCTCTAGTGGAATCAAATAAAAGTGCATGTACAAAACAGGCAAAATATGGAAATGAACATAATAGACATGATATAGAAAAGATATCTCATAAAAAAAGAATCATGTCTCAACTGTAACTCATCTGATAACTAAAATAATGAGAATGTTAATATGAATCAACTAGAATCGTACTAAGGCACACTGTCTTTATAATATGATAATGAAACTCTAATATTTGAATAAAATAAATAAAAAAATCTACTGTGAGTCTCTAAAATTCATGTGACGGCGACTATGTAAGAACTCCATCATCCTGCTGCTCTCCGTACCTCTGTACTGTCTGAAAAAAAAAAGAAAACTATAAAAAGAATAACAACAAGAGCATCAGAGCGCTATAGTAAGATTACCTCCATCCGCCCCTAGGAAAAGTGCTACTAGGTGGAGTGAAGGCTCTATATATTAAGCATAGTCTACCTAAATTATTTCCTCCCGTATCTAAGTGGATTTAACATTTAGAAACCTACAACACGAGACGTAGTACGTCGAGTAAAATAATCCAAATAAAGAAACCCTCATGTATATACCATATGTCTTAAATTGTAGATGGAAGAGATGTACTATTCATCAAAGAAGTAGATGAAGTCCTCCCATGTGAGTATCATCCGGTGCTCTGATGTGAATTGAAGTCTGTACCATCTTCCGACATTACCCTTTAGGCTGAAAGCTGCCAACCTCTGCTTCTGTATTGAATTGATTAAGCGCGGAAGAGATGTACTATTCATCAAAGAAGTAGATGAAGTCCTCCCATGTGAGTATCATCCGGTGCTCTGATGTGAATTGAAGTCTGTACCATCTTCCGACATTACCCTTTAGGCTGAAAGCTGCCAACCTCTGCTTCTGTATTGAATTGATTAAGCATATCAAGTATATTACTCACATCCTCCTCTCACTTATGGGCTACAAGTGAATCTGACGACCCCTGAAATTCTGGTGCCCTCATCTTCTGGTACCGCTCCACTAAATGGAGTCAAGCCTCCTATTCTGAAGCTACAACTGTTGGTGAGGTGAGTCCTGGTGTAACCTCTGGGGACTCCTCTAAGATGGGGATGGTTGGGATCACTGGCGATAGAACTATGGGTGGTGGTGTAATGGGTAGGTCAAGTTCGCCATTTGTTCCTCAAGAGTTGCTAGCCTAGCTACTATAGGTGCCATGAGATCGATCATATACTGCGGAGCCTGCTGCGACTCTAGTGGAATCTACTGCTGTTCGAGTGGAGCCTGCTGCTATTCGAGTGGAACCTACTACGGCTCTAGCTCTTGCTCATCATGTCTAATACCCTGTGCATGAGATCCTCTCTGTCCACGTCCACGTCCGGCCATCTATAAATTTTCAGTGCAAGAATTATAAGATACAGTAATGAGACCTCAGGCTAAAGCATATATAAAACACATAGTAATAAACAAATCGTATCATAAATTATTCATGCAATTACTTTTTAATCCAAATCATATAAAAAGTTTGTAATTTTCAGAATATATGTATATAACGTCCTCACTCATTCTAGGAATTCTTAACGGACTCAATACATAAATCCTAGAAAACTTTATCCTAGCTCCATGACTCGACACAGGATGATCTTAAGGATGCTGGAACTAGGACTCTGATACCAACTGTGACGCCCCTGGTTTCACATAATGCTACAGTCCAAGGTGAATCCAGAGATGTCAAACCTACCATGCAGCCACACTGTGCATAAACACATTTCACTAATCACAGTAATATCCTCTAGTGGAATCAAATAAAAGTGCATGTACAAAACAGGCAAAATATGGAAATGAACATAATAGACATGATATAGAAAAGATATCTCATAAAAAAAGAATCATGTCTCAACTGTAACTCATCTGATAACTAAAATAATGAGAATGTTAATATGAATCAACTAGAATCGTACTAAGGCACACTGTCTTTATAATATGATAATGAAACTCTAATATTTGAATAAAATAAATAAAAAAATCTACTGTGAGTCTCTAAAATTCATGTGACGGCGACTATGTAAGAACTCCATCATCCTGCTGCTCTCCGTACCTCTGTACTGTCTGAAAAAAAAAAGAAAACTATAAAAAGAATAACAACAAGAGCATCAGAGCGCTATAGTAAGATTACCTCCATCCGCCCCTAGGAAAAGTGCTACTAGGTGGAGTGAAGGCTCTATATATTAAGCATAGTCTACCTAAATTATTTCCTCCCGTATCTAAGTGGATTTAACATTTAGAAACCTACAACACGAGACGTAGTACGTCGAGTAAAATAATCCAAATAAAGAAACCCTCATGTATATACCATATGTCTTAAATTGTAGATGCCTAAACATTAATACCAATCTAGAGATAAACAATCTAAATAAAATTAATAATTAGAAATCCACAACACGAGACGTAGTACGTCGAACGAAATAATCCAAACAAGAAAACTCTTATGTATATACCATATGTCTCAAATTGTGAACCACTAATCATTGACCTCAAACCAAGAAATAATAAAAGTAGTAAAGAAAATAAAGATATTAACACATCGTATTTATTATATCTTCCACTAATCACTAGGGAGATAGAATAAATACCAATATATAATCCCGTATACTTTCAAGAGCAAAGTATCTTGGTATTATATCTCAGCGATGAGTCTTATGCATAACTGGCATCCGCCAAGGGCTCAGGCTATCAAGAAATCGTCACCAAGCAAATCCATGCAGGTTATGATTCATCACAGTATCATGTAGGACGGACTACCAAATCAGCATCCTAACTATATACTCGGCTCATTAGTCTCATCGCAACTTAGTGCGGAACATGAGTGCGGAACAGACTATCAATATAGCATCCTAGAAAAACGGCTCACGAGCCTCATCACCCTAGTGCGGGATGGACTGCTAGATTAAGCCTTCAAAAATCTAACTCAATGGCCTGTACAATAAGTATATCGACGTACTACCCCATGTAGTACTGAGTTATGAATTAACAACCTCTAATTCTAATAGAAACGGATCAAAACCTGTCATACTCCTCTTCGGAATACTCATGTATGTGTAACAACACTGTACTTGTGTATTCGTGAACAAACATGTATAAAAGTACAGCTCAAACCCCTCGAACACGTCTCAAAACAGTGCAAAAATAAACTGGAAACGATCTAGAAAATCTGCCCGTAAGTCGACTAATGCCTGACATAAGTCGACTTATGGCAAGTCGACTTAGTTGACTTCCAGATTAGCGTTTCGATGTTTTTCTACGATATTTCTCAAACAAAACTCATTCTAATCAGCATGGATCATAGGAAACAAGATATAAACATCTAACACTAATTAACAGAGGTCATATCACATAGTTTAACACTTGAATTAAAAGAATTAGGGTTAACTACATGATTATTCAAGATTTTCAATATTGACATGAAATATTACATATTTATCATAGCATGATTAATTTTTTTGACAAAGGGCAGAAGCATAAATATTCATTTAAACATGATTACACTAATTAGTAAACATTGGCTTAAGGTTTAAGCATGATTAATTAACATAAAAAGATAATTAGACTTCAAACTAAGGTTAATATATAAATTAAGCATGTTTAAAAAATCAAAAATGAAATTAAATGAAACCTAATGATCATGATCATGATTCTATCATAAACAACAAGAAAAAGTTATTGATCTAGCATTTAATTGAGTTTCAACATCAAAAATCTAACTTTTAACATCACAAGTTAAGATTTAAACATGAAAACACATATTAAACATCATATTAACAACTACAACTAGTTATTTAACAATGGAGATGAGTTTGGACGAAGATAATCTTGCCTCAAGTCACTGTTGATCCCCCCAACTCGCGTGCAAGATATCTTGTTTTGCTAAAACTCAGATCCCGCATTCCACTCCACGAAATTCCCACCAAAATCTTCCAAAAACTCAAGATTATAGGCTAGGGTTTGAGAGGAAGGGTGGTTGTTGGATTCTCGCGAGAAAATGCAGTAAAAACAGGTTTAAAAGAGTTTATATAAGTCTGGGATCGAAACAAAATGGATATAACCCGAAACCCAAAAGGAAATTGGAAATTAGCCTATATGTCGACTTATGTATCTGATAAGTCGACTTACGGCTTTAATAAGTCGACTCATAAGTTGACTTTGCGGAAATTTTACAGTTTTTCTTCTGTTTTTGTGCATGTTTCTCTCCTCCACTCACATATATACATTGAATTGATCTCAAATCAATTCCTAGCATGCTCAAACATCAAAATAGGTTATTTATCACCATATAATATATTTATTATTATTTATCACATAATATTCAAATTCAAGGGGTTATATATATATATATATATATATATATGAGAAATATGGGTATGCTTGGTACCAAGCACAAATTTTGTGC
>NC_033798.1:106460447-106473147 GCF_001876935.1 Asparagus officinalis | reverse complement strand
CTCTTGGCTCCCTTCAATAGCCCCTGCTTGCACAAAGCCTGCAGTGACTTCTCTCCTGTGTGCCCTAGCCTGTAATGCCAAAGTCTGCTCATGTCCGCCTCTGAAATAGCCGAAGTAACCTGGCCAATCTCGGTGCTCCCCTTTAGATAGTATAAATTATGACTGCGGACTCCCTTCATCACCACCAAAGATCCCTTAGTAACCTTTGCTACAGCATCCTCAAATGTCACCCTGAATCCCTTCACCTCCAAAGCCCCAACTAAGATAAGATTCTTCTTAAGTTGAGGAACGAATCTCACCTCCTTCAACTCACGGACTACTCCATCGTGCATCCGAATCCTCACAGTACCTATCCCACAAACGCCACAGGATTGATCATTTCCCATGACAACAACCCCCCCATCGAGTCTCTCAAATGATGAGAACCAATCTCGCCTAGGAGTCACATGATAAGTAGCGCCAGAATCAAGCATCCACTCTGATGCATCTAAATGGTTCACCTCCGGAGTAATCAAAAGAGAAAAGCTCGAATCATCGGAATCATCGCCTTTCGCAACATTCACCTCATTGGCCTTCGGGCCCTTATTCTTGCTATTCTGCTTTTCTTTGACTTTCGGGCAGTCTCTCTTCCAATGTCTCTGTTCCTTGCAGAATGCACATTGGTTCTTTCCAAGCTGGTGATGACCTCTTGACTTTGACCTCCCTCTATTTCCACCTTTCTGATGTGAGCTTCTACCTCTCGCCGACAAGGCCTCTCCTGAAGTACTAGCGCGGGAAGTCTCCTTATCATTCCTCCTCAAATCATAGTTCGTCAATACGTTAGTCACTTCACTATAAGTGATAGAAGATCTCCCGTTCAGCAACGTAAGCACGAAGGTATCATACTCCTCATCCGGTAAGGAGCCCAAAAGAATAATAGCCTTGTACTCATCTGTGATCTTCTCATCCACGTTCGCCAAGTCCGACAACAACTTAGTGTAGTTGTTCACATGAGCCGCAAGCGAGGTGCCTCTGGACATCTGAAATCTGAATAATCTTCGCAGCAAGTGCAACCTGTTCTCAATACTCTTCGTGAGATACTTGTTGTTGAGAATCTCCCACATCTTCATTGCAGACGTCATCCCAATTACATCGTATTTCAGCTCCTAATCCAAACAGGACCTGATCACCCCGCAAGCATTTCGATTCATCTTTTCCCATATCGCCTCTTCATATTTAGGTGGCCTCACATCGACCATGATGGTCTCCTCCAGATTTTAAACATTGAGCGCATCCTGTACGTCGCTCATCCACAAACCAAAATTGATCTTGCCGTCATATTTCACTACACTAATCTTAGTGTTCTGAAAACCCACTTGAACTGTGCCTGTCATATTGCTGCTTTCACCAATTACTTCACCCATAATCACAAATTCCAAATTGTAAAGAAAGATCCAAACTTTGAAAAGAATAAGAAATTACCCAACTGAACCCTAGATTGGATTCCAAATAGAACTCCTAACCACACGAGGAAAGCGAGATCTTCAACGGCAACTTCAAATCCTAACTCCACCAAAGCCTAGAACTCCAAGAACCAAGCTTCCAATTGAATCTTCCTCCACCTAATCCAAAACCCCAGATCTGAATCTGAGCTCTGATACCACTTGTCGCGTGCCTATGCGGAAGCGTTGCACGCACACACAACGAACTTGAGATCACAGAAGAAGAAAACCATACTCTTGTACAAATCAAGCCAATTACAACAAATCCAACCAAACACAGAGATATACGTGGTTCGACAATTTGCCTACGTCCACGGGGAGAGGATGGGGAGATTTCACTAATTCAAGGAGAGTACAAAGGGTTATAATCACACAAAACTCTCAAACTAACCCTCAACCAAAGATCTCACCTTGCTCACAATATCTCCCTCTCACAATGCTCAAAAGATTCCTCAATCTCTGATAAAAAAAACCCTAACAAATCGTTTCCCTATTTATATCAAAACAAAAACCCAATCAGACTGCAAACAGGAATTTCCCTATTTATATCAAAACAAAAACCCAATCAGACTGCAAACAGGAAACCTGATTATGCAAAAAAAACCCATCGCAAGTCGACTTAACAGAGAGCATAAGTCGACTTGGCAGAGAGAAAAACAGCAACTGGAGCACACTTCGTAAGTCGACTTATCAAACCTGATAAGTCGACTTGGCAGAGGAAAAATTCACAATTCCAGCGCAGATCGTAAGTCGACTTGTGCACACTGTCAAGTCGACTTACCATAAGTCGACTTACCCTTGTGCATGAGTCGACTTATGCCAGAAAATCTGGTTTTTCTGATTCTTCCACAGTTAGCCTTCTCGAAAAACTGCAGCATTGGTTCGCAAGGAAGATGGTACAATAATTCATGGTTTTGGCATCCTATAATTAGAAGGGGAATTTCCCCTAATGAGAGGGCCGACATTACACATCTTTACTCTTTCTTAGAACATTTAAATCCAGGCGGCTCGGCTGAGCTGGATGATTTACGGTGGCCTCTTCATGCTTCGGGCACTTTCACCGTTAAATCCTTTTACTCTTTTGTTACTTCAGGGGGTCTAAAATCCCAGTTCTTCAACTTGATTTGGAAATCCAAAATTCCCCTTAAGGTAAAAGTCCATCTCTGGATTATTTCTAAAAGGAAGCTGAATACTAGAGATAATTTGATTAAAAAAGGTTGGAATGGTGATCCGAGATGTCTTTTTTGTCATCAGGAATCAGAATCTCACGACCACTTATTTATACATTGCTCATTTGCTCGCGATGTTTGGAACTACCTTCTCCCCCTTTTTCCAGCTAACAGCTGGCCTACAAATATGGAAGAATTGCTGATGCTACACAAAGTTCCCAACATCTGCTCGGATACTAAAGCCATATGGAAGATTCAGTTGCCATGTTTCTGTTGGTGGATCTGGTTCTGTAGAAATTCTTTAATATTCAAGGAAATCCAGTCTATCTCGCTTTCAACTGCTTCTAATATTGCGAGATTTTCAATTTTCTGGTCAGGTGCAGAAGACGATAGGACGACGAGGAGGCTGCGAAGGGCATCCCTCAATCTCGGCTTCCAGGAGCTAGCCAAGGAGAACGCCTCTTCAATTGCCAGGGACAATCACTCGAGCAACTAGCAGCTGTGTCTCAAGTCCCAACAGGATGAAAAACCTTTTGTGAAGATGCTCTCTTTTGGTTAGCTGTTCGCTGCTAGCTGCGCCTAGCATATTTCAGTCTTTTAACATAGTTCTGTTGCTGTTTCAAATACTTCTTTGATATGTTGTTTAAATTTTTGGTTTTGTTGGTTTTTTCTAGTTGTAGGAAGCAGTTGGTCTAGTGTGGTAGGTGACGACAATGGTCCGCTCCCTACTCACTCCTTCCACTGTTTTTTCTCCAACTAGAGACGATGTAAATTTTCTCTTATATACTTTTCTTTAATATATTTAAATGAACAGGGCACCTCACCCTGTTTCTCAGGTTCAAAAAAAAATTCTCTGTCTCTGTGCACAATTTGTTCCTTTGAACCGAGCCTTGATGCTCTATAGATGAAATAAAAACGAGGCAGGTTTTGGTCTCATTATTCTAGCACTCTAAATTAAAGCCCAATTATGTGTCTAACTAAGCCCAGCCCGCTCGAACATCAAAGCAGTATAGAACAACCGCCACTACCTTGCACATTTACGCATTATAAGGAAATTTTTTTATAAAACCGCCTATTTTTGGAATTTATTTATCTAAACCGACTTGGTTAGAATTTATTTATCAAAACGGACCCATCTCCCCCCAACTCAGCAACAACAATTAAAACTTGGTCGGTTCTGAAATTTTGATTTTTGTTTAACTGGGATTGAGAATCCCGGCTAATTAGCAATTCAATTAACAAAATAATCATATACATATAATTCTTCAGTTCCTAACACACATTTACAAGGAAAGTTATTAGCAGAACTCAATCTTAACTCTTAGGTGCCATTTGGCAAAGGCTTAAGTGATACGTTAAGGAGAACTCATTATTATAAAATATATTATTAAAATATTACTTTATATTGTATTATTATTTATTATAAAAGTAATATAAATTTATTATGAATTAGCACATATATTTATGTGTAATTATTATTTATTATAAAAATAATATAAATTATATTATTTATGTGTATTTCTTTTTATCTAAATAATTAAAAAATTAAAAGGCAAAAAAGCAAAAATAAAATAAAAAATGTTGCCCCAAAGCTACAGTGCTGCATCAAATCTGGCACAACACTGTAGCAATTATCAAATTGGCGTAATTTTTAGAGTTCGGTTGGAGGGGCCAAATCGCGTCAAACTGGATTTTTAGAGTTTTGTTGGAGATGCTCTTAGCTCAGGCGGTGGAGCACATGACCTTTGATCATGGGGTCAGTGGTCGTGGGCTAGATTCCCACAGGGGCACACCGTACAGCTTGAAGCAAGTACAGATATTTTTTGTAAAAACATATTGTTGAGGAAATTATTTTAAAAAAAAACTACAAGATACTTCACAGTTATCCTCTGGTAGTGCTAACAAGTATAGTTAGCTTTTGTATCCTTTTTCTTTTTGAAATTTGCTTATACTTTGAAAATATGCTTTATTCTAAAATAAAAGGGGGGGACATTGTTTTCTATTGTTTTGTATCCTTTTTCTTTTTGAAATTTGCTTATACTTTGAAAATATGCTTCCTTCAAAAATAAAAGGGGAAAATTTTCTATATGATTTTAAAAATCTTAAACACCCATATTTTCTTTTTAGTGAGCACCATATCCAAATTTAAAGATAAGGCTAATGTAAACCAAGCTAAACTACTAAATTAGGCTTGCTTGCGGATTGATTGCATCATCTTCAGGTGTCGGGACAACAAAGCAACAGAGAATGTCCCTTGAGGCACAATATCTTAAAGCGCTCCTCCGGTGTATTGCAATCAAGCTCATCGTAGCCACATACCAGCGACGTAAAAAGCTCGATGCCCTTATCCTCTACCGGGTCCCAGCTCATACGTACACCGCATAGCATCCTCTTTTTGCATTCTTTTTTTTGGCTCTGCTCATATACATGAAGGACCCCCTCTGCCCGCGTGTCCCTTTTACTTCCCGTGTTTAAGGCATCTAACTGGCTCCTCATCCTCTTGTTGTCTGCCACATCCGCCTCCCTTCGCTTTCACTCACCCACCCTCCAATCCAAGCCCAAGCCCTGCCTGGCCAAACCCTAATCTGAAAACGAGCCTACAACTACTGTTAGTTCTGAGTTCAGACTATCTATCGGTTGTGCTTGTCAACCATAAAAAACGGAGTGTCGAGAATGATCCTGGCCCGGTTTTATTCTAATCAGGCTAGGAATATACAGTAGAAGTTAATTTCAATTAAAACTAGTTTAAAAGCTTTTTTTTTTTTACCTAAGGAAAATGGGATTGTTGCTGGCTCAGTTCTTTCCGAATATAAATCTTCCCAAAATGGGGTTAGGATTAATTTTGGCCCCATTAAGAGTGCTTTTTTAAATACAACCTCACTTATAGCGAATACATCTAGTAGGGAGTAGTTAGGTTCTTTTTAATCATTCACAGATAAACGTGTTTAGGCTAAATCGTCAAACATGAGTAGCAAAATGGCTGCTAAAATCGATAAGATTTTAAATATCCGTGGCTAATCAGATATTAATTGCTTGATCGTAATTTTTAGTATAAACTGACAACCCTGAGCCTCCTTTGGACTAACCAAAATTTCTACTCACCTTTCTTATTCACTTCAGTAAGTCACGTATAGATGTTCCAACAGTGTATGCTATGAAAGAGTACTCCTAATTTATTCACAGTTGTTAGGGGAGAAAATAGGGCTAGGAATCAATTATAATCCAAAAGGTATATTGACCTCAACTCTTACTCTAAACTCATCTCTTGTTCTTAATCTATGCATTATACTCGTGTATTCATAACCTCAACAACAATTACTTCAAAAAATGTTGATAAATTGTATGCGTCGATCAACAGAGACTGCATTTATAATGAAAACAACTATGTATCTCCCCCGATCGATCGACGTCCAGGGTGCCAATAATGCAAGTTGCAGTGTCACATCGACGTGATGCGTGCCACGATCGTCTTTTTAGCCCGAGCTAGTCAAGGTCACTCCATTTCTCCACCATTTTCCTTACATTAATGGAGTGGTCCTCAATCTTGAAACTGTGGTCCTCCCGTAGGCTTAATTCCGCTCAATCGATCTCTCATTATTTAAACCATAATCTTTCTTCTCCACTCCAACGTCTAAAGTTATCTACATTTGAGCCAATTAATGTGTTAACTTCCAGATGAGCTAGAGCTAGAGTAGACCTAGCTATTTGTTTCATGCTATTAATATTAATTAAAATTTTGAAAAGGCGAAGGGGGACAATGAAAAGAAATGCGAGAAGAGAGGAGAACTGTAGGGTGGTACGCAGGAGAAAATATCTCGCGAAACGCTGTTTTCTCGAGCGGCCGCGTTCAGGTGTAATGGCCGTCCAATCACACGCTACACGTGTGATCAGTCCAGACGTTGATGTACTGTAGCTATGAAATTCAAAGGATTCTTCTACGATCATAACCTAGGCTAATATATCTCGTACACCAAATAAAAAATAAATAAATAAAAATTCTTATCCACTGGATATGGACGCCTCATTTTTGGGTATTGTTACATGATACATCGTACGACGAAACCGTAGTAGACATTCTGTCTTTTTTTTAGAAACCAAATCCTTACTTGAATGGATACTTGTACGGATAATAATAAGGATGGGTGTACGTAATTGATCTCATGTCTCTACTGTGTAGTTAATTGTATGGTTTTTTCCGAGACACCATGCTCTATTTAAAGTAAGTTAATTTATGTAAAACTTTTTATATTTTCAACTTATATCTAAACTATTTAGAAAGTTGTTCTTGTTTGGGTCAAAAATCGTTGTTCTCATTGTGATTGAATCTATTACAACTTTAATCGTTTTCAATAAACTCAAATAAAAAGTTGATCTTTTTATAAGATCTCCTTATACAATGAAAATACAAAAGATACGACTCTTGTCAAACAGCGCAGCGGACGTTTATCACCCGCTGCTTGTGTGGGATCTTTGCCTGTGCCAGGGACGTTAATATCCGTGGACCGTCGCGGATCAAATCCGGTTGACAGATTGATGATCAAAACTCTTACTTCACTAAGGAAGTAATCGTTGCAGCGGTAATCTCGACCAAGCGAGATTACGGCTCTTCTCGAGATTTAAGACCAAGCTTAAATCCGGAGGAATAGGGGACATGTCTCAGATATTTTGAACTCCACTCTTTATGCACAGGAGATCACCGAGATCTAGCTAACCCTCTCTGAAACTCGTGGTTATGCACTTGAGAAACCGACAGCACCTCGCCCTCTTGATCTTCAGCCCTCCAGAAATGAGCACCCGAGCTCATATTTATCTGCTTCGGGAGCAGGTATTTGGATAAGAACGAGGGATTCCTCCTTATCTTCAGTTGAGAACTGAATAACCACAGTATCAGATCAGTTAGGACGCTCAGGAACAAACAAATCCTAAAAAAAACCGTCAAAACCGAAACAGGCTCAAATCTGGCCGAAGCGTCACCCGGTGGCTCCGACTGGCCCAACCGGATCGTTTTGACGCGATCCGGCCGCCAGAGGCTTTCTTGGTTTTCTCGGGTTTGACTCGTTTCGTCGTTACGCGTATTTCATCGCTTCGTTGATCTGTACGTTGTTTTGGTGGCCGATGAGCGTGCGGGCCACTTGGTGGTGACCGGTGAGTGCACAGGCTATTCGGTTCGCCGTTTTGCTTTATGTGTTCATCGACGTTGGATAATCCTCTTAGACTTAGATAATGACATTTATCACTTTCTTTCTGTCTCGAGCTATGTGTGGATACCTATAGGCATTTTAGACGCCTATAATACCCCCTCCAAAGTATTTCAGACTCATTCTTTTATAGAGGAGTCTGTGATGCTTTGGATATGATAGGCCCCCACCTTCAGTCGGTGTCAAAAGGACCTGTGAACTGCTTCAATTCTTGACTTCTTCAGCCTTCAGTCTATTCAATGTTTTGTCGAATAGATAAAGTTCTTTTGGCGCTGCGTTTATCGTCTGACCGTTGTCGAAATCTTGAATTAAAATTGGTGAGTTAGTTTTGGCTCGTGTCATATAGTTGACTTCGAACTGATTATCTTCGTTGTAACACGTTGACCGACGTTGACCTAGGGCTACGTGTTGATCGGCTTTGGTCTTAGGGTTTTGTATCGATCGGCGTTGACTTTCATCGCAACATGTTGACCGACGTTAACACAGTTTATACTCGTACGTTTATTGGAGTCTACACAGTTTAAGCTCTTAAGGCATTGGAGCGTGGCGGTTCCAAATTTTGGGTTGCATGACCAACTATTAAAGTTATTTCGTCTGCAGATATGGATCTTATTCCGAAATCATTGGATGCTCAAGTCACAAGACCAACTAATGAAGCTGATGTAGGGTCCTGATTTTGCTTATGTATACCAAGTATAGGATCGTGACCCTTAAGAATAGAGTGCACTCTTATAAAAATCTACGGAAGCTTTACACTTAAACACTAGAGTGTGAGTTTGCAAAGTAGATTATAAATTGCAAAGAAAGAATGGCAATCTCAGAAAATAAACATCACAAACATAAGCATGTATACTGGTTCCACCTCCCCGATGTACATCCAGTCCCCAAGCAAATCCCACTTGAGAGTTTCCACTATGATTTTGAAACCTTACAAAATCAAAAGCAAACCTGACCAATTTGCAAGACCATGCAAATTGCAAACCCAATTGATAAGACCATGCCAATCATCACACCGATCTCTAGACCAAGAGATCAACCCCTCTCATAAACCGAGAGAACCTTTCTTTGAAGTAATGTACAATTTCAATCCTATAAGCCTTGATATAGATGTGAATGTATAATAGTGGCTTATCAATCTTTTTAACTCTCTGAATATTGCCTAAACAAGCTCTAAGAATGATAGGAACAAAGACAATATCAGAACTCTCTTTTATAGAAAATAGATTAAAAAACTAAAAGTTTAGAGAGTTAATTTGCACAATATGTGAATCTTATAAGTGCAAAACTTGGTGCTTGTTTTTTGATGTTTAAACCTATTTATAGCCTCTGAAATGACATAATTTTAAACCCAATTAACGTCCACAAAAGGGCTATAAACAATCACTTATTTAAAACCTGAAATCTGGAAAAACTACATCTGTAGTCGACTACAAGTCATAGTAGTCGACTACACTGAGTCTAAACAGACTCTGTGAAGTCAGAAAATTGCTTAGTAGTCGACTACAATGCATAGTAGTCGACTACACTGTAAACTCACAGATTCTAAAATTTTCTTTTCAGTATTTTGACTGTAACGTTCTCATTTGATATCGGAATGAGGTGATTTAAGATTTGTTGGAAAGCTCTTGAAGAGACCTACAACTTTGATCTTTTGAGGTTTTCCAGATTCTAAATTATATGGGATATAAATGAAATGTTTTAAGACTCACTCAATATCTATAAACTCTAATGGCTAACATAGGGGATTTCTATTGTTAACCAACACACTAAGCATGTGTTAGTGTATTCTAACACTATGTGTGTGCATATGTGTGAGTGATCAAGGCTTGTACAAATATCTAAACAAAGAAAATATAAAATTACATTTTAACAATAAAGTATATCTTCTTCTTTACTTTATTTTGCCTTGAACTCATCTATGTCTTGAGTATCTCTTTGAATATAATTATTGATATAGCTCTAATACTGTAAAACAAATGTTAGCACATAATACACACAATATATAATATTTGTTATCATCAAAATAAACTAATCTTGGGGTCAAGATTCCCAACAGCTGATGCGTCAATGACTCGCATTTATAGAATTTTTTACAAATTCTTAGCCATCAACGGGTTTGATTAGCCTTTACCGACTACCGTTTGAGTTGGGCTAGCGTGCGAATTGTTTAAAGTCCGTACCGCACGTAACATTGTGCTAAGAGAGTTAACTCTCTTACTGCTACGATATTGAATACGTAGACTTCGTCTTTCTCGCGGGAATAGACTACCCGGTGACGTGTATTAGACATAGACTTAGGATTTTTAGCAAATCCTCAGCCATCAACGGATTTAACGTGTCTTTACCGACTACCGTTTGAATCGGGCTAGCATGTGAATTGTTTAAACCCGTTTTCACATGTAGCATTGTGCTAAGAGAGTTAACTCTCTTAGTGCTATGATATTGAATACGTAGACTTTGTCTTTCTTACGGGAATAGACTATCCGCTAACGCGTGTTAGACGCTGACTTACCCCTTCTTAGGCTTCGGGATAATATTCCCCAGACTGAAATTCTGGTGTCTTTTTTAATCGGTGAAAGACTAAACCGGCAACGCGTGTTAGGCATTGACTTATCCCTACTTAGGATTTGGAATAAAATTCCTCGTGCGTGTAAGGTGCGGATTTTGGTGTTATGAATAACAACATGCCACAATGTTGAATATGTGGGCTTTTGTCCCTTTTACGGTAAAAGACTAATCGGCAACACGTGTTAGGCGCTGACTTATCCCTACTTAGGGTTCGAGATAAAATTCCCCCCGCGTGTAAGGTGCAGAGTTTAAAGTTAAAAATGTGGTGTCTTCTTTTAAGGTAAAGACAAACCCAAAATGGGAGAGGAAGAATTTTATATTCTATCTCCCAAAACTGAAGAGGAAGAATTTTATATTCTATCTCCAGTTGCCAAGGAAACTCGAAGTGGGATCTCCATCCTAAGAATCCAGAAAAGGTGAAACTAAGAGTGGGATCTTCACTCCGAGAATCAAAAAGATTCAGATAACCCTAACTGTCGGAAGGTTTGATTACCGAACTAAAGATGAAATTTTTGTTTATCAAGAGTGAATTGTGGTTTTGGCCCTTACTGTAGGAAGTTTTGACCAAGCGGGAGTTTAAGGTGATGCTAACTATAGGAAGGTTTGATCAAGTGAACAGTGGGAGTAGGAGTACAAATCACAGTAGGAGTGTTGACTTGTACGAATCACTCAGTAGGGGTTCTTGGTGTCAAGTGATAAGGACTTAACACGAAAGGGTTTGACAATTCGTCGAGGATTGACAGATCAAAATTCCAAGCATTATATCCGGACTCTAACCATGAAAGTGTTGAGTGCACGAACATAACGGAAGTTTGAATGGATTAAACCAGAAAGAATTTTAGTGGATCCACTATCAATTAATTTGATCAGTGAGGAATTTTATGGTGGAAAACTGTGAGTCGTCAAACACCAATGGGAGTTTTGTGAGGAAAGATTGATCCAACGAAGTGATCGAATCTCGTCTCAGCAAAAGAGTGTTCGGAAATCACAGTGGGGGTTAGGTGTTTATCACTTTGTTCGTAATGATCGGATTATCCCTAAGAAAATTACATGCAGCATTCTTTCGGGAACTTCCCGTTACATAAATCATCTACCCCCAGCTTTCTTTGTGGAACTGAGTCTGACATTGTACTTAGTTACATGACCGGGTTATCCTTAAGAATATTACGTATAAAAATTCTCCAGAAACTTCTCGTCAAAGGTAGGAAACAATTTAGACTCATATACATATTAGAGTATTGATAAGCAGCTTATATTCGTATACTCTTCGGAGTGTTACCATTCTCATTTGGCTTATCCCAGCATTATGACGCCGGCTTCAACCAAGGTTTGGATGCTATTTTTTGAGAGCAAAGCAATCCTTGATGGGATGAAGGACCCCCCTGTGGTACGTACAGTACTTTGGATCCACGATGTTGTCAGCTTCCTCCTGATCTAGGATAGGTGGTAGCTTAATCTTGTTATTTTCAAGGAGGGACTCGAAAATGGCTGGAACATCTTTATCCTTGAAGGAGTACTCTTTTTGGAGTTTCGGGTTTGAAGCCTTTTGCTGTCTTCGGGATTACCGTTGTGACATTTGATTAGCATCAACAGTAGCTACAGGTGCCATGCCCTTACCACGGGAGGCGAAGTTTGAGTTCGGAGGATTAGCCGTCGGTTGGCTCCTCTCAGCCTTCTTCCTTCGGAGGAAGCGTTCGGCCCAATCTCCGCACATCTTTAACTCTTTCCATGTGTTGGACGGTGCGACTCCCATAACTTCCAATATCTCAATAGATTGGTTGTTATGACATGTTTGGAGGATGAAGTCCAACGTGATCGGATCTTGGCAGTTCATCGCTTTATTCCGGAAACGTTTGATGAAGTCGTCGACCGTTTCTTCATCTTCCTGTTTCTCCTCAAAGAGTGTCCTGATGGATATCTTAGCGTCGTCGTCAAAGAAGTTGCTGAGGAATGATCTCTCCATATCGTCCCAGCTGTTGATACTTCCAGGCTTGAAACGACGGTACCAATCGAATGCAGGCCCGCGAAGGGTGCCGACGAATGACCGAACCATCAAGGCTTCATTGCCGGAGACCATGCCCAAGTGGGACTTGAAGTAGATCAGATGTTGAGTGGGGAAGCCTTTCCCGTCGAATGGTGTGAAGTTGATCAGGTTGAACTTCACCGGGTACGGGATCGAATCCCACTTTCTTAGGTAAGGACATGGAATCCCGATCTTCTTTACCTCTCGATCAGACATCAGAGCATTGACTTTTCTCTCGAGATCCTTCATCTTTTCGTCCTC
>NC_033798.1:106448525-106454099 GCF_001876935.1 Asparagus officinalis | reverse complement strand
GTGAAACTAAGAGTGGGATCTTCACTCCGAGAATCAAAAAGATTCAGATAACCCTAACTGTCGGAAGGTTTGATTACCGAACTAAAGATGAAATTTTTGTTTATCAAGAGTGAATTGTGGTTTTGGCCCTTACTGTAGGAAGTTTTGACCAAGCGGGAGTTTAAGGTGATGCTAACTATAGGAAGGTTTGATCAAGTGAACAGTGGGAGTAGGAGTACAAATCACAGTAGGAGTGTTGACTTGTACGAATCACTCAGTAGGGGTTCTTGGTGTCAAGTGATAAGGACTTAACACGAAAGGGTTTGACAATTCGTCGAGGATTGACAGATCAAAATTCCAAGCATTATATCCGGACTCTAACCATGAAAGTGTTGAGTGCACGAACATAACGGAAGTTTGAATGGATTAAACCAGAAAGAATTTTAGTGGATCCACTATCAATTAATTTGATCAGTGAGGAATTTTATGGTGGAAAACTGTGAGTCGTCAAACACCAATGGGAGTTTTGTGAGGAAAGATTGATCCAACGAAGTGATCGAATCTCGTCTCAGCAAAAGAGTGTTCGGAAATCACAGTGGGGGTTAGGTGTTTATCACTTTGTTCGTAATGATCGGATTATCCCTAAGAAAATTACATGCAGCATTCTTTCGGGAACTTCCCGTTACATAAATCATCTACCCCCAGCTTTCTTTGTGGAACTGAGTCTGACATTGTACTTAGTTACATGACCGGGTTATCCTTAAGAATATTACGTATAAAAATTCTCCAGAAACTTCTCGTCAAAGGTAGGAAACAATTTAGACTCATATACATATTAGAGTATTGATAAGCAGCTTATATTCGTATACTCTTCGGAGTGTTACCATTCTCATTTGGCTTATCCCAGCATTATGACGCCGGCTTCAACCAAGGTTTGGATGCTATTTTTTGAGAGCAAAGCAATCCTTGATGGGATGAAGGACCCCCCTGTGGTACGTACAGTACTTTGGATCCACGATGTTGTCAGCTTCCTCCTGATCTAGGATAGGTGGTAGCTTAATCTTGTTATTTTCAAGGAGGGACTCGAAAATGGCTGGAACATCTTTATCCTTGAAGGAGTACTCTTTTTGGAGTTTCGGGTTTGAAGCCTTTTGCTGTCTTCGGGATTACCGTTGTGACATTTGATTAGCATCAACAGTAGCTACAGGTGCCATGCCCTTACCACGGGAGGCGAAGTTTGAGTTCGGAGGATTAGCCGTCGGTTGGCTCCTCTCAGCCTTCTTCCTTCGGAGGAAGCGTTCGGCCCAATCTCCGCACATCTTTAACTCTTTCCATGTGTTGGACGGTGCGACTCCCATAACTTCCAATATCTCAATAGATTGGTTGTTATGACATGTTTGGAGGATGAAGTCCAACGTGATCGGATCTTGGCAGTTCATCGCTTTATTCCGGAAACGTTTGATGAAGTCGTCGACCGTTTCTTCATCTTCCTGTTTCTCCTCAAAGAGTGTCCTGATGGATATCTTAGCGTCGTCGTCAAAGAAGTTGCTGAGGAATGATCTCTCCATATCGTCCCAGCTGTTGATACTTCCAGGCTTGAAACGACGGTACCAATCGAATGCAGGCCCGCGAAGGGTGCCGACGAATGACCGAACCATCAAGGCTTCATTGCCGGAGACCATGCCCAAGTGGGACTTGAAGTAGATCAGATGTTGAGTAGGGAAGCCTTTCCCGTCGAATGGTGTGAAGTTGATCAGGTTGAACTTCACCGGGTACGGGATCGAATCCCACTTTCTTGGGTAAGGACATGGAATCCCGGTCTTCTTTACCTCTCAATCAGACATCAGAGCGTTGATTTTGCACTTGAGATCTTTTATTTTCTCATCCTCGTCTGTATCATGTTTTGGACGATTTCTGAGAGGAACAATATGGTCACCCTCGACATTATTATCTTCGACGGGACCACCCCCAGCGTTGTTATCTGTATGGGGTGCATTTGAACCACCCCTAATATTTTTGGGGGGTGCGTCGGCCACTATAATTTTGTCCACTTCTGGATCGCTGTTGACTACGACGTTCTGGATGTGGCGGCTGGATTCACCTATCTGGTTCGATAAGGTTCGGATCTGTTGGTCATGCTCTTCCCTCATTCGCAGTATAATCATTTCCATTTAGATTTTTAATGCTTCTTTCTGTTTGGCTAAAGCATCCTCGACCATTTTGACCACTTGCTTGGTGTTGATCATGAATGCTTCACAGGATTGACCTGGGCTGGAGACCGTATTATCAGAAGCGACTGCAGAGTTGGAATCTGATACTTCGTCATCCGAGGATAATCCTCGATTAATCCTCTGATAGTTTCTTTGTCTAATGGTTCCCGATCATAAACGGGTTAGACGATGCGATATGAGAGGATCAGAACCAAAGGGTTGAATTGACTTTCCTCTACCAGCCATATTAACTGTGACTGCGGATTGTTCAGGTCCGACCGCTTCCAGCTGGAGTCGAGACATTAGTCGAGCTATTCCCGAATTAACTCTTCTTCCTGGAGAAAAGTTGGGACTAGAACCACTTGGAACCATCGGGGACTTTCCCTTATCGACCATATTGATGGTAACTTCTGAGAGTTCGTCATCTCGAATAGCCGATCGTTTCTTACCTAAACACCTTGGCTTGGTTTTTGATGCTTTCGAGGAGAGCCTTGGCTACACGTTGATAATACTGCCCTGATAAGTTCTGCGCACGGACAGTAAGATTTTATTTCCTGGGTATTTCTCTTCTGAGACTTGTTCGTACCCCAGCCCGATAGTACAACTCGTCTGTCAGGTGACCGGAGCAACCTATCGTGTGTTGGCATGACTCTCCTGGTATAACGTTATCATTGTCAGATGAATACGTTTCTTTCAGGGGGTTTACCGCTTTATTAGCATTCTCAAGAGTTACGTGTTTGGAACCATGCTTTTGGGAGCGCGAGATCTCAACGGGCACCTGGTCTTCAATTCGTCGTCCGAGGCGGTCAATTGCAGGGGTTTTCCCATTACAGGAAGGATCTGACTTGTTGCAAGGACGTGTGCGACCCCCAGCTCGAGTGGTTGTTCGTGGTTCAGTCACTGGACCCAAGCATTCTTTGATCGGAACTTTACCTCGATCCTCGTGTAAAGGACCTAGGCAATACGTCATCCTCGTCTTGAATCGGGACAAGTCCACGCTGTCACGGGGCCCTGCCATAGGTGTAGAATTCATCGGGACAGAAACAGGGGCCGCCGGAGGCTTAAACGGGACTACGGGAGGTGAACCGGGTGCGAAGCGAACCGAACCAGGTGTGAACCGAACCGAACCGAAAGCGAACCAAACCAGACCAGACCCGAACCGGCACAAAACACCAATTGGTGGCTCGGCTTGGGGCGCGCGAACCGGCATGAGCCACCAATTGGTGGCTCGGTTTTGACCGAGCCACTAGATGGTGGTTCACATATTTCGATAATTCTTGGCGCTGTTTGACTTTTTGTCGACGCCGTTTCGGACTTTGGTTTCTAGATTTGGGGTGGTTTCGATAGCTTCTTGATCACCTCTTTTTGTTTCAGCTTCTGCGCTTCTCGCACGAGAATTCGCGCGTGCGCAATCAAGGCACGACGCTTCTGAATGCACTCCTTGAGGGTTGAGCGGGTCCGTTTGACTTGGATCCACTCATTCACTGTTGGTTTGTAGGAAAGGCCATTTATTTGCTGCTGGGGCACTCGATGCCTTCTACGTTTCAGATCTGCCTCATAGCCAATCTCGTCAACAGGCTTCAAAGCCTTAGCAAATCGGCGCGTAAGTCGTTGGCGCTGCCTTTGGCGTGCCCTCTTCGATAAAGTTAGTACGACTACATCGGTTATCTCCTTGATTGCGGAGGAGTCCAGATCTGTAAATCCGGCTTCGTTGGAGGCCGGAGAGGCGTTACAAGGTGCAATTACCACAGCAACGGGGGCTTTGATCTTTATGCGCTTGTGAGGGGCAGAGGATCTGGAGGAGGAGGTCGACAGATACTCCTCGAATTTTAGTTGGTCAAACTCGTACTCGACCTCTTTGTAAACCGAAATACGGATCCGTGGTTATGTCACGATAGCTTCGGCAGCGAAGCTATTGGCTCCCACTGTTGTCGCCAGCTTTTTTAGGTCAAAAATCGTTGTTTTCATTGTGATTGAATCTATTACAACTTTAATCATTTACAATAAACTCAAATAAAAAATTGATCTTTTTATAAGATATCCTTATACAATAAAAATATAAAAGATACGACTCTTGTCAAACAGCTCAGCGGAAGTTTATCACCCGCTGCTTGTGTGAGATCTTTGCCTATGTCGGGGACGTTAATATTCGTGGACCGTCACGGATCAAATCCGGTTGACAGATTGATGATCAAAGCTCTTACTTTACGAAGGAAGTAATCGCTACAGCGGTAATCTCTACCAAGCGAGATTACGACTCTTCTCGAGATTTAAGACCAAGCTTAAATCCGAAGGAATAGGGGACAAGTCTCAGATCTCTCAAACTCCACTCTTTATGCACAGGAAATCATCGAGATCTAGCTAACCCTCTCTGAAATTCATGGCTATGCACTCGAGAAATCGACAGCACCTCGCCCTCTTGATCTTTAGCCCTCCAGAAATGAGCACCCGAGCTTCTATTTATCAGCTTTGGGAGCGGGTATTTAGATAAGAACGAGGGATTCCTCCTTATCTTCAGTTGAAAACTGAATAACCACAGTGTCAGATCAGTTAGGATGCTCAGGAACAAACAAATCCCAAGAAAAACCGTCAAAACGGAAACATGCTCAAATCTGGCCGAAGCGTCACCCGGTGGCTCGGCCTGGCCGGGCCACCAAATGGTAGCTCGAGCCACTGGCTCGACCGGATCATTTTGACGCGATCCGGCCATTAGAGGCATTCTTGGTTTACTCGGGTTTGACTCGTTCCATCGTTACGCGTATTTCATCGCTTCATTGATCTGTACGCTGTTTTGGTGGCCGATGAGCGTGCGGGCCACTTGGTGGTGGCCGGTGAGTGCACAGGCTATTCGGTTCATCGTTTCGCTTCATGTGTTCATCGGCGTTGGATAATCCTCTTAGACTTAGATAATGGCGTTCATCACCTTCTTTTTGTCTCGAGTTGTGTGCGAATACCTATAGGCATTTTTAGACGCTTACAGTTCTTCCAATCAACCACTTAACCTCAATTTACTGTTAAAATTTCTATGAAACCTCAAAAATACCCTCAATTAATTTTATGTGGAAAGCTTCCAGAATATCATAAAGAAAGGTCATGTGGTTTATATGTGAGATTAAGTGAAGGTAGGGGTGTGCACGGTTCGGTCCAAACCGAAAAAACCGATCGAACCGACTGAAAATCAACGGTTCGGTTCGGTTTTAATACTTAGTCGGTTTGGGTCTGGTTAAAATTTTTTCAACCCGAATTGCCTGAACCGACCGCCCATTACCAGCCATACACATTTTAAGTCGAAGTGTCAAACCCGACCCGTCACCCGTGTTCCCTCATGATAAATCCCAAAATCTAACCTAGCTCTCAATTCTCCAAATCTTCACCAACCTCAGAT
>NC_033798.1:106414061-106448515 GCF_001876935.1 Asparagus officinalis | reverse complement strand
TTACCACCCTCCGTCAAGGCACTCCGTCTCCGTATCCTTCTTCTATTACTCTGTCTCCGTCACCACTGTGATCCAAGCAATATTTCCTCAAAAGAGGATCCATACTCCGTCTCCGCCGCCGCTCCAGAGTCCAGCATCATCGCCCTCCGTCAACAACCTCAGATCCAGCCGCCGCCGCTCCAGAGTCCAGCCCTACCGACCTTCGTCAACAACCTCAGATCCAGCCGCCTCGTCGGTGTCCAGCACTACCACCCTCCGTCTCCGTCAGGACCATCACCGCCCTCAAAAGGTATGTAATTTGGTATGGTATAGTGAAGCGAGATTTCTCTCTGGCATGTAATTTGGTGAGAATTTGCTAGGGGTAGGGTTTTGAGGGTTTCTGGAAATAGGTTTTTCAGCGAATTTTGATTTGGTCTAAAATTTTGCTCTTTTGACCACCAAGTCTTGAAGTTTTTGCAAATTTGGGGGCGAATTTTGATTTGGTCTAAAATTTTGCTCTTTTGACCACCAAGTCTTGAAGTTTTTGCAAATTTGGGGTCTGACCTTTACATTTAGTTTGAAGGATTTTGACCACCAAGTCTTGAAGTTTTTGCAAATTTGGGGTCTGACCTTTACATTTAGTTTGAAGGATAAAGGTTGGATTTTTATGAGATTTTCTAATTCATGTTAGCTGATGCATTTTGTTTTCATTTTGTTTTTTTGTTTGTTTGTTAGCTGATGAGTTTCTAGTTGTTTTCGTCGAAAGTTGCCTTCATCATTGATTTCATTAAACTTTAGTCGTTACAAATGAATTCGAATAACAAAGAAATAAAAATTACAACTTTCTTGAAAATAAACGCAAGATCCGTTTATCGTCTCTTGCTTGCGTGGGTCTTTGGCCTGTGACGGGGACGTCGAAATCCGTGGACCACCTGGCAATCAGATCTATTCTGAAAAAAATCGGACAGAGCTTCGCCGATCCGCGGGAGATCTAGAAGCTTGAAGCGCCTATCTCGGCTAAAACGAGATATTTGCTCTTCTTAGGATTACCGGCGAAGCGTAATACTAAGGAACGGACACGAGTGATGAAGAATCTGATGAAGACCTCTCTTCTGTTGAAGCGCTCGACCACTCTTCACTGCAGCAGGGCTTCGCCAACTCCCCAAAAATCCAGATCCTCCAAAAATGAGGCTCAAGGTTGCTATTTATAGGCAATGGGGGCACCTAGGGTGCCTAGACACCCCTGGGGTGTCTAGGAAAAGCCTAGACACCCTTGGGGTGTCTCGGCCGAACCGAGACACCCAAGGGGTGTCTCTTGGCTTTGCCTAGACACCCCGGGTGTCCCAGTTCAGCCCGAGACGCTCCGTCGTGTATATTTGATTGTTTCCGCTGTAGATTCTTCGTCCGAACTCGGATTTGAGTGATTCCAAGTGCGTTGGAAGCTTGACGAAGAGTTATATCCTCTACGATGGTTGGATTATCTGTAGGATGAACGAGACATGAAGGTTATTTCTCTTTTCGTGAACATCGCAGGGTTCCCGATTGGCCCGTGCCTTCGCTATTCCGAAATCCTATCAGCTCACGTAGTTCATCGATTCACTTCAATCGTTCATCGATGTCAATCGAACTCCTGTAGATTGGATCGTGACGTTCATCATCGCTCTTTAACACTGAACCGTTCGTGGAGACCTATAGGCAATTTTCGATGCCTACAGATACCCCCTCCAAAGCGTTCCGGACTCGTTTCTTTTATAGAAGAGGCTGGAATACTTTGGATGTGATTGGTCTAGCCTTTAGTCGGCGTAAGGACCTGTAGTTAGCTTCAACTCTTGGCTCCTTCGATTTTCGGTCTATTCGATGCTTTGACGAATAGCCGAAGTTCTTCCGGCGCTGCGTTTATCGCTTGGCCGTCGTCGGAGTCTCGAGTCTGCAGCTGATGAATTGAGTTTGGCTCGTGTCATTGAGTTGACTTTGAACTACCTCCGTCACATTGTGTTGACTTAGGGTTTCGGATCACAGTATGTTGACTTTTTGCCGCAACGTGTTGACTGGCGTCGACCTAGGGTTACGCGTTGACCGGCGTTGACCCTAGGGTTTCGAACGGCGAATGTTGACTTTTTGTAGCAACGCGCTGAGTGGCGTTGACCTAGGGTTATGCGTTGACCGGCGTTGACCCTAGGGTTTCGAACGTCGAACTTTGACTTTTTATCGCAACGCGTTAACTGTCGTTGACCTGGGGTTACGCATTGACCGACGTTGACCCTAGGGTTTTGGATCGTCGAACGTTGACTCGTGTGGATTTCGAATCATCGAACGTTGACTTTTGGTTGCAACGCGTTGACTGGCGTTGACCTAGGGTTACGCGTTGACCGACGTTGACCCTAGGGTTTCGAATCGTCAATCGTTGACTTGTGTGGATTCCGAATCATCAAACATCGATTTTGGTTGCAACGCGTTGACTGGCGTTGACCTAGGGTTACGCGTTGACTGGCGTTGACCCTAGGGTTTCGAATCGTCAATCGTTGACTCGTGTGGATTCCAAATCATCGAACGTCGATTTTGGTTGCAACGCGTTGACTGGCGTTGACCTAGGGTTACACGTTGACCGGCATTGAGCTTAGGGTTTTGAATCGTCGAACGTTGACTTTTGGTTGCAACGCGTTGACTGGCGTTGACCTAGGGTTACGCGTCGACCGGCGTCGACCCTAGGGTTTCGAATCGTCAAACGTTGACTTTGGTCGCAACGCGTTGACTGGCGTTGACCTAGGGTTACGCATTGACCGGCGTTGATCCTAGGGTTTCGAATCGTCAAACGTTGACTTTGGTCGCAACGCGTTGACTGGCGTTGACCTAGGGTTACGCGTTGACCGGCGTTGACCCTAGGGTTTCGCGCATCGAATGTTGATTGGTGTCGATTTTCATCAAGACATCCAATAATCGACGAAAACGGGCGAATTCGGGCCTACTAGGGCATATATATGGGCGTACGGGGACCAAACGAGATCCGAGACACCCGTGGGTGTCTCAACCCTGGCCGAGACACCCTTCGGCCAAGGCCGAGACACCCTAGGGTGTCTCGGTTCTAGGGCCGAGACACCCCCCCTTTTTGTTTCTTTTGTCTTTCTTTTTTTGTTGTTTCCCCTTTTGTTTTCCCACTTCTTTTCAAATTCAAAAAGATTCCCTCTCCTTCTAAAGCTCTTTCTTCTTCCTCTCATCCTTCCACCATTGTTCCTCTCCAAAACCCATTAACCTCTCTTTAGAATTCGGATTTTGTGTTCACCCCTTGGCCGAAATTTTCTTCTTTCAAGCTTGGGTTCCTCCTTCATCCTCAAGCTCAAGAAAAGCCTCTTGATTTGGTAAGTTCCCCTTTACAAGATCTCTTTTTTTTGACAAGATTGTAGCTTTATGTTTGTAATGGGGGTATGCCATGAATTCATATGCAAAGATCACAACTTTTTGTTCTCATGAGTTAAAAGATAGGCTCTTTAATGATGGGTTGTGGATGCACAAAGCTTTGGGGGGTTTTATGCAAAATTTGCAATATGGCCGAATTTGAGGGGCTTTTGTGCAAAATTGGACTGAAATTTGGGGGCTTTTTATTCAAATGTGGACTAAAATTTGGGATTAGAATTTCGTACCCATTTGGCCAAACTTTGAGAGGTGTTTGTATGCAAAGAAACAATGTTTGTTTGAGGGGTTTATTTGCAAAAAGTAACCCACAAAGTGTAGAGGGGTTTATTTGCAAAAGGGCTGAAATTTAGGGCTGAAATTCCAAAAGTTTAGACCACAACTCAATAACCAAAGTTTTGGTAAAGGCATGTGGGCGTTAAATTGAAATTTGTGAAGGGGTCTATATGCAAAATTGGCTGAATTCTACAAAAGGACTTATTTGTAGAATTAACCAAAGTTGTGGGGTATCGGGGGTGCTATATGATCAGATATGATGACCATGACCCAACTCGAGCGCGTCCTTGACCCGAATTTAGCCTTGAACACGAAGGGTATTTTGGGTATTTCACCAAAGTTCACCGCAGAAGAATGACAATCATTGTTTCGCATGCACGAAATTTGTAGGTTTAATTAGACTTCAACTATAAAATCCTATCTATACATAGGATTTTAATTAAAGTTCTTAATTTCCCTTTTAAATTTCGCGTATGCATATTTTAGATTGTACCTGACTTGCTGCTTTTCGTTGCAGATTTTCAATGTCTCCACGCCGACCTCGACCTCGTAGGAGTCGTTCTCATTCGTAGCACAGCGAGGAAGAGGTTCCCGCGGCATCTTATTCAGCGGCCTCTTTCTTTGGGGGTGAGAATTTATATTTTCTGTATCCCTGATTGACCTCTTCGCGGGTCATGAAGGAAGAACCGACACCCTCCTTCGCGGGGGTTAAGGTTTCAGACTTGTTTTGCTTGGCCAATTCAAGTCTTCTGGTATATTGGGGCAATTTTGTGTCGTCCTACACCTTATAGGTCGGTGTATGTTACCACGTTATTCACGTGATGATGCATACCGTTCTTCCAGTGTAGGACACTCAAAATCGTCTCTCCAATTATTCCGTGAATGAGCTTATCATTCTTCTTATGTGATGGATTTTCTGACTCCACCCTTGTGCTTTATTGCAGTAGAGTTTCCTGCGGGCAGCCTTCCTCCTCATGCCAATACTGGTTGTAGCTGGGAGGCCTTCTCCTCAGCTTCTCTCAGGCAGGCCGTTGGTCCACTCCCTCGGTTTGACAGAGATCGCTCCGATGAATCCTGTCGTTTGATACGGGAAGGAGGGCGTCATTGCTTGCGCCAGCTTATTATGGATGCCTCCTTTACTGCGGATTCTACCTCTACTCAGGCTTTAAAGAAGCCGAGTTTCCTGTTCGGAGATCATGTCGAGGATCCTGCTACGCTGACCCTTACCGAGGAACACTGGCTGACTCTCGACGAAGGGGCTGTCTTGTACATTCCCTGCATTCCGCGTCAATATTCTTTCAGTCACTTGAAGGGACAGGCCGTGGAGCGACAGATGTCTTGGCACCTTACTGATGATGCTGAGCGAGTCCAGTGCGGATATGCCTCTCATCACAAGACTCCTGGTTCTAGCGGGCATCATGATATTCGTGGCCTTCGACCAGGGATCATGGGCCTTGACACTGCACCCCCAGGCGAGGTGTCAGCAGCTGCTCCTACCGTGGGTAATCGTCTGGCTCTTCTGGGGAGGAGGTTACCTCCACCAGAATATAGATGTTATGGTTGGGCTTCCTCACTAGCCAATGGGTGGTGGGCACGCATGACTAGTTTCGTCTTAGCGCGCTGGGAGAGGGATTTGAAGAGTAGTGGATTAGGGCACGCATGACTAGTTTCGTCTTAGCGCGCTGGGAGAGGGATTTGAAGAGTAGTGGATTATATGCACATATACGAGCCACCATGTACGGAATCCCGGTCAGCTGTCGCCATTTCTTGGCGTTGCTAGAGACCTACATGCCTGACAGTAACACCTTCCTGACCAGCGGTGGCGAGTTAGGGTTGGCCTTGCATGGGATGCATTAGGTTTCTGGTCTTCCGATGGGGGATTGCCCATATCAGGAGTACTTTCCCTCGAACCAGCAGTTGGAGTGGTTGAAGAAAGATACTCCCGATATGTATGAAACTCTTTGGGACCTCACTTGTCACTATTATACCTCCTTGGTCCAGACTTCTGCTCTAGCGAAAAGGAAGAGGCAGGTCAGCTTGAAGCAGTTTGCTAGCTATTTGTTCCAGAACTTGGAGGGTAATTCCAGCGATCCCATTCGTGAATTAGATGTGTTGACCCCTACCGCCGTTAATGAGTTGTTGGAGAAGGCTGAGGCTCGTTCTTACACAATTGCTAGCGCTGAGGGAGCTTTTCCTGCGGGAACCAAGTTTCGTTCGTTTCTCTGCCGTGCACAGAAGTCCATCGGGCCCCGGACTCTACTAGCAGGCTACCTTGCTCTCTGGTTGAAGAAATGTGTTGTTCCATACCAGCCTTCAGACGCTCTACCTATCGAGGTGCTCTTCCCTGCAGTTCAGCTAGCTTACGGGAGAGAGCTTTCCCTGCTCCCAGCAATGGTTGCTGGCATCCATTGCGGGCTCAGGTGTCTAGTCAGCAGTTTCACACAGATGGGTTCTGAACCATCGACTGAGCTTATTTGTCCGAAGGTCGAGCTTCCTTACGCATATCTGATGGCGTGGCTCGTTCTCCACCGTCCCGACTTGATGTCGGCGCCCAGCGTTGTTGACATCCCCGTTCCTTTCATGCAACTGTTGGAGAAGAGCAGATGGCTTGGGAACAAATTCAGTGATGTTCAACGAGAGCTTCGAGTCCGTAAGAGCTGGGAGTTCTTCAAGTGTTTTCCTCACTTTTTGGGCTGCACTGGAGCCCATTTTGCTCTTCCTTCATATAGGCGTAAGCCGCTGACCACTTTCCTCAGTTGCAAGTGGTTCCTTTCCGCCTATGAATCCATAGGTGTGAGGAGCCTTTCAGAGTTACAGTCCGAGCACTCGGTCCGGGCTGCTATGATGGCTGCTCGCAGGGCTGAGCTTGCTCAGAAGCGGAGAAAGGGGCATGCCAAATCTCTTCTCACAGATGATGAAGAGCTTCTTCCTACGGGTGACGACGACGAGACCTCCGAGGAAGAATATGTGGATGTAGATACCGACGGAGGAGAACTCGATGCCGGTTTGTCCCGCTTCTTTGATTTTCCCTTCTCCATTCTAATTGGTATAAACGACAGCTCTTGTTTGTTTAATGAAATGACCATTGTCACTTTAGGTAGGACAGTTGACGATCATGAGCCACCAGCTCCTCGTTATACGAGCTCAGGGCCCGACGATCGAGCTCCCACGCACGTTGAGACGTGTGACAAGTCTGTGCATGACCGACCTGTTGGTCCTAGGAGGGTTGGTGCCCCGAAGAGGAAGAAGACCACACATAAACCCCACGACGGTCAGCGTCCTTATGGAGTGGACTTAGGAAGCACTGCCGATGGAGGGGAAGGTAACATTTTATTTTTATTGCTTTAGGGTGATTTACCTTTTGGGATTCGTGACCATGTTTTATGCCTCAGGGTTCTTCGAAGAGGGCGAATTCCCACCGGGTCCGGTATCTCCTGGATCTGATAACATGGATTGCTTTATGCAACAGATGTGCGACGCCCTTCATGACGGGTCTCTGGGCATCAATCTAAACATTGATCTTGGGCAAGTGAATAGTGTTGAGTCCTCCGTCCCGTATTCAGGTATACCTACATCCAATGATACCCTCCTCAATCATGGGGAAGGAAGATCTTCTGTTTTTGCTGCAAGTATTTTTTTTGAGCTTTCCTCATCTTCCAACATTCAGGTTACCCTGCAGATGTCGCGATGGAAAGGCCAGCTGAGGATGGAGCCTATCATGATGTAGGTTTCGAGGAGAGGGGGTGTGCTCCTGTACCAAGCTTCTCGAAACCCGATGCTGGCTGAACAGACTACCCGAGGAACCGAGAGACCATTCTTTGGGAGTGATTCCTTCATAGGTATACATCTGATTCCCTTCATCTTTCCTGATTTGTTGTCTGACTAATGAAGGATTAATATTACAGCGCCAACCATTGGGATTAGCCCAATATCGATTCCTGGCATATCTAGCTTACCTCGGAGTGACGGACTCGCCGGTACGCATACGATTTAGGGATATCGTGCTTTTCTATGTTTATCTGACTTTTGACTAATATATGAGTGCAATCATAGGACCAGCCACCGGGACTGATTCTCTTATGACTCCTGGCATTCCCCAGATACCTACGGATGATGGACCTACAGGTATGTAGATGACCTTATCATCCCAATCCTCCTTATTTGTCTAAATTTTTATTTTGACTAATAAAAAGGTGAAACTATAGGACCAGCTGCTTGGGCCGATACTCTTATGACTCTTGGCATTCCCGCTGCACCTAAGGACGGTGGGATTGCAGGTATGCATACGATCTTCTTGTCCCGACTCTCCTTATTTGTCCAAATTTCCATTTGACTAATATAGGAGTGTAACTATAGGACCGGCCATTGGGCCTGATACTACTACAGTTTCCGGGGCTGAAGGTCTGCATAGAAGTGGCGTCTCCCCGTCCTTGCCGAGTGGTATGAGCAATCTGCCTGCAGGGGTTGATATACCCTCCATGACCACTTCTGCCGCTATCTCAGAGCCTGTCGGACCTCAGCCTGAGGGGACCTCCGTTGGCGTTGGTATGCTCGGAATTTGCCTTTGAATTCCCTTATCGTATTCGATAATCCACTGAACTTCTATGTTGTTGCTTGTAGGATCTCGATCCTCTCTATATGAGCGTGTCCGCGCCCTTTTGGTCGATACTGATCCTGACAGAGATATTTTTCGTACGGACCTCGGCTTCTTCACTGCCTTTTATAACGGCATGATCGAGAAACTTCTTCATAGAGGATACAGTTTCGATCAGTTCAGGCGTTCCTTTTCTCGCCACATGATGATGATGAGGGAAGAAGGATACCCAGAATTGGCCGATTCCTTCACTGCCGATTTCGCTGCCCTGGAGTCAGAGATCCGAGAGTTGAAGGAATTGGAGATTAACGGGGCTTCTTCTTTCGTGTCCTCTCAGCTGGAGCATAGGCTGGCACAGTGGCGCGACCTGAGATCTTCTATCGGATGCGAGCTTCAGTCACACGAGAGCTCCATTGCGCAGCTAATGACTACCGTAGCGAGGAAAGACACAGATAGAGCTGAGCTACTCCGCTCCTTGGACTCGAGTCGCGAGGAAGTGACCAGGCTGAAAGAGGCCTTGAAGCGCGCCGAGGAATCTGTTACTCTTATTGCAGATGACCTGGCTGGATTAGAATGTTCTCGTGAACAGGCACTCGAGAGGCTAGGGTCCACCCAGGAGAGACTGATGAAGCTGAAGAGTGAAGCCGCGGAGATTTTGAGCAGTTCTGAAGAATCTGCTCGAGCTGATCTGCAGGCAGAACTCGAGCGGAGTTATGTAGATAGACTCCTTAGTTTAAAGTCTCATATCCTCGACCGCCAACTGCCTTCGGGCTAACGAGCTTTTTATTGTATGCTTTTGACTCGATCTATTAATAGAGACTCCGCATTTGCTTCTTTTGTGATCTTTCTGTATTTATTCTGAATGACAAGGTTTATGGGATTTTTGGCAAACCCCCAACCATCAACGGGTTTTAAATGTCTTTACCGATTACCGTTTGAAATAGGACTAGCATGTGAATTATTAAACCCATCTCACATGTAACGTTGTGCTAAGAAAATGTGACGTTACGCTAAAAGAGTTAACCCTTTTAGTGCTACGATATTGAATACGTAGACTTTGTCTTTCTCACGGGAATAGACTATCCGGCAACGCGTGTTAGGCGCTGACTTATCCTTACTTAGGATTCAGGATAAAAATCCCCAGACTGGAATTCTGGTGTCTTCTTCACTCGGTAAAAGACTAAACCGGCAACGCGTGTTAGGCGTTGACTTATCCCTACTTAGGATTCGGGATAAAATTCCCCGTACGCGTGAAGCACGGATTATGGTGTTATTAATAACACCTTGCCACAATGTCGAATATGTGGGCTTTTGCCCCTTTTTTATGGTTAAGGACTAACCAGCAGCGCGTATTAGGTGCTGACTCATCCCTCCTTAGGCTTCGGGATGAAATTCCCCAGACTGGAATTCTGGTGTCTTTTTCAATCGGTAAAAGACTAAACCGGCAACGCGTGTTAGGCGTTGACTTATCCCTACTTAGGATTCGGGATAAAATTCCCCGTGCGCGTGAAGCACGGATTATGGTGTTATTAATAACACCTTGCCACAATGTCGAATATGTGGGCTTTTGCCCCTTTTTTACGGTTAAGGACTAACCGGCAACGCGTATTAGGTGCTGACTCATCCCTCCTTAGGCTTCGGGATGAAATTCCCCAGACTGGAATTCTGGTGTCTTTTTCAATCGGCGAAAGACTAAACCGGCAACGCGTATTAGGCGTTGACTCATCCCTACTTAGGCTTCGGGATAAAATTCCCCGTGCACCAAGTGCGCGGATTGGAAGTTGAGAGTTGTGTCAAATGGGAGAGGAAGAATTTTATATAGGAAGAATTTTATATTCTACCTACAGCTGGAAAGGAAACTCGAGGTGGGATCTCCACCCCCAGAATCCAGAAAGATGAAACTAAGAGTGGGATCTCCACTCCGAGAATCGGAGAGGTTCGAACGACCCTAACTTTTATAGGATTGGTCATTTGAACCCAAAGAATCCCTCATTCATTGAGGAGAAAACCCAATTTCAACCCTAACTTTTATAGGTTTGGTGGAAAAGGGGAAAAGATGGAAGTCTTTCGTTTATCGAAAGGGATAACTCAATCTTAGTCCTAATTATCTGCAGGTTTGACTAAGTGAAGTTGGAGACAATCCTAACTTTTATAGGTTTGATTGCTCAATTGAAAGTGGACCTCTCGTTCATGAAAAGAATCGAGAGTGGAATTTGGCTTTGGCCCTAACTTTTATAGGTTTGACCTAAAAGCAAAGAAAGTGGAATACAGGTAGCAAAGAAAGTGCCAACTCGTATTATCACTCAAAGGAAGACTTTAATGCTAGGTGATTAGGACTTAGCATGTTGAGTCTGAGAAATGCCAACGACGGGCAGATGGAAATGTTGGTGGACCCACTGTCGTTTAATTTGATCAACGGATGGTTTGGTGAGGAAAGATTAACCTATCAGAGGATTGGATCTCATCTCACAAAAATAACTCATAAGAGTTAGAGAATTTTGATAATAATAAGAAACATTCTGACATTCGGAGTTCGAATGTGGATTTCTTATTCATCAGTACTACAATGATTGGGTTATCCCTAAGAATACCCCTGTGGTATTCTTTCGGGAACTTCCCGATGCATTGGTAAAACTCAATATGCTGTTGAGCTTCCAGGCGCTTTTCATCGAGCCTCTCGAGTTCTTCGAGGCGTTTCTGATGTTGTTCTTCGGTCGTCATCTGGGTTGCAAGAGCGATCCGAAGAGACGGAATTTGGATTTCCAAAGGGAGAACGGCTTCACATCCGTATACCAGTGAATACGGGGTTGCTCCCGTCGGTGTGCGCACCGTGGTCCGATAGGCCCATAGAGCCGCGCCGAGCTTGTCATCCCAATCCCGTTTATTGGTTTTCACGATTTTTGACAAGAGCTTTATGATAGTCTTGTTGAAAGCTTCAGCTAATCCATTTGCTGTGGGATTATAAGCCGTTGACGAGATGTCCTGAATTTTGAATTTTTCGCAGAACCTTATGAAGGCGTTGCTGACAAACTGAGGACCGTTGTCATGTATGATTCGTCTTGGTACACCATGTCGGTAGATGATATGGTGCTTGATGAATGCAATGACATTGCTCGTTTTAACTTCTCTGAGTGGAACTGCCTCAGCCCATTTGGAGAAGTAATCGGTAATTGCCAGGATGAACCGGTCACCTTTGACTGATGGGGGATTTATAGGACCAACAATGTCCATTCCCCATGTCTCAAACGGCCATGACGTAATCGAAGGATGCAGATGCTCCGGAGGTTGGTGCATATAATTTGCATGTATTTGACATGCATCACACTTTCGGGCATACGTGATTGCATCACTCATCATGGAAGGCCAAAAATACCCCATTCTTCTGATGCGATCATAAAGCTTGGGGCCAGGTTGGTGCGCGCCACACTCCCCTTCATGCGCCTCCCTAAGGACTTCTTCAGCCTCTCTAGTCGATAAGCAACGCAATAGCAAACCATCGTACCCCCTGCGATATAATGTTCGATTCTCCGTGTTATAGTAGAATCTTGGTGCTCTTCGTCTGATTGACTCTCTTTCCTTCACATCTTCCGGCAAGATTCCATGTAAGACGTAGTCGATGATGGGGAAACGCCAATCTCGTGGTTCGAACTCGACTTGAGTAGCGTGCACCTCTTGAACTTCTTCTTCCTTGGCATCTTCATCGTGAAGCGGCACTAGGAGTTGGTGAGTTCTTACCGTAACAAACTGCTCTGCTTCGGGAGGTTGTGCCAGAGATACGGCCAATGCTGCTAACGCGTCTGCATAGGTATTCTGTAGCCGTGGAATATGTTCGATAAAGAATCCTTCGAATGATTCCGCCATCTCCACTGCCATCTTATGGTATGATATTAAATCTTGGCTTCGAACCTCGTACTCTCCTTGAACTTGTTTGACTATCAGTTGAGAATCGCCGAAGGCTTCGAGATACTCCACCCCCAGTTCTTTAGCAAAACTGAGTCCTATAATCAAGGCGTCATACTCTGCTACATTATTCGAGCATGGCTCGGTTAACGAGTAGGCTCGAGGCATCACATGTTTTCCTGGGGAAACTAAAACTACTCCAACTCCGGAGGAGATCTTAGAACTTCCAGGAGCACTTGCTACGTTAGTTGCTCGCGAAGCGCCATCGAAGTACAAACGCCATACTTGTTGGTGCGAAGTCGCATTGACTTCGTGGGCTTCATCGGGTAGGTCGTCATATATCTCGGCGGTATCCGTAGTTGGATTGTCTGCCAGGAGATCACAGATGGCCTGTCCTTTTACCGACTTCTGTTGCTTGAAATGCAAGTCGTATTGGGACAAGAGTAAGGCCCATTTTGCTAATCGCCAGCTCATGGAAGCTGGTTGAGTCATGAATACTCGAACCGGATTAACTTTAGAGATGACATAAATGGTCTGCCCGACCAGATAATGTCGCATCTTCTGAATAGCAAACACCAAAGCGAGACATTCTCTTTCAATCATAGGATATCGAGATTCAGCGCCTACCATGGTTCGGCTTAAATAATAAACAGCCTGCTCATGACCGTTATCATCATCTTGTGCAAGTAATGCACTTAATGAGTGGCTCGTCGCCTTGACATAAATCAAGAACGGTTTGCCCGATTTCGGTGCGACGAGTACAGGAGGTTTTGAGAGATATTCTTTAATACTCTCGAATGCCTTTTGACAAGCGTCATCCCATACAAATGACACGCCCTTCTTTGTGAGCTTGGAGAATGGTTGGCATTTTCCTGAGAGGTTCGAGATGAACCGGCGGATGTAAGCCAACCGCCCCTGCAATCCTCTGAGCTCCCTGAGGTTTCTCGGAGGCTGCAATTCATTAATCGCCTTTACCTTATCAGGATCGATGTGAATACCTTTGGTGGTAACGATGAACCCAAGGAACTTAGCACTGGACATTCCGAGGAAAGACTTGGTAGGATTCATCTTCAACTGATGGGCTCGCATTAAGTCGAACATGGTCTTTAAGTCTTTGATGTGATCCTTTTTATCACGATTCCCTAATGAAGCCAGAGTCGACAAGCTTTTTAACTTCGGCTTCGATTGCTTCCATCATTTGCGGACGAAACCGTCTTTGTTGTTGTTTGACAGGTTTGACATCCGACTTAATATTGAGACGATGGACTGCTACGTTTGGATCGAGCCCTGGCATGTCTTCATAATTCCAGGCGAACACATCGATGTACTCCCTGATAAGAGAGATCAACTCTTCTTTCTCTTCGGGTAGGAGACTGTCGCTAATGAATATCGGCTTCGGATTTTCCTCACTTCCCATATTCACTTGGACTACTTGATCTTCGGTAGGAGGTTCTCTTTGTTCGAATCTATCACCGTACTGCATGTTTAAGTGATGAACCCATGGATCTTCCCATGTCGGCATCTGGTCGTCTTCCTCTATTGTGGTAGGATCGACTGTAACCATGTTCGACATTAACTTTTTGAACATTTCACCAAGGCTAGCGTCGGAACCCCAAGCCGAAGAGTCAGAAGAGTATCCTTTTCTAGCCTTGTTAGCCATTTGATCGATGACTTGCCAGCAACATTCATCGTCGGATGAGGAGACATAACCAAGACCTCTTTTATGGCGATAATAATCATCGGGTTTTCCCTTCGGTACATAGGTCATTCGAGGTGGAACTCGTGGACCTCGACCAAAGCAAAGGCCCTCTCCTAGCGTGAAATCATATCCATACATTTCCATCATATTGCGCGCTTTCGCATCATATCTAAATAGATGAGGGGCAGGTTTATCCTCATCGTCTTCTTCTTCTAAGAAGTGATCGGGTATCGGAGCTTCTTTTCCTTTGCCGTAGACGACTTCTTTTCCACTCCATGTTCCCGCAGGGATGACAAGCGTCGCTCCGCATGGATCTTGTACCTGTTTTTTCGTCAGACAAAATGATTGAAGTGGCATATACAAGTCAGGGTTATCATATAGCTCTTTAGTGACATTATCAAGACACATCGAGTACTCTAAATCATCGTTTATTGATAGTTCTTCGGCAAGTTGCCAATTACAACTACTTTCCGATGATTCATCATCGTCAAGATTGATTACAATGGGTACAATGTCATTAAGTACAAAACCACCATCATAATCAAACCCGGATTCGGTATCAGCTTAATCTCCGCTGTCCATTCCTTGGGCCGGTGATTCAGTATCGGATTCAGCGCCGTATAGAAGGGAATCAGTGAAATAGTTCTCCAATCCCTTAAACGATTGCTTATCCGCAACCACCGTCTTGACTTCATTATTCGAGTCCACGTACTTGAGGCATTGATGCAGAGTTGACGGGACTATAAGGTTACCGTGGATCCAAGGTCGACCCAACAGTAAGTTATAGGACGTTTCTGCGTCAATCACATAGCAGGTAACTTCTGATTTTAAATCCCTGATCTGGCATTTGATTCGAATCTTCCCCAAGGGTCTAGACCCGCTGGTGTTGAATCCATAAATCGTAGTGCCGGTGGAGGCTAGTTTTCTCGTCGGGATTCCGAGATGATGCATCAATCGGAATGGCATGATGCTAACAGCAGAACCCGGATCAACTTGGATCCGGTTGACCATGCTGGAGCCAATGTGCCCTGTGAAATACAAAGGCCGATCATGCTTTGAGTTCTTCGTCTGCATGTCTTCTTTGGTAAAAGAGATGCATGGAAAATGATGTGCCGCGAGATTGCAGTGTTGAGCTGACGGCTCTGGTCCCTCAGGAGATGGCTTGATTCGAGTTAAGAAGGCTTCAGAGTCGCTCAAGGCTTCTTGTAATGCTTTCCTTGTATCCTTGGAAAGACGCAACAGCTCGTACAGGGTTATCCTAGCCGGGATATTGGCCAACTGCGCCATGATGTCAAAATGGGGCGGATTGCTTGCATCTCCCGGTTTGTCTCTCCCAATCGGATGATTGAATCGAGACTGGCTCGGGTTTTGGGTTTCTTGACGCTTTCCCTTTCTCCTTTTGCTGGACCTTCTCCGTAGCTACAGGTGCTTGGGGAGTTGCTGCAATTCCCAGTTCTGCCAATATCTTAGAAGGAGCGGTTTTGGTGCCCAATTGCTCGGAAGCATCCGGGTACTTGTAGTGATACTCATTCCCATTTCGGGTTGCAAAGGCCTCCTGTTCATCTTCAGAAAGCGGGAAGGCGGGAATTTCTTCGTCATCTTCTCCTGGAATAGCAGAAGCTTCATAACAAGATTTACCTTTTCCTTTTGACCTCCTCTTAGAGGAGGCTCCAGTCCATTGTTCGTCTTCGATCAAGTCTGGATGCACCCAAAGAATCACACCATTCGGGGTTGAGTGTGGCACAAGTCCTTTCTGGCGCTGTTTGTGAGGGTCATCGTTCACCGTCTTTACTGCTACATTTATTACTGGCTCATGCTGGAACCAGTTCAAGGGAACATATCCGAAGCTAATGGATACTGCATTCGCACCCACTTTCTTCTCCTTGGATTGCTTCATAGTGATGACCCCGACATCGATCAGAGCTTGAATCTTATCTTTAAGGGCATAGCATACCTTGGTAGGATGATGCACCACTCTGTGAAATACGCAGTATTTTGGATCATTGATTCTCTTAGCATCCTCCTGATCCCGGACTGGAGGCAACTTGATCTTGTTGTTCTCGATAAGGTATTTAAAAATGCTGGGAACTTCATCCTCTTTGAATGAATAGACTTTTGGAAACTTCGGGTATGAGGCTTTTGGCTTTTGGGGCTGCTGTTGCCATCTTGATTGATGATGCGCCTTTTGCTGCTGCTGTTGCGGTTGCGCTTGCACCTCGAACGTTTGATTCGCGTCCACGGCATTTGCATGTGCTTTTCCTTTACCCCTAGGGACAAAGTTTGGTTGCGGAGCATTATTTGCTATTTGACCCCTTTCCGCCTTCTTCCTTTTGAGGAATCGTTCGGCTCATTCTCCTCACACCTTCAAATCCTTCCAGGTCTTTGGCGGTGCTATTCCCATGGCTTCGAGGATGTCCAATGAAAGATTATTATGACAAGTCTCGAGGATAAAATCTTCGCTGACCGGATCCCTGCAGTTCATTGCTTTGTTTCGGAATCTCTTCACGAAATTTTTAACCGTCTCACCATTCTTCTGCTTCTCATCGAATAGTGTACCGATTGAGATTTCGGTGTCGTCATCGAAGAAGTTTGTCAGAAACATATCTTCCATGTCGTCCCAAGTCCTCCATGAAATCTCGGCGACGATACCAATCGAAGGCCGCTCCGCGAAGAGTGCCAACGAACGACCGTACCATCAAGGGCTCATTCCCGGAGATTATTCCTAAGTGGGACTTAAAATATATTAAGTGTTGGGTAGGGGAACCCTTTCCATCAAACGGCGTAAAGTTGATTAAATTAAACTTTGCCGGATACGGAATTGATTCCCACTCCCTTGGGTATGGACATGGTATGCCTGACCTCTTCACTTCTTGAGCATTCATCAACGCGTTGATTTTGCTCTCCAAGTCCTTCATCTTCTTGTCTTCGCTCGTACCTGTCTTCGAGTGGCTTCGGGGAGAGGTAACGTGGTCCTCCTTCGTATTATCATCCGAGGGACCGCCCCCGTTATTGTTGTTGACGGGAGGGATATTCATGTTGGCGTTATCTTCTTCCCGTTCATTCTCCTCTTGATTCGGATTATTACGACGACTGGGTTCTCCTTGGTGAGTTGTTAGTGCCGCGATTTGCTGGTCATGCATTTCTCTCATCTGCTACATGGCCATCTCCATCTCGAACTTGAAAGCTTCCTTCTGTCTAGCCAGGGCATCCTCGAGCATCTTGGTTACTTGTTCGGCGCTGATCATGAGAGACTCGTAAGGTTGCCCCGCACTAGATGCCGTGTCATCGGATGCTATAGCCGAGCAGGAGTCTGAATCAGCATCTGACGCCTCCTCTTCTGAAGGAAGTCCTTTCTGCATTCTTTGGTAATCCTTTCGCCTATTGATCCCTGACCGCAATCGAGTCATGCACTGGGACACTTCGGCAAGTTGGTCTGAGCCAGAGGGTCGTGTCGATTTGCCTCTGCCAGTCACATTAACAGACACTTCTAGGAATTCGTCCTCTTGGCGAACGAACTTCTTCCCACGAAAATGCCTTGGCTTGGAAATCCTCTCGAATACCGAGACTCTCTTTGGGTTTTTAGAACAACAACATTCTGATAACACCGCCCTGATGATATTGGCACACGGATAGTGAGAATCTGTGTCTCTGGCGTTTCTCTTCCGAGACTTATCCATACCCCCAGCTCTATAATACAACTCATCAGTTTGATAATTGGAGCAACCCATAGAGTGTTGGCATGACTTCCCAGGTATAACACAATCATCATCAGACGAATGTGTTTCCCTCTGGGGATATGACGCTTTATTAGCGTTTTCAAAAGTCGCTCGTTCAAGTCTACGCTTTTGCGAGCGTAAAAACTTAACGGGCTCTTGAACTTCGACACGCGACCCGATGCGGTCGGCAATAGGGGTTTTCCCTTTGTTATCTTTCTTGGGGGGATTAGCACGACCCCCAGTCGGGTTTATCATTTGGGGACCTTTCAACAGACCCAATCGCTCCTTGATAGGTGTTTTACCTCGATTCTCCGGTAAGGGACCGAGGCGACCTTTCAAAGGAACTCTGGATCTTGAAGGATCTATGTTCTTACCTGACTCCGCCGGAGGTGCAGGGGCAAGGGGAACGGGATCTGGACTTGATGAAGGTTGGACGACAATATCGTCCGCTCTTGTCTTAGGCGCCGGCTTTGCCTTTAGCACCCACATCTGCTTGTGTTTTGACGGATTCTCGACCGCCTTTTCTTTCTGCATCTCCTCCGCTTTCTGCAGGAGAGCTCGGGCATGTGCAAGCAACGCGCGGCGTTTCTTGATTCGCTCTTCGAGGGTTGAGCGAGTCCTCGTGACACGAACCCAATCGCTCGTTTCTGCCTTAGAGGAGGAGGTGGTCATGCGCCGTTGTTGCTCTTGGCGCCGTCTGGACTTCAGATCTTCATTGTAGCGGATCCCGTCCATCGATTCCGCGGCCTTGGCCAGTTGTCGTGCAAGGCGTTGGCGCCGTCTTTGGCGCACCCTCTTTGACACAGCTGGAGCACCTTCGACAGTCGCCTTTGTGGCGGAAGGGAGATCTGGATCTGCAGCCTCGACCACGTTGGACGACGCGGGGACGTCGCGTGGTGCGGGTGCAGCAGCGGCAACGGGATCTTGGATCTTAGAGCCGGAGGTCCCGCGAGCATTTCTGGAAGATGAAGTCTTCCTACGCCTGTTTGGAGAGGCGGATCTGGAGGAGGAGGAAGAGAGGTACTCTTCAAACTTCTGTTGATCGAACTCGTATTCGATCTCTTCATTCACCCGGATCTTGAATGTCGGTTGCGTCACGACGGCCTCGGCAGCGAGGCCGTTGGCTCCCACTGTGGTCGCCAGTTTATTTTCGTCGAAAGTTGCCTTCATCATTGATTTCATTAAACTTTAGTCGTTACAAATGAATTCGAATAACAAAGAAATAAAAATTACAACTCTCTTGAAAATAAACGCAAGATCCGTTTATCGTCTCTTGCTTGCGTGGGTCTTTGGCCTGTGACGGGGACGTCGATATCCGTGGACCATCTGGCAATCAGATCTATTCCGAAAAAAATCGGACAGAGCTTCGTCGATCTGCGGGAGATCTAGAAGCTTGAAGCGCCTATCTCGGCTAAAACGAGATATTTGCTCTTCTTAGGATTACCGGCGAAGGGTAATACTAAGGAACGGACACGGGTGATGAAGAATCTGATGAAGACCTCTCTTCTGTTGAAGCGCTCGACCACTCTTCACTGCAGCAGGGCTTCGCCAACTCCCCAAAAATCCAGATCCTCCAAAAATGAGGCTCAAGGTTGCTATTTATAGGCAATGGGGGCACCTAGGGTGCCTAGACACCCCTGGGGTGTCTAGGAAAAGCCTAGACACCCTTGGGGTGTCTCGGCCAAGCCGAGACACCCCTGGGGTGTCTTGGCTTTGCCTAGACACCCCGGGTGTCCCAGTTCAGCCCGAGACGCTCCGTCGTGTATATTTGATTGTTTCTGCTGTAGATTCTTCGTTCGAACTCGGATTTGAGTGATTCCAAGTGCGTTGGAAGCTTGACGAAGAGTTCTATCCTCTCCGATGGTTGGATTATCTGTAGGATGAACGATACATGAAGGTCATTGCTCTTTTCGTGAACATCGCAGGGTTCCCGATTGGCCCGTGCCTTCGCTATTCCGAAATCCTATCAGCTCACGTAGTTCATCGATTCACTTCAATCGTTCATCAATGTCAATCGAACTCCTGTGGATCGGATCGTGACGTTCATCGTCGCTCTTTAACACTAAACCGTTCGTGGAGACCTATAGGCAATTTTCGATGCCTACACGTTCATCGTCGCTCTTTAACACTAAACCGTTCGTGGAGACCTATAGGCAATTTTCGATGCCTACACTAGTACGTGCTGTTATATGAACAAAGGCAACCTAGCTTTGTGATTGCTTACAAAAAATCAATGTCGACAACTTGCTGTTGTGTTTATTTGCTTGGATGCCTAGTTTTTTGATGAGTTTCAATACGGCTTATTTCATGATGTTATATGAACAAAGACAACCTAGCTTTGCGATTGCTTACAAAAAATCAATGTCGACAACTTGCTGTTGTATTTATTTGCTTGGATGCCTAACTTTTTGATGAGTTTCAATACGGCTTATTTCATGATGTTATATGAACAAAGGCAACCTAGCTTTGTGATTGCTTACAAAAAATCAATGTCGACAACTTGCTGTTGTGTTTATTTGCTTGGAACAAAAAATCAATGTCGACAACTTGCTGTTGTGTTTATTTGCTTGGATGCCTAGCTTTTTGATGAGTTTCAATACGGCTTATTTCATGATGTTATATGAACAAAGACAATCTAGCTTTGTGATTGCTTACAAAAAATCAATGTCGACAACTTACTGCTGTATTTATTTGCTTGGATGCCTGGATATAAACTCTTGGGACAAGTAATATCTGTGCCTTTGATTGTTATACTTGATGAAGTTAGAACCTAACAAACTGAACCGCCGCATCGAACCGACTTGCAACGGTTCGGTTCGGTTTTGAATTGTAGGCGGTTCGGTTCGGTTGTTCAAATTTTGGTAAAAACCGACCCGAACCGAACCGTGCACACCCCTAAGTGAAGGTATTGTTTGAGATTTTTTAAAAAAATAGCAGCAAAGTGGGTTGTGATTGATCGAAGAGAAATTAATTTTTATAGATAGTTTAGCCATAAATTGAAAATGTAAGATGATTTATGTAACTTAACCCTGAATAACTCTTAACTATATAAATTTATTGAACATTTTAATCCTACGACGGTTTAACTTTATAAAGTAGAGGTACGTTATTATGACAAATTATGCTCCCCTTGTGACATTGACGAAGTTTTTTGAAGCGAGTAAAAGGCACAAAGGTAGTTAAACAATGACATTTATATAGATAATGACATCTATATGGATACCCCTGGAGTTGTAAAGGAAATGGAGACAATAGCGCATGTGATATGATTGTTGAGGAATTTTAGTCCCCCTGCGTATTACGATCTCCGCAACTCGGAAGCCAACTCAAAATTAACAAAATATAAAATAACCACAATAAAAAAGAAAAAACATTGAGATTTACATGGTTCAGTCGACTAACTTCGACCTACGTCCACGGGCAACAATACGAGAAATCCACTATATATCAGGGAGAACTACAAGATGAACCACTTAACTCTCGTCTCTCAATCTCTCAACCTCACATACATAATCAACTCTCATATTCTCTCCAAAACTCATTCCTTACAATCTTTTGAACGGACAAAGACTGTGAAACCCTCTCCAAATGATGTAATCTTTTGCACGGACAAAGACTACAAAACCCTCGCCTCTTGCACAATATTCTTGAATTAGGTTACGTCCACTGCTAACCCTAGATTACAAGAATATTGGTTCTCTCTCATCTGCTTGGTTTTTCCTCCAACAATAGAAGAATATATATAGGGAAACCAAAACCCTATTGTCTAGCCAAACTTCCTAATTAGAATGAGATTCAAACTCTTAATCATGATGAGATTCAATCTCCTAATCACGGTAGATCTCTAACCCTATCTAATTTTCATGAAGTTATACAGAGAATTAAAGACACAATCTCAACAATCTTCATATTGGATTTGATTCCCAAACTCCCTTAAATATATATCATCATCATCTTGAAACTTTGCCTCTCCTGCTAGCGTCTTCTATTCATTTCGCACTTCAAATCAAAGCACCCGCACTCTAACTAGATGCCCCTATGACCCTCACTTTTATCTGTCTCGTTGTGGCGCCTCCACCTCTCTTGTTTACACTAAGAGATCTTCACCACCTCTGACATTAGAAGTAAATCAACCATGCTTATCCTCCCAAACTGAACTTGACAATAGCCTTCCCCCACTTGTTGTCCTCGTACTCTACCTGCATCGCTCGTCTTGAATCATATTGGAACATCTCTCCTACTCTATACTACGAGCCAGATGTCTCCATCTCCTCCATCACTTAGCTTGGACCGAATATGAGTGCTCATCGTCTTCAAGTACAATATCACAATCTCCATCAACATGTGTGTCACTCAGTTGTGCTTGCTTCTAAGCTCTAGCTACCTAATCTGGCACTGTCCTCATCGAGTCTATATACCAATTAATTACTGCTCCCGATGACTCTGAATAATTATATGCTAACAACTCTACTGCTATAATCACATCTGATTCTCTAGGACAGTCTCATCTGTCGCATATTCGTTGAGGATCGGCTAACCCGGCTTGGGGCATTGCAGTTGCTCCCACTGACCCAGTGATAAGGGCAATGGCTCTATCCGTGTCAGGAATAGTCGCCGGCACGATCGACACCGCGGTCGTTTGTAGAACGGACCTATCCAGCAGAACCTCAAAGCAACGAGAGCCTGCAAATTTCTTAATCAACTCCAGATCGACATTTTCTTCTTTGGATAACGCCCTCTTGACGAGTGCATCCCTCCGGATCTCAGGCCAATTGGAACAACTCATCTCCAAATCATCCCCGGCCACCCATACAAACTTCTCATTCCATTCCTTGTGGGGATCTGGGAGGTCTACGATCAACTTGAATAATCCTGACATCTGAAAGTAGTAGTGGGGCTCCTTCTGACTTGCCTTTAAAACCACAAAATAAGCAAAGAGCTTCGTTGTGGGTTTGATGGTTGTAGGCTGTCTAAAAAATCATAATAGATAGTTGATCCCCATCAAGCTTCAATGATGAAAGTTACAATCAGATGATTTTCATGCCAACAAATACAAGCTGCAAATGGAGGACTTTTTACATAGATCGAGAAGAGTTACAATTCAACGACACTTCCGACAACTGATGAAAACTCTATTCAGTGGTCTTCACAATCAACAGTGAGAGTTATAATCTGACGATTTTCACACCCCACAATAGCTAAAGCGAGGATTACTGAACAACGGTCCTTGCAACGCTCTACAGAAGAGGTTATAAGTCAACCAACCCCTTCTAAAACGCGGAATTCATCCCCGCGTTATGATTCTTGAAATGCAGGTGACCCCCGCGTTTCCAAGCTGCAACAAACAAAATACGAGCAACCCTCACGTTTTTGACTTTTAGTCAACACCCAACTCCGCGTCTCAATTCTAAGACGCGAAGTTAGGGTCCTGAACGCCAAATTGGGCGTTTGACTTATTCAAATATGAGTCGAACAGTTGTAGAACCGATTCCCCCACGATTTGAGGGATTTTCGCCCACTTATGAGTGGATTTAGGGGTTGGTTACACCCCTTATCCTCCTATAAATAACCACCTTACTCAACCAAGTAAGGGGTTGAAGATTTTGAAGATCAAAACCGTACGGAGTTCAGATCGAGAGAGAGGTTCGACTAGATTTCGAAGATCAAATCATCTCCGAAATCAGTAGAGTTCTTGGCAGTTAAAAGATCGGATTCTTCAGCAACAAACAAATCTATTTGGCTTTTTAACCGATTATTCAGTTCTAACAACTCTTTTCACAGAGTTCTAGCTCGTCCTGAGTTCTGAAACTCACTAGGAGTTATTCATCAAATTTACCACAGAAATTCATTGTTCCCACGAGATACAAGACGGTCAGATCGTCAACGGAAAGCAAATTCGACGCAAGCATTCGAAGGAGGCACTCAATCGCTACCTTGAAGGACCCAGTTTTAAACAAAGGGGAGAGTCTAGATCAATTCTTCTCTCTTTTGTAATCAGGAAATCCAATTATAATTGAGATCGAGGGAATACAAATCAGCTTTTCTTTCAGTACTTTTATTACAAATTTTCCACAAACAATGGCCAACCACTTGCATATGACCGCGAAAGCCACATCAATGGCTATGGTGTTCGGCTTCATTTGTGCCGACGAAACCCCCAAATCCTTGAATAAGTGCTTCAAGAATGGAGGCAGGGGTAATCTCAAGCCGCACTCCAAAGGGTTCAGATAGAGGGTGTAGGCATATAAAATTGCTTATAGGTACCCTAGCACAGCTCGGCACAAACCGACGAACCAACGAGGCGACGAGATCGACGAATCGCACGTAAGCCACAGAATACATCCATCCGCACTTGGAATCAAGCCAAGTGTTGAAGAGTCAACGAGTCATCACGATCGAATCAAGATCAGTTTCGGACTCGAACTCAGAAGTGGATTTACTGCCTAATCAGAATCCGGATTTACTGCCAAATCAGATCAACAAAATCAGAGTCTAATTCAACCGAATCACGGACAGAACCGAGAAACGGATACAGCGCAAAACGATGGAAAACAACCGCCTAAGGGGGCTCGGCCCAGTCCGAGCCACCCATAGGTGGGCCGCACTGTTCATACGCGGCAAGTAAAGAGCTATAAATAGGCTAGGCATTGTTCAGTTTTCAAAAGGTTGGAAAAATTTGGATGAGGCGAAGGCCTGCTGGGATGTGGAGACCAAGATCTAAAAAAAATCTCAACATTTGGGAACTTCGAGGACTTGCTCATGGTCAGATCTGTGCTCGCGCACGCTCAACGCCAAATAAGCAGGTGTCGAGGAGGATCGGATCTCAGATCTATGCAGACGTACTCCCGGATCTAGCTTGGTGCTTAGATGCCCCGAGACTTGACGAGTTGTTTCCTTGGTGAATCAATCCTCCCCGGCTATTATTTTCCTCTTCGTGGGGATAATACCCGTCGACTGCTTAGATCTGACTCGTATCTAGATCTCGCGTGGTCCAGCGGATAAACCCCCGGCGGCAGGCAAAGAAACCCACACAAGCGAGGCGACTGCAAAAAGGAAGGCTCGTGATTTGTTCGACAAAAAGGAGAAAGTTATAATCTTTGAATTTATGTTTCTTTGATTTCAATTGTAAGCGGATCTTATAAAAAGACGCGGATCTTTGTAACCCAAAAAGTTGTTATTTAAGATGGCGAATGGAAACCCCCCGCCCGCCCCCCCCCCCCCCGCGCAATAACAAAGAAAGACACGATTTTTCCGCGGAGGAACAATCTGCGAGCCCAGTGGGAGCCGCCGGATCTCGCTACCGAAGATGCGATGCGTGCAGGTCCCCGCGGATCTCAATCCCGCGGTCCGAGGAGGGAGGTCGAATACGAGTTCGACCAGCCAGAAAGTTCGAGAATCTTGTCCGTCCTCGGTCGCGATCAAACGGCCCCCGCAAGTCATAGAAATGCCCAGAAGATTCTCCTGCGCAGGAGAAAGGTTACGTTGGTATGAAGAAGTCGAAGCCCACGCAAAGAAGATCTCGCCGCCGTTTTGATGCCAAATTCGCATCGGGTGAGATTCCTCCAGTTTCAACCAGGTCAGATCTGGCTCTGGCCAACTCTTCTGCCACAAGGTGGCGTGGTGACTCTCTCGAAGAGAGCCCGCCAAAGGCAACGTCAACGCCTTGCGAAACAATTCACAAAGGCAATGGAATATGTAGACGGGATCCGCTACAACACGGATCTGAAGAACAGAAGAGACAAACAGCCTCAACAACAGATGAACGGTGGTTCCTCCAAGCCGCCAATAATGGAATGGGTCCGTGTCAAACGGAACCGATCGACGCTGGAGGAGTGCATTCGCAAGCGCCGCGCACTATCAGCGCAGGTACGGGCTCAAACTGAAGAAGCCCGTAGAAAGCTGCAGAAAGAGGTAGCCAAGAAGCCGCCACCAACTCGCAAAGTTTGGAGGCCGAAGTCTGAAGCGGCGGTTCAGACCAAAAAGCAGCAACTGCAGGAGCAACAACTACAGCCTCCGAAAGTTCAACCTCCGGCGAATCAATCCAGACCGCCGATGATTTTCACAACTGCTCCGGGAGATCCCACAGGACCATCCCAGAAAAGGAAGAAGCCAGTCTTGGAGCGCCTCGGTCCGATTCCCGACGAGAGAGACAAAGCTCCTGTTCAAGATCGTTTGGGCCCGATGAGAAAGCCCCGGACGACGCAACATGCTGGGGGTCGCCGTCACCTTCAACATGACAAAGAGACCAGAGCAGTCATGCGCACCAGATTGCGCATTGAAGTCTAAGAGCCCGCCGAGAACTCATGCCCAAAAAGGCATGTTTCGAGGCGCGTGACTTTCGAAAGCCCAAAGAAGGCAATTCCTTCTTTTGTTTTCCCCCTCTTTTCAAAATTCAAAAGAGAGTTCCCCCTCTTACTTAGCTCTCAAAACCGAACTTCCCCCCCTTATTTCGGTTTTGTGTCTTCTTCTTCCCCAAACTTCTTTCCTCCATTGATTTGTTCTCAAGGATCTATCAATCCTTCAAGAGGGGCTAGGATTTTGGGTGTCTTATTTGCAAATTCGGCCAAACACTTGCTCCTCCCTCCGATCGTCAAGCAGACGAGTTGTACTATCGTGCTGGGGGTACGAATAAAACCAGGAAGAGGAATCCAAGAGAACAGGAAACTCAGTGTCCCTGTTCCAAACTCATTCGGGCAGTACTGTCTGAGTGCAACTGCATCAAGGTAGTCCCCGAGAGAATTTCAGTGTTCGAAAGGCTTAGTACCAAAATGCCAAAACCAAGGCGTAGGCGTTTTCGGCAAAGAAGGACGGTGGTTGAAGATGAAGAATTCCCGAGGGTCACCGCTAATATGACAAGCAAAGAGACCTCATCACGGGATAATCTCGAGTCGATTCTGAAAGCATCCCGGCGTCTAACCCGTCTGCAGTCTGGAGCAATCGCACGAGGAACTTATGGTAGGGTTCGGACAAGAGTACCTTCAGAAGGTGAAGAGTCGGATACCTGCTCCGCAGTCGCATCAGATAATACAGTGTCCAGTGAGGGGGAACCCCGCGAGTCACTGATGATAAGCGCGGAACAAGTGGCCAAGATGCTCGAAGATGCCATAGCCAAACAACAGGAAAGCTTTAGGTTCGAGATGCAGATGGCCATGCAGACTATGAGAGAGATGCATGAGCAACAAATTCAGGCACTGACGAACCAGCAAGGAAACAGAAAGAAAGTTTCAAGTTTGAGATGCAGATGGCCATGCAGACTATGAGAGAGATGCATGAGCAACAAATCCAGGCATTCAGGAACCAACAAGGTGAACCAAGTCACCGTAATCATGTTGTTCAGGAAGAAGAGCACACGGATAGGGATGGAGCTCACAATGCCAATAACCCTCCCGTCAATGCAGGGGGTGGTAACGAGGATGCCAACGAAGATACAAGTGAAGACTTGAAGATCAAAGATCTCGAGAGCAAAATCAACACATTGATCTCCGCTCAAGAGACGAAGAAAACAGGCATTCCCTGTCCATACCCACGAGAATGGGAATCGATCCCCTATCCGGCGAAGTTCAGTCTGATTAACTTTACGCCGTTTGATGGGAAGGGTTCCCCCACTCAGCATTTGATTTATTTCAAATCGCACCTGGGTATTATTTCCGGCAATGAGCCTCTGATGGTGCGGTCATTCGTCGGCACTCTTCGCGGAGCCGCCTTCGATTGGTATCGCCGCCTCAAGCCAGGAAGCGTAAATAGCTGGGACGACATGGAGACCAAGTTCCTTGCTAATTTCTTCGATGACGACACCGAGATATCTATCGGATCGTTGCTCGATGAGAAGCAGAAGGACGGGGAGTTAGTTGACACCTTCGTCAAGAGATTCCGGAACAAGGTGATGAACTGCCGGGACCCGATCACCGAGGAATTCATCCTCCAGACTTGCCACAACAACCTCGTGCTGGACGTGTTGGAAGCAATGGGGACAGCACCGTCCAAAACATGGAAGGACTTGAAGGTCCGAGGGGAGCAAGCTGAGCGATTCCTTAGAAGGAAGAAGGCCGAGAGGAACCAACCGACGGTTAATCCGCTGAACTCAAACTTCGCCTCTCGTGGTAAGGGCAAGGCACCTGCAGCTGCTGGCGGTGCTAATCAAGCGTCACAACAGCAATCTCGAAGGCAACAAAAGACTTCGGGTCCGAGACTCTAAAAAGAGTACTCTTTCAAGGACGAAGACGTTCCAGCCATCTTCGAATCCCTCCTTGAAGGTAACAAGATCAAGCTACCACCTATCACAAATCAGGAGGAAGCTGACAACACTACGGACCCAAAGTACTGTGCATACCACAGGAGGGTCGTTCATCCCACCAAGGATTGCTTTGCTCTCAAGAATAGCATTCAGACCTTGGTTGAAGCCGGCGTCATAACGCTAAGGTAAGCCAAATAAGAACGGCAAAACTCCAAAGAGTATACGAGTATAAACTGTTTCTCAATCCTCCGACCGGTATAAGAGGTTAAACTACTCCCTGATACTCCAATAGGTATATGAGTCTAAACTGTTTCCCCACTTTTGACGGGAAGTTCCTGGAGAATATTAAGCTAATATTCTTAAGGATAACCCGGTTAGGTAACTGATAATAATGTCCGAACCAGTTCCGCAGAGGAAACTGGGGGTGGACGATTTATGTAACGGGAAGTTCCCAAAACCACAGCAATGTAATGAATAAGAACTCCCATTCAAATTCTCACCGTGTCTGTGCACTCAACACTCTCTGTTAGAGTCTGGACGTAAAGTTTCCAATTGGTCAAACCTTCTTACAGTTAGGACCACAGTCAAAATCCTCTCTCGATTCCCCCAATGAACGAGAGTTCCACAAATCGAGCGATCAAACCTTCCTACAGTTAGGATCGTCTTAAACCTTCCATTGGTCAAACCTTCTTACAATTAGGACCACAGTCAAAATCCCCTCTCGATTCCTCCAATGAACGAGAGGTCCACAAATTGAGCGATCAAACCTTCCTACAGTTAGGATTGTCTCAAAACACCCACTTGGTCAAACCTTCTTACAGTTAGGACCACAGTCAAAATCCCCTCTCGATTCCTCCAATGAACGAGAGGTCCACTTTCAAATCGAGTGATCAAACCTTCCTACAGTTAGGGTCATCTCAAACTCCTGCTTGGTCAAACCTTCCTACAGTTAGGACCAAAACCGCAATTCACTCTCGATAAACGAGAAATTCATCTTTGGTTCGGTAATCAAACCTTCCGACAGTTAGGGTTATCTGAATCTTTTCGATTCTTGGAGTGGAGATCCCACTCTCAGTTTCACCTTTCCGGATTCTGGGGGTGGAGATCCCACCTCGAGTCTCCTTTCCGTCTGAAGATAGAATATAAAATTTTTCTTCTTCAGTGTCGGGAGATAGGGTATAAAATTCTTCCTCTCCCATTTCGGGTTCGTCTTTGCCCCAAGAGAAGACACCACCTTTTTCAAATCCCAAAATCTGTGCCTCACAGGTACAGGGAATTTTATCCCGAATCCTAAGTAGGGATAAGTCAACGCCTAACACGCGTTGCCGGTTTAGTCTTTCACCGATTGAAGAAGACAATAGAATTCCAGTTTAGGAAGTTTATCCCGAATCCTAAGCAGGGATAAGTCTGCGCCTAACACGCGCTGCCGGTTTAGTCTTTTTCCGCACAAAAAGACACCAGAGTTCGATTCTGGGGTATTCTATCCTGAAACCTAAGCAAGGATAAGTCTGTGCCTAACCCGCGCTGCCGGTTAGTTCTTAACCGTTGAAAAGAACATCCGTCCACATATTCAACATTGTGGCAGGTTGTTATTAATAACACCAAAATCCATGCCTTACACGCATGGGGAATTTCATCCTGAATCCTAAGAAAGGATATGCCGACGCCTAACACGCGTCGCCGGTTTAGTCTTTTACCGATTGAAAAAGACACCAGAGTTCGATTCTGGGGTATCTCATCCCGAAGCCTAAGTAGGGATAAGTCAACGTCTAATACACGTTGCCGGGTAGCCTATTCCCGTAACAATGGCGAAGCCTATGTATTCAACATCATAGCACAAAGTCTCAGAGAATTCACTCTCTTAGCACAACGTTACATGCGGAACGGATTTAGACAATCCGCATGCTAGCCCGACTCAAACGGTAGTCGGTAAAGGCTAATCAAATCCGTTAAAGGCTTGGGGTTAGCCAAAAATCCTAAAGTCAACGCCTAACACGCGTCGCCGGGTAGTCTATTCCCGTGAGAAAGACGAAGTCTACGTATTCAATATCGTAGCACTAAAAGGGTTAACTCTTTTAGCTTAACGTCACATGCGGAACGGACTTGAACAATCCGCATGCTAGCCCGACTCAAACGGTAGTCGGTAAAGGCGCATCAAACCCGTTGATGGCTGAGCATGTCAAATCCGTTGAGGGCTGAGGATTTGCCAAAAATCCTAAGTCAACGTCTGATACACGTTGCTGTTTAGTCTTTTCACAGGAGAAAGACGAAGTCTACGTATTCGAAGTCGTAGCATCAAGTCTAAGGGAGTTCATTCCTTTAGCACAACGTCACATGCGGAACAGACTTAAAACAATCCGCATGTAAGCCCGATTCAAACGGTAATCGGTAAAAGCATGTCAAATCCGTTGAGGGCTGAGGATTTGCCAAAAATCCTAAGTCAACGTCTGATACACGTTGCTGTTTAGTCTTTTCACAGGAGAAAGACGAAGTCTACGTATTCGAAGTCGTAGCATCAAGTCTAAGGGAGTTCATTCCTTTAGCACAACGTCACATGCGGAACAGACTTAAAACAATCCGCATGTAAGCCCGATTCAAACGGTAATCGGTAAAAGCATGTCAAATCCGTTGAGGGCTGAGGATTTGCCAAAAATCCTAAGTCAACGTCTGATACACGTTGCTGTTTAGTCTTTTCACAGGAGAAAGACGAAGTCTACGTATTCAATATCGTAGCACTAAAAGGGTTAACTCTTTTAGCTTAACGTCACATGCGGAACGGATTTAAATAATCCGCATGCTAGCCCGACTCAAACGGTAGTCGGTAAAGGCTCATCAAACCCGTTGATGGCTGAGGGTTTGCTAAAAATCCTATAAATACGAGGGTCACTGACGCATCAGCTTCATTAGTTGGTCTCGTAACTTGAGCATCCAACGATATTCGAAACCCTAGGGTCAACGCCGGACAACGCGTAACCCTAGGTCAACGCGTTGCGATCAAAAAGTCAACGTACGACGTTCAAAACCCTAAGGTCAACGCTGGACAACACGAAACCCTAGGGTCAACGCCAGTCAACGCGTTGCAATCAAACAGTCAACGTACGACATTCGAAACCCTAGGGTCAACGCCGGTCAACGCGTAACCCTAGGTCAACGCCGATCAATGCGTTGCAATGAAAAAATCAATACTCCGAAAAGTATACGAGTATAAACTGCTTCTTAAATACTCCGAAAAGTATACGAGTATAAACTGCTTCTAAATACTCCAATAAGGTATATGAGTATAAACGGTTCCCTAATTTTGGTTGAGAAGTTTCTGGAGAGTATTTTTCTAAAAAATATTCTTAAGGATAACTCAATAACACTACGCCGGACAACGCGTTGCAGATAAAGACTTGACGCCAACAATCGATGGTCAGCTAAAGATTAGAAAGTCAGGAATCGACTTCAAGTTTAAAATTCCGACAACGGTCAGACAATAAATGCAGCACCGGAACTCTTACAGATATTCGACAAAGCACCGAATAGCCTGGAGGATTGAAGGAATCAAGAACAGAAGCCATTCCAAGGTCCCGTTACACCGACTGAAGGTTGGGACAATCATATCCAAAGTATTCCAGACTCTTCTATAAAAGAACGAGGCTGAAATACTTTGGAGGGGGTATCTGTAGGCATATAAAATTGCTTATAGGTCCCCTAGCATAGCTCGGCACAAACCGACGAGCCAACGAGGCGACGAGATCGACGAATCGCACGCAAGAAACGGAATACATCCATTCGCGTGCGGGATCAAACCAAGTGTTCGAAGAGTCAACGAGTCATCCAACCAAGAGCATACTCGGACGAACTTAGGGATAACCCGATCAATATGAACAAAGTGACGAACACTAAATCTCTCACCAATCAGACTAATTAACGGTGGGACCACCAAATTCGATCAAGTTCAATCCAATCAAACTTACGCTATGTTCGTGCACTCAACACTTTCATATTTAGAGTCCGGATATAATAAATCTTGATCTGTCACCTGGTCAAACCTTCTTACAGTTAGGACCACAACCAAAATTCCCCTCTCGATTCCTCCAATGAACGAGAGGTTCACAGATCGAGCGATCAAACCTTCCTACAGTTAGGATCGTCTCAAATCTCCCAATTGGTCAAACCTTCTTACAGTTAGGACCACAGCCAAAATCCCCTCTCGATTCCTCTAATGAACGAGAGGTCCACTTTCAAATCGAGTGATCAAACCTTCCTACAGTTAGGGTCATCTCAAACTCCTGCTTGGTCAAACCTTCCTACAGTTAGGACCAAAACCACAATTCACTCTCGATAAACGAGAAATTCATCTTTAGTTCGGTAATCAAACCTTCCGACAGTTAGGGTTATCCGAATCTTTTCGATTCTCGGAGTGGAGATCCCACTCTCAGTTTCACCTTTCCGGATTCTGGGGGTGGAGATCCCACCTCGAGTCTCCTTTCCAGTTGAAGATAGAATATAAAATTCTTCTTCTTCATTGTCGGGAGATAGAATATAAAATTCTTCCTCTCCCATTTCGGGTTCGTCTTTGCCCCAAGAGAAGACACCATCTTGTTCAACTCCCAAAATCTGTGCCTCAAAGGTACAGGGAATTTTATCCCGAATCCTAAGTAGGGATAAGTCAACGCCTAACACGCGTTGCCGGTTTAGTCTTTCTCCGATTGAAGAAGACACTAGAATTCCAGTCTAGGAAGTTTATCCTGAATCCTAAGCAGGGATAAGTCTGCGCCTAACACGCGCTGCCAGTTTAGTTTTTTTTCGTAGAAAAAGACACCAGAGTTCGATTCTGGGGTATTTTATCCTAAAACCTAAGCAATGATAAGTCTGCGCTTAACCCGCGCTGCCGGTTAGTTCTTAACCGTTAAAAAGAACACCCGTTCACATATTCAACGTTGTGGCAGGTTGTTATTAATAACACCAAAATCCATGCCTTACACGCATGGGGAATTTCATCCTGAATCCTAAGAAAGGATATGCCGACGCCTAACACGCATCACCAGTTTAGTCTTTCTCCGTGGAAGAAGACACCAGAGTTCGATTCTGGGGTATCCTATCCTAAAACCTAAGCAAGGGATAATTCAGCATCTAATACACGTTGCTGGGTAGCCTGTTCCCGTAACAATGGTGAAGTCTATGTATTCGAAGTCATAGCCACAAGTCTCAGAGGATTCAATCTCTAAGCACAACGTTACATGCGGAACGGATTTAGATAATCCGCATGCTAGCCCAACTCAAACGGTAGTCGGTAAAGGCTAATCAAACCCGTTAAAGGCTGGGGGTTAGCCAAAAATCCTAAAGTCAACGCCTAACACGCGTCGCCGGGTAGTCTATTCCCGTGAGAAAGACGAAGTCTACGTATTCAATATCGTAGCACTAAGAGCGTTAACTCTCTTAGCACAACGTCACATGCGGAACGGATTTAGACAATCCGCATGTAAGCCTGATTCAAACGGTAGTCGGTAAGAGCACGTCAAATCCGTTGAAGGCAGAGGATTTGCCAAAAATCCTAAGTCAACGTCTCATACACGTTGCTGTTTAGTCTTTTCACAGGAGAAAGACGAAGTCTACGTATTCAATATCGTAGCACTAAAAGGGTTAACTCTTTTAGCTTAACGTCACATGCGGAACGGACTTGAACAATCCGCATGCTAGCCCGACTCAAACGGTAGTCGGTAAAGGCGCATCAAACCCGTTGATGGCTGAGGATTTGCCAAAAATCCTATAAATACGAAAGTCACTGACGCATCAGCTCCATTAGTTGGTCTCGTGACTTGAGCATCCAACGACATTCGAAACCCTAGGGTCAACACCGGTCAACGCGTAACCCTAGGTCAATGCTGATCAACGCGTTGCGATCAAAAAGTCAACGTACGACGGTCAAAACCCCAGGGTCAACGCCGGACAACGCGTAACCCTAGGTCAACGCCAATCAATGCGTTGCGGACTTGAGCAACGTATGACGTTCAAAACCCTAAGGTTAACGCCGGACAACGCGTAACCCTAGGTCAACGCCATTCAATGCGTTGCAACGAAAGAATCACTACTCCGAAAAGTATACGAGTATAAACTGCTTCTTAAATACTCCAATAAGGTATATGAGTATACCAACAACACTACGCCGGACAACGCGTTGCGAATAAAAACTCAGCGCCAACAATCGATGGTCAACTAAAGATTAGAAAATCAGGAGTCGACTTCAAGTTCAAAATTCCGACAACGGTCAGACAATAAATGCAGCACCGGAACTCTTACAGACAATCGACAAAGCACCGAATAGCCTGGAAGATTGAAGGAATCAAGAACGGAAGTCATTCCAAAGTCCCATTACACCGACTGAAGGTTGGGACAATCATATCCAAAGTATTCCAGACTCTTCTATAAAAGAACGAGGCTGAAATACTTTGGAGGGGGTATCTGTAGGCATATAAAATTGCTTATAGGTCCCTTAGCATAGCTCGGCACAAACCTACGAACCAACGAGGCGACGAGGTTGACGAATCGCACGCAAGCAACAGAATACATCCATTCGCGCATGGAATCAAGCCAAGTATTCGAAGAGTCAACGAGTCATCCAACCGAGAGCGGACTCGAACGAATCACGATCGAATCAAGATC
>NC_033798.1:106374175-106413061 GCF_001876935.1 Asparagus officinalis | reverse complement strand
TTCTTAGCTGCCACATTGCACTGTTGAGCTAACAGTTCTAGTTCCTCAGGCGTCGGTTTGAACCGAGCGATGAATGCTTCTGAATCGGCCAAGGCTTCTTGCAATGCTTCTCTAGTTTCTTTAGACAGCCGCAGCAATTCATATAGCGTTATCCGCGCTGGAATATTGGCTAGCTGAGCCATGATGTCGAAGGCGCGTGGAGTTTTCGAACTCTCCGGTTTATCCTTTCCAATCGGACGACTGAAACGAGATTGCTTCGGATTTTGAACCTCCTCGGGCCTCTTTTCTTTATGTTTATCTACCGGCTGTTGTCGAGCTTCTTTACCCGGTGTGGGACTCGTAATCACCCCCATTTCTGTGAGAGTTTTGGCTGGTCCCCGTTTGTTCACCCCCTGCTCACTAGGTGGCGGATAGTTGTAGTGATACTCGTTTCCGCTTCGGGTCGCAAAAACTTCTTGTTCTTCTTCGGAAAGCGGGAAAGTAAGGATTCTTTCGTCATCTTCCCCTGGGATGGCAGAGACTCCATAACAAGACTTTCCTTTCCCTTTGGACTTCTTCTTGGATGACGACCCGGCCCATTGTTCATCTCCAATCAGATCGGGGTGAACCCAAAGGATTTCGCCATTTGGGGCTGTGTGCGGCACAAGTCCCTTTTGGTGCTGTCCGTGCGGGTCGTCATTCACCGTCTTCATCCCGACTTTGGTGACGCGTTTTGGCTCGAACCAAGTTGTAGGCACCGACCCAAAACTGATTGACACTGCGTTTGCTCCCACATTCTTGGCTGGTTTCGGGGTTATGACCCCTACGTCGATTAACGCCTGGATCTTGTCCTTGAGGTGGTAGCATGATCTCGTAGGGTGGTGGACCACTCTGTGGTACGCGCAGTATTTTGGATCCGTCACCTTGCTGGCCCCCTCTTGATCCACGATCGCCGGCAGCTAGATTTTGTTGTTCTCCAACAAATATTTGAAGATGCCGGGAACTTCATCATCCTTGAAGGAGTAGACTTTGGGAAACTTTGGCTCCGAAGACTTTTGTTTCTGAGGCCGTTGTTGCCAATGCGGCTGGGATTGTTGTGGCGCTCGTTGCTGCTGTTGTTGCTGAGGTTGCAATTGAAAAGTTTGGTTAGCATCAACGGCATTAGCATGAGCTTTACCTTTTCCTTTTTGGTTGAAGTTCTGTTTCGGAGGATTTGTTGCCGGTTGGCCTCTCTCCGCTTTCTTTCTCCTGAGGAATCGCTTAGCTTGCTCTCCTCGGACTTTCAGATCCTTCCATGTCTTGGATGGTGCTGTGCCCATTGCTTCCAACACGTCCAGCGAAAGGTTGTTGTGGCAGGTCTGGAGGATGAATTCCTCGGTGATCGGGTCCCGACAATTCATCGCCTTGTTCCTGAACCTTTTGAAGAAGGTGTCGACTAACTCCCCGTCTTTCTGCTTTTCGTCGAGCAACGATCCGATAGAGATCTCGGTGTCGTCGTCGAAGAAATTTGTAAGGAACTTCGTCTCCATGTCGTCCCAACTGTTTATGCTTCCTGGCTTGAGGCGACGATACCAATCGAAGGCGGCTCCGCGAAGAGTGCCAACGAATGACCGCACCATCAGAGGCTCATTACCAGAGATGACTCCCAAGTGCGATTTGAAGTAAATCAAATGCTGAGTGGGTGAACCCATCCCATTAAACGGCGTGAAGTTAATTAGACTGAACTTCACCGGATATGGGATTGATTCCCACTCTCTTGGGTATGGACAAGGAATGCCCGTCTTTCTCGTCTCTTGAGCGAAAATCAACGTATTGATTTTGCTCTCGAGGTTTTTAATCTTTAGGCTTTCACCTGTGTCTTCACTAGCATTCTCGTTATCACCCCCTGCATTGATGGGAGGATCATTGACATTATGAGCATTCGTATCCTCGTCCTCCTGATGGACTTGGTTGCGACGACTCGGCTCGCCTTGCTGGTTCGCCAATGCTTGAATTTGTTGGTCATGCATTTCTCTCATATTCTGCATGGTCATCTGCATCTCGAACCTGAAAGTTTCCTGCTGCTTAGCCAAAGCGTCTTCAATCATCTTGGCAATTTGCTCCGCACCTATCATAAGTGCCTCGCGGGGTTGTCCCTCGCTGGATACCGTATTATCTGATGCGACTGCAGAGCCGGCATCAGATTCTTCATCTTCTGAAGGGCGTCTTGTCCGAACCCTACCATAGGTTTCTCTCTCGATGGTTCCAGACTGTAGACGAATTCTAGGCCGGGAGGCTTTCAGAATCGACTCGAAATCATCCCGTGTCGATGTCCCCTTGCTGGTCATATTGGTAGTGACCCTTGAATGTTCACTGTCTTCGACCATTGTTCTTCTTCTTCGGAAACGTCTAGTCCTTGGCTTTGGCGCTTCCATACTGAGTCTTTCAAAAACTGAAACTCTTTCGGGGACCGCCTTAATGCAGTTGCATTCAGACAATACCGCCCGAATGAGTTTGGAACAGGGGCATTGAATTTCCTGTTCTCGGGGACTCCTCTTCCTGGTTCTATTCGTACCCCCAGCACGATAGTACAACTCGTCATTTTGACAGTCGGAGTAACCTATCGTGTGCGGGCACTACTTCTCAGGTATAACATTATCACTATCAGATGATAATGTTTTCATCTGAGGTTGGATTGCCTTCTTTGGGCTTTCAAAGGTTACACGCCTAGAAACGTGCCTTTGTGGGCGCGAGTCTTCAACGTGCTCCTGCACTTCGATGCGTAAAGTTGTACGCTTGGGTGCCACGATTTTCTCCAAATGTTGAGGGTTGCGGCGACCCCCAGCATGTTGAATTGTTTGGGACTTCTTCATTGGCCCCAACCGTTCTTGAACTGGAGTTTTGCCTCGTTCTTTGGGAAGTGGACCGAGGCGCTCCAAAACTAGCTTCCTCCTTCGGGATGATTCTGCATGATCTCCCGGAGTGACCATAGGAATTAACGGCGACTTTGGTTGACTCGCCGGAGTTTGACCTTGCTTAGAAGGCTGCGATGGTTGCTTTTTGGCCTGAGTCGCCACTTCAGACTTCGGCTTCCAGACTTGGCGGGTTGGTGGTGGCTTCTTCGTCACCTCCTTTTGCAGTCTTCTACGGGCTTCTTCAGCTTTGGCCCGTACTTGCGCCGATAATGCGCGGCGCTTGCGGATACGCTCCTCCAGCGTCGTACGGTTCCGTTTGACCCGGACCCACTCCATCGTTGATGGCTTGGAGGAACCATTCTTCACTTGATGTTGAGGTTGTTTGCCTCGTTTGTTCTTCAGATCCGCATTGTAGCGGATCCCGTCAACGGACTCCATGGCCTTGGCGAATTGCTTCGCTTCGGGTTCTATTTTAAACCTTCGGGTTTCATTCTAACCTTCGGGTTCTATTTTAACGGCATTGTCGTTTCAAGACCGTCTCTCGGTCTCAAATTAACGGCATCGTCGTTTCAAGCCGTCTCTCGGCCTCAAACGAACGACATTAGTAACAGCATCTCGACATCTTAACGTCTCAAGATTGCTGTTATGGCTCCTTCAGAGAAGATTCCCAAACCACCTTTGCCCCTCAATGATCAAAGTGACTGGGCAGGGTGGTCCACCATTGTCACCAATGCCTTGCGTGGCGCTGGTTTGCTTGATCATCTCACCAGTACGGGACCAGTTCCACCGTCCATCAGCACTGTTGCTTCATCCAGTACTATTGCCTCTGGCAGTGGTGATGTCGATCTTCAGACTGCTCGTGCTCTCTATGTCAAGGAGAGTTCAGAGTGGCAATTGCAGGAATTTCGTGTTATGGATTATCTCACTCGCTGTGTTGGCTCTGGTCTCACTGTCGAGATTGGCTCGCTTCCCTCTGCTCAGGCCATGTGGACTCGTCTCACTGAGCGTTTCACTGAGTGCTCGGGTGCACGGGAGGCATATCTTCTGCAACGCATTTCTCTACAACGCAAAGGTAGTTCATCTCTGCAGTCCCATTTTGGACAAATGCAAGCTTTTTGGACAGAGTTACGCTCCATGCTTCCTGGACGTAATTCCACATATGAAGACTGGCTAGCCTGGTACGAACGGCATGAGGTGCATCAATTGTTTCAGTCCCTTCCTGAATATTCAACTATGGCTGATCAACTACTTCACCAGCCTCAATTTCCGACTTTGGCCTCAGTTATGGGAGCTCTCACTGCTTATGAGACCCGGCAGCAGACAGCACGACTCAATTTGTCAACAGACACTCCTACCTCTTCACTCGAGACTGTTTTGTCTGTACCTGTCACTGCTCCTGTTATGAATTATACTTCTCCACAGGCTCCCTCTCCACAGGCTCGATCTAAGCTCTCTTGCAAATATTGTAAGAAGGAAGGACACCGCATTGAGACATGCTTCAAGCTTCATCCTGAGTTACGTTCCTCAGGTACTGGACGTGGTCGGCGACCCCCTCAGTCTCAACCCTCTCGTACACCAGGATTGTTGGCCAATGCTATACCTTCTACTACTTCAGACTCTACTATTCAAGCTATTGAAAGTCTTCGCCGTCAACTTGATGCTTTCCAACATATCACCTCTATATCCGCCGCACAACTCTCTTGTATGTATTTTGCTGGTTCTTCAGCTAATCCTTCGGTCTCTGGTATGAATGATCTCTGGATTTTTGCCTCTGGTTGTTCCTTTCATATGACTTGTAATGCCTCACTTTTATCCTCTGTCTTTACTTCATCCTCTCTTCCTCCTATCTACACAGCTGCTGGACAACCATTGTCCATTACTCAGTATGGCTCTATTACCCCACAAAATGATCCATCTGGTCTTCGGTGTTGTGGACTGACGTTCGTGCTTAGATACGTCGCCTGATGGTTCATTAGTTCGTGTTGAACCGTGTCAAGGGACCTATAAGCAATTTTATATGCCTACAGCAGGATCCACAGACGGGCAAGACGGTTGGGGCGGGTCGTAGGAGGCACACACTATATTTTCTGGAATATCTTCACCTTCCAGAGTCCATACGTCTACGTTCTCTTGTTGCTTCTCTTCGTTCGTCAAAACCCTCTACCTCGCTTCCTGCTAATTTATGGCATAGACGACTTGGTCATGTGTCTAATAAAAGGCTGGAGAGTCTTATTCAGTCTGGAGTACTTGGTCCTGCATCATCTAGTTCTAGTATTGAGTCATGTACTGGTTGCAAATTGGCTAAATTCACTGTTTTACCATTTAAAATGAGTACATCTGTATCCACTTCCTTATTTGATTTAGTACATTCTGATATTTGGGGGCCAGCTCCTTTGCCCGATTTTATACCAATTAAAACCAATTAACAAATTATTCTTACAAGAGAGATATACAATATGTTACAAGCAAGAATAAGCAATATAAACAAAGGTAAATATCCTAGCAATGAGATATACTATGAGATATATGCAAGGATATATAATTAACACAAGGGTAAACAATCTAAACTAGATAGTGGGTAATATAATCAACAAGCAATATACAAAGGCGATATAAGATATGAACATAAAAATAAGTATGCCAATACAATCATAAACAAACGATATGATTACGGAGTTCGGTCCCCATGACCTACGTCTCCGCTCCTCACCTCGAGGATATCTCCACTATCACAACCGGATTTTCTACGTTTACCCGAACAACGTTTACACCTCACAATACGGTTTTCTAGTTTACCAAAAACTCTACAACTAACACACTCTTGTAATTCCACTCTACACCCTCTCAGGTGTTAAACTAGACGTGTCTCCCTCAAGTGCTCGGATACAACCTCTCCCTAGGTTCGTCAACCGACGCCACTCCTCTTGGAACGATCCCCGACTCTTGCCACACACTTCTCTCGGTGTACAAGTGTATTACAAAGTGAATCTCACAATAAGCACAATTACAATAAATGATTTGTTCTCTAATATGGATGAGAACACAATGAAAGCTCATACTCAAGTGTTACAACTCTCACCAACCCAAATATACTATGTATGAAAATACAATAAGCTCATGTGGGTGTGTGTAAACAATGAGTGAAATAAAATCTAACTCAAATAGCAAACTAGCAATAATAAGAATATGAAAATCAATAATAAAATTGCTAGAGAAAGGAGTTAGAAAACTTCTCTATAAACACAAAGAGAGGATGAGAAGATATTGAAGATTAACTCATTAACAGATGATGCAAGCTCCTATTTGTAAAAGCAAACCCCAAAAACAAACTAAACAAACTGTAAAACCCTCTTAAACTTGTTTAAAACTTTCTCCTTGGTTACTAATATAAGAGGGGTTGAGGGGTTTATATAGGAAGAGAAACCAACAGCCAAAACCCCAAACAAAACAACAAAAATCCCAGAAAATCAGGAATATAATTCTGTACCAAAAATAGCTGTTGTGCTATCGACGGTCGAACGGCGGTCGACCGTGAAATTCTCGCGGTCGACCGCGAGGCACTTTTGAACATCAGAAAATTTCCAGAGAGTTCGACGGTCGTCCGTGACGATCGACAGTGGGAATTTTTAACTTGACAGTCGATCGTAACGGTCGACCGCGAAAGTTTTTGCTACATCCTAAGGGAAAAACAAGGGCGCAATCGACCGTGGCGGTCGACCGTGAACTGATATATGAAATTTTCAGGTTTGAAAACAGGTTGCTGATTTTAAAACACTGTTTAAAAATATCAAATAAATTCCAAAAATTATGAAACTTTGAAAAATGATTGTAGACATGATAATACACATGCTACAATAACTGGTTTTCTAAAACGACTTCCTAAATAAGAAATATCATCATTTTGCAAAATAGTCCAAAACATAAAAATGTAAACATATGAATTTTGACATTTTGGCTAAACTATGTTTTGAAACTTTACAAAATGATTTTATAGACTTGAAAAAAGATGTAAACTATTGTTATGAAGTCTATAACCAATGAATGTAGTATTTTATCAAAATACACATATAATGCACTAAAACATGATTTCATTGAACTAAATAAAATTGATATTGATGAAATCATATATATGCATATAAGTATGAAACAAAAATATGTTTTCTAATTATATTAAATTGTTTCATATTAAAACTTGAAAACTATCAAACCAAAACATATATGTATACATATAACTATATATATACAAAACCAAAACGTGTATGTGTGTATATGATTAATCTTAAAGTACTAACACACATAATATAAAACCTAAACTAAATATACCCAAGCTTGATTAATTTTCGTATAGCTCAACTTGGTACACTTGCGGATGAAGCTAGAACTTGGATCTTCAATTTGAATTGCATAGGCTTCACTCCACAATTTCGCCAACCTCCATTGGATATGATCATTAATGCGCATTTCCATCCATCCTCCAACTCGTTGTTTTCCTAGAATAAATACGAAAACACAAACACTAGACAAACAACAAATAAATAAATAAACACAAATACTAGACAAACAACATTAGAAGTAAATTGTTTGTTAAACATCATCAAAACAAGAAGGCTAACAATCTTCCCCTTTTTGATGATGACAAAATCTATTAACTTATGAGCTTATTTTTTTTAGTGTGGGCCTATGTCAAGTTTTGGGCTTATGATCAAATTATGGGCCTTTTTATGATGACAAACAATTTACAAAAAGGATATATGCATGAAAGAAAATAAATATACAAAGTATAATATATCATATATATAAACAAGAAAGAATATACTCATAATATTTCTCCCCCTTTGACAACATCAAAAAGGGGAAAATCATATAGATGAAAGAGAGCGAAAGCCCCCCTACCTATAAGCATGGGTGAGTATAACACATAGAAAGATATAGGGATTGCTCCCCCTATCAAAATACTTTATGGAATATATGCAATAATGATCAAGGCACACATATATGAGCAAACATACATGAATATGCTAAATATCACTCACATACAAAAAGACAATGAGAACACATATAAATATGTCAAAATGAAAATAGTGTCTCATTAAAAAAAATATAAAGACCATATAAAAGAATAGATTTATGAAAACAAAAGAAGAGGAACATGAGAATTATGCAAAAAGTTTTCAAATAAAAACGAATCAACCAAAAGAAACCATAAATCAAAGTTTATATTCAAAAATAATGTTTGATCAATAAATAGAACTTTCTTTGTAGAACTTGATCAAACCACATATAGAATGCATTATAAGGCACACATAGATGATCCATAAGTACAAACACATAAATATCATCATATAAGTGAAGTATAATGAATTCAAAGAAACAAATCAAAACAAGATTTTTGACAAAATGCAAGAGAGGCAACAATTTATCAAGCTCTTAAGCTTGTAACAACCCATATAAGGACTTTTAGTACCCGGTAAATATGATTTGGGAATAAACACCCAATAAATGCGGGGGGGTTATATAAATACAAACCTCTCATCAAAATAGAAACTAATAATCATGAAAACAAAAGAATTTGATAAAAATTGTTTTCATGTTCAAAAGTTTAAAGTGTAATTTTTCAAAAAAATAAAAAATAAAAACACTAAAATTCTTGGTTTAAAATCAAATTTGTTTTGGTACCCAAGTATTCTTGGTACCAAAAGGTTTAGGGACATGACCCCTATCAATCAAACTCAAAGCCCTAGGGTTATGAACCCATATGGGCGCATTTAGTGCACGGGTCTGGTCATAGCAATAATTATGCAAATGACTCATTCGATTGCAATAAGTGCAATGAAGTGGATGCATTTGGTTATGTTGACCATGTGGATGTGCACGCGGAATATTTGCAAATAAAGATGGTCTTTTAAGATTATTTTGTAAATGAGAAACATTTTAAAATAATGTTGGTCTACTTGAAATATTTTGCGATTCAGAAACTTTTCGCAAATCAAAACAAAACTTAGCTAAGTGACCAATTCTACCACAAAAATCACAATGATGCACATTAGCATGCTTATGATGAACAATGAATGCATGTGTGCGTACATGTGATGAAGAGACTTGATGAGATGCACAAGGAGCATTGACATTTTTATATTTGTGTGCGTCATAGCAAAATTTAGCTAAATGGCCTTTACGACCATAAATTGAGCATTTGTAAACTTTGCTATACAAGTGTGCATAGTATGTAGGTGATTTATAAGTTATAACACTAGATTTAGCACACTTGTCCATAAGTTTCTTATGATTATCAATGCATGTGTTAAAAGATGAATCTAAGCATGATATGCGGTTTTTCACAAGATTCAATTTATTATTGGTCACAATATCATTGATAATAGAAGTAGAGCATGTATGGTTATTCTTAAAAGAATCAAATTCATTTCTAATGCATTCTACTTCTAGCATGACATCTTTATTAGCACGAGTTAAGCTAGAAATGGATGAAGTCAAATTTTCATTTTCCAATTTTAACATATCATTAATTTCTTTAAGAGCAACATTTTCTTGAGAAATGATATCAAAATTGGAGGCTAGCTTCTCATGATCGGATTTTAAACTAACATGCTTGCTTTTGAGATCAATAAAATTATTTTGCAATTTAGTGTAGGCATGCGATAATTTCTTATATGCACAAGCGAGTTCATCAATAGATAAATCATTATCGGAATCAGAATCGCTTACTACACAAGAATTATCCTCTTGTGGTCGTGTGCATGATGCTCCACATGAACTTAAAGAAGAATCCTCCAAAGCTTGTCGGATTGCCTCCAAGTCCCCTTGATGTGCTTCAATAAATTTTCAAAGTTTGTAAGCACTATCAAAATGAACAAATTTGTTAGAAAAGGATGAGTCAAAAGCATTAAGCAAAATCCTAACAAAAGCTTGTTCATTGAAAACATTTTCTTATCATGATTGCTCTACTTAGATTTCTCCAATGTGGGCACAATATAAGCACAATCAATAACTTCCCATAAGTCAATATTTCTAGATTCAACATATATTTTAAATTTTGAGCACCATTGAGCATAAGGGAAATTTCTAAATTTTGGAGCAATATTTGAATCATAGCCTAAACAAAATATATTTATATTCATGATATATATGTGAATATATGCAAGCAAGACAAATACAATCATAACTAGATTAGCACAAATAATATAACTTGGCTCTTTAACTTAAGACGATTAGTCCTTAAATCAAAGAGCACCAAGCTCTGATACCAATTGTTAGACCCGAGAGGAGGGGTGATTAGGGTCTTATGCTAATATAATCCGATTATATGCTAATTAAAATTAATTAACAAGTTATCCTAGTAAGTATGAAATACAACAAGATATATGAGCTAGGGTAAGCAAAATGAACAATGAGATATATCCTATATGATAAAAATATATGCAAGGATATCTAAACTAACACAAGGGTGAAATAAATATAAACAAGATAGTGGATGAAATAAAATGAGCAATGCACAATTAGCGATATAAGATAAATGCAAAAGCAAATACGCCAAAGACAAACTCAAACAAGCAATATGATCACGGAGTTCGGACCTTCCGTCCTACGTCTCCGCTCCCCACTCTCGGGTTCTACGCTCACCCGAATAACGTTTACACCTCACAATGTTAGTTTTCAACGTTCACCGATCAACGTTCACAATCACTCACAGTGTCGGTTTTTAACGCTCACCGATCAACGTTCACTCCTCACACTAAAGCACAATTACAATAATTGTTTGTTCTCTAATATGAATGAGAACACAATGAAAGCTCACACTCAATTGTTATAACTCTCACCAACCCAAATATACTATGTATGAAAATACAATAAGCTCATGTGGGTGTGTGTAAACAATGAGTGAAATAAAATCTAACTCAAATAGCAAACTAGCAATAATAAGAATATGAAAATCAATAATAAAATTGCTAGAGAAAGGAGTTAGAAAACTTCTCTATAAACACAAAGTGAGGATGAGAAGATATTGAAGATGAACTCCTTAACAGATGATGCAAGCTCCTCTTTGTAAAAGCAAATCCCAAAAACAAACTAAACAAACTGTAAAACCCTCTTAAACTTGTTTAAAACCCCTCTTAAACTTGTTTAAAACTTTCTCCTTGGTTACTGATAGAAGAGGGGTTGAGGGTTTTATATAGAAAGAGAAACCAACAGCCAAAACCCCAAACAAAATAACAAAAATCCCAGAAAATCAGGAATACGATTCTGTACAAAAAATAGTCGTTGGGCTATCGGCGGTCGACCATGAAATGTGAGAAGAAAAACTCAAAAACTGCTCTCTGGACTGCGTACGGTCGACCGCCACGGTCGATCACACTGTAGCACGGTCGACCGTGGCGGGCGACCACACTGTAGCAACATGCACAAACAATTTCAGGTTTTGACAGATTCTGGAAATTTGCGTATCTGATTTTGTAAAATCAATTAAAAATAGTAAATCAACTCTAAAAATCATGAAATTTTGAGAGAAGGTTCTAGACATGTAGATGAACATGTTAGAGAAAGAATTTCGGAAAAATCACTTCCCAGTTGATAAAAATAAATATTTGAACACAGATAAATAGTTTCTGAAAAACTGCTAAAAACTCGGTTTTGTAAATTCAATTGAAAATAACAAAACAACTCCAAAATTAGTAAAACTTGGTGAAATGTTTGTATATATTAAGATAAACATGTAAATAAAGAAAATTTTCAAATTTCATTTCCTAATTATGAAAACTCATCTGTTTTGTAAAAATATGCACGAACATGTGCACGAACATGAACTTATTTAAAACTTGATTTTGTAAATTCAATTAAACATGACAAATTAATTCCAAAATTGATAAAACTTTGGGAAACATTTATAAACATGAAATTGAACATGTTAGAAAAATAAATTCTCAAATTAAATTTCCCATTTGTGAAAACTCATGTATTTTGTAAAACTTGTAAATACATGTGTACATAAACTTCTTGATTTTTTGAAACCAAACATGTATATATATATATATATATATATATATATGAATATGTATTTGTTTCATATTTAAACTTGAAAACTATCAAACCAAAACATATATGTATATATATACAAAACCAAAACGTGTATATGTGTATATGATTGAGCTTAAAGTACTTCTACATAACTAAACCAAAACAACTTAACCATATGAAAACAAACATGTATATATATATATATATATATATATAAATATGTATTTGTTTCATATTTAAACTTGAAAACTATCAAACCAAAACATATATGTATATATATACAAAACCAAAACGTGTATATGTGTATATGATTGAGCTTAAAGTACTAACACACATAATATAAAACCTAAACTAAATATACCCAAGCTTAATTGATCTTCGTATAGCTCAACTTGGTACACTTGCGGATGAAGCTAGAACTTGGATCTTCAATTTGAATTACATAGGCTTCACTCCACAATTCCGCCAAACTCCATTGGATATGATCGTTAATGTGCAATTCCATCCATCCTCCAACTCGTTGTTTGCCTAGAATAAATACGAAAATACAAACACTAGACAAACAACATTAGAAGTAAATTATTTGTTAAACATCATCAAAACAAGAAGGCTAACACCGTATCCACTTCCTTATTTGATTTAGTACATTCTGATATTTGGGGGCCAGCTCCTTTGCCTTCTTCATCTGGCTACTTATATTATGTTAGCTTTATTGCCGATTTCTCTCATTTTGCATGGGTTTACCTACTTAAGAATCGCTCTAATGTACTTACTGCTTATCAAGCCTTCACTGCTATGATTTTCACTCAATGGCAATCTCGTATTAAAGTTTTTCGTTCTGATTATGCCAAAGAATACCTATCCTCTACCATGGGCTCTATCATGTCTTCTCATGGGACTATCTTTCAACAGTCATGTCCCTACACTCATGAGCAAAATGGTGTTGCTGAACGCAAACATCATCATATCCTCAATACTGCTCAATCAATTCTCATTTCTTACTCTGTTCCTCATCGTTTCTAGGCTGAGGCTATTCTCACCGCGACTCATGCCATTAATATAACTCCATCTAGCTCTCTTTCCGGTGCTACTCCTTATAGTCGTGTTTATACTCATCCTCCCCGTTATGATCTTGTTCGCATTTTTGGTTGTCGATGTTTTGTTCTTCTGCCATCTCACGAACGTGATAAATTGTCTCCCAGAGTTGTTTCTTGTTTTTATTTAGGAATTAGTTCAGAACATCGAGGTTATCGTTGTTATGATCCCGCAACTCGTCGAGTTCATATATCTCGTCATGTTCAGTTCGAAGAGAATTCTCTATATTATTCTGCTTCTGATGACTTTAATTTCCTCCACTCTACTGATCATGCTTCCCCGTCAACTGCATCACCCACTTCTTCACCTTAATTTTCCTTTCGAGATCTCCCTGACATCTCTCCCTCTGCTTCTGTTGACTCTTCCTCACCCGAGTCTTCTCTTACACCATCTAATCCATATCCCATGGACACAACTCTCACTCTAGAAAATATTGTTGATCTCCACGCACCTGTACCAGCATCTCCTCCGCCTGAGGTTCCTCTTGCTCTTCGTCGAGGCAAACGCCCACATGTCATGCCTGCCCGGTATGCTTTTGTTACTTCTTATTCACCTATCTTTCATAACTTTTTTGCTGTCATTCATACTATTGTTGAGCCAAAGTCCTTCCAAGAGGCAATTTAAATTCCAGAGTGGTGACAGGCTATGGCTAAGGAATTTCAAGCCTTTCGGCAAACTCATGTTTTCGTCGAAAGTTGTTTTCATCGTAGATTCCATTAAAACTTAAATTGTTTATAGAGAATTACAATGAAAAGTAAGCAAATTACAACTCTCTTGGAAAATAACACAGAAATCGTTTATCGACTCCTGTTTTGTGGGACTTTGCCTGTGCCGGGAGTGCTTTGACTCGTGGACCACCAAATCATAGATTGTGAGGGGTTTAAAGATTCTTCCTTCGTTTATCGAAGTAGGAATTTGAAGTGAATATCTTATCAAAGTAAGACGATCACTCTTCTTAAGATCAAGTCAAAGCTTGAATCTCAAGGAATCACGCGAGGAACTCAATTCTTGTTGTTTTCTCTCTGCTCTCTATGCTCAGATCTGCTCCAATTTGCTCGATCTCCGTCAGTAATGACCCTAGGAGGGTATTTATAGCCTTTGGGACACATAACTAAAAAATACAACAAAACGAAGAAGTTAAGCTGGCGAGACAGTGTTTGCTGTCTGGGCGGCCGAGACAGTGTTTGCTGTCTCGGCCTCCGAGACAGTAAATACTGTCTCGAAAATTCCAACTGCCTGGCAGTTTCTACTGTAACCGCTTTCCCACGTTTCAAACTCTGTTATTTTGGCAGTTATTCACGTGATTTTCGCTCACGATGTTTTCCACATCCCTTAGCAGTTAATGGACACGTGGGTGGTAGTTATTTAATTAATTTTTGATCATTTCAAAGCTGTCTCGCTGGCGAGACAGCAAAACACTGTCTTGCTGGCAAGATAGCAAACACTGTCTCGCTGGCGAGACAGTCCATATCTGTCTTGATCTTTCTAAGACAGTATGAATTCTTGTGATTTTTAGGTGATCTTCTCTTATGTTTGGATATCTATCAGCATTTTTTGACGTCTACAGATACCCCCTTCAAAGTATTCCGGACTCATTCTTTTATAGAGGAGTCTGGGATACTTTGGATAAGATAAATTTTACTTATGATCCTTTCAATGCTTGGTTGAGTAAATTGTATAGAAGGATCCGTAAATGGCTTCAATTCCTGATCTCTTCTTCCTTTAGTCTATTCAGTTCCTCGTAGAATAGCTAATATCCTTCCGGTACCGCATTTATCGCTTGACCGTTGTCGAGATTTTGAATCGAAGCTAGTATTTGTACTTGTGAGTCCAGTTTTTGTCACTAAATTGATACTTATACACCCATTGAGAGTTTGTCAGGTTATCCTTAAGAATATTCAGAGTAATATTCTCCAGAAACTTCCTGTTGAGTATTCATGTGCATTATACGTGGGTTGAGGTTACTTCATCAGAACACCACGACATTGCCTATTATACTCAAAACAGTTGTGCATTATACGTGGGTTGAGGTTACTTCATCAGAACACCACGACATTGCCTATTATACTCAAAACAGTTGTCATTATCTCGTGATAAGAGAGCTTATACTGTCTAGCGGTGCGAGACAGTATATGCTATCTTGTTGTGCGAGACAGTTTATACTGTCTTGCTGTGCGGGACAGCTTATACTGTCCTGCGGTGCGAGACAGTATATGTTGTCTCGCTGTGCGAGACCGTTTATGCTATCTCGCACGGCAAGACAGTGAAGGTTGTCTCGCACGGCGAAGTCGGGGATATAAAACCCCGACTTAGGGGGTTTTTTTCCAGGGCTTCTTCACGTCGATTTCTGAGCGATTTTTTGGGCGATTTCTTCGGCTATTTCTGCAAGTTTTCGACCTCCCCTTGTCCTCTTTGTCTTTGAGTTGATTAGGGTTCTCATTCGGAGGGGTTTCACTTAAAGATTGAAGGTTTGTTCTCCCTCTCCCTTTCAAAATTTTGATTTTTTTTTCTCATGCATGCGTATTTCCACTGTATTTTGTGATATTTTTGCCAATTCCATGCTCAAAATCCTAACTTTCTCGTTGGATTTCAATGTAGATCATATTTTCATCATGTCTGCCAATTCCATGCTCAAAATCCTAACTTTCTCGTTGGATTTCAATGTAGATCATATTTTCATCATGTCGCCGCGTAGATCTCGAGTTCCCCAGGACCGTCCGACTGTTCAGACTTCTGAGGGGGCTGATCCTGTCACTGCCTCGCATGGGGGTACATCTCTTTCAACCTTTCACGAATTTAAACACTGTATTTTGTCAATTTCATATGTATATATCTGTATTTGTATGCAAACCCTCGTTTGTCATCCTTTGAGATACATCCGAGAAGAGCCGGTATCCTCCTTTGAGGGGATCGACGCTAGAAAGTGTTTATTTTGCTTGGACAAAACACACTTCAGAATATACAGGGGCGATTTCGTATCATCCCACGTGTGTTGAAAGGTTTTGATATGTCGTTATAATGTTCGTGCATAGTAACGTATATCTCTTTTATACATGTGGTAGATGGAAAATCATCGCACCTGTTATGAGGTAGCGATTATATCTTATGGAGTAAGATATACCGCTTTCTCTAAAATTTTAGGACTATTCTTACACAAGTTATGTGTATGTCTTCTTTATCAGTCCATTTTCCTTCTGCAATCTTCACTGCTGATAAGGTTACGGGCCAAAGTAGTGTTACTCACTCATATTACGAGGGGATTTCGTTAATTGAATCAGCTCCCCAATTCAAGCCAGACTACAGCGAAGGAGCTAGAGAGTTGATTCGGTGAGGTAGTTGTCGTATTCTGCGACGGTTAATTACGGACGCAACCTTAATTTCAGAACAAGACTCGAACCAGTGCATAAGGAATCCAGATTTTTTATTTGGTGATTCTGTAAGAGATCCGAAGATCGTTTCTTGTAGACCTGCGCAATGGTTATATGAGAGCGGGTCATTATTCTTGTATCTGCCCTGGATCCCTCGGGAGCATTCACTGTTAAAGTTCAGAAACTTGTCAGTTGGACGTGAAATGTTCTGGAGATTGACCGAAAACCACGAGGGTATTCACTATGGTTTTATTGGGAAAGAAGCCACTCCGGGTTCCAGTGATAGGGCTTCCATGCGAGGACTTCATCCGGGTGTCTTAGGCCAAGATAATATGCCTCGGAATGAGAAGGCAGCACAGGCAAATACTGTGAAGAATCGGTTAGCTGTAGTGGGAAAGAAATTAACCAACAAGAATTTCAGATGTTATGGATGGGTCCATTATTTTGGAGACAAGTGGTGGACCAGAATGACCCGATATGTATTGAATTGTTGGGGACGAGAATTAGCAGAGTTAGGGTTGTCAGTCCCGATCCGTGCCAATATGTATGGTTTGCAGATCAGTGTAGGTCATTTCCTCTGTTTATTCGAGATCTACAATCCTGACACCAATACATTCTTCACCAAGAATGGGGAGCTCGGATTACCATTGCATGAAATGATGAAGATGTCTGGTTTGCCTATAGGTGATGTCCGGTATCAAGAATTCTTCCCAACCGCAAGTCAGTTGAATAAGATGAAAGATCGGTCAACTGTGACCCGTGACATTTTATGGGAATTGACTTGTCATTATCATATAGCTATGGCTGAGATGGAGACTAGAGCTAAGAAGAAATCTCCCTAGATTAGCTTGAAACAATTCACCGATTATTTGTTCAAGAATCTTGAGAATCGTTCGGAAGAAGTGTGCGGATTATCTCCTTTGACCCCGAGTGAAATCAACCGGCTGTTAGAGAGAACGAACGCACAATCTTATACCTCTCACTCAGAAGGTGGATTTCCTCATGGTACTAAATTCAGTTCTTATTTGTGGCAAGCTGGTGTTCCGATTCATCCTACTACCCTGCTGGCCGGCTTTCTGGCTTTATGGCTGAAAAGGTGTGTCTTTCCCCATCAACCTTCTGATGCTATGCCGATTGAAGTGTTGTATCCAGCCGTCCAGTTAGTTACAGGTCGCAAATTATCTTTGCTTCCTACTATGGTGGCCGCTATTCACAGTGGATTACGACAATTAGTTTCTGTGCTTACTCAAGAGGGAAAGAAACCCTCCGCCAGTGTATCAGTTCCGAAGCTGGAACTACCATATACTTATCTGATGACCTGGTTGGTATTTTACCGGCCAGACTTAATGGAGGCTCCTGAGACAGTGGATCCCAGCCTCCCTCTGTTGCAGACCCTTGAGGGTTGTAAATGGGTTAAACATCGGTGAATGGATATAACGAGGCAATTCAAAATTCATAAATGTTGGGAGTTCTTTCCCTGCTTCCCTCAATTCTCCGGTACGTACAATACGACCTTATTGGATGTTGAAGAACCAAGGCAGAACCGCACCATTTTGGATGTCGGGTGTTTCAGATGGCTGGTGAACATTCGACCTGGTTATCTAGTGTTCAGGCCGCACCATTTTGGATGTCGGGTGTTTCAGATGGCTGGTGAACATTCGACCTGGTTATCTAGTGTTCAGGGTGAAAGATGTTTGTCATATCGAACCTTATTTTCCATGTCGATTTGATCGCCAACTCGGTTATGATCAACTGTATGTCGGCAACCCGAACTGTCAACTCAACGTTCGAGGTGGCCTTATCGATGGGGCGAGAGCTTAGTTTTGGAGTATTGCCGGATGTACAAATGTTGAGTTCGATCTCCCCTTGGAAATTCCGCCTCTACGAATGACTTTCCTCTATTGTAAGTGGCTGATAGCTACTAATATCATCACTCTGAATAGGAGGATATCGGACTCAGAAGCAGAGGCAACTCCACGGCTTACAACAGAAGTGACCCGTGAAACCATATTATCACCTCGAAGGCAAGAGGTTACCGAATCGTCCAGAAAGGGAAAGGAACCGGCCCGCCCAACTGATAGCGAAGAAGAGTTTCATACTGATGAAACAGAAACTTCTGAGGGGGCGGGTGAGACTGATTTGAGTTCTAGGAAAACAGAAGCAGAGGCTGAACAGAAGAATGAAGGAGAGACAGTTGGTCTCCCCGATTCTTTCCGATTCTTTCTTTGAGAGAGGACTCATAAACCATTCCACTGCTCGCAGAGCTCACTATGTTGCTCCTGCCCAACCGCAAGACGCTCCGAAAAGAAGGAGGGAGAGAGTCGTTATGACTTTTCCCAATCGGATGACGGTAGAGGTCCTTAGTGGAGATGAAGAGGATGAAGAAGATACAGTGCCTCTTGCTCATCGGCAAAGATCTCAATCTTCCGCTCAAGCTCAAACCCAGGTCCCTCCCAGAACTGAATTACGTACCAAACATCGTCACGAAGGATCTGGAGTTCAGGATGAGGTGCGTCCACTAAAAAGACGGAAGAAGGCCGCCTCTAAGCCACGTGTTCGTCTTCCCGCTTTAGATGAGATATCTGACCGCAGTGATTCTTCAGCCGAACAAGGTAAAGATTCATCTTTATTTTTTACTGCTCTTATATTTCTTCATACTCGAGCTTATCTTACACTCAATTCTTGTAGGGAGTCAAGAAGAAGGAGAATTTTGGGCAGACACTGCTTCTCCCGGTGGTATGGAAGCTGAGGCGCCCAGCTTCGTTCAGCAAATGCAAGATGCACTTAAAGATGAAACTGCTGGTGTTCCTGCAGCTTCTGATGTTGATCCATCGGCTTCAAGTACAGGTACGGATCTTTCTCCATTTGGAAGATAATTTCGAAAGATGAACGAGTCAGATCGCGTGCCTCTTCTAATGACTTGTGCACTTTGTCTCCTTTTAGTCAAACTAAAAGAAGTGGGTGCGAGTAGTGGAGCCCTCGAATCCATCCCGATTGACAAAGGTAAAACTAGTCTCTCCTTTGTGCAAGTTCATATGAGTATATATGTTACTCATGACCCAATATATTCTGTAGATGCCATAATGAAAGAATCTGCTAGAGGAGAGGCCACACAGGCAACAGAGGTCGAGGACTTCAACGAGCATAACCTCGATCTCGATTTCTCAGAAGGCGACCATCAGTATATCTCTGATCTATTATCGGGGAAAACCTCTGATGCAACTATCGGATCTACTGCTAGAGTTGATTCAACAGAAACGGGCCCTTCTGAGAGTAAGGCCTTTGTTCTGTAGACTCTATATTATATATTTTTTTTAACTTCATTTTTCGAGTAATCATGTAAGTCTTTGAATTATAGGACCAGTTGTTGGAACTGATACAGCTACAATCACCGGAACTTCTGATCAACCTGAGGGTCGTGACCACTCGTCATGGGTAGGAATTGAAGTCGACTTTCAATCATCAACTTCTGATCAACCTGAGGGTCGTGACCACTCGTCATGGGTAGGAATTGAAGTCGACTTTCAATCATCCATTCTTGAATCCCAACCTACTACTCCTGTGGATCCCATGATGATAGAAATTACTGTCACCCCCCAAATTAGTCCTGTAGCAACAAAAGCGAGACCAACTGAAAAAGTCGATACGTCGGCAGATGTTGTGCCTAGAGTTGGTGAGTTTTACCCATCATTTGTTTTAAATTTAAGATTAACATTCCATTATACTCACTGTGATTCTTTTATTTGTAGAATTTTCTCCCAAGGAACCTCTTAACTTGGACCCGAAATTCTCTGAAGTTTTAATTGAAAAATCATCTGATATAACGGGTGCGTCAATGGCTGTTATTCCTAAATCAACCTTAGTTACCCAGGAGGCCGAATTAACATCATTGGGACAAGAAAGTCATGCTGAAGGCTCTTCTGTTAAACTTGGTATGCTTCGGCTCATTATTGTTTATGAATTTTAAGTCTCGAGCACTCATCTTCTTCTTTTTCTATCACAGTGCCTTCTTCAACCTTGCTTGACTCTATTAAAGCTCTGGCGTCCGATAGGGATCCGGATAAGGCGTTCATCTGTTCAGACATCCAAAGCTTCGCTTATTTTCTGAACGTTATGATTGATCAGATTCTTCACCAGGGGTCACCCTTCGACAGCTTCAGAAGATCACTTGATCGCCATGTAGCAGGAATCAGAGAAGATGGATATCCTGAATTGGCTGACTCTATTGAAGCTTACCTAGCTCAGCTAAAACAACAATTTGAACACCTGAGGGACCTCAAGACCAGCGGCGTTTCTTCTTATGTATCCACTCAAGTAGATCTCAAACTGCAAGAGTGGCACGCTTCACAAAAATCAGCAGAGCTTAATCTTCAAAAGTTGAGGGATCGTGTAACCCAAATGAGGTTGGGTATTGCCAAGAAAGTGCAGGCTAAGGCTGGTTTACTTCAATCCTTAGAACTACGTCAAGCTCATATAGCCTGTTTGGAAAAGGAGCTCGTAGAAGCTAAGGATGCTGAGAGTATTCTAAAACTTGATTTGGCTGAAGCTGAGCGCGTCGAAACTGACTTATCCCAGCAACTGGAACTTCAAGATAAGAGACTTATTGAGACGGAGCAAGAAGTTCTCCAAGCTCAGAACACCAGCGAAGAATCTTTAAGAGCTAACCTGAAAGCTGAATTTGAAAAAGCTTATGCGGAAACGCTCTCAAGACTCGAAGGGCAAATTTGTAATTACAAGTTATTCTTGGATTAAAAGAAAACTCTTCTCTTTTAGCGATATATTTTTTATATATCAAAAGTTCTTATGAATGAAGTGGATTCTTTTGCTTACTAAAATTTTATTATGATTACTCATTCTTGTTTAGAATAAATAAACATAATACTTATAGGATTTTTGGCAAACCCTCAGCCATAAAGGGATTTGATATGCCTTTACCGACTACCGTTTGAATCGGGCTAGTATGTGAATTATCTAAGTCCGTTTCACATATAACTTTGGGCTAAAAGACTTAACTCTTTTAGACTTTGAACTACAATATTGAATATGTATGCTACATGTGTTAGATGTAGGCTTATCTCTAATAAGGGATTGAGATAACATCCCCCATGCATGAACGACATGGATTTTAAATGTAAATAGGTTGTGTTTCCTATATAGGACAACGATCCCAAAATTATAAAGAAAGAATTGAGTATTCTGTCTTTCAATCTCTTGTTTGTTGGTAGAGATGAACCCAAAATCGGAGAGGAAGAATTTTATATTCTATCTCCTGGTCTCTTGTTTGTTGGTAGAGATGAACCCAAAATTAAAGATGAAGAATTTTATATTCTATCTCCTGGTGCAAAGAAAACTCGAAGTGGGATCTCCACTTAGAGAATCTTGATTGATTTGAATAATCCTAACTATCATAAGGTTTGATTATTCAATTCAAAAGTGGACCTTTCGTTCACGAGATGGATTGAAAGGAGATTTTGGCTGTGGTCCTAACTGTAGTAAGGTTTGACCAAGTGGGAGTTTTAAGACGATCCTAACTGTAGGAAGGTTTGATCGCTCGATTTGTGGACCTCTCGTTCATTGAAAGAATCGAGAAGGGATTTTGGTTTTGGTCCTAACTGTAGTAAGGTTTGACCAAGTGATGAATGGGAGTGTGGTACAAATAACAATGAGTTTGTTGACTTGTACAAACTACTCAGTGGGAACTTTTGATGTCAAACACAAGAATTTGACACGAAATGATTCGGCGACTGATATGGACCGATAACCTGAATTTTGACGTTGTATCATAATTTCAGCATTGGGAATGCTAGAAAACAGATACAATGGGAGTTTGCAAGATTTTAATCCATGACGGATTTCAGTGGACCCTTCGTCGATCGATTTGATCGGTGAGGGATTTTGTGAGGAAAGATTAACTGTTTACAGATATGAATCTCATCTCACCAAAAGCCGTAAAAGAATTTTATGATAATCAAAAATGGAATATTCGAATGATCAGTTTCTCATTTAGAACAATCGACTGATCTCGGGTTATCCCAAAATATCTTATACAGGATTCTCTAGGAACTTCCCGTTTTGCATAGGTTATCCTGACCATATTACGGATAATATTTCTTCAGGAACTTCCCATTTATTGGCATCATTAATTTACTGCCATCCTGGGTAATCAGGCGATATGCGCCGTTTGAATAGACTGTTTCTATTACAAACGGTCCTTCCCATTTGGGTTGGAATTTTCCTTTCTTCTTAGAATTGAGAATCATAGGTCTTCGAACGGCAAGAACCAGATCTCCTTCTTTAAAACTCCGTCGTCAGACTTTTTTATCGAAAGTCCGGGAAATTCTAGCCTGATAAAACTCGATCTGTTGTTGGGCTTCCAAGCGCTTTTCATCTAACATCTCCAATTCCTCGAGACGTCTCTGGTGATTTTCTTCTGTCGTCATCCCCGTTGTGAGAGCGATGCGGAGGGAAAGAATTTGTATTTCCAAAGGAAGGACGGCTTCGCACCCATATGTTAAGGAATATGGGGTTGCTCCAGTTGGCGTACAGACAGTTGTACGATAAGCCCATAGTGCTTCGCCGAGTTTGTCGTCTCAATCTCGCTTATTGGTTTTCACAAGTTTTGCCAAAATTTTGATAATAGTCTTGTTAAAAGCTTCAGCCAATCCATTAGCTGTGGGATTATAAGCAGTTGATGAAACGTCCTTAATCCCGAATTTACCGCAAAATTTGATAAATGTGTTGCTAACGAATTAAGGACCATTATCGTGCACTATTCACCTTGGGACACCATACCGATATATGATATGGTGTTTAATGAATTTGACCACATCACTCGTCTTTACTTCACCATACCGATATATGATATGGTGTTTAATGAATTTGACCACATCACTCGTCTTTACTTCTCTAAGTGGAACTGCTTCTGCCCATTTCGAGAAATAATCTGTGATTGCCAGAATGAAACGGTCCCCTTTAACCGAAGGCGGAAAGATAGGACCCACAATATCCATTCCCCATGTTTCGAATGGCCACGATGTCGCCGATGGGTGTAAATGTTCGGGAGGCTGGTGCATATAATTTGCATGTAATTAACACACTTGACATCGTCGGGCGTAGTCGACTGCATCCTTTACCATAGTTGGCCAGTAATATCCAATTCTCCTAAGTCGGTCGCAGAGTTTAGGACCGGGCTGATGTGCACCGCAGGTCCCATCATGCGCCTCTTTGAGTGCTTGTTCCGCTTCCTTATTGGATAGACAACGGAGTAATAGACCATCGTACGACCGTCGGTACAACATTTGTACTTCAGCGTTGTAGTAAAATCTCGGTACTCTCTGCCGAATCGAATCCCTTTCTCCTACGTCTTCAGGCAAGATACCATGTAGGACATAATCGATAATAGGGAAACGCCAATCTCGAACTTCGGGTTCAACTCTTGTTGAGTATGCTTCTTTGGCAACTGAATCGTAGATTGGAACAATAAGTTGGTGAGTTCTCACTGTAATTAATTGTTCTGTCTCGGGAGGCTGAGCCAGAGATACCAACAATGCCGCCAATGCGTCTGCGTATGCATTTTGGAGATGTGGAACATACTCAATGAAAATTTCTTCAAACGAGCTTGCCATCTCGATGGCCACCTGGTGGTATGGAATCAGGTCTCGATTTCTGACTTCATACTCTCCTCGTATCTGATTAAGTACTAATTAAGAATCCCCAAAAGCTACAAGGTATTCGACCCCCAGCTCTTTGGCAAAATTAAGTCTAATTATTAATGCGTTGTACTTGGCTACATTATTAGAGCATGGTTTGGTCAATGAGTATGCTCTAGGTAAGACATGTTTTTCCGGGGAAACTAAAACGACCCCCATTCCTGAGGAGATTTTAGAACATCCGGGCGCGCTCGCCACGTTGGTTGCGCGTGAAACCCCATCGAAGTATAATTGCCACACTTGTTGATGTGAGGTGGTATTAACTTCGTGAGTTTCATCCGGCAAATCGTCGTACAACTCGACTGCATCTTTCGTAGGGTTTTCCGCCAGAAGATCACAAATAGCTCATCCCTTAACTGATTTTTGTTGCTTGAAATACAAATCATACTGCGATAAGAGTATAGCCCACCTGGCTAAATGCCAATTCATGAAGGCCGGTTGGGTCATGAATACCCGGATTGGGTTTATGTTGGAAATGACATAAATTGTTTGTCCAACTAAATAATATCGCATTTTCTGGATTGTGAATACCAAGACGAGACATTCTTTCTCAATCATCGGATAACGAGACTCAGCTCCTACCAATGTACGACTCAGATAATACACAGCTTGTTTGTGACCGTTATCGTCGTCTTGTGCGAGTAATGCACTTAACGAATGGCTCGACACTTTGACATAAATCAAAAACGGTCTGCCCGATTTCGGTGCAACGAGAATAGGTGGATTCGCCAGATATGTTTTAATATCTTCGAATGTGTTTTGGCATGCTTCGTCCCAAACGAACGACACGCCTTTCTTTGTGAGTTTAGAGAACGGTTGATATTTTCCAGACAGATTTGATATAAACCGACGGATATATGCCAATCGACCTTGCAACCCTCTGAGTTCTTTAAGATTCCTCGGGGGTTGTAATTCATGTATCGTCTTTACTTTATGAGGATCGATATGAATACCTTTTGTGGTGACGACGAACCCAAGAAATTTACCGCTGGACATTCCAAGAAAGGACTTAGTTGGGTTCATCTTTAATTGATGAGTCCTCATAAGCTCGAACATTGTCTTCAGATCGCTAATGTGGTCGCTTTTATCACGGCTCTTAACGACCAGGTCATCAACGTAGCATTCAACGGTCTTTCGAAGGTGCTCTTGAAAGATCTTTGTCATTGCTCGTTTATATGTAGCACCGGCGTTCTTCAAACCGAAAGGCATAACAGTATAACAAAAGACACCAAGGGGTGTTCTGAATGCTGTATGCTTTTCATCGTCTGGGTGCATCTTGATCTGATTATATCCAGAAAATCCATCCATAAATGACATTTTCTCAAACCCGCATGTGTTGTCAATGATGACGTCCGTAATTGGTAGGGGGAAGTCATCTTTAGGACATGCGGTATTCAGATCTCTGAAGTCAATACAGATTCTGATCCTTCCATTCTTTTTAAGGACTGGAACAATATTGGCCAGCCATTCGGGATGTTGTTCTTCTCTGAAAAACCTGAATCAATCAGTTTCTTGACTTCAGTTTCTATTGCCTCCATAATTTGTGGACGAAACCGTCTTTATTGTTGTTTGACGGGTTTGACATTCGGTTTAATGTTAAGGCTGTGCATTGCTACATTTGGATCGAGTCCTGGCATATCTTCGTAATTCCATGCGAAAACGTCGATATACTCTCTAATGAGGGTGATTAATTCTTCTTTTTCATCCGACGGAAGATCACCACTAATAAATATATGTTTCGGATTACTTTCGTCACCCATATTAACTTGGATTACTTTATCCTCAGTAGGAGGTTCTCTTTGCTCAAATCGATCGCCGTATTGGACATTCATGTAATGTATCCAGGGATCTTCCCAAGTGAGCAACTGATCGTCTCCTTCTGTTGTGGAAGGATCAACTATTGCCATGTTTGACATTAGAGTTTTGAACCTTTCCCCAATGCTCACATCAGAATCCCAGGTTGAAGCATCGGATGAATGCCCACTCTTATTTATTAGTTGGCTAATGATCTTTTGGCAATATTCGTCATCAGATGATGAAACATAACCTAGACCCATTTTATGACCGTAATAATTATCTGGTTTTCCTTTTGGTACTTAGGCAGGACGGGGTGGAATCCTGACACCTTGACCAAAATGAAGACCTTCACCGAGCGAGAGGTCATAGCCTTGCCTCCGCATGTAGCCGTTTGCTTGTGAACTATACCGAGAGAAATGTCATCCGGGTTCTTCTTCATCCGAATTAATGTTCAAGAAAAGATCTGGAGTAGGGGATGGTTCCCCTTTTCCAAAAACTATTTCTTTTTCACCCCTTGTCTTTGCGGGTAGGATCATAGTCATTCCGAATGAACTTTGGATGTGTTTCGTTGTCGTACAAGACGAACGAAGTGGCATGTGTAGACTAGGGTCGTCGTACAATTTCTGCATTACATTATCGAGATAATACGAGTACTCTAAATCATCATTTATTATTTCATCGGCAAGTTGCCAGTTACAACTTTCGTCCGACGAATTACTACCGTCAAGATCGATTATAAGAGGTTCAATGTCATTCAATACAAGACCTTCACTATAATCGAACCCGGCTTCGGTATCATCTTCTTCTCCGCTGTCTGTGCCATGGGCCGATGGTTCAGTATCGGATTCGGCACTATAGAGAAGGGAGTCAGTAAAGTAATTTTCTAACCCCTTGAATGGTTGCTTATCCGCGACCACCGTCTTGACCTCATCATTAGTGTCGACATATTTCAGACACTGATGGAGTGTGGAGGGAACTATAAGATTACTATGGATCCATGGGCGACCCAACAGGAAGTTATAGGAAGTCTCTGCATCAATCACATAGCAGGTGACTTCAGACTTCAAGTCTCCAAGTTGACACCTGCATCAATCACATAGCAGGTGACTTCAGACTTCAAGTCTCCAAGTTGACACTTCACTCGGATTTTTCTCAACGGTCTTGACCCACTAGTATTGAATCCATAGATGATAGTTCCCGTGGAGGCTAGCTTGCTGGCGGGAATTCCGAGGTGGTACATCAACCGAAGTGGCATGATGCTAACAGCGGAACCCGGATCAACTTGAATCTGGTTGACAATGCTCGAACCGATATATCCAGTAAAATATAAAGGTCTATCATGTTTCGAATTCCTGACTTGCATATCTTCTTTTGTGAAGGCAATGCAAGGAAATTTCGTGGCTGTCAGGTTGCAATGTTGAACTGATGACTCTGGTTCTTCAGGAGTTGGCTTAATCTGAGTAAGGAATACCTCAGAATCAGCCAAGGCTTCTTGTAAAGCTTCTCTGGTATCTTTCGAGAGGCGTAATAACTCATATAGCGTGATCCTCGCTGGTATATTAGCCAATTGAGTCATGACATCGAAGCGGTATGGAGTATTCGAGCTTTCCGGTTTATCTCGTCCAATCGGTCGATTGAAACGAGACTGCTTCGGAACTTAAACCTCTTTATGTTGGGGTTCTTTTTCTTTTTGTTTAGTTGGTTGTTGCGGCTTCTCAGCAGCTACAGGAGGAGTTGCAACTACCCCCAGCTCGGTAAGAGTTTTAGCATTTGGGTTAGAGGTTTCAGGATATTTATAATGGTATTCATTCCCACCCCTTGTAGCCAAAGATTCTTGCTCTTCCTCAGAAAGCTGTAAAGCTGAAATTTCTTCGTCATTCTTCTCAGGAATTGTCGAGGCTCCATAACAGGACTTCTCTTTTCCCTTGCCTTTTAATTTCTTCTTTGATGTGAATGTCGTCCACTGTTCATCTTCAAGCAAATCTGGATGAACCCAAAGGATTTCGCCGTTGGGGGTCGTGTGTGACACTAGCCCTTTTTGGCGCTGTCCATGAGGGTCATCGTTGATGGTTTGCACTTTAACCTGGGATACTAGCTCGGCTTGAAACCAAGATAAAGGAACTTATCCAAAGCTGATAGACACTGCATTTGCGCCTACTTTCTTCTCTTTTGGTTTCGGTGTCACAATACCCATATCAATTAAGGTTTGTATTTTGTCTTTTAAGATATAACATGCCTTAGTGGGGTGATGGACCCTTCTGTGATATGCACAATACTTCGGGTCATTAGTCTTCTTTGCTTCTTCTTAGTTTGTGACCGGTGGAAGTTTGATTTTATTGTTATCTAACAGATATTTGAAGATAACTGGTACTTCATCATCCTTGAAAGAATACTCCTTTGGGAATCTGGGCTCTGAAGTCTTAGGTTGCCTCGGAGGTTGTTGATTTTGATTCGGTGCTAATTGGAAAGATGACTGTTGCGGTTGTTGTTGTGGCTGTTGTGATATTTGATGAGCATCAACAGCTGCCGCGGACCCTCTTCCTCTGCCCCGAGGATTGAAGTTCTGTTTTTGAGTATTAGCTGGTGGTTGACCTCTCTCCAAATTCTTTCTCTTGAGAAAGCGTTCAGCTTGCTCACCTCTTACTTTCAACTATTTCCAAGTTTTAGAGGGCACAACCCCCATTACCTCTAGCACATCTAACGACAAGTTATTATGACATGTCTATAGGATGAATTCATCTGTGAGTGGATCTCAGCAGTTTACTGCTTTGTTCCGGAATCGTTTGACGAAGACATCAACTGACTCCCCATTTTTCTGCTTCTCGTCCAATAAGGTGCCAATAGAAACATCGGTGTCGTCGTCAAAGAAATTAGTGAGGAACAATCCTTCCATATCTTCCCAGTTAGTGATGCTCCCGGGTTTAAGACGTCGGTACCAATCGAAGGCAGGCCCACGAAGGGTTCCTACGAATGACCGGACCATCAAGGCTTCGTTTCCGGATATTGCGCCAAGATACGACTTGAAATAGATTAAGTGTTGAGTGGGTGAACCCCTGTCATCAAAAGGAGTAAAGTTAATCAAATTAAATTTTAGGGGATAAGGAATCAGATCCCACTCTCTCGGGTACGGGTAAGGAATGCCCGTTTTCTTCACTTCTTGGGCCGTCATCAGAGCATTGACTTTGCTCTCGAGATCTTGCATCTTCTTGTCTTCTTCCTCGCTCTTCTTCAAGTAGATTTGAGGAGGTTGAGTAGATGATTTAGCCGGACCGCTTCCGGAATTGTCCTTATCAAGAGGAGGATCAGCAAAGATAGTCTCATCTTCCTCATTTTCGACCTCAGTTATACGTACAGGTATAGCATTACGCTGACTGGATTCCGCCTTTTGGCTTGATTCCAGTTGGTGTTGTTGAGTCTACAAATCTCGCATCTGCTGCATTGTCAACTCCATCTCGGTTTTGATTTCAGCTCTAATTTCCTCGCGTTGTTTAGCTAACGCTTCCTGTAGTATTTGAGCTAGTTGATCCGGTGTGATTGCAAATGATTCTCTGACTTGCCCAACACTAGACGCGGTATCGTCCGATGCAACGGCAGAACAAGTATCTGATAGTTCCTCGTCTGAAGATAACCCTTCATGCATTCTTTTGTAATCTCGACGTCGGTTGGCTCTTCGTTGTAACCGCGACATCCTTTGAGAGAGACCCCGCTCAACTCTCCCTCCCGGAGAGAAATCAGGGTCAGGGTTGACTAATTGTTGCTTTTCTTTGCCGGTCATGTTAATAGTGACCTCAGGGAATTCATCTTGTTGAATCACAGATTTCTTTCTGTTGAAGCGCCTCATTTTGGGTTTTGGCGTTTCAGTGGAAAGTCTTTGAAATACAGAAACTCTTGTTGATTTTGTCTTAGAACAACCGCATTCTGTCAATACTGCTTTAATGAGCCTCTCGCAAGCGCAATGAGACTCATCTTCTCGTGCAGTTCTTTTTCGTGAGTTATTATTTTGATAGTACAGCTCATCATTATTGTGATTTGAGCAACCTATCTTTTGCTTTTGAACCTTGTTAACATGCACAGGACGACTAGTTGTCGCCTTTGAACGATCCAAGGTTGAATTCTTAAATTCACCCTGTAGGCTGTCTAAAAATCACAATAGATAGTTGATCCCCCATCAAACACCGATAATGGAAGTTACAATCTGACGACTTCCAGAAGGCTATAATTTGAGGACTTTCACGTAGAAGGTTACAATCTGACGACCTTCACAACAACTAGTGAAAGCTCTAATTCAACAGCCTTCACAATTAACATCGGGAGTTACAATCTGACGACTCTCGTATTTTCAAGGAGCCAAGACGAAGATTACAAGAGGACGATCTGTGCAAAGCTATAGCAAAAGAGACTACAAATTGACGGTCTCTTCATATTAGAACGCAGATATCTCTCAAACCGTAAGGAATTTGGCAAAACGGAGGAAGCGAACCAAAGCCTTTGGCTAGGTTCGGATGGCCCCGTCTCGTCGAGATAGCCGATTTTCATATATAATTCGTCCAATTCCGACTTACGGTTTGAAAGTTATGACCTGTTCTTCGCAGCAAGTTATGTTCTGAAGTCCGTCTGCAAGACTGGACTTCGTCAGAACATTGGACTTAGCCTGAAGCTCGCCAAGTCCGCCTAAGGTTCGCCTCTGCATTACAGAGTCAAAACGCACAAGTCGAACCAGCGTTATAACCTCAAAACGCAGAGGTTATCCTCGTGATATAATATCAAAACGCAGAGTTTTCAGGCCAACTGTGCGTTTTCAGGCCAACTGTGCGTTTACAGGCTCAACTGTGCGTTTTCAGCCTAAAACAGGCCAACTGTGCGTTTACAGGCTCAACTGTGCGTTTTCAGCCTGAAACAGGCCAACTGTGCGTTTACAGGCTCAACTGTGCGTTTTTAGCCTGAAACAGGCCAACTGTGCGTTTTCAGGCCAACTGTGCGTTTACAAGCTCAACTGTGCGTTTTCAGCCTGAAACAAGCTAACTGTGCGTTTTCAGGCCAACTGTGCGTTTTCAGGCTCAACTGTGCGTTTTCAGCCTGAAACAGGCCAACTGTGCGTTTACAGGCTCAACTGTGCGTTTTCAGGCCAACTGTGCGTTTACAGGCCCAACTGTGCGTTTTTAGGTCCAGAAACGCACAGTTCGGGCCCATAACGCTGTTTTCAGCGTTTGACTCGTTCAAGCACGATTTGAACGGTTCCAGAACCGTTTTCTCCCCAAGATTTTAGGGGATCACTACCCTATCATGGAGAGATTTATGGGGGGCAGTTACACCCCATTAAACCCTCATTAAGGAGAGATTTAAGGGGGCGGTTACACCCCTAAATCCCCTATAAATAGGGGGAAACTCAACTGAGTTCAGGGGCTCTTTTTTGGCTGACTTTTTGGGGATCCTTGATCGGGCATCTTTGAGCTTTCTGCAGCAACAGAGAGCTTTGGAGATCAGCGACTTGAAGGAGCTCTTGAATCATTTTGGAAGGCTTTTATTGAAGCCCTTTGAAATTATTCGGCCTTGGCTTATTAACCGACTTTCGGTTAAATCAACTCTTCCATAGAGTTTCAAACTCGTTCAGAGTTATCAACTCATTCAGAGTTATCAACTCGATCAGAGTTCAAAACTTGCCTGCAAGTTCTTCTAAAACTCGTTCAGAGTTATTAACTCGTTAAGAGTTATTTTTTAGACTTGCCACGCAAGTTCTCCACAACGTCAAATCGTGAGGAGAAGACCACGTTCCAGTGAATCAAGACGTTCGGATCGTCAACGAGAAGCAAACTCGACGCGAGCATTCGAGGGAGGCATCTCATCGCCACCGTGAAGAACCCAGAATTAAACAAAGGGGAGAATCAAATTCATTCTCCTCTCTTTTGTAATCGGAATCCAAATTGTAATTGATTTTGAGAGGAATACAAGTCAATTTTTCTTTCATTGTCTTTTTACATCAAATTTCCAACAAACACACCCCCTTGCGGGCATGGAGTCTTCACAGGTCCTAAGCGAGAGTGAATTGGTATTTTCTTATTTCGGACTTGTTCAGTTCTAACAGGCGGATATTTACGACCCCCTGCGTAGAAAACCACTAAGGGTTTATTTGCTGGGTTCGAGTACTCTTTGATTGGAGCTTCGCCCTGGTCGTCAGCCAAAGGACTGAGGGGATCCGTTATTGTAATCTTGAATTTTGATAAGTCTGGGCTAACCCAGGGTTTCACCGGTGATGCGGTAGACGGACTCGGAACAGATATTTGCGGCGTCTTCGGAGTCCAAACTTTACGGTTCCTTGGTAGCTCTTCGTATATCATTTTTTTCTTCCCTTCTTGTATCTGTTGACGAAGGGCACGAACATGAGCAGCCTTTGCCTGACATTTTCGTATACATTCTTTAAGGGTCGAACGGGCTCTTTTGACGAGAGTCCATTCCTCCGTCGTAAGCTGGGCAGAAATGTGATTAGTTTGCCGTTGAGGCAACTGGACCACTTTATGCTTTCTCGACTCTAGGTCCGCATAGTAATGGACCCCGTCGGTTTGTTGTAAGGCCTTAGCCAATTGACGAGCACGGCGCTGACATTGTCTCTGACGGACCCTCTTCGTCAGCGCAGGTAAGTTCTGATTCGATGACGCCTTAACTAGTGAAGGGTCATTTGGAGCAGAGATGTTGCAGGTGGGTTCCTTAGCAATGACCTGGTAAGAATCTTCACCTGCGGTCTTCATCGGAATTGAAGACTTGAGAACTTTCTTGGAAGAGGAAACCTTCCTGCACTTGCGAGGCGAGGAAGATTTTGAGGATGAGGATGACAGATACTCCTCGAATTTTGCCTGATCGAACTCATATTCGATCTCTTCGTTGACCACAATCTTGATCGGCTGCGACACTACGGCCTCGACAGCGAGGTCGTTGTCTCCTACTGTGGTCGTCAGTTTGTTTTCGTCAAAAGTTGTTTTTATCATAGATTCCATTAAAACTTAAATTGTTTACAGAGAATTATAACGAAAAGTAAGCAAATTACAACTCTCTTGGAAAATAACACAGAAATCGTTTATCGACTCCTGTTTTGTGGGACTTTGCCTGTGTCGGGAGTGCTTTGACTCTTGGACCACCAAATCACAGATTGTGAGGGGTTTAAAGATTCTTCCTTCGTTTATCGAAGTAGGAATTTGAAGTGAATATCTTATCAAAGTAAGACGATCACTCTTCTTAAGATCAAGTCAAAGCTCGAATCTCAAGGAATCACGCAAGGAACTTAATTCTTGTTGTTTTCTCTCTGCTCTCTATGCTCAGATCTGCTCCAATTTGCTCGATCCCCGTCAGTAATGACCCTAGGGGGGTATTTATAGCCTCTGGGACACATAACTAAAAAATACAACAAAAAGAAGAAGTTAAGCTGGTGAGACAGTGTTTACTGTCTCAAAAATTCCAACTGCCTGGCAGTTTCTGCTGTAACCGCTTTTCCACATTTTAAACTCCGTTATTTTGGCAGTTATTCACGTGATTTTTGTTCACGATGTTTTCCACGTCCCTTGGCAGTTAATGGACACGTGGGTGATAGTTATTTAATTAATTTTTGATCATTTCAAAGCTGTCTCGCTGGCGAGATAGCAAACACTGTCTCGCTGGCGAGACAGTCCATATCTGTCTTGATCTTTCTAAGACAGTATGAATTATTGTGATTTTTAGGTGATCTTCTCTTATGTTTGGATATCTATCAGCATTTTTTAACGCCTACAGATACCCCCTCTAAAGTATTCCAAACTCATTCTTTTATAGAGGAGTCTGGGATACTTTGGATAAGATAAATTTTACTTACGATCCTTTCAATGCTTGGTTGAGTAAATCGTATAGAAGGATCCGTAAATGGCTTCAATTCCCGATCTCTTCTTCCTTTAGTCTATTCAGTTCCTCGTAGAATAGCTAATATCCTTCCCGTACCGCGTTTATCGCTTGACCGTTGTTGAGATTTTGAATCGAAGCTGATATTTGTACTTGTGAGTCCAGTTTTTGTCACCAAATTGATACTTATACACCCATTGAGAGTTCGTCAGGTTATCCTTAAGAATATTCAGAGCATTTCAAACTCCGTTATTTTGGCAGTTATTCACGTGATTTTCACTCACGATGTTTTCCACGTCCCTTGGTAGTTAATGGACATGTGGGTGGCAGTTATTTAATTAATTTTTTATTATTTCAAAGATGTCTCGCTGGCGAGACAGCAAACACTGTCTCGCTGGCGAGACAGCCCATATCTGTTTTGATCTTTCTAAGACAGTATGAATTCTTGTGATTTTTAGGTGATCTTCTCTTATGTTTGGATATCTATCAGCATTTTTTAACGCCTACAACTCATACCTGTGATGTTGTTCCCTGTCCTCCTGGGATCTCTCTTGTTGACAGTAAATGGGTTTATAAGGTCAAGTTTCGTCCTGATGGTACCATTGAACGTCAAAAAGCTCGTTTAGTGGCTCAAGGTTTTACTCAGCAACAAGGTATTGATTATGAGGAGACCTTTGCTCCTGTTGCTCAGATGCCCACTGTTCGTACTCTTCTTGAGGTCGTTGCTGCTCATCGTTGGCCCTTATACCAGATGGATGTCAAAAATGCTTTTCTTTATGGCTTTTTATTAGAGACCGTATATATGCAACCGCCTCCAGGGTCAAATATTCCTCCGGGACATCTATGTCTCCTTCGCCGTGCTGTTTATAGTCTCAAGCAGGCACCTCGCGTTTGGTTTGAGTGTTTTCGTGATGTCCTGCTCAAAGCGGGCTTTATAGAAAGTCATCAAGATGCTTCTATGTTTGTTCGCACTACATCTTGTGGCAGAGTTTTATTACTTATCTATGTAGATGATATGATCATTACAGGTGATGATATGACAGGTATACAATACGCAAAATCTCAGTTGCAACAACAGTTTCACATGAAGGATCTTGGATCTCTTCGGTATTTTCTTGGTCTAAAAATTTCTCAAGGCCCGCGGGGTGTATTACTGTCTCAACAGAAGTATCTCTCAGATATTCTAAATCAAGCTGAGCTAACTAACAATGCAACTGTCGATACTCCACTCCAGCAGAATGTCAAACTTTGCTCTACTGACGGTGAGCCTCTATCTGATCCTACCCGATATCGACATCTTGTTGGTCAGTTGGTCTATTTGTGTATCTCTCGACCAGATATCTCTCATGCTATTGATATTGTCAGTCAATTTGTTAGTAAGAAACAAGATTGGGCTGGTGATCCAACTACCAGAAAGTCTACCACAGGTTATTGTATATTTCTTGGTGATTCCCTTATTTCCTGGCGAAGTAAGAAACAAGATGTTATTGCTCTTTTCAGTACTGAGGCAGAGTATCGTGTAATGTCCACAACAGCTAAAGAGATTATTCATCTTCGTTGTCTTCTTAGTGATTTCGGTATTTCTGTTATGACTCCTACTCCTCTCTATTGTGATAATAAGAGTGCCATCCAGATTGCTAATAATCCAGTATTTCATGAAAGGACCAAACATATTGAGATCGACGCTCATTTTGTCTGTCACCAAGTTATCAAGGACAAGACAATTCTACTTTCTCATGTTTCATCCACTGACGAGCTTGCAGATTTCTTCACAAAGGCCTTACTTGTTCATCGGTTCCGGTTTCTTGTACGCAAACTCACTTTGTTTGATCCAACATGAGTTTGAAGGGGGCTGTTGATAATAGTGTATTGTAGTAGGTTTTAGTCCCACATTGCTTGGGAGAACAAACCTCACACTCCTCTACTTGTATAAATATATGTGCATACTCAATATTCAACTCAAGGAAAATTTACCCAAGATTCTCTCTCTCTCTTACTTTAACAAACAGGATGCAACCATCTGAACAAAGGGCTTCTCAATTTATTACAAGGACTTCTCACACATATTTCAATCAGATGCATCAAGATTTGAATTCCATAACCTGCTGATCAGAAAACTACAACCCTATCATTTAGCTCCAAATCATTTTATCTTGTTTCTTGGCAAGTGATTATTATTTAATAAATTGTACATATAGATGCATCCTGCAGCTTCGTAATTCCTAGCCAAAGTAGATGACAAAATCTCTACGTTACTATATACAAGGTCTTTCATAAGCAGCCAATTAATATTTTTTTTTTCAAGTATAGTTAGGAGAAGTAGCACATGTAATGGTTTTTTGATATCCTTAGGGCGCGTTTGGTTGGTTTCGGAGGAGCTCGAAAGCTGCCACAGATGGGACATCTGTGGCAGCTTTCCTCTTTCCCACCCAAAAACTGAGATCCAAACGCGTCTTTATTGTAAGACAAAAGAGAAACAAAGGAAGTTGTTCTCCTCTTTGTCATGTGATGATGGTAAGGGAGATAAAAGATGACAAAATGTACAACTACAATTATTGATTTGAACTTTGTTGGAGGAGGTTTATTGGATAAGGAATCACACGAGAGAGAATGAAAAAAGGGATTGATGCAAAGAGATGTAGAATAATGCAGAAGCTAGTAGATGGCCAATATGAGAGTGCAAGTTCACTTGAGGCTTGAATAATGGCAAATTATCCAAAGAAAAGCTAGTCATATGGGCGATAGCGATGATAATACAAAATTGTTTTGAGAGTAGGAATAAGTTAACATTTACTTTTACTATACAATCAACATAACAGAGTAAAGGTATAAGTATAATCTTGTATTTTGAGAAAAAGAAAAGGAGAAAAAAAAAACTGCCCTCTTCAATATTTTTTTTTTTTTTTTGTTTATATGTTTTTTCCCACCCCAAAGTTTTCAAGCCTGATTTCTCGTGCTCAATGGGCCATAGTCGATTGAAGATCATATAATGGGCCATGCAAATGCAGGTGTTTGGACCCCGGCTTGCCAAAATTAGTTATGATGAAAATGTTTAGTGACCTTTAGAGCTCGTTCGCATCTTCTTTGAGAATGTGTCAGCGCTTTCCGTTTAACATTTTTGTTTTTATTTTTGCATTTCAACCTCCTGATAAATTAAATTCCAGAAAACTAACATTTTTCTCACTATTTGATATACTCTCATCAACTGTTTTAACAAAGAAACCTCTGAAGAATACTAAATGCCATCTATCTCATATACTAAAACAATACCTTAAGATGCCACATATCAATCTTTAAAGAGAATTGGTCACATGTCTATTTTTCAGAGAATTGGTCGTTCATCTTCCATGTAACCTATACAAATTCTAAAACTTTTAAATATTAATACAAATACTAAAACTTTTATATACTACCATCCATCAATTAAAGTTTTCCAAATCTTATGTATTATACACAAATTACTATAAAAACTGTACTAAAACAATAACCTAAGATGCCACCTGTCAATTTTTTTATAGAATTGGCCACGTGTCCATTTTTCAGAGAATTGATCATTCATCTTTCATGTAATCTATACAAATTCTAAAACTTTTCAAATATTTATACAAATACTAAAACTTTCATATTCTACCATCCATCAATTAAAGCTTTCCAAATCTTATCTATTATACACAAATTATTATAAAAATTATTGTTTGTAAAATTGAAGATGGTCATAATGTCACATCAAATTCAAATCTTTGAATTTTCATGAAGCATTGAAACGTAACCTCTCTTAATTACCATTAATTACACTAATTATCACTATCTCATCAACCCAATTTTCACTAATGGCCAAGCCTCATCAACTTTCCCACGCTTTCTCAATTCATCTCCTCTCTATAAATATTTCAAGCTAATCCAAGTAAAAGTATTCTTAGATCCCTTTCTTTATCATTAGTTCCAACTCCATAATGATGCATATGATTGTTGATAAGGCAGGCTCGATTGGGCTTTTCTTATGCATCCATCTTGTAGATTTTAATGCTACACTCCATTTTATAAAAGTAATGTATCTGTTTTATTTGTGTATTTTTTTGTTATTGGTATATAAATATATCTCTTTTGTTGCTTCTTTGTTTATAATTCAATTTCCTCTTTGTCGGTTATTTGTTTGAAATTTTTCTCAATGAGTTTTGCTATCCAGCTTCCCTAATAGCACATTGAGGAAATGTATTATATGCAAAACAAAATTCATGATAGGAGTGTAAATCATTTGTATAAAATTAAATTAAGGGTAATTTGATATCACAAAATTATGTTCAACTGTAGTTGTCAATATCAAAGTTGGTGAAGGTGCAAGTATGCAAAGCTTAAGTACCATGTACATTGTGCATACTAGAGTACTTGAGGTAATTGAAGGTTGCCCATATCCTTAAGAAAGATACTAATATTTTATATATTAATAGTGTAAATTTAATTTTTCTTAATCATAATTAAGACTTTATGTAAATTTAGATTTTTTAATTGCTCAAGATACACCGTGGTTTGTGAAATATACCTATTTTTAGTTTAATTCTCATGTTCAGAGCTCAAGCTGATTATTAAAGTCACATATCATAAAGATTGAGCAAAGAAAATATAAAATAAAATCTTTATAATTAAATTTTAAAAAATTACCGTAGCATGGCGCGGGGAATGACACTAGTACTATATATATTGAAAACTAAAAGATCTTGTGTCAGAAGTTGAAAAAATAGTAATTATATTTTTTTTATTAAAACTAAATGACTATGTGGCGGATTATGTTACTAATTAAAATTTCTAATTGAAAATTAACCGTGCATCTTTTTGCAGTGCATCACACTTCTAAGGATTTGTTCTTAGCTCCACATGCATGCCACTTGAAAAGAATTGACCTTTACAACTTTCTTGATATCTTAAAGAATATAAGAAGGTGGGTTTGATCCTTAACTAAATAATCACAACTTAATCCTTTCTCCTCTCCTTTTATTCTCCTTTGCACACTCAAGTAAAAAATGTTCATTACAACTTGGGCTAGCTCTTTAACTTTCAGATTAGTAAACTTTATCCTAGCTGCAAAGGAGATATGTGGCTCTAGTGGCTGTAAAACTGTTTGCCTACTTGTGCAAATTCTCAATATTGCTTTAAATG
>NC_033798.1:106373857-106374165 GCF_001876935.1 Asparagus officinalis | reverse complement strand
AAAAGCCGCCACTTGAATGCTAGCAAGACACTGATGGAGAACTTGCACGCACGTCTTGACAGCATAAATTTTGTTTTCTTATTGCATTGTTAGGCATAGAACCTAAACTATATTACATAATGACAACTTTTTTAACCTGCTTTAAATGATTGGTTGGTGGAATATGAATCTGTATTGCTCTCGTATCATCTAAAGGTCTGTTCTACAACGCCAAAACTCTTAATTTATTAAAGAACATTGAGGCTAGGATAATTAATGGTTTTATAATTTTAACGCAGATCTTCGAATTAATTATTGTTGCATTTTAG
>NC_033798.1:106372611-106373847 GCF_001876935.1 Asparagus officinalis | reverse complement strand
CTTATGGAATATCAAATTTAAAAGATGTGCATTGAAGGAAAATTTTAAGAATGTGTAATTGAAAAGAAAAAAAAAAACGGTGAAGGAAGTCTTATGTTGAGAAGTCATGTATACGTGGATGTATCTTCGTTTGGAAGAATTAAAATTAAAGAACTATGAACTTAAGATGAAAGTTGGGACAAACAAAACAACAGCTAAAAGTTTTGGACATTATGAAATGATGATGCATGACATGCAATGTTAGATTAATTGTTAAATTTATGATTGCAACCAGTTACTCGTAAAGGGGGTATACAACTTGCAGGCTTAAGGCTGTATAGTAACATCAAAACAAAATAGATATCATGACGACGAGTACTCCATGCATAATTCAAAGCTTACAGTAAAAACATGCAAAGATCTCCTCGTTGCCAGAAATAATGTCTAAGCAAAATCATTAGTGGCACCCATCGCTGACCATGAAAAGGGATAGGTATTAATTAAGCCTTTTCCTAGGTTTAATCATTTGTGATCAACATCCTTCTCTAAGTTCTCTTAATTTCCACTCTTTTGCTCATTTTGTTTCATAGAATAGATACCATGAGAACTAATAATTCTACATCTGTCATGATGGAGAACACTATTTTAGGCAAGCTTGCCCGACTTCTCCCATGCTCAATCCAAGCATGAAAATGACAAGCAGTATTTCTATGTTTGGGGTCTTTGGATTGGGTGGTGAGTTTTGCCTCGGAGCTGCAGAGCAATGACTCAGTCACACTGAACTGAGGAAATAATGCAGTGGTCTTTGAGACCAATTGAACACTTCGTGGCATTTTCATGCGAACCATGATAGCAACTGGTTCATTAGCCCAAGGGCCTAGACATGGAATAGCCCCAAGTGGGCGCATTATTCTGTTGGGTCCGCTATAAGCTGTCAAGTCTGATCCGACAAAGTTCTTGGTCATAGACTTATATGATACATAGATTTATATATATTTGAGTATTTGACCCATGCATTTGGTGGGCACATCATTTTACCTCATTAATTATGACCTTTAGGTTTCCTGTTTTAGGGCCTTATAATTAACAAGGATACACAACTTCTATTTTCATGCCCATGAGATATGAATTGCTATCATGATCTACGCATATTTATTTATGAGATATGCTTCTGTATTGTAGTAAAAAATAGGGAAAAACTTATAGTTTATTTAGAAAATCCATCTTAAATTAAGCCTTTCGAGATAACCCGTGCAG
>NC_033798.1:106366138-106372601 GCF_001876935.1 Asparagus officinalis | reverse complement strand
CCCACCCCAACAAAAAAAAAAAAAGAAAAGAAAAAAGAAAAAAGAAATTAAAAACAAGTTTTGTAGGAGAACCGTCCCTAACTGGACTGTTATATCTGACGCGTCCAAATGATTAAAATGTCCGAGATGTGGGGGAAAAAACTCCTCTCATGTCATTTCAATACTTTTTAAAGGTAATTTCTTCTAAAGCTCCCGTAAGTTTCGTTTAATTTGTAGACAAGCCCCTTCTGACCCCCTTTCATCATTTACTAATTTAACTTAATAGCTAGCGTGTTGCTTTGAAAAGGGTGTCTTTTACCAGTTCATCTTTTTAACTAACCGTTAAGGGGGTAAGTTAGAAAAATTGAAAAGATCTGGAGGGTGTCCTGAGACAACCCAGACTGAGAAGTTACACGGCATATTTAGAACTTAAGCGGGGTTATCACAAACTCGGTTAAACTTAAAAATGTTTTTGTGAAATTAATTAATCCTTACTTTAATTATAACTTCATATCTATATCTACTGACACCAGTCGATCCAAAGTTCTTAAGACAAAACACTTTTGTCCAATCAGTTCAGGTTTTTCATTTCTATCTAATGTCAAATAAAGGAATAAAGTGACGCAAATTCAACTTACCATATGCAAAAGAGACTTCCAAAGTGCACAATCTGCCTTGTTATATGCGAAAGAGGCTCTCAGGTACATTTGGTAATTCATTGCAGATGGACCATGTTTAGATTTAGAATCGATTCTAAATAAAATCAGTTTAGTTAGTGTGTACGAGCTCCTCCGAGGTCCACCGCTAAATCGATCCTTTTAAACCCCTAAAATTGAGCTACAAGAAGTTGGGTCATTATTGGCCCACTTTTTGGCGATCAAAGAAACATTCTGTAACCGCGTTAGATTTAAAAGTGACTCAGTTTTAAGAAATTGCTAAAATGACCCTTTGATGATCTTATCCAATCTCGCTACTGTATGAAAATGATTCAAGTTAAACCACCTGTAGTACTTAAAAAAACATGATGAAACGCTATCCCTTCTTGCTTTCCAAATGTAAAATAGTAGACCTATTGTGATTTTGAAGGTGTTAAAACGGAAAAGGAAAAAAAAAATCTGGCGTTAAGAGAAACCAAATAATCTTGATTTACATGTTTTGTGTGCGCATTGTATTCTAAACACGTGTTAATCTTCTTTCATATTTCATGCCATAATAATAGCCTAAATCATGAATAAATAAACCCCACCAGTCGCATTCAAAATTTTGTCTTCCAATTATTAACGTCTCGTACTTCCACATTAAAATAGCGTAGAATATGACAATTTTAGGAACTATAAGCATTTACTTTCAAATATAGCATGTGCTGAAAGTCCCATCCCTTCACATAAACTTCAACAGAGCTTTAGGACGGTACTTAGTACAAGTGGCTGGAGAAAGAGACAAAATATTATAAATGAGAGAGAACCAAGCAAGTGTGTTTTGCACATTGTCTCCTTAAATCGTAGTTGTTTCGATGTTTTAGTTTTTTATTTCAAATCAAGAACTCAAATTGTCGGAGTCGTATCAAGAACAAGTCTACATGTGGAACTAGCAGCAGAGGGAGGTTGACAGGTGAAGATTCAGGCAAACAGGGCGGCGGTCAACCGGTCCGGTCGACCGCATTCGTGTACAAGACTCATTGGGCTTCAGCATTGGTGTCGGTCGACCGGGTCGGTCGACCGACGAACTCTCTGGAATTTTGGTTGGCTTCTGGATGGAGGGCGGTCGACCGGACCGGTCGACCGACATGGATCGCGGTCGACCGGTCCGGTCGACCGACGCTGCGGGTTTCAGTTGGGTTCTGTTTCAGACCCGTTTCGTTTTGGAATTGTATAAATACCCTTTGGGTGTTTTTTAGGGTTAAGAGCAAGGACGAATTTGAGCAGATTGAGAGAGTTTTCTTTGGGCTTCTATTCTAGTAGATCTACAATATGGGTGATACAAGCATGGCTAGTTCAAGTGCTACTAGTACATCGGGGTCGGCTTTGACAAAGGCGATCCAAAATTTGAGCATCAATAACACTAAAATTGATGTCCCAAAGTTCGACGGCAAGATTAACTTTGGTTTATGGAGGTGTCAAGTAATGGACGCCTTAGATGCACAAAATTTGGAGGAGACTCTTGAGTTTCAAGAGAAACCCGAGGAGATTGATGATAGGGTTTGGAAGAAAATGCACAGTAGGGCTTGTGGGGTGATTCGGTCATGCTTGACGCCGGATCTCATTTATGATGTGATGAACAAGACATCGACAAAGAGATTGTGGGAAACGCTCAATGAAAAATATTTGACAAAGAGCATTGAGAATAGACTTCATTTGAAGAAAATGTTCTACCAATTCAAGATGAAGAGAGGAGTTTCCATTCGAGAGCATGTTAACAACTTCACAAAGCTAATTTCGGATATGGCCAATGTTGATATCATGGTGGAGGATGAAGATAAGACGATGTTATTATTGTGTTCGTTGCCGGATGATGAATTTAGTACTTTTGTTCTCACTATGATTAATGGGCGAACTACAGTTAGCTACAAGGATGTGACCTCAGCATTGGTGAATTATGAGCTAAGAAAGAATGATTGTGAGCCCTCTGAGAAGGCATCGGGTGATGCACTTGCAGTTCGTGGCCGTAGTCCAAACCGCCAAAAGTTCAACCGCTCAAAATCAAAGAATAGGGGTGGCCATAAAAGTGTTGGTAGAAATCAATGTGCCTTTTGCAAAGAAGAGGGACATTGGAAGAATGAGTGCCCAAAGTTGAGGGATAGAGCCGGGAAGCAAAGGGGGAAAGCTGTACAAGCTTTAGAGGTTAATGTTGCTAAGGTTGTTGGTGACATTTCAGATTCAGATTCTTCCGGTTATTCTTGTCCCGCACTGCCGTCAGTTTGTTATGCCGACTCTACGGAGTGGATGCTTGATTCGGGAGCTACATTTCATATTTGTCCTAAGAGGGATTGGTTTACCAACTTTGAGGAGTTGAAGAGAGGAGACGTGGTGCTCATTGGGAACGATCACGTTTGTCCTATTAGTGGGATTGGCTCAGTCAGAATCAGAATGCATGACGGGGTGACTAGGGAATTGAAAGATGTGAGGTTTGTACCGCAGAAATTGACGAAGAACCTCATTTCTCTTGGGACTTTGGAGGCATCCGGTTATAGAGTGATCTTAGAAGATGCTAGTTTGAAGGTCATGAAGGGTTCTATGGTGGTGATGCGAGGTGTCAGGGAAAACAACCTATACTACTTGAAGGGCAAGACAGTTACAGAGAGTCTGGCAGCTTCTATTACCACAGAGGAGGACACTACCATACTATGACACATGAGGCTTGGACACACAGGTGAAAAGTCCCTTCAGTCATTGGCAAAACATGGGCTATTGAAAGGTGTAAAAACCTGCAAGATGGATCTGTGTGAGCATTGCATACTTGGGAAGAAGACTAAAGTGAAGTTTGGCACCGTAATTCACAACACCCAATGTATATTAGACTACATTCACACAGATGTTTGGGGCCCTTCTAAGCACACATCGCTTGGTGGGGCAAATTATTTCGTCACTTTCATTGATGATTATTCCAGGAGGAATTAGGTATATACCATGAAGCATAAACATGAGGTCCTGGATATATTTGTGGAGTGGAAGAAGAAAGTGGAGCTGAAAACAGGTAGAAAGGTGAAGACTCTTCGTTCAGACAATGGTGAAGAGTACAAGAGTGATCCATTTCTACAGTTTTGCCGGGATCACGGCATTAGAAGACATTTCACAGTTAGAGAGACACCGCAACAGAATAGGGTGGCAGAGAGGCTGAACCGTACCTTGCTGGAGAAGGTGCGATGTATGATGACGCAGAGTGGATTGGCTAGATATTTTTAGGCCGAGGCGTTAGTTTATGCGAGCCACCTCATTAACAGGTTGTCGTGCATTGCGATAGAGGGAAAGACTCCTTTGGAGCGTTGGTCTGGTTCTGTGGCTAGTGATTATGATACTCTTCGGATATTTGGGTGTCCAGCTTATTTCCATGTTAGTGATGGGAAGTTGAATCCGAGAGCGAGGAAGGCTATCTTTGTGGGATTTAGAGAAGGTGTAAAAGGCTTTAAATTATGGGATCCACAAGACAAGAAGATGATCATTAGCAGAGATGTCACATTCGATGAGGCGTACATGATGAAGCCTCGAGTTCCTCAGCAGGTGGAGGAAGATCAGACAGGAGGGATATCGCAGCAGGTGGAGGATGATGTGACTCCACCCACTCCAGTTGGCACTGTTCCCATAGAGACTCCTACAGAGGTGACACGGGAAGGAGTTGAGATGACAGTCGGGCATGTGGAGGCTACAGTGGATGGTGAGGCTCAGGAGCAGGGTCATGCTCAGGGGTCCATTGCAGCAGATAGACCGAGGAGAGAGATTCGTCGGCCAGCTAGATATGATGATGTCATGGTGGCATATGCTTTATCGGTGGAGGTCGTTGATGATCTTATTCCTGCCACATTCAGGGAGGCAGAGTCCAGCCCTGATTCCATTAGGTGGAGGAATGCTATGGAGGAAGAGATGCAATCTCTTCAGAAGAACGACACTTGGGAACTTGCAAAGCTACTGAAGGGTAAGAAAGTTATTGGTTGCAAGTGGGTGTATGTTAAGAAGGAGGGATCTTCTATTGGGGACATTTGGTTCAAGGCCAGATTGGTTGCCAAGGGATATGCACAGCTTGAGGGCGTTGACTACAATGAGGTGTTTTCACCCGTTGTGAAGCATTCGTCGATTCAGATACTTTTGGCATTGGTGGCACAGCTAGACTTAGATTTGGTCCAAATGGACGTGAAGACGGCCTTTCTACATGGAGACTTAGATGAGGAGATCTACATGACACAACCTATGGGGTTTAAAGCTGCAGGAAGAGAAGACTTGGTGTGCAAATTGAAGAAATCTCTTTATGGACTGAAGCAATCACCGCGACAGTGGTACAAGAGATTTGATAGCTTTATGATTGGCCGAGGGTACACGAGGAGTCCTTATGACCCGTGTGTTTATATGCACAAGCTACAGGATGGTGAGCATATTTATTTGTTATTGTATGTTGATGATATGCTCATAGCTTCCAGGAATACTTCAGCTATTGGGAAATTGAAAAAGGAGTTGTCATCTGAATTTGAGATGAAGGACCTGGGACAGGCTAAGAAGATATTGGGTATGGAGATTGAACGAGACAGGGTGAAGGGGAGATTGAAGCTTACACAGAAGAGTTACTTACAGAAGATGCTGAAGAAATTCAGTTTTGAGGGTAATACCAAGGTGGTGAGTACTCCATTAGCTCCCCACTAAGAAATTCAGTTTTGAGGGTAATACCAAGGTGGTGAGTACTCCATTAGCTCCCCACTTTAAGCTTTCATCTTTGATGTCACTAGTTTCAGTGGAGGATAGGGACTACATGTCCAAGGTTCCATACGTCAGCGCAGTGGGTAGCTTGATGTATGCTATGGTGTGTACTAGGCCAGATTTGTCACAGGCCGTGAGCATGGTATCTAGGTACATGCACAACCCCGGGAAGGGGCATTGGGAGGCCGTGAAGTGGATTCTACGGTATATTAAGGGTACCGTGGATGTTGGGTTGATATTTGCGAAGAATGATGAGACAGGGCAGAATTGTATTGGCTACGTGGATTCAGACTATGCTGGAGATCTTGACAAGCGTCGGTCCACTACAGGTTATGTTTTTACATTGGCTAGTGCACCGGTGTGTTGGAGATGTACTCTTCAGTCTACAGTGGCGCTCTCTACTACGGAGGCGGAATATATGGCGGTGACTGAAGCAGTGAAGGAGGCTTTGTGGCTACATGGCTTGTTGGATGATTTGGGGATTGCACAGGAGACCATTCAGGTACATTGTGATAGTATGTCAGCTATCTATTTGGCGAAGAACCAAGTCTACCATGCACGCACGAAGCACACTGATGTCAGATTTCACTTTGTACGTGACGTATTAGATGATGGTGATGTCACGTTGGAGAAGGTCCACACTAAGGATAACCCTGCTGATATGTTGACCAAAGTTGTACCAGGTGTGAAGTTTGGTCACTGTTTGAATTTATTGAACATTCTTCGTTGTTGAGGCCGTTGGCGGCCATTTGGATGAACTACGTTCGGCTTGATTCCTTGGGCAAGAGGATACGTAGGCAGTCTTGCAGATGCAGCCGGTTAAGTTGATTGGGGGTGCTTTGGTGTCGACTCAGTTTTGGTAAACGTTCGCCGAGGTGGAGATTTGTGAAACTAGCAACAGAGTTCAGATTCAGGCTAACATGGTGGCGGTCGACCGGCCCGGTCGACCGCATTCGTGCACATTGTTCACTGGGCTTCAGCATTGGTGGCGGTCGACCGGTCCGGTCGACCGCAGAAGTTTCTGCTCGGTGGTCGGTCGACCGGGTCGGTCGACCGCCGAACTCTCTGGAGTTTGGATCTGA